>NC_062284.1:128106916-128731916 GCF_902655055.1 Lutra lutra
CTAGTCTGCTATAAAAAAGAGTTCATGGATTAACATTTAAATGTGTGGCTGAAACTGCCCTTTTCCCTGTGGCCTTAATAAAGTATATTCCCTCTGCTTGAATTACCTAAATTCTATTTTTTCCACCCAGGAAAGATGTGGTCCTGGAAAAAGATAAAAGCAAAACAAAAAATTGAGTTACAGGCAAATCCTGAATTTTTCTCTTTTCCATTGTGGGAGATAGTGACTCCTTTAAGTCACACTTAGCCAAAATAGCTGAATATTGTATCTGGACCTACACAGTCACGTCCATCTCTCTGGGGCTGAAGTTTCACACGCTGCTGAGTATTTTTTTTTCTTCCCAAGAGTTAGAAAAGCAAATCGCTGGTCAGGAGGAAAGCTGTCTTTGTCACAACTCCAGTGTTTTTCATCTGAAAAGACTATTTCCCCTTAACTAGCATAATAAACTTTATAAGAGATTTTAGAGAATGCAATTGCATATACAAAATGTATATAAATGTTGCTGTCTGAATTTTGTCTTCTCTATCACTTATGTGGATAGCTTTCAAATGTGTCTGACTGCCAAACCCAAAATAAATACATTTTATTGTGACAGAGTACAAACACGCACAGACACACATATATACAAATGCAAATGAGCATGGGCACACATACACATAAACACAACCAAATATATATCACGTAGCTATTTCGTGAACAGTATCTACCCTTTCATCAGAGTAAACTCACTGAACTGGATTACTTAGAGCAGCATAAGCTGTCAGACGCATCTGTAACATAACTGCCTCTTCTAAAACTCCGTTCCTCACAGTTTTTCCCAGTAACGCTCCATGCAAGTGTGTCTAAGACCACTTCCTTTCTGCCATGGTGTGCCTAGGGCACTGGCCCATATATACTAGACTGTAACTACTCGTTCATATTATTTATTTTGCGTACTACTCAGTTTCTTGAAAATCATGATTCTGGATTAAACACCCTGGTGCTCCCCAGAATCTGAATATTCTACGGCACTTGGTAGACGCAGAATGACAGTTCATTCCCTGGAAATTCCAACATAAACACAGATGAGTAAAATCAACAAAAAAAAGCCCACAAGAGAATTATCCTACACTGTAAACATCAGATTCATGCAGGGGCTTCTTAGAGAAAAACATTAACTGTGACCCTTTGAGATGGTCCACGCTGACTGAAATGAGTCAGGTAACTGCCACTGTCCCCACGTTAGCATGTGCAGACAACGCCAGCAGCCACTGGGGGTCATCGATTACATAAATAACTGGTGTTGAAATAATCATAAATGCTTGCAGGAAGGTGGTCTATTTCAAGTACCAACTGAGGGGCTCTTGGGTAGCTCACAGGGTTGAGCGACTGACTGACTCGTGATGTGGGCTCAGGATGAGCCCCTACGTGATGCTCCATGCTCTGTGGGGAGTCCGCTTCTCTCCCTCTCCCCCTTCCCCACGAGCACAGGAGAACACACAGGCACTCTCTCTCTCAATAAACAAAATCTTAAAAAAAAAAAAAAGCATCCCCTGAAGACTGAACTTCACAACCACTTATAACTAGCCCTTACTCTTTAAAAACAAACAAAACAACAATAAAGTGTAACAAAGAATAAATTCATCGCCACATTTATTTATTTATTTCGGCCCCCATGGCCATTGAACATCCACTGGGGAAGAAGAAGGGAGAAGACTGAAGAATGTGGAACGGCTCTGCGTTTTCATCATGAAGATTTATCCAGATGTAACAAGAAAGACATTTGTTAATTTCCCTCCCGAGTGGGTTTTGGAGGCTTTCCAATGCTCAAACAAAGAGAGCCTCATTAGCTAATTCCAGAACAGACGACAGACAAAGCTACAGCCTCAAGTCCAGGTCCCTTCTACTATGGAAATCATGGAGTCCCTCCATTATTCTGGCATCATTAACCAAGAAGAACTCCACAGCATGTGTCCTATATACCTTTGGATCCATTACTTTCCGTAACAAATGGCCATTTGTCTCCCGCTCCTTATTCCGGCCAGCAGGGGACAAAAGCCTGGGCACAGACAAGGGTGGTACCCATCAATGACGTTGCCCATCAAAACAACATAATATCTTAATGGCATTCACAAGGACCGGGCAGGATCCTATCTGGACCCTAGAACTTCTTCTTTTAGACTATTCGGTAATACGCAAGCTGTCATCCCCCCAATGTGATAATCTTATCAATATTTCTGATGAAAATATTATCTGAAATATTGTTCTAAGAGTTTATCCTGACATAGGCCCAGGCACCACCTTGAAAACAGAGCTCCCAGATGTTTTTGAGGCTGAAGTCAAGGTGATCCAAAAGAGAACCATGCCCTGAAGCTCTCCCAACACAGAGGCATGGGCCCTTCTCGCCCAGATGGCTCGTTCATTAAGATACTTCAGAAGAAAGGCTGCGTCCTCGTCAGACCACAAGAAAAGATCAGTCATGTAGTCTCACAATGACTATAAATCAAATCATATTTTTAAAAGACAAAAAGAACAAAGAGCCTCTCTCTGACTCACAGAAGCAATGTTTTTGTGTTTTTTGTATCTGTTTTCCCCCATATTCCAGATGGTATGTAGTTACCTCATTAGATTAGGGTGGGATTTTAAACCTAATTTTCACCTCAGTAGAAAAGTTTTCTTGGAATAAACTTTGGAGGGCATGAGAAAAGTTGAGAAAAAAATCAAATAGAAAATAAGATTATTCTAGAAATTTCCCATTTTTTATTTATATTTCTTCTCTCCCACTCCTCTAGAGCAGACCATCGCAACACCTTTAAGTGAGAAGATTTCTCAGAGAACGTAGTAAATACTGACCCTTTTTTATTGGTTTCACCAAATTTTCATTAACAGGAGAAATTTTCAACTAATTATTAAATTGACTTTCTTTCCAAATATTTATCTTCTCTGTGTAAGGGAAGAGTAAAGCCAAAGGATGAGGAATACTTGGGCCCTAACATCCCCTCAGAAAGGAAAGAATGTGGAAAAAAAAATCACTAAAACAAGAGCTAAATGTAAAAAGTGCCTTAAGACACGTATCAGTCAGGTGTTAAAGAATTCAGAGAAGGGAACAAATATCCTGCTTCACAGAAAAGGAAAACGTGAATAAGGTTTTAGCTAATTCAAAGTAAACCAGAGAACCCACCCAGGCAGAAGGAGTAACATGGAAACAAAACACAGAGGTCTAAAAGAGCAGAAGAGGGGAACAACAATAAGACGGTTATGGTTCCAGCTTGGGGCTCGGGAGGGTGTGAAGCAGAGGATGAGGCTCTAAATGTGTATTAGGTGTTGATTACCACAATAAAGAGATTGAATGTGCTTGTGCTTTTTCTCACCTCCCCTCGCCCAGGGAGTGTTTTGACAGTCTTTTAATGAAACAAGTTATCATCCCATTGTAAAGAAAATAACATTGGGAATTTGTGAATAATCGATTGGACAGGAGGTAGTAGAAAGGTGAGAGTATCAGCTCAGAAGCTAGAATAAGAATTATTGTAAGAAATGGAAGGACTGATAAAAGGCAGCATCCCGGGGCACCTGGGTGGCTCAGTGGGTTAAAGCCTCTGCCTTCGGCTCAGGTCATGATCCCAGGGTCCTGGGATCGAGCCCCACATCGGGCTCTCTGCTCGGCAGGGAGCCTGCTTCCTCCTCTCTCTCTCTCTCTCTGTCTGCCTCTCTGCCTACTTGTGATCTCTGTCTGTCAAATAAATAAATAAAATATTTAAAAAAAAAAAAAGGCAGCATCCCACATGCATTTCAGATGTCGAAGCAGGGCTTGCCTAGTAGTTGGTTTGAAGGTGGAAGAGGAGTTGGATTGATTTCTGAAGCTCAGAGCCTTGATACAGGGGGAAGTGAGCAGTGTTATGGAATACAGGATAGCGAGCGGACTTGAATCACCATAAAATGCCAAAATGTAATTCCAGCTGAGATACCTGGCAGGTAGTTGAAAATATGATTACAAGTTAGATTTAGGAATCATTCAAGAATTACACAAAATAGGGGCGCCTGGGTGGCTCAGTCAGTTAAGCATCTGCCTTTGGCTCAGATCATGATCCCGGACCCCTGGGATGGAGCCCTGCATTGGGCTCCCTGCTCAGCAGAAGTCTGCTCCTCCCTCTCTCATGGCCACTGCCCCGGTTTCTGCTCACTAACTCACTCTCTCTGTCAAATAAATAAATAAATAATCTTAAGAATCACACATAATAGTTGATGTCAACTGATAAGATCATCCATGGAAAAGTATATTTTAAAGAAAATTACAGAAAATGGGTATATCTCTAATTTTCAAATATTCTCCTCTAGTTCTTAGAGGAATTGGCTAAATCTTTGCTTATATATGTGTCTAACCAGGACAAGTTTCATCTTTGGAGAACCTTAGCTTATTACATTCCTACCTCACAGAGTAGACAAGTAAACTACAAAACACAATGGAGTGACCTCCCACCTCCATATAAATGCACTAGCGGGGACACTATCAGGAGGGAGGATGACATAGACAGAAACAAGAGACCAGAAGATGGGGCAAGATAATTTTAGTAAGCTGAGAAAACACTGTATAGCATTGTAAATCCTGGAGTTGAGAAGAAAGTGCCGGGCGAACATTTGTTTTCTCAAATTCAAAGATAAGTGAGATGGAAAGAAACAATAAGCACGGTGAACTCACTCAGAAGCTGCTCTCTCTTGGAACCATAAAATGATTTTACAGCCTGTACGATCTTGGTATGAGATAGCTCATTATGACATAATTTCATAGATGCAACACGGAATAACGACATGGTTGCTATGAAACGGTTCCCCTATAACTGGGATATTAATCCTATTCCCACAGCACGAGGATTATGAAGACAGTCTCCTGCATGGCTCTTTCTTCTTGAAACACAGAGGCACTGCTCTTGCAGAAGGTGAGTAGTATCTTACTTCCAGATTTATTTTAGTCTAATCAGTGTTTTCAAGAAAAGAACTTTTAATTTATTTAATATTTACTTTATTTATTTGAAAGAGAGAGAGAGAGAAAGCATGAGCAGGGGGGGAAGGGGAGAAAGCCCGATGCAAGTTTTGATCCCAGGACCCTGGGACCATGACCCAGAGGCAGACACTTAACCCACTGAGCCACCCAGGTGCCCCAGAAAAGAACTTTTCAATGCAGGTAACAATTTCTAAGAGTAAACATAACAGTCTTGACTTCTGGCTCCTCTTGAAAAATAAGAAAATGTCATAGGTCACAGTCCTCACTACTCTCTGTCATAACTTTGATAGGGAGACCAAGAGGTTAGTGCCTGAACTACTGTTTGTTTTCCTGACCTCAGCCCCTCCTGGCTCATTAATTTTATTTTTTTTATTAAAGTATGGTTGACACACAACGTTTCATTAGTTTCAGGTGTACAACACAGTGATTCAACACCTCTGTACATTATGCTATGCTCACAAGTGTAGCTACCGTCTGTCACCACACAATGCTATCACCATACAATTGAATAGGAGCTTCCAGTGATAGAATGTATAAGTCACAGTGATGAAAGGTATAGCAGAGGGAATATAGTCAGTGGCTTGCTTATTTATTTTTATTTTTTAAAGATTTTATTTATTTATGAGAGAGAGAGAGAGAGCACAGGGGCACACAAGCAGGGGGAGGGGGAGGGGCAGAGGAAGAGGAGGAAATAGACTCCCTGCTGGGCAGGGAGCCACCACAGGGCTTTATCCCAGGACCCTGGGACCATGACCTGAGTGGAAGGCAGCCGGTTAACCGGTTAACTGACTGTGCCAGCCAGGCGCCCTGGTTCATTTATCTGATATCCTCCCTATAGGCATATGAGTTTATAATGTCTATTTTAATGTAATGAGCTGAAAGTGACCTCTAAAATGACCATCCCAATATGGTGTCTTGATCTGTTCCTTCCTAAGAACCCAAGGCACTGGTTGTATAACATGGTGGAACCAACATCTTGCGTATTCTGTGTGTGTTCTGGTGAATGAGACCAGAATGAAACTTTGTTAAAATGAGGGCTTGAGTGTGACCAAGATAGGAGAATGATGTACCTTGGAAGTGAAGAAGGTTAAAGTTCAAATGAAAATGTGATAAGCTGTTTACTCAACATTAAAAAAAAAAAAAAACACCTATGAAGGATCTACTCATCAGGTGGGATCCCAGTACAGGGCAGAAAGCATAGGTATGTCCTTACCATATGAATAGCTTGGGGACCCTTGGGCCTCCATCAGAAACAACAAAGAGCAGATGCAGAATCTAATTCCTCACGGAAAGGGCAGCAAGTACACTGAGGAAAAGAGACCACAATCCCATTCACTGGAATTGAGAAAAGTTCTTGCAAACCTCAGAGTCAATGTCATTGAGAGAGGACAGATACCTGAGAAACCCTGTGTGCCCTAGGGACGAAGCTAGAAGGGCCAGGTAGGCAGCCTGGCCCTGTCCCAGGGCTATTCAAGGAGCTTTCTCTCCCTCTAAAGCATTTTAGGACTTCATCCTTTAATGAAATAGCAGCAGGGACAATGTCTCTGGAATACCAAGATGTGAATGTATACAGCAGAGCCTAAGTACCAACTTGGGCGTTTTTAGACTTCTTAGTAATTGTTACACTTGAATTAATATTGCCTCTTCTCAAGGCATGCTCTCATGTACCCGGATACTCACACGTACCTGATGTAAAATGAAAGATGATATAAAAAAGCTATAATCTTGAAATTGGAGACTACAGTTTATTCCAGGAAAACAGAAACTGGAGGGCAAGAAATGAACCATAGGGAAGGAATGGGCCATGGTACAGTCAAAGGCTGGCCTTATACTGACCTTGTCACATCATTATGTCAAGGCACCTCCATTATCTTACCTTCAGGGGACACCCTTTAGTGATGATGTTATAAAGTACCAAGGCCACTTCCCACAGAGCTTTCCAAAATTGGCTGGGCAGCAAGAAGCCTCTGACCTTGATATTTTTATTTTTATTTTTTTTTAAGATTTTATTTATTTATTTGACAGACAGAGATCACAAGTAGGCAGAGAGAGGGAAGCAGGCTCCCTACTGAGCAGAGAGCCCGATGTGGGGCTCGATCCTAGGGTCCTGGGATCATTACCTTAGCTGAAGGCAGAGGCTTTAACCCACTGAGCCACCCAGGCGCCCCTGCCCTTGATATTTTTAAATAAACCTTTTATTTTAGGATAGCTTGATTTACAGAAAAATTTCAAGGAAAGTACAAAGAATTCCTACTTAAGCTATATCCAGTTTCTTGTTACTAACATATTACATTAATGTGGTACATTAGTCACTATTAATGAACAGATATTGATACATTGTTATTAATCAAAACCCATACTTTTTTCTGTTTTTCTTAGTTTTTACCTAATGTCCTTTTTCCTGTTTCAGGGTCCCATCTAGGACATCACATTAAATGCAGTCATGTCTCCTTAGGCTCCCCCTTGCTGTGACAGTTCTTAGACTTTCCTTGTTCTTAAGACCGTTAGAGTTTTGAGGAATACCAGCCAGATATTTTGCAGAATGTTCCTCAATCAGGATTTGTCTGACATTTTTCTTATGATTGGACTATGGTTATGGGTTTGGGAAAGAAGATCATAGTGCTAAAATGCCATTTTCATCCTATCATATTAAGGGTACACATTATTGATAGAAGTATCACTACTGATTTTGACATTGATTGCCTGGCTGAGGTAGTTTTCTTTTTTTTTTTAATTTAATTTTATTTATTTGACAGAGAGGTCACAAGTAGGCAGAGAGGCAGGCAGAGAGAAGGTGGAGGAAGCAGGCTCCCTGCTGAGCAGAGAGCCCGATGTGGGGCTCGATCCCAGGACCCTGAGATCATGACCTGAGCTGAAGGCAGAGGCTTTAACCCACTGAGCCACCCAGGTGCCCCTGAGGTAGTTTTCTTCAATGGGAACTACTTTTTTCCTCTTACATTGCACTCTTTGGGAAGATGTCACAACATGCATTCTACACTTAAGGAGTGGGGAGTTACACTTCATTTCCTTGAGGAGGGAATATTTACATAATTTATTTGTAATTCTTCTATGGGTGATGTGTCTATTCTCTCTCATTTATTTATTCAATAACTTATTCATATCAGTATAGACTTATTTTGTACTTAAGGTTATAATCCAGTATTACTTTATTTTGTTGCTAAAATTGGCTTTGGCTATTGGGAGCTCTTTCTATTGGCTCTTGTGTCCTTGTGATGTATCGCTTGTGATGTATCCCCTTCCTCTCCTTCTTTGCCCCCCACCCACCCCCAGGTACTTTCTTACTTTCCATCACTACAATTTGCTATGGGATTGCCTTATACATTCCTTGCAAAGTTCCAGAAATAGCCACTTCTCCAAGGGCCCCTGGTTCCTTTTCCTGGAGATTGGTATTAGGAACCCCAATTAGATCTGGATGCTGGGTCCTCTGGTTTTTAAAGTTTCCAGGAGACCTGAGAATTTCTAGCCCACTCTGTTCCCCTCTTCTGTTATCTTCCTCTGTAACTGGATTTGTAGAACCTGCCTTCTGGCTTCACTGATTTAACTCTGTTGGCCTCACTTTGCTCTCCTGCTGAATTGCCTTATGCTACTTCCTTTCCCTCGCTGCTTAACCAGGACAGTGTTTTTGTAGATTCTCACATTTGACCTTAAAATATTTAGGGTTTTATCTCCCTTTGATTTTTATTATGATTACTTATTCTGTGACACTTTTTTCCTTCAGGATCTGACATTGAGCTTTGTGCACTTGAGGTACTCATGTGGGTTTTATGTGTGATGGAAAACACTCTCTTCCATTCAGAGACTATTCAGAGGACCTAAAGAAATTTGGCCACATTGGAAAATCTCTAAGGAGCTCAGAGTTTAAAAAGGTATAAAAGATAAAGTAAGGTTCACAAAACCAGGAAAGAACATAAAAGGTTGCATACTCCCATAAGTTAACATTGCAGCCTGGTGTAATGGTAAGAAAACCATGAACCTTGGAGCCTGACGGCCTAAATTCAAACCTCAAACCTCAGCTCCACCACTTTTTGGTTTTGTGCCTGAGCACAAGCCACTTCCCTGAGTTTCAGTTTCTGTATCAATAGGATGGAGATATTAATAATATCTACCTAGAGCAATTGTTAATGTCAACCAAGTAAATATAAAGTGCTCAGAACAGTGTGGACGGGGTAAGTAAGTTCTACATAAATATTTATTATTGCTGCTGTTATGAATAACACCAGGTAAACTGAAGACTGGGATTAACCAAGTCTTGTACAAAAGGCCAATGATAACCTATAAAGTTTTGTTTTGCCTTGTTGTGGGTTAAAATTGTGATAGTTATGATCTGTCTAGAGCAACAACAAAGAAGGTTTAGGGCTATGGCTTAAAACAGAGGTGTGAAGGCACAGAAGTAGGACCAGGTACTTTAAATATTTCCTCACCAAAGAATGATCTTCACACTAGAAGAATACTCCTGGTAAGCTCAAAATAGGAGAGGTGAGAATTGGGGGGGGGGGGGGGGGGGGGGCAATTAGATTGTGAGTTCAAGGATAAGGCCCAAATGAGTGTTGTTCTACTTATATATATATGATTGTGGCACCAGTGTTCGCAGTCTTTTAAGTAATTATGAAAACAGATTCAGAAATCGGAGGATGGGAAGTAATGGCTCAATTTTCAAAGTGGGCACTGGATAGTGAGTGGTTACCTTAAAATATAGAAGTTCTAATCCTCTCATGCATGATCTATTTATTTCAAGACTGCAGAGTTGGGTTGCATGAGCACAATATAGGAAACAAATGGGAAGTTAATTGAAGAAAAAATTTTCTGAGAATTTGAGCTGTCCAAACACAGAAGAGGTTGCATTGAAAAATATTCAGATTTTAAAGTAGGACTTTAAAGCTTGGACTCACTGCACTCTCCCCAAGCTCACCTCTTCTCATCTACTTCTTAGCTCTTCCATCATAAAAGGGTTTGATAATCTGGTCAAATTTGAAGCCATTCATCTGACAACACTTTACTATTGGATGGAGTCATTATATCTCAAAAAACACAAAACATATGTGCTCTTTCTCTTCCAAGTTCTACATGGCATTGGTCTCTCTGCCTTTCCCAACCTCACATCCTCCTGGACACCTTTGTTCTTTCTGGTGCTTAGAAATCTGTTCTGGGGAAAGTAGGGAAGATTCTGCTTAGGCTTCTAGCCCAAGTATAGACTTTCAACAGCTCTCTTTGTGGATAACAGAGCTTCCACAGCTCTTAGTAACACGGCGCTTGGACAATTCTCCTATATTAGCAGCTCCCTCGGGAACCCTAACAAGCAGATACTATATGTTGGCCTTCTCTCAGCTTTCTGTATAAAATACTATCAAACAGAACCCCAAGCCCCCCTTAACCTATGGCAGGAGACCCACAAGATAGATGGTCTTTTGTCAGGAAATGTCCAGGAGAAAATGTCTGCCTTGGACAGCAAATGGAACTCAAGTGTTAAGATTCTAGGGCCTGCTGTCTGATAACCACAACCTGACTTTTAGAAGATAATGTTGTGCCACCAACTCCTAAATACATCTCTGCCACAACTGAAGTTCTCTCCCAACTCTGCATGAACTACACTGCAAAGAAGACCTTGAGTTTATCTATCTTTGCAAAATCCCTTTTCCTATTCCAACTACATGTCTTCAGTCTCCTATTACCTTTCATCTCTCCATCCCCCCACAACCTCCACAGAGGAATTAAGAAAATTAACTTCTATATTTTCTTGTTTGAGCATTCAAAATTTAAAAGAATTATTGTTCACACTGAGGATGGGGCTGCAGAGGCATTGGATAAAAGGTATCTTAAAATGTTCACTCTTGAGGTTGGAATGCATTTTAACTTAGTCCTTATGCCTTGAGATTAATCAATTTGTTGCAATCCCCTCCCCTGCCTATGTAGTTTACATCCAAAGAACACGGACTCTAAAAGCCATGTCTTTGAGTCACTTTGCTTTCCATGCCTCCAAGGGCCTGACTCAGTCTGTGAATCAATTACCCAAGTTCTCAGAAAGGACTAGGTCTTCTAAGACCTGGGGTCACACTGACCACTACTTTCAGTAAGTTCTCTGTAAACGTGAAGACATAGTAACAGATAAGAAGATAAGGGAGGTAGGTAATGGGTTTGGTTGGGACCAGTCACCCAAACTGAAAAATTAACTAACAACAACAAGAACAAAAGTAATACAAATGGGACATTAGGGAATATTGCTGGGGAGAACTAAGGTTTGAGTGATAACACCATTTTATTTTTGTGTGTGTGAATGCCAAATGATTTTTCTACTTAGTAAAAAAACAACCATTTTACCCTTTTTGTCTGTTCTGTAGTATAGAAAAGAATAAAGAGAGACATTTGTCCCTGGAGTGACATTTTCTTATGCAAACTAATGTAAATCACACATCTTTGTGTTTAAAGCTTGTCTGACAAGTATTTCCAAAGCACAAAACAAATCTCGTATCAGGTTAACTTGCACTGGGCTTATGTTGGTAAAGGATTTTTAGTACTTCAGAGAAGGCTGAAAAATAATTTCCATGTGAGAAAAAAAGGTACCCAAATATCGTGGTGTATTAAGGGATTAGTGCTAGCTTAAAGTATTCTTTCTCCTCTTCATAACCAGGGACAATCTTTTGATCTAATCTAAGTGGTAATTTAATTTTAATGTAAGTAGAAGAATGGAAAGGTTGCAGAGCACAGGAAAGAGAGATGAGATCACTGAGAAACAGGATCTTCCCTTCCCTAGGTAGGGGAGCAATCTGGTAAGCCGGTACGTATGTCAGTCTCACTGCTGGATAGGTCTTAGCAGCTACTGATGTGGGACAGAGGCAGAAGAATAATCATGAAATTTCCTTACTTACTGACAAGCCCTTAAAACAGGCAGAGTGACCTCCACCTTAAGGCTTTGCTAAGGGCAAAGGACAATGCTAGCCTGACCAACCCCCTACCCCCAACCAGGATCCTGTAAGTCTACTTTAACAATTCTTTTAGGAAACTTTATCTCTAAACCTCCAAGATAGTGTCAACAATCATTCCTAAGCATATGACCCACTGATAGATGTCTAAAGGGTCTCAGGAGAAGGTTTTTATTACTGGTAATGAATAACCTTTTCCCCAGACAATAGCTAGCCCCTCAAGGTCCTAGAAACCTTGCTTCCAAAATTCCTTAGAGACTTACGCCATCCCTAATCCCCTCCCCAATTTACGAGTATATAATAGACCACTCCTCACATGCCCGGGGCAGCAGCTCTTTCTGCCCACGGGTCCTGTCCCCCTGCTTTAATAAGCCACCATTCTGCACCAAAGATGTCTCAAGAATTCTTTCTTGGTCATCGGCTCTGGACCTCACCCCACCGAACCTCACCTATGTTCAAGAACTTCATCACTATGTCTCCATGTGGTCACTAAGTAAAGACAGAAAGTGAAAGCCCAGGTTGTTTTCGTTCAGAACACATTTGTGAACCCGCTATATACGAAGTTATTTTCCTACTTCTTGTTTCTTTCAGATCTCATGGATTTTGATATCCAAAATTTCTTTATTAGCTATCATGTTTTAGATAAACTGAAATTTGGAAAAACCAATTTCCCCAAGACCGTACACCAAATAATTGGAAGAACAAGGATTCAAACTCACGTCTTTCCAACAATACCATGCTGAATCTTTATTACCCTTGGGAACTATCAGCTCACCTATTGTCATAATGCATGCTTCATGGATTAAAAAGTAAAGGTGGGGGCGCCTGGGTGGCTCAGTGGGTTAAGTCGCTGCCTTCGGCTCAGGTCATGATCTCAGGGTCCTGGGGTCGAGTCCTGCATCGGGCTCTCTGCTCAGTGGGGAGCCTGTTTCCTTCTCTCTGCCTGCCTCTCTGCCTACTTGTGATCTCTCTCTCTGTCAAATAAATAAATAAATAAAATCTTAAAAAAAAAAAAAAGTAAAGGTGGGAAAGAGCCCTTAAACTTATTGCAGGAAAGTGATGAGGGAGCAGAAGCCTAGCTGAGGACAAAGTACTAGCACTAGCACTAGCCCTGCAAGCTAGCCCCACCAACCCCTGCTGGGTGGGACAGGTGGGACATTTCTCTAGGAATCTCCCAACAGTTTTCATGTTAAACGTCTTGCTAGAGGGAAAAACAACCTTAACTTGACAATGGCAAGGCCTCCAGTAACTCTTGAGTCTTCTTTAACATATGAAAATCCTTTTCCTTACCTCTCCCAACTCCCAAGTATATAATCGGCCACCCCTCACAACCCTGGTGCAGCAGCTCTTTCTGGCCCTGGGTCCGGTCCTGTGCTTAAATAAAACCACCACCTGCACCAAAGACATCTCCAGAATTCTTTCTTGGTGGTTAGCTCTGGACTCCACCCTACTAAACCTCAACTATATTCCCAAAACACATGAGAAAGTATGTATTACACGTACAGTAGAATGGCAAGCATAGGAGAAAATTAAAGGTGAGACAAAAAAAGAAAAAAAAAAATTACCAAGGCCCCAGTCTTGTCCTTTTACATACTGGGAAGAGGCCTTTTCCTTTATGGCACAAACCATGAAGAAAACCTGCTATCTTCAGATTTGTATAGCTAATTCTCAGCCTTGGACTAATATTCTTTTTATGAAACCACAGAAGAATAATTGCCACACATTTCAGAATGATCTAGATCAGCTCTGCACAATAGAAATCTAGTGTGAACCACCTATGTAATTATAGATTTCCTAGGAGCCATATTAAAAAAACAGTACAAAGAAATAGGTTATATTAATTTTAATAATATATTTTATGTAACCCAATCTACTTAAAATATTATAATTTCAACATCTAATTAATATAAAAATTGTTAATGAGATAGTTTATATCTTTAATATTAAGTCTTTGAAATCTAGTATATTTTATACTTATACAGCACATTACAATTCAGATGCTAAATTTTCAAAGCTTTAGATAAAACACAATCCTATCAGAACAACAGAGTTGTGTTTTTTAATAAAGTTGTGTTTAATGGAAAATATCTTACCCTGCTTCAGTTTTTAAATTTAAATTGATTATACTGAAATAAAGTTTAAAACTTGGTTTCTTCATTCACACTAGCCATTTTAATTACTCAGAAGTCACATGTCAGTGGCTATTTTGAACAGCACAGTTCTAGATGAACAGGTACATACCATTTGGGAAAAGCTTATATTAAGACTTGCACAGTGAGCAACTATGAAAATGAAAACTAAATCCCATATATCCAACACAGAGTAGAAGGCATTTCCTGTAAGTAAATATCCCACATGCCTTTTCATGTCTTGACAATCGTCTACAATATAAATAAGACAAGACTGAGTCACAGGCGGGTGGTCTGTTCTTCCAATTCCAATCTCTTAGAGACCAGAAGCGAGCTGGTTGAACAGAGAGGGAATGGCAATGGCAAATGCAGGCTGGCTGACGTAAGACTTGCATTCTGTGAATGGTGACTTCTGAAACTAACTTTTGGAAAGTGTTTTTAATGTTTTCATAGAATAAAACACCAATGAACAACTACTAATTTTCAATTCAAATATGCATAAGTGATGTCAACTGTGTGGCATCAATAATTGCTTAAAGTGTTGAATAAGGTATATACAAGTAATCTTGGAATTGTCTAATGTGTAGGGAAAAAAAAGAAAAATCCATGATGTCCTGGAAAGATATGTCTAGAAGAAACTCAGACCTGTTTAGTAAATACAAATTTAATGGAAGCCCCAAGGCACTCAGATAAACACTGGGGTCACTCTTGTTATCTGTGACTTAAACTCTCATAGGCTCAGAATTTTTCCCCTTCAACTGCCCTTTCTAAGTTTATCTCCCACAAGCTTTTGGGCCAACTTCACTCAGACCTGGACCCCTAGAAACTGGAGTATCTTCTTAAGGTTGAGACGGCATGTGTACTACTTTTGACCATAACTTATATCAGGGACCATCTTCATGTGAAAGCATGAAGAACCAAAAAGTAATGATATGTATTCGAAAGGATGGAATATCTCTAGGTTATTATCATTCATCTCTTTTTCTCAGTCCTCACATATCTCAAGGATCCAACACATTCTGATTAGGATCAATGACTCTTCATGGCACTGATTTTCATAAGAGTAGGAAAAGGATGTGTAATTCAAACACATCCCTAGCCCCAACGATTCTGATAGCCTTCTGAGGACCACTATAGGACCAATGCATTTACATCCTGTAACAGCTGAATTATACATTATTTTCAAAGAAACTTTTACACTTAGATAAATATGTCACTTTTCAACAAAACTAGTATGGAAACACCCTAATTTACAAAACAGATAAGTCAGTATTGGTTTCTTGCATTATAAAAGAATACTTCAAAGGGTTTCTCTCAGCAATGAGTTGCCTTAAAACATTCAAATGATTATTCAACTTTTAAAAAATGATTTGACATGGCACCTTAGGAGGGCATCTATTGTAAAGTTAAGTGCATCTGTACCAGTAAAATAATTATTTGTTCTAACTGAGGTTATTACTGTTTCATTATTTAGGCCAGTGGAGCTGTCCCAATTGCCTGTGGTGCTGAAGAGATTCAGGAAGGCATATCTGTTGTTAACATATTTTCTAAAAACTGTGATGCCTCTTTGTTAAATAAGGATCCATCAAATCCAAAGTTATTACCTCTGCTACCACAATTAAATTCGTGTTTCATTCTGAAGTGGTACCAGAACAACAAAAAACAATATATCTGTTGGTACCGTTTTTGGTTTGTTTCTCCCAAAGTTGATATTTAAACTACCGTTGTTTAACACACACATAAAATACATACACAGGTATTTTATGAAATATATTTATCCTCCCATCTTATAAGCTATAGACTCTTAGCTTCTTAGGAAAGTAAATGATCACAATAGTAATTTCTTCTCATTTACTGAATTGATACTAAAAGCAATTAAGCCAAGGGGAGAAAGTTATCTCAAAATGAAGATTCTTTTTTCAAGAATTCTATATGAAAAGGGAATAAGATATGGACTGTCAGCCTAATAAATCTCACTGTACAAACAGAACTTGATACTATGACAGGTGTGTAATATCAAATAAAGGAATAAAAGTAATTACTATATATTTTTACCTTTAAAATACTAGAAATTTAAAATATATGATACCTTATTTTTTAAACAAGATTCTAATGATATAAAAAAGGAAAAGATTTTAAATGATGTCAGAAATGTGTCTTTATTTTTCATCAAACCCACAGTTGGAGACCTCTGGACTTCATCTGCTATTCTTCTGGACATTCTACGACATCTTGTTTTGCCTACTCTTTTCCATTTAGAGAAACAAAACATTGTTGACAAATGATACAATCTCTGTTCGACTTGTATACTTAAATAGCTCTTTAAGATTTTAGCTAAGAAGGGGTGCCTGGGTGACTCAGTCAGTTGAGCGGCCAGAATGCTCTTGATTTTGGCTCAAGTTATAGTCTCAGGATCCCGGATCAAAAGGTCCCACTCAGCAAGGAGCCGGCTTGAGGAAACTCTTTCTCCCTCTGCTCCTCCCCCCAACAAAAACAGTAAATAAATATTTTTAAAAAATGATTTTAGCTAAATGATCTACACTTAATTACATTGTTTTTCTTTATTTAAGAAAGTGAAGGTCTTTGAAAATTATGTTAGCAAATTTTTTACAAAAGGCATACATGGAAGATGAAAATAGGTGACTAATTTGTTAGTTGGTCTTACTGTTAGCAGTCGACGGGATTAATCAGTATTCAGGAGATTGAGTATGGAAGTATATTACAAAGAAAAAGTCTTTGTGGTTTAGTTTTTGGGTTAAATAAGTTATTTAATTTATAAGAGAATACTGAAGTTTCAAAGCAATAGTAGAGAAGATCAAAAATATTTTAGTTCAGTGGTGAAAACCTTCTGAGGGTCTTAAAAGTTACTGAAACAGTTTCATCTTCATCATTCAGTAGGTAGCAAATCACAATGTCTAATTTCATAAGAATTCTAACTTGTTCAGGTCTATGAGACTCATTTGTATATATATTATTAAAAAGCAATCTACCAAATCTCAAAAGCAGTATGCTGAGTAAAGAAAGCCAGACAAAAAGGAATAGAATATATAATTTCATGTTTATAAAATTCTAGAAAAGGAAAAAACTGAATTATGGTGATAGAAATCAGATCAGTGGTTGCTTACAGGGAGGGGAGGATTGGGAAAGGGTATGAGCGAACTTTTGGGGGTATTATAAAGTTATGTGTCTTGTTACGGGTGTGAAGCACAAAACCACATGCATTTGTCAAAACTCCTTGAACAGTACACTGAAGATCTCAGCATTTCACTATATGTAAGTTATAGCTCAACAAATAAAAATTAAGCCAAAGCAAACCACTGCTCTATCCAAACATCAAAATAACCCCCAATGTAAGAAATTGGCTCTTTCAAAGAACTTAACAAACTCAACACCCAAAGAACAAATAATCCAATCAAGAAATGGCCAGAAGACATAAACAGACATTTCTGTGAAAAAGACATGCAAATAAATGCTTAACAGACACATGAAAAAGTGCTCAACATCACTTGGCATCAGGGAAATACAAACCAAAACCACAGTGAGATACCACCTCACAGCAGTCAGAATGGCTAAAATTAAGAAGTCAGGAAACTACAGATGTTGGCAAGGATGTGGAGAAAGGGGAACGCTCCTACACTGTTGGTGGGAATGCAAGCTGGTACATCTACTCTGGAAACAGCATGGAGGTTCCTCAAAAAGTTGAAAATAGAGCTGCCCTAGGACCCAGCAATCACACTACTGGGTACTTACCCTAAAGATACAAATGTAGTGATCCAAAGGGGCACATGCACCTGAATGCTTATAGCAGCAACCTCCATAATAGCCAAACTATGGAAAGAACCTAGATGTCCATCAACAGATGAATGGATAAAGAATATGTGGTGTAAGGGCCACCTGGGTGGCTCAGTGGGTTAAAGCCTCTGCCTTCGGCTCAGGTCATGATCTCAGGTCCTGGGATCAAACCCCGCATCGGGTTCTCTGCTCAGCAGGGAGCCTGCTTCCTCCTCTCTCTCTGCCTACCTCTCTGCCTGCTTATGATCACCCTCTCTGTCAAATAAATAAATAAAATATTTTTTTAAAAAAGAGTATGTGGTGCATATATATACAATGGAATACTATGCAGCAATCAAAAAGCCCCAAAATCTTGCCATGTGCAATGACATGGATGGGAACTAGAGGGTATTATGCTAAGCAAAATAAGTCAATCAGAGAGAGATAATTATCATATTATCTCTCTGATGTGAGGAATTTAAGAGGCAGGGCAGGGGTCATGGTGGGTAGGGAGAGAAAAAAATGAAACAAGATGGGACCAGGGAGGGAGACAAACCATAAAAGACTCTTAATCTCAGGAAACAAACTGAGGGTTGCTGGAGGGGAGGGGGGCTGGGAGGGATAAGGTAGAGGGGTGATGGACATTGGGGAGTGTATTTGCTATGGTGAGTGCTAGGAAATGTGTAAGACTTATGATTCACAGACCTGTACCCCTAAAGCAAATAATACATTATATGTCAATAAAATACATAAAATAAAATAAAAAGAAATGGGATCATTCATAAAAATGACTGAACAGGTAAGAGTTCACTTGCATGGAAGTAAGGGCAAGTAAATTAGAGAATGCCCATCACACACAAGTGGAAACTCTATTATTACTGAATCTTTAAAATACTAAGTTAGAAATCTAGGAAGCCATGACAATAAGAAATAAAGTCATTCATATTAAATACATAAATTAAGTTAAAAGAAACATACAAATTATAGTCTCCAATATAGTATATAGGCTAGTTTTAATGCTCAAATTTGGATTAGAAAAGTCAACTACTTTAAAATCTATTAAAGGGGTTTCTTTTTATAATTCTTCTAAAAGGTTCATTTTTATTATTAAAAATTCACTTTGTATTTTTTTGACAATTGTGATTCTGTGAAAGTATTAAGCAGTGGACCAAAGTAGAACAAAAAAATATTTTTATCCCTATTTTAAACAATTTTTAAAATCCCAACACAAGATTGCTTATTGATAAGGATAAAATATGAGATTGTGGCTCAAATCAGAGTCAATTAGTGATAATGATGATTCCTGAATGAAGATTTCGAGAAGGTATGGTGGTAGAAGAGTGAACCTTTGGAGAAAATAAACAAAAGAATAAAGGAAAAAGAAAAAGTAAATTCCTTTAAATTTCATACTGTTACTAAGAAGTATGTTTCACATCCAGAAACACAATAGCATATATTTTCATAAATATTTTTCATCTAAATGTTGCTCAAAGCCATAGACACTGTGAATAAAATTATAGCAAAATTCTTAGTTGGCAGTGGGAGTCCTCAATGCTATTCGTGAAAATATTATCTCAATGTTCTTTGTTCTCTATTAGGTATCACTGTGTTCCACTGATATTCACAGGGAATTTGTTTTCTAATGGGAGATAAGGAAGGAGTTTTTGTTGGAGTTTTGTTGGAGACTTTAGGAAGATAGACCGGATAATAGGGCTTGAGAGATGGGTTGTAGTTAAAAGTTGAAAAAACAATTATAAAATTTAAGAGAAACTTAAAAAATTTGATCTATAAACAGAATTTCTTAGCCCAGGTGAAACTCCATGACATAGAATTACAGAAGAGACCATCAATAACATTTCTATGGAAAACTCAGCATCACTCTGACCCTCAGGGGTCTGCAGACTTAGGGAGAGAGAAGCTTCTGTACCAGGGGCATATGTGGTTCTCATGATGGGTGGTTTTCATGGTGGTACATATGCAATGAGATTTGAGGCCAGTGCTTCACAGACAATGGGAGAGACAAAGTCTAGTTTAGATAATATGATGCCTTAAGATGATTGCCTTGTTTGACGGCATATGTGACACACTCTTGAAAGATATAAAAAAAAAATAACAATTTAAGAGTGCTAATTTCTTCGCACTACTGGGTGTTTACCCTAAAGGTACAAATGTAGTGATCCGAAGGGGCACATGCAGATGAATGTTTATAGTAGCAATGTCCACAATAGCCATACTATGGAAAGAACCTAGATGTCCATCAAGAGATGAATGGATAAAGAAGATGTGGTATATACACAATGGAATACTATGCAGCCATCAAAAGCCATCATCAAAAAAATGAAATTTTGCCATTTGTGACAACATGGATGGAACTAGAGGGTATTATGCTGAGTGAAATAAGTCAACTGGAGAAAGAAAATTATCATATGATCTCCTTGATATGAGGAAGTTGAGAGACAAAGTGGGGGGCTTGGGGGGCAGGGAAGGAAAAATTAAACAAGATGGGATCAGGAGGGAGACAAACCATAAAAGACTCTTAATCTCACAAAATGAACTGAGGGTTGCCTGGGGGAGGGGGGTACAGAGGGTGGAGGTAGGGAGAGGATGGTTGAGTTATGGACATTGGGGAAGATATGTGCTATGGTGAGTGCTGTGAAGTGTGTAAACTTGGCGATTCACAGACCTGTACCCCCTGGGGCTAACAATACATTATATGTTAATAAAAAATATAAATAAATAAATAAATCTGATGGCGGAGGGGAGAGTGCTAATTTCTGACAATGAACCCAGCATGGACTACTGTCATCATAACCTTGACGGTGGTTACAGGCTGGTGGGGTCTACGGCAGTTGGATTAAATGCAGATATTCTTTTTAGCACATTCTGGAGATATTTTATTGTAGAAACAAGGTAAATGTGCAAATAAAATACATATGACTTCACGTTTTATAGAATATACTACAGAGAAACAAAATTAGGCTTATGTCTTTGTGGATAACATCTATTACTCATGTTTCTGCAAGCTACATGTATATGATATATTTTCTATTTCATGTCACAAATCTGGTTTCCACTCCACAGGCCCTCAGTAGCATTTGCTAAATTTTTATTCTGTCCTTATGCAATAGTACTGTTGTTATTTTACAGTAAAGTTTAAGTCAGCTTGATTTTAGCATCAGAGACTCATTAAGAGTGAGCAATTTGGTGCTTAATGAGTTGTTAACCCTGAGTAAATATATTAAAATAATAGAGTGATAAATTTAAATTGAATTGCATGGGGCTTGTTTTTTGTTCAATAATGTCTTCTGCAGTGAGAGAAAGTGCCACTTAAAAAGCAATTTTTGATAAAATATATTCTGAATTACTTACACTTACTTCTCACTCACTATCCATCCCTTCCTTGCTTCTTTTTCTTAGTTATCTTGTTGCCCATTCTCTCTTAAATATTCATTACTCTGAATATTTCCAATTCTGTTTCTAAAGGGAATAATATGTAGGGGTCTACACAACTAGAATACAACACTAAATAAGTCTTGGACAAAATGAAAATTTTCCTGCAATAACTCCACATATTGCACAGATATTACTGATATTACTGAGAAACTGAAATCCAAAGCACATTTGCTAACAATGGGTTCGTGGGCAGACCAACATGGAGCCTCTTGGTTCACCTGTTATGCATTTAAACCCTGGTCAATATGATTGTTTCTTAATCAACATCTCAGTTCCCTGTGGTCTCAATCAAGACTGTCAACATTACTGACATAAATAAAATTCTAGAACTATAATAGAGCCACCAAGCTTTGGGAGTAACTGAAGAGCAATATGACATTTAATCTGTCTCATGGCTCATCAACAAAAACTGTCAGTTTAGTTCAAATAGAAGGCCTCCCCCCACCCCACGACCACCCTGGATAGAGGGTGGATAACTCAGCTTTTAGCTACAACTCATCTCTAACCAACTGGATAGAGCTGGGCTTAAAGTTCACGGGTGGAGTCTGAGGTACAAGGGACACAAAAAACTACCCTTTGATTGAAAAACGTAGATTTGAGTTGTAACCAATTGAGAAAAACCAAATATGTTATTTTAAAACATCCATATTATAGCTCTTCATATGCCATAACAACATTTTGATTTATGATGTTATGGTGCTCATATAGACCACAAACTCAGGAACAAGCTACCTGTGAATGAGAGCCGCTTCTATAACAAAGTGGGCACAATGGAGAAATTGCTCAGAATTGACATCTTGACAGGTAACATTTTCCTACCAGGAATCTGAAATGGCCTTTAATATATTTGAGTAGGACTGTGAGGTAAGTCACCCGGCTGGATATATCATCTAAGGGTTATATTACTCAAAGAGAAGCTGGAATCCAAGGGCAAACTAGTAATACCTGAAAAGTCAAATACAAATACGATTTCAGAAATTCAAACTGAGATCACCTTTTAAAGTGCCACACATGAAACAGATAAACATTTAAATTTAAAGACTTTTTCCTACTTCAAGTTCTATGTCTTACCATCAACAGTCTACTAAATCCTGTTCACCATGATTTGCTGGTGCATGGGAAGACATTATGTTTTTATCTATGTGGAAGTACTGCACATATGTACATGTGATGTGTCTTAGTCTAGAAATATATACTCAAACACATAGTATCCCTACCTTGGCTCTTCCATTTATATACACAGACCTCTCTTCCCCTCTCTTTTGCTCTCTTTGGCTGTCTTTTTGAACTCTATACATGCATGGTTGAATGTGTATTGGGGAACATGCAAATTTACACATTTGTCTTAAATAAATTTGCCATCTAACTTTAACACATTGCTAGCCTGATTTTAAAACCAGGCAATTAAGAGAGGTGTTGACAGCACTTGAAAGAAGTGTCCAGCAAAGACGCATCACAGTGGTGATCCAAAGACTTCCTTGACAGAAGTATGTGGTGAAAATGACAAAGATCTCACAGAGAAAGCTGAAATAAACGTTTTCCAAGAAGTCAAGGGAAGAGATACTTACAGAGGCAAGATTATCTTACAGAACAAATTATCCTGCTTAATTTTTTAAAAGAGAGATGACTTAAATTTACATAGTGCCTTTCATTCAAAAGAATGCATTCTACAAGTAGTTCAGCTGATTTTAAGATATAAAACTGTAAAAACTGCCAATGAAATGTTGCCATATTCTGTCATGAGGATAGCAAAGGCTTTATACATGAGTCCCCATGAATAAGTCTAGCACAACCAGAGAGAGAGAGAGAGAGAGCGGCCAGCTCCCCATTGAGCAGAGTCTAACATGGGGCTCCATCCCAAGACCCTGAGATCATGACCTGAGCTGAAGGCAGATGCTTAACTGACTGAGCCACCTAGGTGACCCAGGGATGAATACAATTGTCACAAAAATCTTGGAAGAGAAAGGATTTCAACAATACCTTCTCTTAACACAAAAGGGCTACATTTTCAACCTGATTTTAATGCCCACAGATTTTCAAGTTCCATGAAGGTAGTATTTGTTGGCATTCTGCCCTCAATCTATAATCAAGATATGTTCTAGAGATATCTCTCTACCATAGCTATAGGCTAAGAGGACATGAGAAGGAGCAATATGAAAAGGAAGGAGAGAAAGGTTAAGATCTTGGTTGGAGATCTAGGATTAAAAAGAGAATCCCATGTCAGTAAATGATTTGTCTTATGGGCCCTTTCCTCTTCCATTCCTCTCCCAAATATTGGGTATTGCAAAGTAGGTCAGTTTGGGTTTTTTGTTGTTTGCCTTTAAATAAGTGAATTGAGTTCTAATTCAGGCTCTACCGCCAACTACTAGGATTTCAGCAAATTATTTAACTTGATGGAGATCATCCAAATATGCCCTCTCACTTTAAAAATGAGGAAGTGGGATCCCAGAGAATTCTTTCAGCTTAAGCTCTAATATGTGAGCAGATAATGGCTTTTATTCATTAGGGCTGATAAGGGAAATGGGATGCCATATCCAAAATGAAAGTGTGGTTTCTTTATCAGGACCATTTTCCCCTCCTTAAGGTATACCAATAGATTTTTCATAAATTCAAGTAGAATTTTTTTTTAACATTCATCTATGAAACAACTACCAATGAAAACCAAGCCAGATCAGACTCCAAGGGCATAAATGGAGTCTGGAATGGAATAGTCAATGGAATAATTGACTATACCATGTTCTTTTACCACAGTTGATTTCCAGTAAACCTCCCCGCCCAATATCTGATCACATCCAGCAGTATACAATGGACATTTCAAAAGAAAACAATTACTTAAAAGAATAGTTTCAGACAAATCTTTTATATTTCGTACTTTTTTGCTTACTCATTCTGATAAAATAAAATTCCACAAGATTACACACAAAAAATGTGAGTTTTACTTGTTTTATTCTTTTGCTATTTTCAAATTATATTACATTTGCTCAAACAAATAATATAAAACATGACATGTCCTAGCTGGCAATGTACTTTAATTTGAAATCCTAATTATGATTGACTCTGTTACTAAGAATGCCAAGTATTTGGCACATACATCTTCCAGGGCCTGGGGAAAAGAAAAATGAAAAGTCAATTTCTCTGTTGCTATGATTAGATAAGCAGAGAGGCAGGCAGTTGTGCTTACTGGAAGGAGCACCATATGCTAAACCACAAGCTTGGCCTTCGTAGGCTGTAAAACCCATGTGCACGCACAGGAACATCAGTGGCGTGTTAATGCTAATTAATAAGTCTGTAGCAGTTTGCTGTCCACTTATAACTTAAAAGAGAGTATTACTGAAAACGAATGTTAAGTTTCTTCTCTATATACAGATTGTATTCTCAAGTGTCTCCTTAAAACTAAAAAAAGAATATTATACTTCCATTCTGTCCCTATCCACTTGACTAGTAAGAATTATTCAGTTTTTATCAATGTTCTCACATAGCTATCTCCCTGATCTTTTCAAGCTGTGTCATATCCTTCCAGAAAGTGGCAAGGCCACTTTCCAGTTAACGTCTTGGCTTCGATTCCCCTAGAGATCTGGCACATCAGGTGAGAATGAGAGTCCTGTGTTTATAGGTCTACCATTTTCCTTCTTTTGACCAAATTCATCCCAGCGATATAGACATGAAATCACCAAACTAAAATTAACTCGATGTTTTTGGGCAGTTTCTAACACAAAAGAGGTCACTTATCACGCTACACTGATAGGAGAAACACAACATATTTATTAAGACATGAACAGCCCATTCCCTTAGAGAGCTGTGTCTGTCCTCTAGAGTCTAGCACCTAAAAATTATTTTAAGATTTTATTTATTTGACAGAGAGACAGGACAAGTGGAGGGAGCATCAGGAAGAGGGAGAGAGAGAAGACCATGCCCCACTGAGCAAGGAGTCCAATGCAGGGCTCCAACCTAGGACCCTGAGATCATGACCTGAGCTGAAGGCCAATGAGTTATTCTTTTCAGAGTCCTTTAGAGTACTCTAAAAGTTACTCTTAATTTAGAAAAGAAAGGAACTTTGGTTGCTTTGCCTGGTTTATTCTCAAATGTAAATAGAATATCCCCAGCTATCTGACTTCAGCTATTACTTAAAATCTCCACTTTGGTCTGAAAGGCTACAGAAGGTAGTCTTATATGTCCATGTGCACCATAGATGTTTCTGGTCTATTCAACCCTTTGTTTATGTAGGGAGTTCCCCAGTCCTGAGGAGTGCAACCTCAAGGATCCTGACCTTACAACTATTGTAGGCTCAAGCAAGGCAGGTCTCCTCAGGAGCTCAGTGGAATGCCTAGGGTGCTAAAACTAGCAGCACTCCTGGGCTGGGAGGAAACAGTCCCTTCTCCAAATCTGTATAGAACCCTGTCCTCTGGGCCTCAGAGTTACAGTGTTTGTGCCCCAAGTCCCACTGGGTTTTGAGTCAGACTGCTGTCTGGGACTCCTGCTTGCATTCTCTATTCCTTAATCTCCATAGTCATGCACACCTCTAATCACCTGTGTAGTTAACTTCCCTCTGGTCCCCCAGGTAAGAAAGTGCACTCCAGGTAAGAGGTCCACATGTGTATGGACTCCACAAGTAAATGCCCAGTTGTGGAAAGTAGGGTTTGTTGGTTTGCTTCTTTGTTTTAATAGATGCTCTAACTCAAATCTCTGATATACTCAGGACATTCCATCTGACTTTTGGATTGACACAATATCCCCTCTCTTCAAATTATTTTTTTTTTCCCAGTTGCCCCTGACCATGGTTGTTATTCATCGTAAGTTTCCACTTGGCTGAACCCACTAATGGATGACAAAGCAGTGTATACCTGGAAAATGGCTCAGTTGATCTCTCTGTAGAATTTACTATCACTCTGGCAAAATAAATAAATAAATAAATAAATAAATAAATAAATAAAATATCCAGGAACAAAAATAACCTAGTAATAGCCAGAAACTCTACCACTTCGAAATCTATTTTCTCAAGTAATGCATTTCGAGCCCATGATGACTTCATGGAGTTGGGGCAGACATTTCTTATGTACATCTTATGTACTTACTCTAAAGATGTAATCAGCTTAATCCTTTCATCTAATAGTTATTATCGCTGAAAGAAGGGCCTCCTCTCTCCAGACATGAACAGACTGTAATGATTTGGGAAGAATTGTCTACAGTCATTTTCTGGAGTGGCTTAAGTGTAAACTTCAGGTCACAGAAAAGGAGGAAGGAAGCAAGAAGAGTAGACTCAGAAAGTAGAGATTTTTTTCTAACAGACAATGCTGTTTAGCTAGGTCTGCCTTCTTCCTTCATCAGCCAAAACGTACCTTTCTTGACCTCACTAATAAAGATCACAGGCAAAATATAAATTTATTAAAGATGTCCATGCTCAGAACAAATGCCAAAAATAATACAGGAAAAAATTCAGTAAAATTCACTATTGAAGCTTACTACTGACTACCCCCTGCAAAAAGTGGGCAAAGTGCCTTTCCTTCCTTGGTCATGTTGGGCTAATAGTAACTACTTAGCACATCTATGTCCAGGCACTCTTCTTTTTTTTTTTTTAAGATTTTATTTATTTGTCAGAGAGAGAGAGTGAGCACAGGCAGACAGAATGGCAGGCAGAGGCAGAGGGAGAAGCAGGCTCCCCGCTGAGCAAGGAGCCCAATGTGGGACTCGATCCCAGGACACCGGGATTATGACCTGAGCCGAAGGCAGCTGCTTAACCAACTGAGCCACCCAGGCGTCCCTCCAGGCACTATTCTAAAGGCTCTACTTGGATTCTCTCAACCAATCCTTATCATTTTGGGAGGCAGGTATACCTATTTTCTCTATTTATAGATGAGAAGACTGAGGCTCTGAGAAGTACTTCTCCTACCCTTTCAACATGTATCTGTGTTAGCCACTTGGGAATTTAGAGGGAAATTACCTTCTCTTGGTTTGTGGTGTTGAGATCACGCTTTGATTAGACTATATGTTCTTGATTTTTATGTAGTAACTTTAAATATAACGAGGAAGCAAAACAGTTTTGGATACTGTGGAATTTGCTTTTAAACAACATTTGTTACTGAAGGAAATGTCCCTAAGGCTACCTTGTCCTGACTTACCAGTTTTTGAGAGAGACAAGTATCACTAACAAGGTGGTTTCATTTCTCACCTGGCAGGTGCTCTGAAAATGATATAGTGAGTTCTGCTGAATTAGAATTCATCAGTGTTATGTATAGTGCTGTTGCCATTCATTCATTCATTCATTCATCCATCCATCCATCCATCCACTCATTTGGTAAACTGGTATCCTTGATTTACAACCAGTGCCAGGATTTATGGTGGGCACACAAATTATAAAGCAGCCATGATCTATGAAAAGAACACAGGATATAGTCAGAACTCCAGCATTTTAAAATTTGGGTCTAATATTATCAGCCTAGTGTCCTTGAGCTTCTATTATTTTGCCTGTGAAACTATGGATGATAATTATAGCTCCTCAAAACAGTGTCTTAGAGATCAAATGAGACTATCTGAGAAAATCTTACACAGGCTACAAAGTACCATACAAGTGTAGTTTAGTTATATTCTTATGACATGACCATTTTAAAGAACCTTACACTTCGTTGGTGAGGAAAAACACATACAACAAATAAAGATAATTAACTGGCCAGTTAGTAAGTGCTAAATGAAAAGCTGATGCATCAAGATTTAAGGAATTTAGAGTAAGGGGAAAAAGTAATCTCCAGTGGGAGAAATATGATACAACTTCGGGTTTGAGATACAATTAAGATAAGAAGAACAAGGACAATATACCAAAGAAACAAAGATATGAACAAAAACAATGGAGCAGTAACTAAAATACCCAGTCTGGGCAATGCCTGTAAATCCCCGTGACTAGAACCCCTCTCAGCCAAGGAGAACAGGAGGAGTTGGGGTGACTACGTGGGTTGGAAAAGAGTCACGGGTTGCCTTCAACACATGTTGAGAAAACTGGGAAATTTTAAACAGGTAACCAGGACATGCTGGAAGCTTTCAAAGAGAGGACACCAAAGCTGTACTTCAGTAGATGAGTCTGGAGACTTGACCAGAAGAGGCTGGAGGGGAGGAAAAGACGAGAGCCGAGAATCCTTGGGGAAGCTTAGCACTAGGAGTCAAGATTTGAGGCACCATGTCTAAAGGTTCTTCCTAACTTGGGTAATCAGGGATTTGCAAAGGCCAGGTGACAGAGTCAAGGTCAAGTTCAGTTCTGGTCACAGCCCTGCCCCGAAAGCTGAGCTGATTCCTATACTCTACAAGAGAAGAGCAGCCAACAGAGATTCCTGGTCCCTGGAAAAGGTGTCCTAACCTGACCGCAGAAAGAAAAAGTTTCCGACCCGAGTGCACTGCTCTCTGAACAGACTGGTTGATCCCATTATGGCTGGGTGAAGTGAACCAATTTTTCACAGACCTGGAAATAAGATTTATTTTTAGTTGTTTTGAGAAAAAAAAAAAAAAGTTGTCAGAAAGGATTAGGCCCACATTTTTTTTTCCCCACTATGGCACTCATACCCCTCCCTACTTCCATTTCATTTTGCTTTCCTTCTGTCCATATTCCACAATGATGGAGAGTGATTCCTCTTTTTTTTTTTTTCTTCCTACATTGATCAGCATCAGGAGATTTTTTTAAAAAGCCAAAGCAAAATAACAAAAGCAGAACACATCCTGAGTTAACTGAACTTCAAGGGAGAAGCGCAGTGATGCTCTTCCCACACACTGAAGAAACAGATAAAATGGACCACGCTATTTATAGCCACCTTCCCATTTCTAATAATCTTCCATTTAATTAGGACTGTAAATAGCACCAGTGAATGCTCTGCGGCAACACTGAGCAATCCCAGCCCCTCCTCAGAGTATATCCCCCACCAGTCAAGGAAAGAATATCAGACTGGTTTCCACAGCTCAAAGACACTGAGTTAGGGAAAAAAGAAAACACCGTCATTTTTTTTTTTTTCATGCTACACTGAAGAAATGACTGAAAGTTTAAATAGACATGAAATTCTACTTCCTTTCCACAATTCTGAATAACGTCAGTGATAAAATACTCCGTACGTGTGCGCAGACATACAAAGCCGTGCATTGGTCAGAATTCTGAACAACTGCTGAAGACATTGTTGAGTTTCATGTTATATATGTAAGCTTCAAATTAATACATTTTAAATTATTTCTTATTTAATAATATGGAAGATAATTCAGAGAAGTCCCATTATACAATCAATCCCCAAAACCCGTGAACTCAGCTATATGCATTCCTTGGGAGAGGACGTTTGTCTTATGCCAACATCGTTAGCACTTAATTTAGGTGCAGTGTGCATCTCCACCCTGCGATACTACATGTCTCTGTTTAAACAATGTATTTGAAATAAAGAGTAATATCAGTGTGATTTTAATGTAAGAAAGAGGGCCAAGTTATTCCGTTCTGTCATTTTCTGTGACCACTTGGAATTTCCAAATGTTTTACTTTTGTCTATTCAGTGACTAAGAGAGAGCTGTGTTGTGTAATGTTCTTGTTTGGTAAGTTCCAATTTAGGTCAGAAATATTTCTACTGAGTTTGAAAAGCTTTCAAAGTGAAATGTATCATTCTACTTTAATTGTAACTTGCTTTAGAACAAAAATAAAGCATGAGAAATACTAAATCATTAAATGATTATTACTGAAAATAATTGTGTCATAGAGAGGCAGAAAGTAGAGTGAGGATGTTAATAAATGATTTCCATACTCTAGTGAGATTCAGTTCCACTGAACACACACACACTTGCTTGAAATGGACGTAAAGGGATTTTGCTCCTGGCAAACATACCCATCCTGACTGAAATGTCCGAAAAGCTTTCCTTTTGCCTTGTCTCAAGCTGTGGAAGCAACACTAGAGTTCCTGTTTCTCTCATTTGGAAATGATGGGTTTGGTGAGACCTTTGGAGAACAGCCTAAAATGTGAAGCATATCACACAGTGAAGAATTTAACTTTGCCCAAGGAGAAGTCTGGCCTTTGCCCTCAGCTTCTGGGAAGTAATCTGTAAACCCTCAGATCATCATACCTGGGAGGAGCACTGCCTTTGGTAAGGGTGGGACAGGCACACCAGAAAATTCCACACTGGGACTTACAGTGGGGCTATGAGTCACACCAATACTGTGACTTAAGGTGGGGACTTAGGTGACACTATCAGCTCTATCTCCTGAGGAGCTTAAGATAGATGTCAGCCATGTGGGGAGTAGACTATGTTCCTGTGATGGAGTTCTCCCTCCAAAACAAGAACAAACAACAATAACAATGACTCTGGACACCAAGGCTTGGATGAGCTTCCCTGGTTGGCAATATTCTGAGCATACGGTCACATCTCATTTGCCAGAAGGAGTTAATGCTGTGACTCCAGGGAGAGAGGACAACTGGAACCTCCACATTTGGATACCTGGAGTCTGTCTCATGTATGTCTTCCCTTAGTTGATTTTAACCTATATCCTGTCCCTTGTAATGAATACAAGAGCTTTCAGCAAGTCCTCTGAGTTCTACCAAATTATCAAATCTGAGCGTGGTTTTGCAAAACTCCTGAGCTTGCAACTGATGTCAGAAGTAAGGACAGTCTCGTAGACTGGTCCCTCAAACTTTTCAGATACAGATCATTTATCCTTCACCCAGAATTGGCATGATAACAAAGAGCATATCGTGAATGTCTTCGTATTCTTTTGAAGCTGCAAGACTCCATACAGGGAAAACACATACCTAGACAAGAGGACCATCCTTGTATTGGTCATTACTGTAGGACGTCACACAACTCTGGTCTGTGAAGGGGGGTATTACCCTGGTCCTGCATTGATCATGACCTCTAAGTATACATCAGGTATTTAATTATCTGCTACCAGCAGTGTGTCCATTTGACATGCATGTAGGGACATCTATTGTGTGCCAGGTCTTGTATCCAAAGACACAAAGATAAGGGTCTCTGCACTTGAGGAATTGTCTAATGACTCAGGAAACTATACACACACACACACACACACACACACACACACACACTAAAAGTAGATATGAAGTGCGATGGTGTATGCCAAGTTCAAAGGATCTAAGTTTTCCAGGAGTGAGTCACTAACTTCACAGAAGAAGGCATGTCTGAGCTGGGTTTCGGATAATGAATATGCAAAAGGACAGAAGAAGGTAAACTCACCAACAATGTATCCAAACTGAAAGTAGTCTAAATTAAGCAGTAAGAATACATTCAAAAGGCTGAAAAGTAGAGGCTATGACAAAAACTCCTGAGTAGACTTTACTAATCATCCTGGAGAATGTTAATGGCGATGGGAAACAATTGCTTCATGCTCTTGAAAGAAAACACAACAAAAAAGCAATGGGTTTTATTATACTAAGAATTTAGATGTGGTATTTGGAACATACTACGGCTAGAGCTAAGAGACACTGATAACTAGTGGGAATTTTAAAAATATGGGCAGGGGTCACATCTGCAAAAGTTTGGGATAATATGAGAGATGACATCGAGCTTCCTCTCAATTCTGGGGCTCTGTGGAAAGTGAAACGAAAAGATAAAGGCCTGAGATAAAAGTAGGATCAAGAGAGGGAGTCTGTGATATGAGTCAGAATCTAATCCATGGGAGGCCAGCAAAACGGGACCTGAACAGATAGGAGGTGACAGCGGGGCCATACGGCTGCCTTCTGTCCAATGCCAAAATGAGAACAGAACCATCTTCCCATTTGTCTCTCTCCTGGATTAGGAATCCTTCTCCCCCACCCAATTGTTGTATAACACATCTCTTCAAATAAACAAGCCTCATACCATTTCTTTTTTTTGCATTTCGAAACTTGGATTTTGACATCTGTGGTCTAAACAGATGAACCTCCTTAAAGCATCACATTCAAAAGAACTGTGGTGTGATCATGGCTGTCACTTAATTTCCTTGCTATTCTGATATCTGCCTTTCTGTGTGTGCTTAGGAAGGTAAATAAATGGAAGAAGAAGAATATCCGGGAGAACTTTTGACCTTCGCTGCTTTCCCCTAAATATATATTTACACACAGTTGGCAGAGATTGGTCGAAGGAAGCATGTGTGAATAACGTCCTTGGAGCCTTTGAGAAAATGTATTTTTAATTTATTTCTGCTTCTTTCCTTACCTAGATCAAATAAGTGGATAATGCCAGAGAGACGGGCGCCATCCCAGCAGCCTGAGAGAGAAGCAATTACACATTCTTTTGCTCTCCCCTTGAAATCAGCACAGATAAGAAAAATACCATTTTGGCAGAACCTGCTGCTGCTAGTTTTCCTTTTTTTTTTTTTTTTTTTTTTTGTCTTTCTTCTTCCCAGAAAGAAAGCAAAATCTAAATTAAAAAAAAAAAGAAAGAAAAGAAAAGCACAACTTGGCCAGCTGATCGATTTCACAGCGGACTCTTGCAACAGCCCCTCTTGTGTCTGAATCCTATCTTCCCCCTTGGATTATAAATGCATGATTGACTGGAAGTACTTACAAATGCATATGAAAAGCAGAAGCAGCAACCTCCTCCCTTTCTGCATGAAAATAATAGCCACAAAACTCAGATCCATTCTTCCTTATGCTTCCGTAATAATCTCACTGAGGGGTAGGGACAGAAACTAGGGATTATAAACCATCACTGACAGGGAAGGCGGACTAAAATGACAGGGAATTCTGCTTTAGACACAACGAAAACAAAACCCCAAAATAAACTCAGTGAGAGTGGAGTCCCAAGAATAACATGGTGCCTTTTTTCCAGTTATTTTTGTATTTGAAAAAACAAACATACAAAATGCAGGTAATTTTTTAATTTAAGAATTTACCTTTTGTCCTTTCTTAAGCATTTCGGTTTATTTTGTTTCCTTTTCCCTTCCTCTGAATCCATCCTCCCCCAACTATTGCAAGCATATTTCAAAAGAATTTGCTTATGCCTTGGGTTCTTGTTCTCTTTATCATTCTTTAATCTTCTACAGAGTTCTTGGATTCCAAGCCCCAAGAGGGTAGGCACCAGGCCTATGTACTAAGTTTTCTGTTTCAGTAGCAAACTCAGCGCTATGCACAATTAGGTACTTAATTGCTTTGTGATGACTATGATTGATGATGTTTTCCACATATAGTAATTCCAGAGAGAAATTCACTTTCCCTATCAGATGGATTGCATACAAATGACTACTCCAAAAACATGACTGCAACAAATAATTCTAGAAAATAAGGTCTTCGAATTTTTACTAGAAGCTCCATTTCACTTAAACACACTCAAATAGAAATCAATGATGATGCTGCTTTTGTAATCTACTTTCTTAAAACAGGAAAGTCAAAAAGATGGGGGTGTTGGGGAAGAACAGCGGTGAATAAATTATACAACTTATTTTGTTTGCTTGGATGTGTGGTCTCAATTACTTTATGCGTAAATTGAAGATATTAACCCTTTACCTTCTGGTGATTTTAAAAGAGGTCTGCAAATTCTTGAATGTTCCTGCCTTCAAAATATAGAACCTATTCTTAGTCTTCTTTATTGTATGGGCCAGATGTAGTATCTTGCTTCTAATAAGCAGCTATGGCAGAAGTGGATGCTTTTGCCTGGTTCTCTTTCAGTCCCTTTGCATGTCTCTGTCTCCCTGTTTCTCCTTCTCCCTGTGTTGCTCTCCCTGTCTCTCTCTCCCTGTGCCCCTTCCCTGTCCCTCTCTCCCCGTGCCCCCTCCCTGTCCCTCTCTCCCCATTTCCCTCCCTCTTTCCTTTTTTTCCCTTCCCATTCCTTCTTCTTTCTTTCTTCCTTTTCTCTCTCTCCTCCCCATCTCCCTCTCTCTTTCCTTCCTTTCTTCTCTCTCCACCCCCTGTCTGTCTCTTTCTCGCTCTGTGTCTTTCTGTGTATCTCTTTCTCTCTCTGTCTCTTTCTTTGTCTCTCTCAGTTGGTTCACCCATCCTGGGGGAACCAGTTACCATGTCTGAAGACACTCAAGCGCCCCATGGAGAGGTCCATGAGTAGAGGAACAGGACCCTTCTGCCAACAGCCAACACTGACGTGCTCCGAGGTGAATGCGTCATCTTGGAACCTCCAGTTCTAGTCAAGCCTTCAGACAACTGCCTCCCTGGTGGACGCGCACTGCAACCTTGAGAGAGAGTCTGAACCAGACTAACTCAGCTGACTCACTACTGAATTCCTGACCCATAGGCACCGCAACAGATAAAGTTGAATCGTGTTTCAAATCACTACATTTCTGGGTAATTTCTTAATACAAAACTAGGTAACTAATATAATCCTTTTCTCATGATGTCATTCTGAAGATCCAATGAGATTCCATGTAAAGAAGTTAGCGTAAGATGGTAATCAGTAAATACTGCTCTGTATTCTTATGTGGCAGTGATCCCATGTTATGATGACTACACTAATTTCGTAGACCTTTCTTAATCCAGAAATTCTTAAAGTGCAAGTAGAACTCTACCAAAGGCTAAGGAGAAACTAGCATTTGTCAGTTTAACCTAAAGCCTCTCTCCTTCATTCCACCTAGACAGTTCACTAAGTCATGAAGTTCACCCTAATGGCTTCTAAAATTGTGGATAGAAAGAAGATGGCACCTGGTTAAAAAGGAAAAGCAACATGTAGGAGAAAGCACCATGATACCTATTTTGAAATCACCAGCATTGAGAAGCTGAGGAGGGGTCTAATTGTCTCACACCTGTCAATAAGAAAAAATAAAACAAAGAAAACAGACCAAAGAGTTAAAACTCCAATAATAATTATATTAACAATGACAAAATTTATTAGCAATGACTACATGTATCTAGATATGCTAGATGATTTACATGGAGTATCTTGTTTAATCACACCTATAGCAGTACATAAACTAAGTACTGTTCTTCTGCCCTCTTTACAGATGGCAAAACTGCAGCTCAGAGACACAGTAGTCTTGTAATAAATAGATATTAAGTGGTAGAACTCAGGAGGGATGAACCCAAGTCTGCACTCTTAATCTTTATGCTCTACCACCCTCCCTAATAAATAGCAGCAAAACATATAGCCCATTTGGACTATATATGTAAGTGATTTCAGAGCAAATACCATATTGTTATTAGAATATACTCATATTCTGGACTACTTTTGCTACATTTGCTTATTCCTTTATGCTCCTTTCAAATCCCACCCTAAATGTAGTTAACGTGAGTTTGCCTTTTTTTTTTTTTAATACCATTTAAAATGTGTAGCTCTGATAAGATAATGTCCTGTGTTGGTCGTAAACCGCACAGTGAACTTACAATATAATAATACATTATTATTGTTGTCTGTTATTTTATTAATACTATCTCTTATTATCACAGTGAAGATTCTAATAGAGATTGGACTTGATTTGAAACCACTTAATATTCTGTTCCATACCCTCAGTCTGGCCTTCAAGCTGTTGAGGGAATTGATAAAGGATTACAAAATCGGATAAGCAACTACATCATGGACATGGCAGTCCTCCAAGACGACTTCATTATCATCTATAACCCTTATGAATGGCCAAGTAACCACAAAATCAGCCACGAACACTAGAGTTTCCTTCTGGTCCTCTTAAGAAAGCAATACACAACACGCACACACACACACAGACACACACACACACATACACAAAGGGATGACATTCTTGCTAGACCCCTCCCAGCAACCAATGCCGGTGCATGGTCTATAAATCGGAACAGCTAAGGCTGGATACAGCCTTCCCTGAGCTGGCCCATAAATGGTCTTTTAAAGGTTTGGATTAGTTTCTAACTTTCACAAATGGAAAATTCCACATGAAAGTTTATATTTCTAGTTTTTGTTCTTTTTTTTTTTTTTATGAGAAGATCAGACAAAACTAGTCCTGCATGACAATTGGAGGAAGATGAAATTAACGGACTACTTTAGATGAGCCACCTGTTCTCCCCATCTCATTCATCTGTATCACTCCCTGCTGTGTTGTACCTGCCCTGGTACCCCCCCCCCCTTTTTTTTCCCTCAAAGATTTTATTTGTTTATTTGACAGACAGAGATCACAAGTAGGCAGAGAAGCAGGCAGAGAGAGAGGAGGAAGCAGGCTCCCTGCTGAGCAGAGAGTCCGATGTGGGGCTCGATCCCAGGACCCTGGGATCATGACCTGAGCCAAAGGCAGAGGCTTTAACCCACTGAGCCACCCAGGCGCCCCCTGGTACCCCCTTTTAAATCCCCATTGCATCCTTGAGGTACCTGGATTCGTGATTTCCAAACAGGACTGAAAATTTTAGGACAACAAAGCCTCTATCTGTTCAGCATAGGATCTGGCAGATCCAGGCACTTAAATGAAAATTGCTAAATGACAGAATGTCTCTCTCCCCTTCCTTATTTATTCTGCCCCTAAACATTTGGGCTAAAGGCATATGGACTTGAACTGTGTCAAAGTGATGAAAAAGAAAAAGATGACATTTGACTGATCAACAAATCTGTGAGTCCTTCCCACAACGAGAAGATAGTTGAAAAATGCTGAACTGGAAAAACGCAGCACAACAAAACTCCTCTAGCTCTATAGAGCCTTGTTCATATGCTAGCAAAACTGGAGCGTCTTTATAATTTACATTCTAGCCACCCTGAATTATTTATTCAAGTACATGATCTTGGTTCACGCCTCTGGACCTTACTATATGTTGCTCCTTCTGAATGGTTGCTTTCTAGTCCGATTAAGTTTCATTTATTTTTCAGGCAAAAAGGTAATACCTCATTAATGTTATGCCTCACCAGAAGCCATACCCCCATCATTTGCCTTCAATGCTACTTCTTGTCTTTGTACATACTTATGACACCTGTCATATAGTATCATTAATGTACATGTCTTCTTTGCAGAATGTTAGTTCATTAAAGATATGTTTTGACTTTCATTTATCATTATCCCCAACTCTCAGCATAGAGCTTGATATAAGTAAATATGCAATGAAATTAATCTCTACTCTTCTCTGAAGACTCAAAAGATGAGTTGAGGCAAGTCTATTTTCAGGGTCCAGTTGGCCCAGGCTGACCTGCTCCTTAGGGGCAACACAAGAAAGCGTGGTACTGTGGACCTGTCACGTGGGTAAAAACGTGCAAATGGGGGCACTCCACAGGTTATTAGGATCACTTATGACAATTACAGATAAACCCAAGACAACCGGCTATTCTGTACTTAAAAATTCTGAAGCACATAAGAAAATAAAACAATATTTCAAATATTTTCAATTTACCTTATTGATTCTTTGGGGATAATTCTGTTGTATCTTAGGTTTTATTGAGGGACTGTCCTATTCACCCTGTCAAAGTGAAATAATAGTTTCAAGGGATTTACAGGAAGTGCATAAAATGCGTCTGTATCTGCAGTTGATAAGAGTAACAAAGGAGAACAGGAGCCATAAGACACACTATTAAAGGGACATGTAATAATCTGAAGTTCTTATTTGACAGATCTATATGATTAAAAGCAATAAGAAAGACTTGTCATGATAATATAATCATTCTCATTGCTTTAACAGTTACTACTTCAAGCCTTATGCATACACACAATAGATTCCTCCTTTATTCTGTGGAGGGAAATCTGTTGGGAAATAGCCCCTTGACTGACTTTCAGTGACAACCAGATAAATGGCAGCCTGTGAATCTGGTAAGTTAAACTGAAGCCACAGAATTTTTCTAAAATCTTTCATGAGCCTAAAAAACTCCTGCTAATAGGTCTTGGGCTCTTGACTCCATAATTAGGAAGTTTCTACTGTACCTTGTTCATCTATCTATACTCCCTCCACCCCCCCCCCCACACACCCTTATGGACAAACACACTACAATTATCTTCTGTAACTAAATTTAATTTTCACAATTAACAGTATAAACTAATAATATCAATTGCTTCTCCAGAATTCCTACCTATTGAGAAAATGATCTTATGGATCATTTCGAAAGTAATTCGAAAGATGGGAAATAAAAACAAGGCCTAGGGAAAGCTTTGCAGGGGCCACTTATACCTGTCTTTTGTTTCTTTCATCAATATCGGATGCCACTTCGTATTTTAGCCCCATATGTGAGCAAAGCAGTAATTTTCTTTAACTTGTCTTACTATACTTTGTAGTGTCTTGTGTGTGTTAAATGCCATATTTTAAATGACTCCCTCTGCAAGTAAGGGTATTTATTGTGCAGTATCAACACATTTTTACCTCATATAAGTAAAAATGGAATTTTCTTCATTTTGTTTGTAAAATAGTCCATTTGATTATTAAAAGCGAGCCCAAGCTACTATATTGGTCTTCACACAATCACTAAACCATGCCATAACTTATCTAAGGTTTCTGATCTATATTGCAGTCATCCATTGGATGGTGGCTTTCCATGGCAGCATCTGGATACTCAGGGAAGAATGGATAGAATTGTATCAATAGTACCTGAGTTTAAATGTAGACTGTCGCATGCCACATGTTTGTGTATCTCTAACATTTATTTGTAGAAGCCCTAATCCCTAGTGTGGCTGTATTTGGAAATGGGGCCGCTATGGAGGTAATTAAGGTTAAGTAAAGTCATAAGGGTGAACCCTGACTTGACAGGATTAAAAATTAGTGTCCTTATAAGAAGACACACCAGGAAGCCCACTCTTCCACTTTCCCTCCCTCCCACTCTCTCCATGCACACATCATGGGAAGGCCATGTGTGAGAGAGAGAACAGTAGTCTTCGATACACCAGGAGGAGAAGTCTCACCAGAAACCAAATTGGCCAAAACCTTCATCTGGGACTTTCCAGACTATGGAACTGTAAGAAATAAAAATCTACTGTTTAAGCCACCCAGTCTATAATATTCTGTCATGGCAGCTGAAAGGCAACTAAAACAAAGATTCAGGGCCTGACTGGGTCTTAAGGACTACCCATGTCAACATGAGGCAGTCTGCTCTGAGTAAGTACTATGGCAAGAGGGGATGAGGGACTTGTGAGGAGAAAACCTAACAGAGAATCCTAGAGTGGGTGACAGAAATGAAGAGGGAAAGAGAAAGGGCTGTGTCTTCCTCAGCCAAAACCATGTGCCAAACAAGAGTCCTAAGAAGAAGAATTTTTGCCTCATTTCCATGGGGAACTATGTTTGATTCCGGGAGATTTTTACCTTAATTGCTGAAGGTCTTTCAGTTTGGGGGACAGAGAAGGCAGCATTCTCATGTCAGAGATTATTTCAGTGACAATTTTAAATTCAAAGTGGATTGACAGGGAGCAGACATCAACAAAGAGGCCAAGAAAAAAAAACAAGCAAAGCACACACACAATATATGAGAGGACCAACTGTGAACTAATGGGGAAAACTCAGAGACCACCTGGAAATAACTGTTGTGTTGGGTACAGAAAGTTGCAAGGGAGCTTAAATGAGGAGGCCAAGAATTTAAGAGTTCTAGTGTAGGCATCCTAAGTCAGAAAATATTAATGATGAATGCTATATTTCCATAATGCTTTGGGGAACTGGGGAATTTGTCTACTCAGGCAAAGCTTACACGTTATTCTTTTTTAGTATATTAAAATATGTCCTCAGGATTCTCTGTCTTCTATCTCTCCCTCTGTCTCTCTCTCTCTCTCACACACACACACACACACACACATCCCACACCCATACTTGGCCCATCCGTAAGCCCTTCAATTATTTCTTCCTTAATCCTCCTCTTACACACCGAAGGGTATTGTGGAGAAGTTGTACATTTCTAAATAGGAATCAAAATCCCCAGACCTTGCATAGTAAATTTTAATGCAAAATCAGTATCACCTATCCTGATTAGAATGAACATAAAAAATCTGGGGATGCAATACCTATTCTTTCACTTACAAAAAAAAGGAAGTCTTTTTTTCCAATGATTTTTTCCATTAGTGCAAGTAGAAAAGGCAATGAATAAATGGTTTTTCTCTCCTAAGCCGTAAAGCTCCTCAGCCTTCTGCTTACAGAAGATAAGCATGTTTTTCCAGTATAGTGGCAGTAGGTATTCCCCAGTATAGTGCAATGGGCAGGAGGTATGTATCTGGTGCCTCCAGAATGGAAAAAAAAAAAAAAAAAAAAGATTTAATACACAGTTAGACAAATAGTCACACAGAAACCAGCAGGAGTTTTTCAGACCTCTGGTAATTAATCTTGGTGGGGTTTTTGTTTGTTGTTTTGGTCATTCTGATGCCAAAATCCTGCCTGATATCTCAAAAGTCAGAACATTCTGAAAATTCCCCTTTCTGAAAGCCTAAGGCCATAATCGCATGTTTAAAAATGCATTCATTAACAATTTTAGGTTGTGAAATCCACAAGAGATGTACTAATCTAGGACACAATTACCTTACCCTGCCCACCTAGCCAAATGCCCATTTTGAGTACAATTATTAGCCAAAGTTCTTCTGTTACTGTGAGTCCTCACTGCCATTTCAAAGGCTGCTAGTGAGTAAATGGTGTTCTTAGACATAATAGAAGCCAATGTGCTCCTTCTGATGGAACTGAAATATGAGTGACAGTGGAAGATGGCACTCTTGATAAAATGGGTTACCCTCTCGCTAGCTGAGTTGTGGAGAGGTCGATGAGTCAAGGGGTTCCAGTATCATGGCAAACACTATTTGCTTCCTTAGCAAAATCCACAGGTAGAGTCCTCCCATCTCTGGCTAGAACACAGGCAAGTAGAAAATTGAAGGAACACTGTCGTTGAGTCTTTGAGACATTCTGGTTAGCCTTGGTGAGTACATTCAGTCAGAATATCTTTCTTTTTTTTTTTTAAGATTTTATTTATTTATTTGACAGAGATCACAAGTAGGCACAGAGGCAGGCAGAGAGAGAGAGGAGGAAGCAGGCTCCCCACTGAACAGAAAGCCCGATGTGGGGCTCGATCCCAGGACCCTGAGATCATGACCTGAGCCGAAGGCAGAGGCTTTAACCCACTGAGCCACCCAGGCGCCCCAAGTCAGAATATCTTTTTAAGGTGGTATTTTGGTGAACATTTTCAGAGTGGGTAAAACTGAGGTCAAAATCAACATATGTCGTAGGTTTGGAATACACAATCCATGATCACAGAATTCTTGAAATTTCCAAGGATTTTGCTTACTAAGAAGGCTCAGTGCTTACTGACTAGTGAGAAAGAGGCTTGATTCATCTGAAATTTCTAGGGAAGTAATAAAGTTCCACCTAACTTATTTCAGCAAGTGACTCTTGCACACTGAGTGTAGGTTACAAATAAAACCTGATGTCCCATCACCTGAACTCCAAGTAACATATCCCAAATCAAGTGTGCAGATCTTAACAGGCTCAGAACTAATCTTTCCTTCAGAGGTGGGGAACACCTGCATATTATTTGGACCTGGGTTTTGAGGAGAATAAAATCTTTTCGACTCATCACTTTCTATCTGCATTCTTCTGCTCCATTAATCGTAATCAGTCAGAATCAAGATATGCTCCAGTCTCCACAAGAGAGATTCTCATTTGGGGGAGGCTCCAGAACATGATGGATCCTTAAATGGAGCTAGTTGTGAGCTAACTTTCACCTATCTATGCTCCATGTCTTGATTTTAGCTCTAGAATTAATCCTGGTCTGTCCGGAATCCATCTCTGAGTTGTCTCAACCATATAACGAGTATGCCATGGGTCCCTGGTGAGCTAGTAGTTCTAAATTCTCATACACATATCTGGAAAGTCCTTTCACTAGATTAACATAGAATGTTCCAGCCTAAATAGTTAAAAGTAGCTAAAAATTTTATAAGGTTTTTGGTTTTTTTTCTGCCTACAGAAATAGAATAATATGATAATAATTACCGAAAGCAAAGAAAAAGCAAATTGCACTGAACATAGAGGTAGAAATCAGCAGATGTTCTAACAGCCATATACCAAGAGCAAATAATAGTTAAATATTGCTAAGTGAAGAAAAATAACATTCAGAAGCAAGAGCCAGGGGAATTAGGTAGACAGATTGTAATTAGTAATTACCTAAACTGGATCATGTCCAGGACATAAGGGCTAACATCACCTCCACCATTCTAAGAGGTGCCCTGGGATTCTTATTAATTCTTAATAAACTAAAGTAAGTAAGAGACCCCTCCCTGCTTTATTTCCCATTAACATATGGAAGTCCATTCCTGTCTTATACCCAGAGATCAGTTCTGATCAGCACAGAGAATTTTGTTTTGCATATATACAAAATATGTTATTTTTCATTTATGTTATGCACAAACTCTAAAGTCACTTATTTAAAAATCCACATCAATTTGAATACAAGCTAGCCTGAACTATATTTAAGGAAATTATATCACTCAAGGGTCAAAAAAAATCACTATTGAATTAATAGCTTGAACAAAACTATCAGAGAACTTACTGCAATACTTTGAGGCAACCTTACACTCACAAAGGGAGCAAGAATCAGCCAGGGTTAGGGGTGTGTTCTAGCTTGCTAATTACATGCAAAACATTGTGAGATCCTTAAAGTAGGACCTCCACAAACAACATTTTGTTATGAGTTTACATTATTTAAAGAGAACCCCCCTTTTTTTTTAAAGATTTTATTTATTTATTTGTCAGAGAGAGAGAGAGAGAGAGTGAGCACAGGCAGACAGAGAGGCAGACAGAGTGGCAGAGGGAGAAGCAGGCTCCCTGCAGAGCAAGGAGCCTGATGCAGGACTCGATCCCAGGACGCTGGGATCATGACCTGAGCCGAAGGCAGCCGCTTAACCAACTGAGCCACCCAGGCGTCCCTTAAAAAGAACCCTTTATTTCTTTAAAGATAATACACAATTATTACCAATGTAAACATGCATTTCTTCTCAAACTAAATTACTGTCTTTGCTCCCCATGTAGAATATTAAGAATATCCTGATGAAGGCTCTCTGCTCAGCAGGGAGCCTGCTTCCTCCTCTCTCTCTGCCTGCTTCTCTGCCTACTTGTGATCTCTGTCTGTCAAATAAATAAATAAAATCTTAAAAAAAAAAAGAATATCCTGATGATACAAGGCTCCCTAACCCATCTGACATTGCTAGCGATTGAAAGAAGTGGTGGCAACTATGTTTACAGATAGCCAAGGGTTAGCTATGTAACATTTTTTCTTAAAATAAAATATCAAGTATTTATTGAATACTCACCACCAGAAGGGCTGGTGTCTAAAGTAAATTATGTCATTTTATACCAAAAACGATTTGACCCCGCTGATGTAGGTCTGTGCATTTATGGTCATATGACTCTGTAATGCCATCAACCCCCCAGGGTCTCCCAAGTTATATAAGGGTTAGTTGTGTCTATAATATGTATTTCTCCATGGGGCAAAACTCACAGCAAGACTGGGCTTTAACAGTTTGTTGGTAGAAATTCTGGAGGAAGATGTAGGGATTGGAAAAGAGAATTCAGTTTTAACTGATCAGGGGTGATGGGTCAGGGAGAGAAGGAAGAAGGGAAAGGGCAGGTAGGATCCCCAAGGGGGAACTAAAAGCAATGAAACTCATAATCATTTAGTTCCAAAGTAAAAGCTCAGGAAGGATGGGCTTTCTGCTCATACATCACGTAAAATACAGGGAATTTGTTCTATGAAGTTAATTACCAGAGTTAAGGTGGCAACTTGATTCCTTTGTTTAGATAAGGCTAAGAGCCTGCAAAAGACTTGTTCCCTGGGTCTTATTAAAGCAGAAAAAAGACCAGGGCCAGAGACCACGGAACTGGAACATACAGCTTCCCCCTTAACAGTCCCCAATAATATTCAGAATAAATCTGAAACTGAAAAAGGGGGAAATAATTCATGCCAAGCTTTGTTTAAAGTGATTAAGTTATGTACCCATGCTTTGGTGCCCGGGTTTCTTCCATTCTTCCACTAAATTATTTTGCACTAAATTATTTTTCTTAATATTAAAGATAATATTTTTTAACCAAGTAATTCATGCTGAGATTTTAATAAGATTCTATTTATGGAGGAAAATAAATGGCCACCTCTTGAATTACCCTTCCCCCACCCCCCATTAGCATCTCTAAGAACAGTCCAGGAGCTTAGCTTTATTCCCTACACATGGACACATCTCTATCAGTCTACCAAACTGACTTTGAGGTAGTATTCAGCCTTAATTTTTCAAAACCAAACCTAACATGCGATAACAAAGTTGTCTTTTTCTGGCTATCGGTAATTCCTACAGCCCGGTGGAAGTCAGCAAACAACTGTAACCCAGGGGGAACTGAACGTGCCAAGAAGAAAACTCTGCCTACCTCTATTAACACCTGATCCTGAATCAATAGCTTCTGAACATTTCTTCTTCCAGTGGCAGGACTTCTCAAACTTGAATAAAATATAGGTCTTTTTTTTAAAAGAAAAGCCACTCTTGGGGACCATACCAGTTCCTTTCATTTTAGCATTATATCAGTATACATAAGCCTAAACGTAGTTACAAGCCACTTATCCTTAAAGCCTGTAATACCACCAAAACAGACTTATAAATTACATACAAATAAGTCTAGAAAAGTTGTAATAACTTACTATGACAGCTGATGTTGCTTAATCTTTTTTTAAGATTTTATTTATTTGACAGAGATATTGTAAGAGAGCACAAACAAGCAGAGCGGCAGGCAGAAGGAGAGAGAGAGAGAGAAACAGGCTCTCTGCTGAGCAGGGAGCCCAATGCGGGGCTCTATCCCAGGACCCTGGAATCATGACCTGAGCCAAAGACAGATGCTTAACTAACTGAGCCACCCAGGCACCCCTGATGTTGCTTAGTTTAAATGAAATTACCAGTTGCATAGTAAACACCACACTCCTGACCTCTAACACCCAGGTTCTTCTGAGCTCTTTGTGCTCCTGTCAAGCAAGTCTGCCCCCAGTTTGAAACTTGAATTCTCCATTTGAAATACTGTGAAGACTTTGTTTCTGAAAGTACACTCTGACATCATTTCATATTTTTCATGGCACAAACACAGCTCTTATATTCTCCACCTGCTTCTGTTCTTTTCTCATTAGTCCTTGACAACTAAAGAAAGAAAGGTTGGGTCCCCACGTATTCATGAACACAACTCCACTCAGGCATTAAAATCCTGTGAAAGCATCTGGTTATTAAGTGGTCATGACTAGATCGTTCAAAATATGCTTGTATTACAATTATAATTTTTTGGACCGTCATGTTCATCTACCACTTACAGGGAACTCAGCCCTGTGAGCATGCATCCTTGGGAACCCCTCCCTGGTATGAGCAATTTGTTTCTGTGAGCCTTATCCTCAAAAGTTTAACCATCCTGAAGCCCAGCTGAAGTTTAAGGGATGATGGGGGTTGGCGAGGATGGTGGTCATGATACTTCTTACTATATTTAATAGGTAGATAAGATTACAGCTAAAGTTCTCATTTTGGTCTTCTGCAGGTGGAGTCCCAATATTTTTTTCAAACTCTACCTTGGGCATTAGATAAAGCAAGTTCTTCTAAAGATGCATGGCAAATCTAGATAATGCCAATCGCAATACAGACCGGACTGTCAGCTGTTTGAAGGACTGTGTATGAGACCCAAACCGTCTTCTCTTCCCACTGTGCAAAGAAAAATAGTTAGAACCCAAGAACCTAGGAACACCCCTCCCCCCTTTTATTTTTTAGACTCTTGACACTTGTTACATTATGCAACTTAAAAATACACTTATGCATGTAACTTGACAAATTACTGAAAACTACAATCCTTGGTCACAGTTCCTCTCCCACATCAACTACTGTTGCCTGACCCCCGCTGACTATGCTTTTCTTCTTTCCTGTAGGACGGACCCTCTCAATCACCTATTCCACAGGGATAGAGATCCACTAAGTAGCCGGTCTATCCCGGCTGTGACTTGGACTCATCTGGGCAGCCATCTGGGCTCCCTACCCAGAAAAGTCAAGAAGGCCCAGCTATTTACAAGAGGGATGGCTGCTGCGTCCTGGTTGGAATCATTTGAGGCCATTTTCTTTCACTGATAGAGGAGAGAGATCCACTTACAGTCGAAATGTAGTCAGCTTGCACTACTGAATTCAATTACCCAGCCCTGCCACTGGCCACGGTGTGCGCTGTAGTTAGAAAAAGGGAAATGGGATAAAAGGTTTATCTTGCCACCTTCTTTCCTTTTCTTTAAGAAAAAGTGTCATGAATTGAACTTGTTAGCCTTCACATTACTTGTGGGAAACTCTGATAAGATGGAGATTTATTTAATGAGACCCAATTCTGACAGAGTGCACTGTAATGGAAAAAAAAAAAAGTCCTACAGTTAACTAGTCAAATATTAAAGTTAATCCCTGTCAATTTTATGGCCACATCCTCAAAGTTTAGATGGGATTTTCAGGAAGTTAAATACATTCATTACTTACTTAGCATCTTTATTATTCCCATAAGCCCTTTGAAAGTAATACCTACAGAAGATACTGCTCCCTACTTCCTCAAGGGGTATCCTTGTGAAATAAGCCACCACGCAGACACCGGGGCACAAGCAGAAGGTGAGAACCCACTGGGATGAGCCTGAGTCAAGTCTTCGTTTTGACACATGGCACTTGGGTAACTTTTATATTCACTGAATATCTCTAGTCCTCAGTGTCCTCCTCATAAAATGGAATGATACTATGCGAGGCCCACACTGTAACATCAGCCCCCAAAGAGAAGAACTTAACCTTAAAGAAAGTGTGTTGAGAGCTTCCAAAGAAGTTATATTCTTGTCAGAACTGAAAGGACTCTGCCATGACTTAGCCTTTCCTGGGGACTCTGCGGATGTCCTTCATGACCCCTTGAGTTTACAGTGAGGAGAGTTTATTAAAGCAGACTAAACATTTCCCTTATATTCAGGGCCTTGCCTATTGTGTATTACTGTGGATCAAAGTTTTCTCCATGCTCTATGAAGAATTCACATTCTTCATCGGTGAGCTGAAAAGAGATTCCGATTGTCAGTCAAAATAGTAGAAAAAAATTACCCATAGATAAATGTTATATTTTTTCTTTCTTTTTCATTTTTTTTTTAGATGTGTACCATCTTAGAAATATAGGATAGGGTTTCTATCTGAGGGACAAGCAAGGTAAGTTTTTAACGGACTCTAACATAAACTAAGGCTCTCCTGAACTCCAACGTTGAAGCTGAAGGGACTGGGATGTGAAACCAAATCCAAAATTGTAGGACATTTACGTGGAAAGCACTGGGACTTCAAAGTACCAATATCAGCAGTTATTGGGCAGAAAGTAGTGTGGGAGGAGGCAGGGAGCTGGCAAGGAGATAACAATTTGGCAAGGCAATACCATCATTTGTGTTGATATCACCAGCTGATCTATATAGAGGGCAGTATCTTTCTATATGACATAATAGATCAGTAGCTCATACAGTGCCAACTGCCATTGAGATCAATGGTCCGACTCTCCTCTTCGTTTCAAAAATAAAGGCAACCCTGCTTGACACGATGGGCCGAAAGCAGCAGCGTGACTGTAAGGGGAGACATTATTCACACATTTAACTGACAAATGACATTCACATGCATCTCACTGCTAAGGTAGGGCCTATAATGTGCAGTATTGTAGCACTGAATATGGTTATTAGCGGAGTAGAATGGGAATCAGGACACCTGGGTTTTGTGCCCAGTTCTGAGATGGTCTATGACTCCGGGTGAACCATTTCAGTCCCCTGCACTTCAAACTGGCATTCTGAAATGGGCGTATCACCACCTGCTCAGCAGGGGAGAATCCTATGAAGGATCTGACATTTATATGACGTTAAATACATTGCAGACCAATTTAACTTAAAAGTCCGATTTATAGTGATAGACTATTTTTAGAAAATAGGTAAACATCACGAATGGTCATTAAGCTTCTTCTGAAAGGTTGATATGATGAAAAGGTGATGATAAGAAACCAATTCATGCATAGAGGGTATCTCACGGGACAACATTATCAAATGAGGCATTATTGTCTGAGATTGTGAACAATAACATGAATAAAAGTTAGAGTATTCAGTTCTGCTTTCCAAAGCTTAACCAGAAGTGAGGTTAGCCAGCTTCTGTTTGAAGACAGATTCCAGTTAGAATGAGAATCCCCCTCACTAAATCTAACTATGTGAATTCTTCACTCTCCAGTGAGTGGCCCTCCCACTTGCTATCTTAGAATAAAACCACGGAAAGATGCTACTGGATAAATAATAGATGCCAACAGTTGATAAAACTGGCCTGATTGTGGGGATAGAGGCATCTGCCAGTAAGATAACAGCAATATATACAACTAAGGAGGGATTCTATCATCTCCGAATCAAATTACAGAGTCCATCAATCTGAGCAAGGAAAACAAAACAAAACAAAACATATACCTTTCTCCTCAGCTCTAAGAATGAGGAAACATCAGTCAACCTGCCAAGATGGCAGATTTGTGCAACTGCCAACAGATATTTTTAAATTTGTCTTTTACCTCTTCTTATATTCCTACAACATTATGGCTCTATATAGTCAACATCACAATATGGCTTTGCTGTCTACTCCAAGAAAAGTTGGATCCATATGTTCTCTGGTTCTCATGCTATGACATCTCTCCCTTCTCTCACACCCTTATTTTCTTTTTGGTTTTATGGGACAGCATTGCTAATTTTATTCAACAGCTGGAGAGAGACAATTTGACGACACTCATCCATCATGGCACCCAGGCTGGTCCACTTCTTTCCCCTCTTCTCTCCCTGACGAGTAGCAGTAATAAAAACTCAACTGCTCTAAAAGCAATCGATTCCGAAACAGTGTGGTACAATTACCAGCCCGGATGGCAGCACAGACTTCCAGTAAAATAAAGGCAAGACACATACAGGCTCTGCAGTGGGACTGGACTCTGTTGTACAAGCAGCCCTCTGGTCATACAGGTTCCACGTGGTGCCTCATGTGATGGAGCAGGTGAACGCAGGACAGCCAGGGGCCCAGGAGGAGACGGTACCCCCAACTGCTCAGTGGATCGTGGACAGGCTGGTTGTTCCAAGGCAATAATCTCTACATTATTGTACAATGGACCTGTAACCTCTGAACAGATTTTGATGTTGCTTTCCATACAAGTCTCCCCACTGCTACACAACACCTTTCTCATTCCTTTCTAATAAGAGCCTGTCCCTCCCAACCACCTGCATGAAGAGACACTAATGAAACTGAATTACTAGAGTGCCCATGCATTCAGGGTTTCCCAAACCCTGAGAGAGGCCTTGGCAATGTACCTATTTTATAAAGTGTGCTCAGGAAGCTACTTCAGCTGCAATAGAGGAAGACTCCTGTACGTCGTCCTTGACCTCCCTCGAATCTCACGTTCTCACAGAGGGTGGTAAGGAAGTGGCAGTCAGCATCCCTAGGATCTAACTAATGGGAAGCTGAGGTACATTAGTTCTTTAGTTAGGATAGCTTTACTTAGTTCGTTATCCTGTCCTTGTATGGTTAAGTTACTGCTCACAGTGCAGGTGTAGATATGGCTTCTGGGACTGTTTCAACAGCACTAGTGCCGTCTTACCCTGTGGTCTCCTCCGGCCATCCAGAATCAGAGTTCATTTCTTGAGAGAGGTTTGCCCAAGGTTTAAATAATCCTTAAAATTCACTTGAATTCACCAATATAAATTAGCTAAACTATCAATAATAAAAAAATACAAAGTCTGATCAACCAGGCTAAAGACTGAATTACCTTTCTAGTCTACCTGTATAAAATACATTATAAAACTTGTGTATGAAAAGACATTCAAGAGAATATAAATAATATTGCAGGGGAAAAGGGCCACAGGAGTACATCAAACAGTTGATTTTAAAATAGTATGTTATTTTATGCATTTCTGTGATGTCTATGAGATGTATTAGCTTTTTAAAGTTTGTAATTTTATGGGGCACCTCTGTGGCTCAGCCAATTGAGCGTCTGATTTCCACTCAGGTAGGGCTCTCAGGGTTGTGACATCAATTCCCACCTTGAGCACCACCTGGAGCCCTACATGTGACTACTCGTGCTCAGTGGGGAGTCTGCTTTTCACCTTCTCCCTCTCCCTGTGCCCTTCCTCCCGCTCCCTCCCCTCTCTAAAATAAATAAATACATCTCTAAATAAAATTTGTAATTTTTCAATGTTTCTTTCAGCATGCTAACTTTTTAAAAAGATTTTATTTATTTGACAGAGACAGAGAGAGATCGCAAGTGGGCAGAGAGGCAGGCAGAGAGAGGGGGGAAGCAGGTTCCCCGCTGAGCAGAGAGCCAGATGCGGGGCTCGATCCCAGGAGCCTGAGATCATGACCTGAGCTGAAGACAGAGGCTTAACCCACTGAGCCACTAGGTGCCCCTTAGCATGCTACCTTGACAGTCATTTTTATATTTAATTTTGAATCTTTTTTCTTAAACAAATTGCAATACACATACACAGATAATTTTCAGGTCTCACAAAGTAGGGACCTCTCCTAGAGCCTCCTTGATCTGCTCTTCAGTACCAACCTCAGGGAAATCCTTGCTGTCCTTTAGGCATTATTTTTCTCTTTCCCCTTCAGGACTGCCAACTGGCCTAGAAGCTCCAGCACAAATGCTTTGACCTAGTTTACACAATGGCCCACAGAGCACAACACAGGTTTTAAGTAAAAATCTGTGTAGGTAATATGTCATATGAAGCTTTATAAACTCTTCACAGTCTGAATACTTGGTTTGAAAGGTAGCATTTACCTAAGTGCATTCAAGTTTGCTAATAATGTGAGATTCTGATGGGTTTCCATGTATTAGGACTTTTATGACCCAATAGGTTTGAGAACCAGTAAAGTCTTTTTTGGGGGGGGGTGGAACAAAGTGGGGTTCTTAACTGAAAGACTTTCCACTCTTTGATATGTTAATTGACCTCGTAGATATCGAAGAGAAAGGATATAGTATTCAGTATTCTCCCAAGTTTTTGACCAGGACTTTTATCTTTACTTTTTTTATTATTTATTTTTGGTGGACTATCCTACTAGAAGGAGAGCAGAAACCCAGAAATCCGTTTTTCAACTTTACAGCAAATTGCGATTAGTTTTACTACCAATCTCAAGACCTCAGATACATTAATACTGCATTTAACAAACTATAATCAAATTATATGGACCCAGCTCCCTTGGATCATGAGCCTGTCACAGACACGGGACATGGCTTCATTTCACTAAGTGTATCTCTTCCAATTTGTTATACCAGCTACTAGGGACACAAAGATGGCCTTGACATCTTACAGTCAAGTGAAAAGATAATAAGTAGAAGAAAAGGTGGGACAGAATTCTCTGAAAATCAGTATGATAAAATAATCACTGTGTCTGCAGAGAGAGGTAAGCGGGAGTCAAAGCCAAGCTATGGAGGGGGGACAACATTTGGGTTAGACCTTAAGAAATAAGGGCAGTTAAGTTAGGTAAGAGTGAGTTGGGGGTAAAGGGATCTCAGGAACAGAGAAGGATGTGAACAGAAGTATAGTATTATAGCTTTTATTTATATCCATAAACCATGTTCCCTCACATAATGAGGGGAACATGATAGATCTTCAAAAAAGTTTGTTGCAATGGAGTAATTTTATCGTTCTATCCATCCGTTCCGTAAGTATCTCCTTTACTCAATTTCCTCTTTCACAAAATGGTGATTATGCTTGTCCACACTTGCCTCACAGGGAACGATACATATAAAATCCATAAGAAAATAATAATTAAAATAAATAAAAAATACATATAAAAATGAACGTTCTGAAGGAATGGAAGATTCTGGTCCTGCTTGTAGGTCCTGACTTTAACAACAGGTCCCTACACCAGAGCCTGGTGTCCCTGGAATGTTCTCTGTAAAGGCCAAGCATCTTTCTCTCCTTCTCACTCACCACTGTGGATAAAAACATTGCTTATGAGAGATAATGTGATAATGTTTCAGTCTACCTGTGCTCTGCTGAAGAGAGGTGCCCGTGTTCAATTCTGGAGCAATTTGTATGTCTCTTTCCAGTCGCTATTGAGATTGGCTGAAAGGTAAGGCCACGGTCTGTGACAGCCGCAGCAGAAGACAGAGGTGATACATTTCTAGCATTATGTTAGTGGGGTAATTTGGCTGGAAAACCAGAGTAGAAATAAGCTGAGAAATTATGGCCTGTGAATAAAGCAACTTGGCAAGGTGAAAATATGTATGGTAGAATGCAAATGTGTATTGTCCACAGCATCAGTGAAATAGGCTTTTTTTTTTTTTTCTTAGCTGAAATAACGAGAAACATAATTTAAAACTATACTATGCCTCTGAATATGCTGTTCTCCCTGCCTGGAATGACTCCTCCATCTTCTCAATCTGGCAAATTCCTAGATGTCCTTCATCACTGGGTTCAGACCTCACTTATCCCTGCAAAGCTTTTTCTGCACCCCGCAGGTAGAGAAAGTGGTTCTTCCTGCAGTCTCTCTTAATAAGGCGTATATATTTCTATTATTATGACTTCAACGAGATGAAGATCTTGAGGACTTAAAGCCAAACACCAGACTTCCTCCTCCTTTTATCCCCAGCACCTCGTATACTACCTACCACTGAGGTAAATTCAGCAAATGGTACCATTATTATTACTTTACGAGGTAATACATAAGGTGTATTATGGAACTAGCGGAGTTCCTGACATTGTGTCTATTCAACAAATCTAACCGTACCATGGTCTTACCCTTCCTGAATGTCATCTCCTTTAGAAACAATTCTACTTGTTGTTTTGCTTTTGTTTTAAACACATCATGCTTTTGACTAGAATGCCCCCTCTTCTCTTTTCTACCCATTCAAATCTCAGTAATTGTCATGGTTCAGCTCAGAAATCAACTCCTCTGAGGCAACCTATGGAATGGAAGGGAATATTTTATATATATATATATATATATACATATATATATATATATATATACACACACACATATATAATACATAATATAATATCTAAAATATATAAAGAACTTCCACAACTCAATAGCCAAAAACCCAAACGGTTTGATTAAAATACGGACAGGGGAACTGAATAGACATTTTTCCCAAGAAGATATACAATTAGCTGACAAGTACATTAAAAGATGCTCAAAGTCACTAATCCTCACAGAAATACAAATCAAAGCCACAAGGAGATATCATCTCACACCTGTTAAATGGCTTTCCTCATAAAGACAAGTGATAAGAAGTACTGACAAAAACACTGGAGAAAAGGAAACTCTTGTGCACTGTTGGTGGGAATGAAAATTGTACAGTCACTATGGGACACAATATGGAGTTTGCTCATGAAATTAAAAACAGAGAAGTTCCAAGGTAGCTGGTCAGTTAAGCATCTGACTCTTGATTTCAGGTCAGGTCATGGCTTCAGCACCCTGTGAGGTCAAGCCCTGTATCCAGCTCTGCCCTGGATGTGGAGCCTGCTTAGGATTCTCGCGCAGTTTTCCCCTCCTTCTCCTAATGCCCTCCATGCTATTCCTTATGTTATATGCAGATAATGAATCATAGAACGCTACATCAAAAACTAATGATGGTCTTACAAAGTAAGAAGGATTTTCATTTAAAATTGCAGTTTAGGGGCGCCTGGGTGGCTCAGTGGGTTAAGCCGCTGCCTTTGGCTCAGGTCATGATCTCAGGGTCCTGGGATCGAGCCCAGCATCGGGCTCTCTGCTCAGCAGGGAGCCTGCTTCCTCCTCTCTCTCTACCTGCCTCTCTGCCTGCTTGTGATCTCTCTCTGTCAAATAAATAAATAAAATCTTTAAAAATAAATAAATAAATAAATAAATAAAATTGCAGTTTATTTTTTTTTCCTTTACGACATTGTAAAATGCAACTCTACTCTTCTAAATGATTTTAAAATAAACCAGCAAATACAGGGTTTATTATAAAAAAAACTAATGATGTACTGTATGGTGACTAACATTAAAAAAAATTAAATTAAAAAGAAAAAGAGTAGTGCTAGGTGAAAGTCCATTTATGTTCTTAAAAAAAAAAAAAAAGATTCTCTATCTGCCCCTCTCCCAAAAGAGTAAAAAAGAAAAAAAAAAAGAAAAGAAAGAAATTAAAAATAGAACTACCACATGATCCAACATTTCTACTTATATATATATATATTCAAAGGAAATGAAAACAGAATGTTCAAGAGATATCTCAACTCCCATGTTTATTGCAGCATTATTCACAATAGCCAAGATATGGAAACAACCTAAGTACCCACTAAAAGATGAATGGATAAAAAGTGGTGTACACACACAATGGAATATTATTCAGCTAGGAGAAGGATGGGTATCTCGCCATTTGCAATAGCATGGATGGACCTTGAAGACCTCAGGCTAAGTGAAGTAAGTCAAACAGAGGAAGACAAATACTGTGTGAGCTCATACATATGTAGAATCTAAAAAAGCCAAGCTCACAGAAACAAAGTAGAATGATGGGTCCCAGGGACTGGAGAAGAAGGGCAAGGAGTGGGTGGGAAATGGAGAGATACAAGTGAAAGTGTACAAACAGTTAAAAGTTCTGAGGATCTAATGCACAACATCGTCATTAAATGTATTATAAAGACTCTTGAAAGTTTATTAAGAAAATAACTGGTCTGAAATGTTCTGACCATACACACATACACAAAGGTAATTAATGGGACATAACAGAAGTGTTAGCTATAGTGGTAATCATTTTGCAATACATAAGTGCATAAAATCAACATAACATATGCTGTAAAGTTACACAATATATATGACAATTGTATCTCAATCAAGCTGGGGGCTGAAGAGAGAGAAAGTACTATCTCTTTGATGACTTCCTAGCTACTCTAGACCTTGCTGATGGTTTTTCCCCACTAAACTCATAAAACACTGTGATGGGATTTACCTATTATAACTGTCAGTGGGACCTGAATTTTTTACTTCCCACACCTCGATATTTTATACTATATAGTTTTACACTTGATTAGATGATATCATAGTCCTTCTTCCATGTGAACCAGGCAGACCTCCCAAACCACATAGAATAAACTCCTTGAAGTAGAGAGCGCTAGGCATATTACTGTATTGCTCATAAAAATTAACCATTTAAAAGTAGGCCTGAGAGACCGTCTGGGTGGCTCACTTGGTTAAGCATCTGCCTTCAGCTCAGGTCACGATCCCAGTGTCCTGAGACCAAGCCCTGCATCCGGCTCCCTTCTCAGCAGAGAGTGTGTTTCTCCTTCTCCCTCTCCTTCTGACCCTTCCCCTGCTTATGCACCCATGCTCTCTTTCAAATAAATAAAATCTTAAAAAAAAAAAAAGTTCTGATTATAGAGACTGGGAGGTAGAAATCCATTCTACTTGTGCCTTAATAGGAATGCTGTAATTCTTTTCTCTGCAACACCTCAAACCTACCCTAACCTCCAGATTTCTCCTAAAAAGGCAATCTTAGGCTGGACTGGGCATCAACAGACCCTGTGTACCTTCCACAGACAAGATTAGTGCTAATGATTTCCTCTTCTTTCTCACATAGAAAGGCTACCGTTTGACAATTCCCATGTCTCTCCCATGTAAGTGTCACACAAATAAACATTCTGCTGGATAATTCCCTAGACAATGCTTAACCTGCCTTTTTAGTAAGGACCAAAGTAAACAAGTAAAAGCAGAAATTATATATTTTTTCCATCTTACCTTGATTTGCTGAAGAAAATGCCTCTCTATTCTGATGAGGAGGAAAGAGATCTGAATAGTTGGGTTATGACACATTCAGTATGAAACTAAAAGCACCATGAATCCCTCAGTAGGGAATTAAGGTAGTAGGTAGCATTTCAGCAACCCTGGCTGCCATCTTGCGAGTCTTCCACACCAATCCCAGCACCTTCTCTCCAGCTTGTTTTCTGTGCACCCCCTCCGAGTTTTCCTACCTCACCAGCGTCCCATCAGGGACCCTCAGGTGGCTTTGGCTCACTGAGCAGCTAACTGTTTTTGTTTATTTGGAGTTCCCTTCCTCAGTTATGTTCCCAATTCCAACCTTTGGGACCAAACCTCTTATAAAAACAGAACAAAACAAACACGCCAAACAAGCAAGCAAATCAACAAACCAACAAATCACTGTAACTCATCAAAATACAAGTAATTTGCATCCATCTGAACTTCCCTGGGTTTCCTTTTTTCAAAGCCTTGCTTTCAGCTGTGATACAAATGACCCCATTAACCCAGACTGACCCAGTCAGAACTCCCAAAATAACGTATTTACACCTCAACGGAGAAGTTCCTGGTCATTCCTTAACAGGTATCTTCCACATGGTGGACTGAGGATGAATAAAAAACAATGATAAAAGAGGACAGAGGGAAACTGAAAGCATCTTTGGCAGTCCTGTCCAGGTGGTTAGCCAAGGTGCAAGGTGGAACTCCATAAAAGGACACTCAGTTGAGCTTTTAAGGTGTATCCAAATGTTCTGCCACTGCCCTGGGCCTTTAGCGACAGGCTATGTTCTGAACTGAAGCGAAAGATCCAGAGTGGTTAGCATTTGTCTCCCACATTGGTGATAACTTTCTTGTGACTTCTCCAACTCTGGTGTTACTTAAATAGATTTCCTAGAATCCTGCCCATAGGACAGAGGTGTGTATGCATGTGGTTATCACAAGGTGGAAATACCGGGGAAGCAGGGTGGGTCAGGCGGGATGGGCGCGCTAAATTAACTAGTAAACAGCAGGTTAGAATGTGAAATCAGGCAGACCTGACTCTGAGTTTTGACTGAAGCCCCTATCAGCTGTGAGTCTTCAGGCAAATTGAATGATTCAGTCCCTGGGTCTCATTTTTTGGTTTTGTCCTGTAAGAGGAGCTCTCAATACTGACCAACTCAAGGTCAAGTAAAGATTTTAGCCCTTCATATTACAATCATGTTCAACCTTCATGACAACCCTATTAACCAGTATTGTTAGCTTCATTATACAGAGAAAAATGAAGTTCAGAGGTGTTCAGTAATTACCTGAATTGACACAGCTGATAAGTGGCAACACTATACTCTTTCCAGAATACTGGGCTACTTTCCACTTGTAACATGCCATCATCAAACCTGCACGCGGTATGGGCTTTCAGACAGAAGGACATTAAATATTATGCAAAGTAGCTGTACCAGTACCTGGTACCTAGCAGGCACCCAATAGATGTTAATTGCTTTCCCTTCCTTTTGTCTTAGAGTCAGTATATTTTGCTATTTTGATTCACTGAAGAAACAAATTTGAAACAGCAACATATATTTGGAAATAAAAACACTGAAGCATTCTTAGCTGCAAAGTAGAAAGAATATTGCTAGTTGGGCTTTGTCATTTCTAACCTGTGACTGGAAAGAAAAAATGTTAATACTTTGTACATAAGGACCCACAAGGCTCTCAGTGCAAGTAACTGGGAAAATCCAGTCAGATGAGCAGAGAGCAGTGGAAACCAGGTATGTCACCTGGGTGATGCAGGAGAGCAGAGTTGTGTCCTGGTACTATAGCTTCTTCTGAAATCAAATGTCAACAAAGCTCTGGTGCATCTTTCATGAGCTGTGCACTCAGCCATGCCCAGAAACACTAGAAGTTTCCCCAGGGTTATATTAGCAAACATCTTACCTCCTCCTGCACCTCCCTGGGTTTAGTAGCCCCTCCTCCTTCTTGTGCTTCAGTTTCACTGAGTACAGCTTCTGTTCAAAAACCAGCTCCTCCCCAAGTCCCTGGGGCCTGAGCTAAATGCTGGCCAGCATGCCTGTCTGAATGAGGATAGACAGCTCACGAGCTCAAGCTGCACCCTGGGTTCTTCCAGTACTCTTAGGGAAAGAAACAATCCTGGTGTCTTAAGAAATAGCCATCCAGATTTCTTTTTCTTCCTTCCTACCTTTCCTTCTGTCCTCCTTTCCTCCCTCCCTTTCTCTCTCTCTCTCTCTTCCTTTCTCTCTCTTTCTTTCTCTCTCTCTCTTTCTTTCTTTCCTTTTCAGTCAGCAGGATAGTGGGAAAAAACATTTGGAGAAATGGTGATAGAATAATCATAGCTAATGTTTCATTAAGGCTGCATTTTCCACCAAATCCCATTAACTTAAAACGTGGCTGTATTTCTCGGTCCCAGTGGGAGACCAACTCCTTCCAGATCAGACTATTTGGATTTGCTTTTTTGGTTACTGTGTCCATGCTCTTTTTTTGTTGTTGTTAATAATAATAATAACGAAAATGTTTCTAAACAATCTGCTAACTCTCATGCTCCTTCCTTCTCCCTTAGAGATATTCCAAATTCTGAGCAGGTTAGAAACCAGGAAGTGTGTAGGGGTATGGGGGTGTAGTGGATGAACTAATATTTATTAAACATCTAAGAGGTGCCATGCACTATGAGCTTTAAAAGAAAGTCTTCACTCTCCTGGGAGGTAGCTATTATTAAGCCCATTTCACAGTTGCCGAAAGCAAGACTCAGAATGCAAGCAACTTTTTCAAGGTCACCCTGCTAGGAAATACCTGAGCTGGTGCTTGAACCCGTACCTAACTTAGTTTTAAGAGCTTCCTCCTCTGGTTTCTAAGATATACAGATTCCTGTTCAGTGAACAAGTGGAAGCAATGTGCTAGCTAACAATTGTATGATCTGTGATTAGGGGAGATGAAAGAAGGAAAGCATGGACTCCAGAGAGACCTCCTCATCCCTCCCCTGACAAAAAGCCACTTTATCCATGCCAGGTATTCTGTGTCTCAGTGGTGTCTAATCTTAGGACTGGGTTAGGCGATAAAGTGAGCACAGAAGATGACTAAGTCAAAACCATCTCTGAGGATCTACTAGATGGTCCATTGACTGAAGAACAGTGCCATTGCTCAGGAAACATAATTATTGGCATCTCGCCTTTAGCAGACATATTCTGTTTCTTTGGCTGGGCACCAGATGAAATTCCCTGCTTGTGTTTAGGGATTATGTTGCATGAAAATATGTACTGTACCTTTAAGGACCAGAATTCTATCCCACTCAAGGAAGGATGATGTTCAGCCTTGAGAAGAGAGCTGGAATGTAGAAATTGGAGGCTTGATAGAGTTAAACCTCCCATTCATGCAACTCCAGGCATATACTCACTGAAGGGAAGTGTGGTTAGAAATACCACATTATTTCAATGATTCTTGGGTGTTCTCTCACTGGCACTCCATCTCTCGGCCTCTTCTCACCCCTCCTCCCCTGCATCATTAAGGTTGCGTAAGTCAAAAACACGTGCAGCAATTCCACTGTGTGTACATGAAGGATGAGACACCGGCAATGCAAATCCGAAATACAGGTCATCAAAACCTCTTTCCAATTAGCTCTGGATCGTATGTGTTGCATACTTAATCTCTATTCGAACACAGGTGCTTCAAGTGTTTGGGAAATTAATAAACCTTCCAATAAATCAATGAATCCATGCTGTGACAGCCAAAATGCCATCTGGCTCCCCCATCTCCTTACCGGTTCTCTCCTGCCTTCTACTCTATGAACATCAACCTTTTAGAACACAAGTGTACTGCAGAAATGGCCTGTTATTGCTTGCTGATTCCCAGATTCCCTGGAGAGAAGGGACCTCATGAGGGAACTTGAAGTCCTCTCTTTTGGCTTCAGAGGCACCTCATAGAACCAACAAGGGAACAGGTAATGTCTATATAATTTGAAGCAAGATTTGGCTTGCTAATTCACTGAACTTAGATTCTTCAATATTTATTCAGTTTTCAGTGAGTTCAGTGCACGGGACATTAGTAGCATTGCTACTGGAGACCACGATGTAGTTCCTCAATCTTGCACGGTGTTAGAAGATTGATGTAAAACACACGGCTGTTCAGGGTGATGCCTTCAGAAAAAGACCATTGTGGGGCACCTGGGTGGCTCCGTGGGTTAAAGCCTCTGCCTTCAGCTCAGGTCATGATCTCAGGGTCCTGGGATCGAGCCCCGCATGTGCTCTCTGCTCAGCAAGGAGCCTGCTTCCCTCCCTCTCTCTCTGCCTGCCTCTCTGCCTACCTGTGATCTCTTTCTCTCTGTCAAAAAATAAATAAAACCTTTATAAAAAAAAAAAGAAAAAGACCACTGTAAGAATTTATACGACATGATATAATTATAAGCACCAATTTTTTACAAGGTCACCCAATCTTTAGAAACAAAAGGTCATTTAAAATCTTATGGCTGCAGGTTGCACATACGTGCGTGCTGGGGGTGGGAGGTGGGCACCATCACAATGTTCTCTGTAACGTCCTATAGGGCCTGGAAGAGCTGAATAAGTGTTCCTGAACGAATAAATGGGAATCAGATCATTAAATGAGAAGTCAGTAAATTAGAGGATTAGTTGATCGATATTTGATTTTTCAGATGCAACTGGAGCTTTTCCTGGTTGTTTTACATCTCTGTATTATTCAGGCTTGACTGCGGTGAATGGCCATTTCTTTGAGTGCCCTCATTCTTCTCTTGGTCTGAGTTTGCTCCTCTCCCCACGGCAGAAGCAAATGAGCTCCAGCCTTTTAGAAGTGAATAATAAACACTCAGCCTGTTGGGCTTCAGCTGGGGTTATCGATGGAAAATGACTTGATGAATAGTCCTTGCTTGAGTGATAAACCTGTATATCAGAAAATAAATCTAGTGGAAAAGAAAATCTATCCACCCCTTTCACTAGCAGTTGGGGGACTTATATTGAGAATAAGAATTCATTTTCTTCATTCTGAGTAATTTGGAGTCTTCCCTCTTTGTCTCCATCTTTTTAATCTCCTGATACCCCAGATACCCCTCCCCCCACACACAGGTGTGTTACCTGTTTGGTAAGGACCATCACAGTGATTTGTACTTACCAAATCACTTTTTCATCTTTGAAACTCAAATATCTTACATATGCTAACATGCAAATCAGACAAATACCCCAGGGAAATGTTTTTCATTAAATGTAATTCATTAAACTGAAATATAGAGTTAATTGGTTTTACCCAGCAGTACCAAAATGGGACTCAGGATTTCAGGAAATAATACCACTGATTATATTTCTAATATGATTCCAGCATATTATTTCTACTTAAGCAAAATGATCATATGAAGGAAGTATTTTCCTCTTCAGAAGAAAGAAATCTGTGTCTCAAATTTTTTTAGAATTTGACAGAAATTAAACAGCTAGTACATGCCAGAGTAGGAACCTGAACTCAGGTTTGTGTGATTACAAAGCCCATGTCTTTTCCACAGAATATTACACGCTACCCAGGACATAGAAAAGTAGTTTAGGGTGTGGGGGAAGAGGTTATATATTACAGCGAACATATATTTATCAAATTACCCAACTCCATTTCTTGATGTGAAAAAAAAAAAATTACACAATCTCTCCAAACAGGGATGTTGGGAATCGTGGTACAGTATTAGCTGTTCCAAAGATGTCCAAGTTCTGACTCCTAAGACCTATGAATATGTTACCTTCCATGACACAAGGAAACTAAGGCTGCTAATCAGCTGACCTGAAAATAGAACAAGTCTCCTGGATTATCCAGGTGGGCCCCTGGCATCACAGGGTCTTTGAAAATGGGAAAGGGAGCCAGAAGAGAGAGAACCAGACAGACAACAGCACAAGAAGTCCTCAGCCTGATGTCACTGGTTTTGAACACAGGAAATGAAGTACACAAACTAAGGATAGAAATGGCTTCTAAAGTTGAAAAAAGCAAGAAAATGGATTGTCTCCTAGAGCCTCCACAAGGAAACTTATCCAGCTGACACCTTGGTTTTACCCAGAGAGGCCTAGGTTGGACTTGTAACTTACTGAACAGTACGGCCATGAATTGAGGTTGTTTTAAGCCGTAAAACTCGTGGTAATTTATTACAGCAGCAATAGAAAGCTAATAGAGGAATCGATGGGGCTTAAAAAAAAATACAAACAGAGGCAGGGACACACAAAATAAAAAACAGACCAAACCCTAGCCAACCAAACAAGTGTTGCTTTCCAAGCGTTTGCCATCTTGGTGGCCTACTAGGGAGCTCACTGGTGAGGCTTCCCAGGACAGAGGAGACTGTGATAATCTCTAGACCTCAAAAATGGGTTATCTGAGGGCTCTCCCAGAGAGACAGGTTCTCAAACTTTACTGTTTATGAGATCCCCTGGAGGGCTACTCTCCAGAGACTGTACTTTGAGAACAACCAGTCTAAGTGGTGATTCTTGGAGGGGATCTCTGACTCTGAATACTGTTGACTTCAGTTCACAGATCTGTTAAAAGTCTCAGCTATCCTTAGAACCATTGACTTAGAAGAACCATCCCCTTCCTGCCCAAAATGTTACAACTTCTAGAATTTCAAGGTCTGGAAAGGCCAACTTTTTGTTTTGTTTTGTTTTGCCTGTTGATATCCAATCTCCTCCAACAGAAATGCTAATCCTCTAGTAAGTCACATGATCACCAGGTTGCTTTTCTTGTCTCTCTACTTTTTTTTTTTTAAGATTTTATTTATTTGACAGACAGCGATCACAAGTAGACAGAGAGGCAGGCAGAGAGAGAGGAAGGGAAGCAGGTTCCCTGCTGAGAAGAGAGCCTGATCATGACCTGAGCCAAAGGCAGAGGCTTTAACCCACTGAGCCACCCAGGCTCCCCCTAGTCTCTCTACTTTTGACCATCATTAAGAAGAGACAGTTCCAAAGAAGGAAACTGAATCATCATACTTTTTTGAGGGTATACCCCACACTTGTTTATACTATTTTCACATTTTTTGGTAACTACTCTGTGCATGTTAATGTAATACTTTCAATGAATTCACAGGTTTTTTTTTTTTCCAAGGCAAGAGCTTGGGCTCTGCCTTCTTTGTGTACCTGTCATTGTGTTTTTCATCTACCGCTTCTTTAGTGACTTAACCCTGCCCCAGGGCACCATTATTAAGTGTTTAGTTGCAGAAGCAGAACTGAAAGTTCAGCTGGCCCCTTCATTCAAGCACCCTCACTCCATAGGGACACTGTGACATTTGAGAAGTATTTTTCACTTTTCTTGCCTTTTTCATTTGTTTTCATTTACTGGAATGAAATTAATAATACCTTAAAACAGAACTCCTGTATAGGTATTAAGAAGCAAAGAAACCAGTCCTCGTGACCTTCATTTGAGGTTGAAAAATAGCAGCTTACAAGGCAAATTGGTTTGGCCTGCTAAGGTCTTTAATTAGATGCCAGTACTTAAAAGTCAGAGGATTTAACATACACACCAGTTAGCTTCTCTTGAGAAGATGGCAACTCTAGATCCACATCGCTGAACGATCATAATCCGTGGGAGCCGAGTAGACACCGTCCCCTTTAATTTGGGGTCCGTTCTCTTCAGCTTTTGCCATCTTGCTTGCTTCATGCATGTATGTGACCTGTCTGGCCCCTATAAAAATTTGATTTTGCAACATCTCTTTTCAATGTGTGTATCCTCCTCCGCATCATCTCCAAGTTTTCAAGGTCTAGGGTGGCCTGTGCCAACCATGTCTTGCCAAATGCAGCCATTCCTCTAGCTCATGCCATCAGTCACAGCCAAGGAAAGCCCATCACCCTGATAACCCGAGGAGTACAGATGGCCCCCTGGCATTTCCACAAGAGGAAACTAGAGGACTCAGAAGCTGTTAATGCGTCCAGCTCTCTGTCAGGGAGCTCCAAGGGATTAACAAGCTGACGTGGAGCTTGGGGGGCATTGGGAAGCCTCATTAACCACCTCTAACCTTGGCTTTGATGCCTCCAACAGAATGTTAGAAAGGAAGTTAGAAGATACTGCATGTCATCGCACTTCTGATCAACTTAACAAGATGGTGGACTCTGTCACTGATGGTGTCAATCCCATAGTATATCTGATGAGTGATATAACAGATGAAGACAGAGGAATCATTTCTTCTTGGCCATCACTGACAATCGGGCGATGTGTTAGAAGATGCGAACTGGCTTGCATGTATGATGGATAACCCAGTGTTTGCAAGTATGAATGATATCTCCCGAATTCACTGTGCCGAAAAATCTGCCTTGAAAAGAGTCTACAAAAGCCAGTATCGCAGACTAATTATGAGTTACAGGGAAAAAATATTTCCTTTCAACTGAATGTCGCTGTCTTAATTTTACAGAGCTCCTGCCCCATACACTTTCAGGAAAGGGGAAGTCTCTCCTTTGTCATTTGTCATTTCTAGGAGCCTTGGTTATATATATATATGTATATCATATTACAGTCTTATGCTTGATGGATGAAAAAAAATACTTACTTTTTTCATCTTCCCTCACAGAGAAACCTGCTGTATAGTTTTGTTGGCTATTCCTGTCCTTCTATGGCCCTTTCCTATTTCTGTCTCCTTTTAAAAAGATAAATCTCTAACAGTGAAGGCTGTACGTTCTGAAGGGATCTCTGCCAAGAGAGTGTTTGGGGTTCTTTCCCTTGTTTATTTTTCATTAAAGACAACTGCAGTTGACTTACTTCTTATACTTAAATAGAAGGAGCACCACAGGGAAAGGAAAAGAGAGGGCTTATGAAGAAGACTTTGGGGTCTTTCTCACAAAGATGTGGCAGGGTTGGGCTGCACAGAGACACTGAAGAAATGCTATCACAATTTTTAGATAAAACAGCACGCCAGTCAAGGGGCCTTTCAGTTAGTCTCTCTTGTCTCTGTCCAACTGGTGGCTCAGAAGTGAGGGAGGCTCCCATAAGCAAAGGCAGAGTGCTCTTTCTAGAAAACTTTGTGACCTTTATTATAGCTTTCAAGGGCAGTCTGAATGCTTTGATGTATTTCAATACCACTGCTAGAATTTTAGTCATGGTTGCTTTTATAGTTTGGTACTGAGGGGAAAAACAAAAACAAAAACAAAAGCAAAAACAAAAGCACAGCTCCTGACATCTGGAACTTGACCTGGCACCCATAGCTAGAACTGCATTCTTCTCCTACTGGATGTGAACAATGTCACCGATCACCAGTCTCAGACACGGTCAGTCTGAAACCATGATTAAATGAGGCAAAACAAGGCTACTTCTTAATTTTGTCTATGCATAGACAAAAACAAAGTTACTCCTTCACTCACAAAATACCAAACATTTCATACTTGCTGGTGGCTGCTCCTTCTTTACCAGTTATGACTTTATCCTTACTCTAGTCTGCTCTCCCTACAGATAGGATTTATCAAGATAGCCACTTTTAGTACTGCCCCTGCTTTCCAACCACATCCAATCTAGAGCAAACCAGGCTTCTTCAGATTCCTCCCCAGATCAACCAACCAAAGTCCAGATACTGTATTAGGTTTTCTAATATGCTATAGCTGAGACACGATGGTTCCTCATGGTCTGTGCTCTCCCTCTCGGTAACCAGTAATAATAAACACAACTTGATCAACCATGGTGGGTTCCTGATGGTCTTTGGTTGGAGGCATTAAGAGTCTTAAGTATTTTCCAGAGAAATGCCAATTCCACTATTAAAATTCCAATGGATTCCTGTGTCTTTCATGATAAAGCCCAGGTTCCTCTGCAGGTACAAGAAGGCCTGAAGGAACTGGGGAAGCTTCTTTCTTACTTCCTCAGATTACTGACTTTATCATTTGTAGTGGGTTGAGGGGTGGCCCCCCAAAAGATATGCCCACCTGGAACATAGGAGTGTGGCCTTATCTGGGTAAAAGGGTTTTTGAGGACGTGATTAAGGATCTTGAGACAAGATCCTCTGGATTATCCTGTTGGGCCCTAATTCCAAGAAGAAGTGTCCTAATAATAAGAAGAGAAGATACAGACAGAAAAGGGGACACACAGAGCAGAAAGCAATGTGAAGATGTTGCAGAGACTGGGATGATGTGTCTACTACCCACTGAGACCTGGAAGAGAGGTGTGGAAAGGATTCTCTCTCAGAATCTCTAGTAGGAGCCAAATTGCTGACACCTCGATTTCAGATGGATAACCTCCAGAAACTTGAGAAAATAAGTTCTCTTTGTTTTAAGCTACCAAGTTTGTGGTCATTTGTTACAATAGCCCTAGAACACCCATATATGCCTTCCCCAGCTATGCAGAACCACCTTCTCTGCCCACGCTAATCACTCAGCTTGGACAAGCCTTACTTGTCTTTTTAACTCCTACTCCTCTTTGTAACTCAGGCCAAATGTCATCTCTTCTGAAATCCCTTCTTAGATTTCCCCCAATCTGATTTGCATGACCTCCCTTGTGTTTCCATAAGAACCCGTGCTTTCCTTTATCCTGGCTATTTTAAAACTGCCCTGTAATCCCGATTTAGCTGTTTGTCAACCTGCCTGGGCTATAACATCTTTAGGGTAGAGACCATGCCATTTATCTCTTTAGGGTAGAGACCATGCCAGACACAATGTGGGCTGAACGAATGGATGGACACTTTCCTTTGTTCAGAACATTGTTGTTTGTTTCTTCACCCTTGAAAGTAAGCCTTTTGGGGGCACTTGGGTGGCTCAGTGGGCTAAGCCTCTGCCTTCAGCTGAGGTCATGATCTCAGGGTCCTGGGATCGAGTCCCGCATCGGACTTTCTGCTCAACAGGGAGCCTGTGTCCCCCCTCTCTCTACCTGCCTCTCTACCTACTTGTGATCTCTCTCTCTCTCTGTCAAATAAATAAATAAAATCTTTAAAAGAAAGAAAGAAAGCCTCTAATTTCCTTTAATTGCATCTTATACCCATTTCAGGGGAGATGGACCATACTAGGAGAACATAAAATATTACCAGAAGCCTGGACAGACTGTTTAAATTCATTAGAATAGTACTTGTCATAAAAGTAAAACACATGACTCTCATAAAGCATATTTCAGCCCAAGCTAGCTGAGCTTCTGCTCAACTGGAGAGTTCAAGGGTCACCATATACAGTGAATCAGGCTGTGTTGCTCGTAACCCATTCCATATGTAATCCCCCTGGGCTCCTGATGGCACACCAGCATACAGCTGAATACATAATACTAGGTCTGGGTGCATATGACATACCTTTTATGACCTTGTTGTACCGACACCCCAAACTCGGCACAGTAGACCTGCCTTAGAAGTCTTTATGATGTCCTCGAAGACCTGAAGCTTCTAAGTCAGACAGACTTAGTCTGAAATCCTTGGCGTCCCCACTCAGCAACGGTGCAAATCTACCTCCCTGAACTTGGGTTCAAGAGATATTGATACTTTTTCACCACCTGTTGCTCTGAGGGTTAAAGATGGTAAAACACATGAAGTAACCAGCCTCTAGAATGTGACAGATCATAACACGATTTGTTATAAAAAGGTGTAATAGCTAGTATTGGAAATCCAAAATAAATATTTCCAAAATCAACTCAGAAGACGGGGACAAAAAAGAAACTAAATATAGGCACAAAGTAAAAAAAATGCTCCTTCCCATCCTCAAAGCATGAAGCCCCAACCTTTACTCTAGAGGTTTTAATAATGAATTTCTATTTTAATTGACGCTGCAACCGATCCACGCTTTGCACTCCAGCACACTCCCTCTCCCGGTGATGCTGTGCGGAAAGGAGCTTTTAAATCAGTCAGTGAGCATAATGAACTCCAATTTTCCTTCGACAAGGGCAAAATTACAAACGTGCTTTTCACTTCCAGACAATTAATTAATTTGTTTACATGATTTCTTTGCTTTGTTTTATTTCATAATTCTTTCCTCTCCACTTGCCTAATCTCAAGTGTTTATTATTAACTTTTTCAGGTGTTCCTCCAGGGTACAGCAGAGTGTAATTTAAGGGGCATTCTTCACTTTAATGAATTTCAGATTGGGGGATGAAAGAATAAAACAGACCTCCAAAATAGCTCCAGGAAGTAGTTTTGACAGTTTTCACACCTATCGTTACAGTCTTCCTTTAAAATGTAAGGTTACCTGTCAGGGGGCATCTGTAATGTCAATATCTAGAAAGGGGTCAATACTTCCAAGGTGTCTGACCACAGGAAGATTCATGGTGTGGCGTATGTTCAGCCACGTGAACATGCCTGAACAGATCCCAGATTTTTCATCTTTCTGGTGTTCCGGGACATTTCCTGATTCATTCTTATGCAAATTGTGTTTTTGCCCAAATGATCATTGCCACATTTCCATTATACACTTATATCTCGGTGTTTTCAAATGCTAACAAGCTATTCTTGGCAGGCAGGGTCTTTTCATGGTTTTCTTTTCTTGTTGCTGCCTTTTTTTTTTTTTTTTTTAAACGTTGTCATGCTTTTGATTGATTTGGGGCTCTCCCATAAATCTGTGTTTTTAAACTCTGAATTGAATTCACACAGGTTCCCCTAGGAGGGTTTCATTTTACAGAGCGAACATAAAAAGCCATGCAAAGTTCTGAGCTCTATGTCATTCTAGGAGTTCAAACAGAGTTTAGAGGGGCTGGGTTTGAACATTCACTTATTTATTCTTTAGATATGGTGTCTCATATCGAGGAGACACTGTATCCATAGAATGAATAAATGAAATGTGGGGCATTTTAAACACAAAACCTCTTTTGATTCATTAATTTTACATGATTATGAATCTTAGAGCCCTTGTATCCCAAGCTCCCTTATAATGAAGCAGCCAGAAGTAGTTATTCATACAAAAGTCCCATATTCTGTACCATATCGTGTCCCAGGCCCAGCCACAAATTGGGCCCCTGACCCGACTACGCCAATAGAAATTCAGGCCATGGCCTGAAAGGTGACTTGAAAGAGTCAATGGACTTCTCTAAGCTTCAAAGTCTTCATCTGTAATATGATGCAAAGTGTATTAGAATGATCTCTAATCTCTCTTCCAGGAACAATATAACACTATAAGATCCTTTAAAATTTTCTCAGTAGAAGATAGAAAAGATGAGAAGAAGAAGAACCCAAGAGATCCCAATTCCAAACTTTTCCTTTAGAGGAAAAAAAAAAGGACTTAAGTTAAGGAGGACATTTGCAAATTAAAGATACATATTAGATCTTAATTGCTGCAAGTTGTTATCAATTACTATTAATTACTATGAAGCAATTAGTAAGCTGAGGATTTTTTCGTTAGTTGTTTCTCCAGCTCTGGCTAATTAGAACAGACTAATTATCCATCCACTCTTTTTGCCACTTTTAACACGTGTGGTCATTGTTAGTTATTCATAGAATGGACATGTTGCTTAACTACTAAAAATAACAATTATTACTGGTGTACAACAAACTGATTTGGGGGTTGAGGAAGTTTACATATTTTGAACCTCACCAAAGAAAACCAATATGATGATTATTTATTTATTTACTTATTTACTTACTTGTTTTTGGACAGAACACTAGATCTGCTGGGAGGATGTTTACCATTTTCCAGATGCCAAAATGCTCTTACATGAATGTGAAATCACTTGTCGAATTAAAGAGGCAGTGATACAAAATGATCTTTCAGTGGATAACAGCGTAATTCTTACTATCACACAAGAGATTTGAGCTGAACTAAGGGGAGCTCTTAAAACTCAAAATCACACCTCTTCTAAATAATTGTTGGTAGTCAGAAAACTGCTTCCCTTTGAAGTGGCTTTCAGCAGTGTACAGAGAAGGACAGTTGGCACTGAAGAAAACAAAGCTATCAGGCTGGGAACGTGACCATGAGGAGGGGGCTGCACAGCACATTGTTTAAGAGCCTAGAGTTGGACTTCTTGCTTGTGATACGAGCTCAACCGCTCTGAGGTAGGCAAGCATGAATGAGCTCCTTAAATTCTCTGTCTCTCCGTTTTTTCATCTGTATAACGGCGATAACCATCGCTAGTCATGAGGGAAATGCAAATTAAAACCAGGACGTAATATTAGAATGGCCATCACCAAAAGCCAAGGGATAACAAATACTGGCATGGATGTAGAGAAGAGGGGGCCCCTGTGCACTGCTGGTTAGACTGTAAATTGATACAGCCACATAGGGAGCCAGTAGGAAGGCTTCTGAAGAAAATTAAAACTAGAACTACTATATGGTTTGGCAATTCCGCTTCAGGAAATCTTTTCAAAGGTAAACAAACAAACAAGAAAACAAGCAAACAAACAAAAAAACAAAATGCTAACTTGAAAAGGTATCTGTACTCTCATGATCATAACAGCATTATTTACAATAGCCAAGACACGGAAACAACCTTATCCACTGATGGATGTCCACTGATAAAGAATGTGTGGTGTGTGTGTGTGTGTGTCTATGTGTATATACATAAATATGATGGAATATTATTCAGCAATAAGAAATGAGGTAATCCTGTCATTTGCAACAACATGGATAGATCTTGAAGGCACTATCCAAAGTGAAATAAATCAGACAGATAAAGACAATACTGTAGGATCTCACTTTTGTGTGGAATCTAATTAAATACAACAAAACAAAACAAACCACCAAACTCATAGAAGGAGACATTAGATTTATGGTTCCCAGAGATGGGAGGTGGGGAGAGAAAACTGGAGAAAGATGGTGAAAAAGTACACAATCCCAGTTAAAAGAGAAGTACTAGGGATATAATGAACACTATGGTGACTCTCATTAACATTGCTGTAGGATATATACAAAAGTCATTGCAAGTAGATCCTTAGAGTTCTCATCATAAGGACAATTTTTTTTTTTATTATATCTATATGACATGATGGATGTCAACTAAACCTATTGTGGTAATCATTTCACAGTTGTGTAAATCAAACCATCACACTGTATACCTTAAACCGTGATGTCTGTCAATTATTTTTCTTTTTTTTTTTTAAAGATTTTTATTTATTTATTCGACAGAGAGAGATCACAAGCAGACGGAGAGGCAGGCAGAGAGAGAGAGAGAGGGAAGCAGGCTCCCTGCTGAGCAGGGAGCCTGATGCGGGACTCGATCCCAGGACCCTGAGATCATGACCTGAGCCGAAGGCAGTGGCTTAACCCACTGAGCCACCCAGGCACCCTATTATTTTTCAATAAGACCAGAAAATAACTTAACAGGGGTATTAACAATATCTACCTCATAAAGGTTTGTGAGAACAATATAAGCTAAAATATGCATGCATAGCATATAGTGAACATCTGATAAGTATAAGGAATTATTAGAATCAAGCTTCTTATGATAAACAGAAAAGATTGGGCTAACCTAATTGAGAGACAATCCATACTTCAATAGAGTTCAGTTGCAAGTTCTCTCCTTTTTTTATGATAAAAATCAGGAATCGCTTCTCGGCCTTTGGGCTAAGATCAAGTGTAGTATCTGTTCTTATCAGTTTAATATCTGATACGTCCTCTATCCGAGGACAATATATTAAATTGATTTTTGGAGCAGGGAGTTGGAATAGGAGCTTGCTCTGTCCACTCCACGCATCGACCTGGTATTGCAGTACATCCAGGAACGGTGCACCTTCCCCACGAAAATGGTGAACGAAAGAGGTGTTTAGTATGGTAGGTTTTTTGTTTTTCATTTGTCTGTTCTTTCTTGGTGTTTGGGTGGCTTTGTTTTTGTTTGTTTGTTTGTTTGTTTAAAAAAAAATCAGGAATAGAATGGTGGTTCTTGATTGGGAAGATGTTGAGTGTTGCTAGGAAACTCTCCCCCTATTAACAGATGCACTCCCCCAAAGGACGAAGTATTGAGGTATGCAGAAGTGCCTCAGAATACATGTTTATTAATTCAGCAAATATTTATTTGTTAAGAGTGCCAATCATTTCACAGTTCCTTCTCAAATTAATTGTACACTTGGGAGAGTACATGAGGAAGGGTGAAGAAATGGGTATAAGAAAATAAGACCTGGAAGGTAGGGATAGTCACATTGGTGCATCTGGACCTAGACTCATGGTTCTTCTCTACTTTTCTCACACTACAGCATATAGAGAACTTGATAATACTCACATAACACACTGGGGTAAACAGACAAGGCTGCTCATGAGACGATTACATGTCCAGATGATCTGGCCCCTACCTCAGCAAACCATCACAGGCTGAGGGAACTGACACCTCAACACACTGTATCTCGTTCCCATGTGTACTGTTTGGGAAGTTCTGGCTTTCGAGGCTTGCACAAAATTCCAAGTCATGAAATCTAGGACCCGAAGAATGAGAATTTCAATAGTTCTCATTCTCCTTTCAGACTAGCACAGTTGTTTTATAACTTATAGTTCCTAAATATTACAATTAATGGTCTGTTTATATGATCAAATTTCAATATCAGGGAGAACCTTGTTGCAGTAGTTAGGATAAGTGAATGCTGTGGTGCAGTAACAAACTAATCTGTAGGTTAGCATGTGCGCACACACACACATGTTTATTTCTTGCTCATGTAAATGCTAACATGGGTTGGTGACCTGCCTCCACCTTATTTAGGACTCTCTGGAACACATGATCTCTAAAGCTGAAAGATATGGCAGGAATGAGAGAGACAGGGGACAGATGGAGAGGACTCTAAACTGTAGCCTAAATGTGACATGTTTCACCTCTGATCACAGTTCATTGACCAGAATTTGCTTCAGATCTATAGGCCAATGAATACAGAAAACACATGGGTAACTGACAAGCACAGTTTATGCCCCACTTGATCAAAACACTCTAAAGTTTTAGGAAATATATTACTTTCTAATATCTTAGTAACTTCTGATGCTTTTACTTAGCAAATCATACCTAATTTAACAGAAACTTAACAGGGGCACACTAAGTACATAATATTATAGGATATATAAATCTAGTTTCTGATGCTGAGAAAAGGTATTAGACTAGATATCATGGTCTGAACCTATCTCACAGCTAGAGAGAGACAACCTTGGTGGTTTCACGATCTGTAAAGATCATGCCCTAGATAGACACAACCCTATCATTTTCATAATCCTGCATTCATATTGGTTTTTCTCTGATCTTATTGGTGGTGTATTAAACCTCGATGTAGTATTTTTTGCAAAAGATCATCAATATTTTACTTTTCCCATTAGCATGCTTTATAAAATTAGCATACTCTTAAATTCGCACAACACTATGGCCTACTCACCCTTTCCTTATCTGGGCTTTATGACATATAATGTGATTCTGTTTATTTACAGGTATATCTCAAGGTCCTGTCCTTCCTTAAACTGACTTGAATTAATTTTACAGGATGAATTTGGTGAAAGTTGATTGAGTGCTTAAATCCAAGGCAATTAACTCTATGTCCACCATTGAACAAAATACTCCTGTGGACTAAGCAACTGGACTTAGAGATCACATGGAACAGTCATACCCCTGGTTTCTATGAAGCTCAAAAATCAGGCTGTGAGCATAAAATTAGCTGAACTGATGCAGTGGGACTTTGCCACTTCAAAGAGGATTGGGAAGGAGGCTGAGTACAGCTAATTAAGCTGTGTATTTAAATACAATTGCAATAAATGGAACTGGAGGGTTGAATTCTTATCTATGTTCTCAAGGCAAATGTTAGGACAGTGCGACATTTCTACTGAGAGATAAGAGGAAAAGGGGCCCAGAGATAGAAAACTTTAATGAAGATATTTCTTCAAGTTCCTGTGAGATAAATAGACCATATTTAAGGACCACTCATTTTAGAGGGCCAGCTTTAGTTTACATTGTTTCTAGATTTTCCATCAATTTTCAGAAAAAAAATGAGCACAGTAGATAGCTTGGTGATAGTCCTATATCTGTAAGTCCTATTTTCCCTTCTAAACAGTGTCCTAGCACAAAATTACTTTGTTCATTGGTGGGAAACTGCTGATTCTGTACAAGAAGTGACAATCCTATTTCTTTCCCTTCTTGGTTTTTTAATTTATTTATTATTTATTTATTTTTTTAAAGATTTTATTTTTTTATTTAACAGACAGAGATCACAAGTAGGCAGAGGAAGGCAGAAGAGAGAGAGGAGGAAGCAGGCCCTCCACTGAGCAGAGAGCCCGATGTGGGCCTCGATCCCAGGACCCTGGGATCATGACCTGAGCTAAAGGCAGAGGCTTAACCCACTGAGCCTCCCAGGCACCCCGCTTCTTGTTTTTATACTCATTTTGCTTGCCTATTTCTTTTCTTTAATCACAGAAAAAATTTTGACAGTCCATTCAAGAAGGAGAAGGAGAAGGAGATAGGCACATAAGCCTTTTTCCTTCACATCCAAATTGGGAGAGCCAAGAAAACAAGCAGAGAGAAGAAGCTGCATTGCTCATGAAGAAGGTATGGAAAGAACATTTCCTTCCCATTCTTTGTCCAAGAGCCCCTTGAAGGGAATGATGAAGCTTCCTTTCACCAGTTCTTGTGTGTTATTCATGCCTGTGCACATGATGCCCCCACATATGTACATACCCCAAGAATACATAATTTTAAAAATTTAAATTGTAACTTAAAATAATCCTGGGTAATTTTTCATATAGAGTTGGTTTGGGGTTTGGCTTTTGATCTAACCCCTCATTTTTACTTTATGTAAATGCTGCAGCTTCTCCCATACCAGCCTCCCAGTAACTGAAGTTCTCTGGGCAAAGGATCACAGGGGGATGGGGCAAATGTTTCTGGATTTCGGGATGTGCAACTGTTTCTGTTTACAGTTAGAGATGTTAATGAAACGGAGGAACCTTCTAAATACCTGACTTTTTAATGTGTATATTAAATTTTTCGTCTTCCGGCCTCCATCCTGGACTCAATGAAACAAACCATGAAAATACACTTTCAAAGCAAAATGAAATGTTATGGATTGAATATAAGTAATCTGAGACCCAACAAATAATTACTGGGTGTTCTGTTTGTTCAAGCCATGAGAACGAACACAGGTTGGCAGTTTTCAACTTTGTTTGGTGTCTTTCTGCAAACTGACAAATTAGCTTGATTTTTATTTGATTTGACTAATGGATCAGAGGGATGAAAACTCACAAACACAATTTCCTGTCAAAATTCTCTTTTTAGACCTCATTCCACTTTGCATGCTTTGCCACGAATATTTAGCAATAACCTTTCAGAGGTAGAACTTTATTTCTCCAGTGAAGTCTAATTGAATTTATATTTTTTACAGGTTGGTTTTTTTGTTTGTTTGTTTGTTTGTTTGTTTTGAGATTTAACTTTTATTTGTACTTGGAAAATTGGAAAATTGCCATTTCTGGCAGGACTGGGTGTTTTAAGGTGTTTTAATACTCCATTAACTTTGTGACTTTAGCCATATTTTCTCCTTTCTCACTTGTAAGGGGGCATGATCCTCTGATACAGGTGCTACACTAAGCACTTAACACATAGATACCCATTCTCAGCTCTCTGAAGAGAAGACTGAGGCTCATGTACATGAAACAACTCATTCAGAATATGACAGGAGAGGTGAAGCTGGGAACAAAACCAAGGTTTGTGTAACACTAAATCATACGTTTTTCCTATGTTACACTCAGTTTTCAACAAAAGAGCTTATTATGTCACAAGTTTATCTGAAAAAGGAAAAAAAAATCCATATTTTCCTAACACCCAAAGCACATCATGTTTAAGGAAGTCTATCTGTAATACCTTTTGGTCCTCTTGTTTGCTAAGTCATTCTTCTAGATTTACTACAAGCTTTAAACACTATATTTTTGCTGCACAAATTTTAGGAAATACTAGGGAATCAAAATCACCTGTGATCCCATCACTCATTGTTCATCTGAATATATATCTTTTCAGTATTTTTCTGATACAGATATACTCACACAAAGATTCTACTAAAGAGAATCTTTTATAAATGGCCCTACATTTGCTCCATGTTTTATGAACATCTGTCAGTGTAATTAAAAGTTAGCCTAAAATATTATTAAACTAAATATTTTTCTAAAATATCATATTGAAGTACATGATGTGTATTTATAATACCAGAAATTTAATTTTACTACTCTCTACCTCTTACATAACTATTATCTAGTCCAACTAAGAGGGATAACTATGCTTGTCAGTTCTTTTCAAATATGAACGTTCATAAGAAATTACAATAAGCATCCCTGTAATTAAATCTTTTTTTTACTTTAATGATTTTTTTAAAATTTTATTTAATTGTTTGAGAGAGAGAGAGAATATGAGCAGGGTGGGGGGAGGGGGCAGAGGGAGAAGCAGACTTCCTGCTGAGCAAGGAGATGCAGGGCTTGATTCCAGGACTTTGGGATCATGACCTGAGCTGAAGGCAGATGCTTAACCAACTGAGCCACCTAGGCATCCCCTTTCATGATTCTTTCTATAAGATAAATACCTTCAAGTGGAATTGATTCATTAAATTCACTATTAGTTTAAAAGCTTTTGATACGTTTTTCCAAATTTCCTATCAGGGAAAATAGTAACTTCTATGCCCAGCAGCAACATACAGAAATAAGTGTTTCCTTGAATTATTGCTAATGATGTGTTTTATCTACGACTATTAGTACTACTGCTATAACTACCACTACCACTACCACAACTACTACTACTACTACTACTGCTGCTGCTGCTACTACTTTTAATTCCTTCTAATATGAAAGGCTGAAAAAAAATCTGAAATCCCCTTTTAACCTACCTTTATAATAGTATCTTTTAATTTCTCTAATTGCGTAATTATACAACAGCCCAATATTTAAACTTTTCTTCCCCCAGTGGTTTTCCCATCCCATTCCTTTTGCTTGAAAATCTACTTTCCACAATCTCTTCAGTTTTTAAAAAAAATTATTTATTTTAGAAAGAGAAGGAGAGCACAAGTGGGAGTGGGGGCAAAGGGCAAGGGAGAAAGAATCCTCAAGCAGACTCCCCACTGAACATGGAGTCCAATGTGGACCCTGAGATCATGCCCTGAGCTGAAATTAAGAGTTGGATGCTTAATTGACTGAGTCATCCAGGTGCCCTGACAATCTCTTCTTTTTTTGAGGTTCTTCTGAAATCCTCTAACCGCCATCCCCAACCAGAAGCACTATTCCTCCCTCAAATCCTAAAGCAGTTATTTTATTCCTACTTATTGAATAATTAACTATGTACTACCTTGTGGCATCTCTAGTTTTGTTTGTTGTTTTAAACTGTTGCCTAATTTTTAAAAAGATTTTATTTATTTATTTGACAGAGATCACAAGTAGGCAGAGAGACAGGCAGAGAGAGAGAGAGGAGGAAGTAGGCTCCCTGCTGAGCAGAGAGCCCGATGTGGGGCTCGATCCCAGGACCCTGGAATCCTGATCTGATCTGAAGGCAGAGGCTTTAACCCACTGAGCCACCCAGGGGCCCCTGTTGCCTAATTTTGAATTAACTTTCCCTCATGTGGACTTTCTTTTGCATTTTGTGCCCCACACGCTAGTAGATGTAATAGAATGCTTGCATTTAGAATTTAATAAACATCTACTATGTTCATTTCTTTCCTGGTGTTCTTAGCCCTACATCATTACATGCATTCATTGCTTTGTGTATTACCTCTCTTTCTCATTAGTGTTTAAACTCGAAGACAGCAGAATTTATATCTGTGCAAATCAAGTGCCCGGCCCTGTATCTGGCATATTGCAGGCCCCTAATAAATATTTGATGCTGCTTAAATTGGAGGAATAAGTAAATTTACTATAGGAATGATGACCACTTCCTCAGTTCTAACAAACATGTGATCAGGAGCAAATTTCTTAGGGCTAGAGGAGATTAGTGACAATAGGATGAAAAATGGACAAGTTGAAGAATTCAAGTTCTTCTTTTTTTTTTTTAATCATGAACCGGATTAACAGATTTCATGAACCAATAGGGCCAATGGGTGTTTTTAGTTGTTGTTGTTTTGTTTTGTTTTTTTGTTTTTGTTTTTGTTTTTAATTTTTCAGCAAGGACCCTTTGTCTTTTTGTATGGAGCAAAAATAACTTGCTACTTCAGGGGTATGCCAAAGTTCTTTTCCTTTGTTATCATTTCCTTTCTCACAATATCCTTTGCCTCTTTCCAACCCATTCCTAATATGTTTAACTCATTTTCTGATTCTGCATAAACCAGAACTTCCTTTTGAGAAATCTGCTCAATCAGAAACTTAGAAAGTTCCAAATAAGCTTGTATTCTTCCTGCCCAAGATGATAATAATATACCAGTGTGTCAACCCAGCACCCTTTCCCAGCATTACGTTGACTTAAAACATTTATAATGTGCATAAGAGGGAGACTTAGGTCAATAAAACTTAATGATGGGAAACTAGCAGTCAACATTACTCCTTCTACCCACCTCACAAATCAAGACAATGCTAAAAGGAAAATGAGCATCACACACTCCAACCAGATCACTTAAAAAGTGACTTGGAAGAGCCCTGTAGTAATACGGAAAGGGTATACTTGAGTCTGAGCTGACTGATTCATTTGTGAGGGTCGGCTGTGGCTGCATTTATTTTATGGCTGCCAACATTAATAATTTTGCAGCTAAAGGGAAAAATAAGTCTGTTCATTGTTCAGTTTCAGGTAGGGTGATGTAGGACTCATTAAACAACATGCTAATCCTAAGAAACTCTGATCATGGGTTGGAGATTTGGATCACCCCATGCAAATAGGGAATGAGAAGTGGCATTTTAAAAGTCTTATACTAGACCTAGCACCAATAAATGACTTCATAAAGAAAGGGACTATTTGTTAGCTGGCCTTTAAAAACATTACCTAGAAACTCTCAAGATGATATCCAAGAGGCCAGTTTGCTGTGTCTCAATGTATCCGCCCCCTACTTAGAGAAATAAGGCCCATTCACAAAGTTTCCTACTTTGACCTCTGGTTATTAGTATAAGACTTGTTTGGCGGAGGAAAAGACTATGTGGTATGGGAGGAAAGGCCTTATGCTTTATAGCTTCTTTTAGAAATTTATGGGAAAAGACAAGCAAGATGAGGTTGACTTCTTGTCCCTGCTCCCACTTGCCATTTTCTTTTTCAGTTGTAAACTCAAAGAGTGTCTGCGACCAAGTTCTACTGGAAACATCATGCCCTATTATCCTCCTTAGATCTTTGCCTTTGTTTGCTCAGGGCCTTAGGCAACACAGGCAAGACACAAACTCTTACCTATAGGGCAATTTTGTCAAGGCCATTCTCATTACCACTAATTTAGATGTGCAGCTAGCCACTGCAGGCTTCCATCCAGTCTCAGTATAAGGAATGCCAGTAGAAAGAGAAGAAGCTCCCATAGCAACCAGCCCCCTTGAAACCTGAAGGAATGCTGTTGAGCTATTAACCTGGTCCAATCTAAAATAGATTCCTGTGATTTGCAAATTTACCCAGTCCCTCTTAGGCCCTAAAATCCCAATACTGCCTTTCTCTCCATTACCTACATTGGGTTAAAAGCATTTATCAAGGGCTAGGGCTTTGAATTCTGTTCATTCTATAATTTCTTTCTCTACCTCTCTCTTTCTCTCCACCCCACTCTCTCTCTCTTCCCCCTCGCTTTCTCTCCATTTTTTTTTTCTCGTTTTGGCAACAATAAACCAATTCATCAAATGCCAACTGACAGCAGGGCTGTGCATGTGTAGCATCAGCTGTCAATCACAGAAGTCCTGGACAGTGAGTGCCATTTTTTCTTTAATAGAGGTGGAAGGGAGGCCTTTTAGTTAAACAGTAATTGGAACAGATTTTTTTCCCCATCACTACATTTTCAGGGAATTGGCTCGTTAGACAGCATGGTGGACAAAATCAATTAACATCTTCCAAAACAAAGCCTGCCTTATCTATTTTGTATGCAAACATGGCAAGAGTCAAGCTGAGACCTTGTTAAAGCCTTGCTCTTTTAGGTAACAGCTCTCAACACGAGAATGAAGAAATTCTTGACTATTAGTCTGAAATATATTTTATTTTGTACGCACTGAGAATAGTTGTATTGAGGGGCTTAAAAACCATGTAGATACCTGAGAATTGCATTAAGGAAATGGAAGAGATCAGAAAAAAATTCCATAATTGTAGAGTTTAACTAATGTGGGTCCAACAAGTTCTCACATAGTGAACATGATTTTGTTTCGATCTCCAGCCTCCAATGGGAATCCCACAATCCAGTTTCCTTTAGAAGTGTCCAGTAATGCTATTCAGCTAGAAAGGAAAGCAAGCAAGCAAACAAGCAACAAGAAAGAACCAAGAATCCAGTTGGTTGTTTGATAGTCTCCATTTCTATGATATAATATAAATTTGCCTATAAGGACAACATGTTTTGCATATAGCTGACCGAAGATTAAAGAGCAACAAGTAGAATTTGACAAGGTTGTGTTAAAATAATGTTTGATAAAGAAATGTGCTCTAGCTAAAACTAGCTAACTTTGGCAGCTTTGACATAAGTGAAGAATGACAGATCTCCAAGAACTAGCTGGAAACTAGTGAGATAACAGAGAACTCCCAATGGAACATCTGAGAAAGAAAATGTTTTAGAACTAGTGAATATCAATTAGGTTTGTGAAGGTTTCCATGACATCCTTGGAAGAAAGAGAGTTCACAGATTCCATAGGTGTAGGAATATGTACCTAAGAACTATAATGCCTTTTCCCCTTTTTTAGAAGAGCTGGTATCTTTTTTTTTTTTTTTTAAAGATTATTTATTTATTTGACAGAGAGAGATTACAAGTAGACGGAGAGGAAGGCAGAGAGAGAGAGAGAGAGGGAAGCAGGCTCCCCACTGAGCAGAGAGCCTGATGCGGGACTCGATCCCAGGACCCTGAGATCATGACCTGAGCCGAAGGCAGCGGCTTAACCCACTGAGCCACCCAGGCGCCCAAGCTGGTATCTTTTTATCTTTAAATATGACAACTTAGGGGCACCTGGGTGGCTCAGTATATTAAGTGCCTGACTCTTGATTTTGGCTCAGGTCATGATCTCAGAGTCCTAGAATAGAGTCCTTTATCTGGTTCTGTGCTCAGTGTGGAGTCTGCTTGTCCCTCTCTCTCTGCTCCTCCCTCTCACTCCCCCTCTCTCTATCTCTAAAATAAATAAATAAAATCTTAAAAAAAAAAAAAAAAGATGACCTAATCCTTAATCCTTGCTGTTTACTGCTACAGAGGAAGGAAGTTAGAAATATAGCCATAGCATGAAAGAAACTCCATTATTACTGTATAGATTTATTTACTTTCCTATGTAATAGTCACACAGGACTGATGAGGTTGGCAGGAATACTGAGAGAAGCTACTAATAGACTGGTTTGTGAAAGATGGAATTTCTGGATCTGCACTGCAAGGACACAAGTTATAGGGCCCACAGCCTACAAAGGAAGGGAAGACTCACAGACTCCTCAACATACCTCCCCTAAAACAAGCAATTCTAACCATATGTTTCTCCTGCCTCATATCATTGAATGGTGAATGGCTTTCCCCTGTCCTCCAGGAAGAAGTCTAGACCCTTGGGTATAGTAAATCCTTCAGGATCTATGGTCCCCTACTTATTTGGTATCAATTTGGAAATATCTACCTCTTTCTTGCTACATTGTAGTTATACACAATCTTCCATAAAAGCTTCAGACTCTTTTTCACCTCCATTACTTCTGCCAGGCACCATGTTCTCTGTCTATATTTCCCTGATGACCACCTAATAAAAATTAAACACAGACGTTGCCTCTTGAAGGAAGGCTTCTCTGGCTCACCAGGACTGTATTAATCAGTTTTCAGAAATATCTTCAAAATGATAAGGAAAGTATGACCCCCATATTTTATACCCAGCCAAACTATGCTTGAGTATAAAGTCTACAGACAAAAGCATTTAACGGGTGAGAATACTGGGGATATTGAGGAAACTATAGGGAAACAACTTCAGTCAATAAAGAGATGACTGGGGAAATTATGACAAACAGATGAAGTAAGCACAGACTATAGGCCCTGAAGAAGAACCACATCTAATCTAATGGGGCCATGTGACAGACCAGAATAAAACAGAAATATGCCCCAACAATACAGAAAGAATATTACTGAAAATAGTTGGGAGAGGAAAGAAGGTAGGAAGTAGAGCAAATTCTCTGATTGCCGGGAGTCAAAGGATAACATATAAAGGCTTTATCTCAATTAATGGAAATAAATGCACATTATTTTCGTATTCACATGAAGAAAGATTATGATACACTGCTCATAGTGAATTAAAGCTATGTTTCCTGATATTTTTCAAATGATGGTTCTAAGAGAAAATTATATTTGCAGGGACTGAGGTAAGCCATGGCCAGAGGCTTTTGCAACTATTCTCAGAGTTGTGGTACACTGCATAAGAAGCTCTAGTTTAAACATATAAAACATTAAAAATATTACATGATGCTACAGTTATAAGAATGACCACCTGGGAGAAAATAAAAACTCCTTTAAATAGTATTAACACACACACACACACACACACACACATATACACACACACACACATACACATACACATACCAGAGCACATAGTTAAAACAAACAAGCAGAAAAGCAGACAGAACTTTAAGCAAGATAGAAAATACATGACAAAATGACAGGAGAAGACCAGGGCCAAAGAGTTCTGTCACATCACTGGATGTAATATCGCTTAGCTTACCTATTATTAAAAGATGAAGACTTTCACATGAGATCACAAAGTAGAACCAACCCCATACTGTGAGCAGGATACTTTTGGAAAATAACTGATTTAGAAAGATTGAACATAAAAGGATGGAACAAGTTATGTCAGGAGAAGGAAAACAAAAAAATCAGTGGATAGAGATCTTAAAATCATAAAAAGAAGCATTCAGATTTAAAATGCTCATCAATTGAGAAAAGACAGTATGTCTTAAAATACTAAAAAGATGCAATTTACAATAAAGACATCAGAATTACAGTCATTTGTGAGTCAAACGACATAGTATTATAACACTCTGAAAATTCAAGAGTTGCCAGGAGAAATAATCAGCAAATCCCCAGAAGCAGGGCACTTTTAGCCACCTTGCTCATTTAATGACAGATGAAGTAGTAAAAAATAAGGACATAATTGGCCCAAATAATATAAATAATAAGGTATATCAAATAATATATTTTGAGCCTTATGCATTAAAAATAGACTACACATTCTTTTCAAGAATCCACATGATGTTCACAAATGTGACTACATATTGTCCAAAAAGGAAACCTGTTTAATTTCTCCTTTCCAAAAAAGGAGAAATAGGATAATACACATTTTCTGATCACAGTGTAATAATGAGGTATTAACAACAAAATCAGAAAAAGAAGCCAATTTAAGTTGGAAATCTTGAAACTCCCTCTTAACTCCTGGGTTAAATGAAATACAAATTTATAGGTTGCCTAGAAAAAACAATCATATAAAAACACTACATATCATAATCTACAGGCAATAGTCAAAACAGTGCTTAGAGGAAAATCTATAGCCTTAAATATTTATATCAAGATGAGAATAACAAAACTAAAAGAACTAAATATTTTACACTATTTTAAAAACAACAAAATAATATTTTAAGAAAACCATGGAAGAATAATTTATAAAGGTAAAAGGTACATTGATTAAGTTAAAAAATACAAAAGTGGTAGAATCAATGTGTCACATGAAAGTTGTGTTTTCAGGTCACCTGGGTGGCTCAGTTGGTTAAATGTCTGACTCCTGCTTTTGGCTCATGTCATGATCTCAGAGTTCTGGGGTCAAGCTCTGTGTAGGGCTCCCAGCTCAGCCAGGAGTCTGCTTGTCTCCCTCTCTCTCTACCCCTCCCCCTATTTACACACCCTCTTTCTCTCTCACTCTAAATTAAATAAATGAATCTTAAAAAAAAAAAAAAGTTGTGTTTTGAAAAAATATTAAGGGTAAAACATTAGATTATTATATCATAAAAAAAGAGGAAGGAAATTGTAGATACATATAGTTAAAAATGATAAACAGGAAGTAAGCATAGAGAATGAGAAGAATATAGTCTTAAATCTATACAAATACATTTGAAACAGGAAGACTAGACTAAAGGAAGGGGTAATTGACTAAAATAAGTTTTAAAAAGAGACAAAATAAAAACTTATCCATTTCTATAGGTGAGACTTGAGCCCCCTTCAGAAAAAGCAAACACTAGGTCCAAAAAAGGTCATAGAAAAGTCATTCCACCCCTTAAAGGGTAGCAAATTCCAGTGCTAAATAAATTGTTCAAGAGCATATAAGAAGAAAAAATAATAAAATGTTAGCAACAAGAATCCAGCCCCACATTATAAGTAAAACTTAAGACTAATGGGATTTCATTTAAGAATTCAAGGACTGGGCCATTCACTGCTAGGAAATGAGAGGTATACATTTCCCAAAGCCAATTTCATGACTATTGGAGAAATACCAGAATGACTCTTACTAAGGTCAGGAACAAAGTTAAGGAACCTGGAATATCATTATTATATTATTGTATTGGATTATTAGCCAATCCAATTAAATAAGAGATACTAGAGATATAAAAACTGGTAAGAGAGCAATTAAATTATTTGCAGATGATAGGATTGAATACATGGGAGTTCTCAAAAGAAATATAATAACTGTTACTAACAGGATTCTGTAAGGTGACACAGGAGAAAATTAGCACGCCTTAATCCATGGCCTTCACATATACAAACAGCTCATTAGTAGAGGTAATGAGAGAAAAGACCCATTTATAATTATGTATAAAGAAGAAAAAAAATTTTAGGAATAGAGTCAACAACAGAATGTTAGATTTCTATAAAGGCATATACTAAAATTTAATCGAAAGAAGTGACATATCATGTCCTTGAATAAGAAGATTCACAAAAGACATAAAGGTTACAATTCTCTTCAATTTATAAATTTCAATATAAAAACATATACATGTGTTTTTATTTTATATGTTTTATATGACATACATACATATTTATACATATACACACATACACATACAGACATACCCTCTGTTAATCCAAACGAACTGATTTTAAAGTTTATATATTTTTTTAAAAAATGGGAAAAGTTAAGAAAACTCTGAAACAAAGAGTGGTAAGGGAGAACTATTCCTCCTCAATTGTGAAATCCATTACAGACTCAACAATTTAAAAATGCACATTGACAGACAAACCAATATAGCAGAATAAAAGTCCAGAAATAGGCCCCTAACATTTGGGAAGTTAGAAAGTTATAATAGTGGCTTAAATGGGAAATGATGGTCCATATAAACAATGTTATTGGGATAACTTGGAAGCCATGTGGAAAAATAGATCTTGGATTAACATTTCATACCCTAGGCAGGGATAAAGACCATATATGTTAAAAAAAAAATTAAAAAAAAAACACATACTAGTGCCAACAGAAAATATGAGAATTACTTTATAACACTCCTAGGTGAAAAGCCTCTTTTCTAAGACTCAAAACGGAAACCATAAACAACAAGCTTTATAATTGCACTAGGTAAAAGAAAGACTATACACAAAATCAAAAGACAAAAAATGGGGGGAGAGAGGGGATTGGCAGCCCACATCACAGAAAGTTGGTCTTCCCGGTAGAAATGAATTAAAAAACAAAACCAGCAAACCAATACTAAAGTGGGCAAATATATACCAATGGAAAAGATTTAAAAATGACTCTTAAACATATAGAAAGACATAGAACCTTACCAATACTAAGAGAAAGAAAATGAAACTGCACTGAAATGCCATTTTTCCCATACCATATTGGTAAATTTCCAAAAGTTTTTTTTTTTTTTTTAAGATTTTATTTATTTATTTGACAGACAGAGAGCACAAGTAGGCAGAGAGGCAGGCAGAGAGAGAGAGGGGTAAGCAGGCTTACTGCTGCTGAGCAGAGAACCCAACGTGGGGCTTGATCCCAGGACCGTGAGATCACGACCTGAGCCAAAGGCAGAAGCTTAACCCACTGAGCCACCCAGGTGTCCCAATTTCCAAAAGTTTGACAACACACTCTGTTAGGAACCTGTGGGGTAGCACTTTCATTCATGGATGACAAGCTATGAATTTGTATATGAGGGTATAAAAAGGGCATTTTAGCAGTATCTATTGAAGTTATAAATGCATACACTTCCTAATGTAGTCATTCCACTTTTAAGAATGCATCCTACAGATCTACCCAAACAGGCATAAAAATAAGGCACAAAGAAGATTAACTGCAATACTATTTGTAATAACAAATAGCAGAGGAAAAGTTAAATAAATATGGTATGTTCATGTAATGAAATATGACATAGCTATTAAAAAAGAAAGGATGAGGAAGTTCTCAATGTACTGATATGAAAGATACCTGTGATGTATGAAATGAAAAAAAAACAACATGTAGAATGTTATACACAATATGTTGCTAATTGCTTAAAAGAAGGCATGATGAGAATATAGGCTTGTATTTTCTTGTATACGTGTAAGAAAACAGTGGAAGCATGCAAATCCAATACCTGGTTGGTTTCTTGAGCAGAAGGACAGAAATGAGAAAAAGCATTAACTAATTTTTTTTTTTGGCTTTGGCAACCATGTTATTACATAATCAAAAATTTAAGAAACTGAACTAAAAACAGGAAATCTCCCATCGTAATACATACGAGAGAGAAAATGATATGAAAGCAACACTCCCCAAAATGCAAACGCATCTCTCCACCCAGTCTCTCGCACCTTCTGGCTCTCTGAACACTCCTATTAGCTGAGCAGACAGTGGCAGTGGAATTTTTAAAACATATTTACAAACCCTTGTGTGCCTGGAGAGCACCTGTCCAGTATCTCCTTCCAATCTGCCTAAGGCAGTGACTGTGATTGAGGTCGCCTAGACAATAGGGAAAATTAACTCTGTGGCAAACTGGGGGCCCTCTGACCCCAAAGGATTGTTGCCATTTGCTCCACCTGTAGTACTCTCTGGCTGTCTGGAGGCCACTTGGGGCAGGCCAGGCTGGTTCAGCCTCCTCCCTGAAACCAACCTTCATTAGAGGGAATGCTAATGTTAATTGATCTGCAAAGACCTAAGTTTTGTAGTTCCTTAGAGGAAAAGAGCCAGAGACCTGGCACACTGGAGTTTTAAATGTTCTGTCAATTCAAATAGGTCTCTCTTCCTTTTAGGAATGGTGTAAGCTTGAAAGGTCAGAGTCCATAAGGCACTTTCCCTGTTGGTCTACTTTATACTCCTAGCCAGACTTCTCTTTGCATATATGTGTTTTGAGGAAAAAAAAAAAAAAAAAAAAAAAAGAAATCCCCCAGAAGGGAACGTAGCATATATATTTTATGTCAGCCTAACCAATGTGAACTGCCCTCTGCCATAGTTTTCCCTGAGAATCAATGCAGAATCGCTCACTTATCTGTCAAAGTCATTCTTCATTAATGGGAAAAGAGCCCTTGTTTTTCATACTTGGAACACCTCAAGGTACTCTGTAATGGCAAAAGATTCTTGGTATATAGAAGTTTAATTCTGTAAAGTACAACAAAACACGTTCAAAAGAAGAGGAGGAATAGGGAAAGAAAGAAGAAGGAGGAGATGAAGAAGGGAAGAGATAGGAAGAAGAGGAGGAGGGGAAACAGAGTATGGATAGTAAGCACATAGAAGAAACTAACCCTTATTACTGGGGACTGTGTAGGTACCCTGATGTCCCATCTTCTTTAAATGAAAGCCTTGTTGCCTCACCTCCTGGTGAAGTTGTCAGCGGGTGGCTGACACTCTTGGAGGTCAGCCTCAGTTGCCATGGCCCTTCTTGCCTGAGATCACTCCACTTCTGGAACTGCCCATTTACAGAGACTGATCATTGCAGGAGCCCCAGAGCCTGGCCTTCTTGGTCCAATATGGGACCATTCGCAAGGGCTATTCTAGCTCCAGGGCTCCTTGTGTGGTTGGCTGAGGCCACCATCCTGCCTGGGGCAGTTCACTTTCTCCCTCTGCCCCATCTCACTTCCTTCCTCCCCTTTCCCTACATATTCATCTCTGGACTCTCCTTAATAAACATCCTGTATGCTAAACTCAGTCTAGAAGCCTGTCGCTCAGGGGGGTCCACGCTATACAAGAGGACAAAAGCGCTGGGCATTTTCATCTCCCTCCTCAGTCCTAGAGCACTCTGTCACAGGCCTTATCATCTCTCTTTCTTTGTAAATGAAGAAAACAAAGCCTAAGGGAGTTAAATAATTCTCCCTGAAGACCATAATGAGTCCACTGTGGAACTAAGATTTAAACCTGCAAATACGAAACTATAAAAATAGCTATTCTTTGCATTCCATCACATTGCTCCCTAGAGAGAACCAGTGAGATAAAAGACATCATTCCAGACTCTCTGGAGAGGAACAGTCCTTTCACTACAAAACAAGACGTATTTTGTGTTCTTCCATGGAAAGCAGCAGCACCGCCATCATCGGGAATTTCTTAGGCTGAGTCTTCTACAATTACCTTGCCAGGTAAGCGTGGTCCTAGCTTCAGTATCCAAGGTAAAGCCATTTGACTCGAAAGCTGAGATATAAGTAGTGATTTCTATTTCTTTACAATTGGAATTGACTAAAATGTAAAACCAACTAAAATGTAAAACCAACAGAATGGTCAACGAGTCTCAAACACAGAGCATTTGTCTCTACATAAGAAATCAGTTTAGGTTTCAAGGGTTATTATTGCCAAAGAAAGGATGGAGATGTTCTAGGCATTTATTTCTCTAATGGAGAATGGCTTTAGCTCACAATCAGGTAATAATGGGAGGAGGGAGGGACAAAGCAATGATGTTATTTTTGCAGTCCTAAATTGAGCACAACAATGAGCAGAAATCATTTGACTTTTAGTGGAATGAACTGATAGGACAGTGAAGTTCTAGAATCTTTTAGAGAAAGGCCTAAATTTTAACCACAACTGCATTCCAACAATGATGCTTGGTTTCTCCACTCACATAAGAATGGGATTGGATGGAATTGTTGGAGAAAAAAATAAGTATTTGAAGATTTGAAGGAGGACTCTTAGAAGAAAGAAAAACAAAGACAAAAATAGACTATATATATATATATTTATTATATATATTATATTATATATTATATATTATATATATTATATATTATACATATATATTTCTATCAATCCCTTAATCTTTCCTGATTTAGTCCTATGAAGTAAATGGCTGTTTAGAACCAGGTTTCATGATGAAACACACTGTGTATTTGTGCTGTATTTTTATATATGAGTTTTCCCTATTTATCACTTTATGATTTCATAGAGTACCTTGGAATGTAAATATTAATTTATCGACAGAATGATATTTTATATTACTAAACAGCATTAAATTTAAAAATATCCCTAGGTGCTCCCAGCAGGCTAGGTTTCTTGTAATCCAGTGACTAAATGGGAGGTCAAATTATTTTGTAGAATTTGCACCCATAGTCCTATGATTTGGGGGCAAGAATGTTCTCAGCAAAGCCATTAGTGCCACAGTAACCTCTGTCTTTGCACATTTGCAAATTACAGATTCACATCCTTGCTCTGATTAGCTCCTGAAGTGCTGAACAAGAACTTGTAATTATGCACTGCAGTCCACTCTCCAGACAGACTGACATTACAATTTGTATCCAAGCCCATATAGCTACAGAATATAAAAGTACTACTGAATGAAATTAGTTCATTTGGATCCACTTGCATTAATGGAATGTGTCATTTATATTGCAAAGCTGGTTTTGTCTTTTATTCGCTGCCGTACTCAGTGCTAAGGACAGATTATTCCCTCACTGTACCAGACTGAACAATCGCTCTCCCTTGGAGCTCATGGCATAGGGTGGTTTAGTGGGGAGTGAAATGTCCTTGGAGCCAGAACACCTGCTGTCCTGTCCTGAAAGCCCCACCAACTCTTTTGGTAACACAAGACGGGACTTCCCATACCTAGATACATGAAATGAACAAACCTCTCTTACTGTAAGAACCAAGAAACTCATCAGATTCCAAAGAAACGTCAGATTACAAAAGAGAATTTCTGATGCTCTGGAACCCTTAGAAGAAAGTGCAGTGTATGAATTACTAATGATTCATTCATTGACTTTTCTTCTGCATACACCATTCACAGGGGATTATACCCCACATGATCCAGCCAGTCTAGGCTTATTTAAATCATTTTACTTTTTCTCCTATGCTATTCTGGCTTCGTTCTATTTTAGTAATTTATCTGCAAAATCTTATGCATTATCAATTCTCTTCCTTTTGCTAAGACTTGAAATGTAATGATGTTTCATTAGATCATTACAGATTGACCCGTCAAGATATATTCCCCCCCATCATTTTTGGAAAAGTACGTAGGTGCCACGCCATACAGAACAGATTATACAGATCTAATTTCTAATCTGTGGGCGTTTCTGTTATAGATGAGATGGATGTGGAGCAAATGGAGGTGTAGCAGTGGTGGCGAGGAACAGAAGAATTGGGGACAGCACATTCAGGCACCAGAGCAAACATTAAACAAACCATTCAATATGGCATGTGTGCTACAGGCTCTGCTGTATCCCACTATGTGGGCTAGACTGGTTTGGCCAATTCGCCAGCCTTGAAATAAACTTTACCATAAGTAGCATTGCTTATATCTGGAAAAAGTGGCCTTTGTAAGAATTATAGGAGAAATTTTATTGTTTTTGAACTGAGGCTTAAACACCAATCTGTCAGTTAAACTAATATATTCTATTTCTATACTTTTATAACAGTAATAGTAGATAGCATATTATAGAAAGCTGATTCTATGCCAGTCACAGTGTTGTGATATATGTATCCTCTCCTAACAGTAATCAGGGGTAGGTCCTTCAATTATCGCCATTTTATAAAGAAATGAGATTAGATATATTGGGAGGATTGTCCCAAGATGGGATGTAATTTCTCCAAGCAGGCTCTAGAAGCCACACTCTTTATAACCACTGGTGTGAGTCCTTATAAGTTACAATTGATAAAACTATTACAGAGCTCTTCTTTGGGTGTCATTTTTAAAACTTTCATAGAGTAAAAACACTGGAGTAATAATTTTGTTTAAAGTTATTTACTCTGAGCTTAGAAAGGTCATCCAGTTGAAGCAAGAAGTCCGAAGCCAGGGGCGCCTGGGTGGCTCAGTGGGTTAAGCCGCTGCCTTCGGCTCAGGTCATGATCCCAGGTCCTGGGTTCGAGCCCCACATCGGGCTTTCTGCTCAGCGGGGAGCCTGCTTCCTCCTCTCTCTCTGCCTGCCTCTCTGCTTACTTGTGATTTCTCTCTGTCAAATAAATAAATAAAATCTTTAAAAAAAAAAAAAAAAAAAGAAGTCCGAAGCCAGAAAATAGGATTTGGAGTGAGGCACAAACCACAGACCTTAAGTTCAGGTCAACTCACTATTGCACTGAAGGAGTAGGTTAAACTACTAAAGGGGGAAAGTTAGCAAAGATTGAGGGAGCTCAGTGTTCAGATTGAGAGAGAGGGGAGGTGCAGATTGAGATTAATTAGTAAAAACAGTTACATAATTGGAAGGAAACCAAGGCTGATTAATTTCTAATCAGCACCACATCTAACAGCAAATCCTCTGCTTCGGTCACCTGAGATGGCTGGTGGTAAAGAAGTCACTAGAGGTTCCCAAACTCTGCCTCCTTTAAAGCATGCAAAACAGGAGAAGAAACAACCCAAAGAGTCAAGGGGTCCTGGAAACGAATGTCCCTCGTGTATCCTTGCCTCACCTCCTGTGTGCACTGGTGTGTCAGATCTTGACTTTTGTGGAAGGAATGTTCTTGGGCTTCTGTTTGCATCTCCAGCAGCTGTTTTGGAAATAATTCCCTTGAAGATGTGCTGGGAAGTAAAGCTTCAATACAAATTTCACATCATTGTCCGCACACTTTTTTTCCCCTCCCACTTGCTGGCTTTCCAATGGAATGGATCAGACTGGCAAGAAAGGTAAAGGAATCAGACAACCCTTCTGTGATAGCACTGGGTTGGACTTTTCTGTTTGCTTCTGTCCTCTTGTGTTTGTTTGTTTGTTTGTTTTTTCTTACTTCCTTCTACTTAACAACATAATGAAGAATCCTTCCAGAATCTAGAACCAAATACTCTTTAGTTGTTCACATTCTTCCATAATCAAATCAAGACTGGGCAGAGGGGACACTGCAACGGGTCTCTTGCTCGACAGCTATGGTTTCACCATGGGGCAGAGCATGTGACAGGAACACCAATGAGGCAGGAAGAAGACTTATTTTTAATCATTCTCAGCTACCTCGCCCATTCCAGACAGCCCTGAGACATAGCTAAGCGAGAACAGGTCTTATTTCCCAAAAGGCCTTGGGGATATATCGGCAGGGAATGGTTCGGAGGCATCCTTCAGAGACCAACGGTTGAGTGCTTTAGGTGGAGTCAATGCATTGTCAGGCTTTGGGATATTTCAAAAATGTGTCTCTCAATCCCAAACTTCTAATCACAGTCTAGATAATCACCACCAGTCAAAAACTCCGTTTGGTTTATTTCTCAGTCCTCATGCTGGCTACTTCTGGCCAGGTCTGCGTTCCTCTCTGGCCTTCAGCTTCTCAGATAGTGTGAAGGGCCACATGTTTGTGATAAACCTTACCTGGCTGGGCTCCGTTACTTAGGATGTTCTCTACCTAGGCTTCTCACAAGCCTGTCAACACCCCTGTTTTCAGATAGACCGGATTCCTGAATGCGCGCGCACGCGTGTGTGTGTGTGTGTGTCTGTGTGTGTGTCTGTGTGCTTTCCTGATCTCTCGCCCAACTGACCATTTCCAACAGCAGGCAATGCATCTCCACTTGATAGTTCAGCCCTTGCCCAAAATGCAGTGAATCCTGGCTCGCCTTAACTAGCCCTCTTTTCTCAGAAGACCGTTTTGACAGCGGTATCATTTAACGTTAATGCACGGATGGTGAAGCCCCTGAAAACCTCTTTGGCAAAGGGAAAAGGAGCTCTGGTTTATCCTCACATGTTTTCTACTGGTAGGCATTTTTCTCTGGCCAGGCCAACTGGGTCTTCAGCTCCCTGAGGACTGTGCTGGAGGTATGTGGGTCTTACGTCTCTGAGCACTGAGGTTGGTGGGAGCTACAGCAGAACCCTGGGTTTCCCATGGATGCCTTCTTTCATCTTGGTGGAGGCTTCTCTGTTTTGTTTTCTAAAACCTTCAGTTCAAATCAATCAATCAATCAATCAATTCTTTAGTTCCATCAACTGAGTCTTGGACACACTCAGTTTTGCTCTACTTTTGATCTTGGACCATCTCCTCAGAGAAGGAGTTCTCTGGAAAAAGGAGTTCTCTGAAAAATCTAATGAAGCCAATAATGGATCTAATGGCCAGACTGAGCTGATCATAAATTCGCACCCTTTTTAAGAAAAAAAAAAAAAAATCCCTTAGTCTAGAATGGCAAATAATGTGTTTCATTAAAAAATGGGTTATTATTTTATAAAGAATCTGATAGTATTTAGCACTAAGAAGATACTCCTGAATGGCCACAGGGCTATGGTCAGAGGAAATCATAGGATGCTGGGAAATATAAATCTGTCTAATTTAGGTATGATTAGTCCCATGTAACAGATGAAGAAACTGAACTGTCAAGAAAGAGCTTCAGGAATTTGTTCAAGATCGTGCAGTTCATAAGTGGCAGAGCATAAAACAGAGCCCAAAGCTGGGTGAACTCAAAGCAAGAGCTCTTATTTATTTATTTATTTTTTAAGATTTTACTTATTTATTTGAATCAGAGAGAGAGAACTATTGGCGGGGTGTGGGCAGAGGGAGAGGGATAAGAGGGAGCCCCTGACACAGGCGTCTTTCCCAGGACCCTGGGATCATGACCTGAACAGAAGGCAGCTGCTTAACAGACCAAGCCACCCAGGGGCCCCAAAGCCAGGGCTCTTAATTACTCCCTAAGATATGCTGATAGCAAAGTATTTACTTACTCTAATACAGTGATAAAGAATGCAAAAAAGAAGTCTCTGAGTCACAATCAAAGTGAAAGTGCATGGGTCCAGGCATCTCAACAAAAAAATCACAAATCTTAAAAGAGACAGAGGAATGGGGTTAATTTTCTGTTTTGTAGTTTATATAGGCAAGTAGGCCTGCCTTGTTCTTTGGAGAATGAAGACTAGGTTTAACAGCCACACTAAGAGCAGCCTTTACACCCCCGTCCCCACCCCAAGAAGAACTTAATCTATAAACCCAGGGATGCAGAGTACTGCTGGGGTGTGTTTGGGGGCTTTGACTGAGGCAAGATCAATTAAGATAACTGAAACAGGGCAGGCATCAGGCGTTTAGATACCACATGGCTCCGCCCCATCCAGCTGGAAATCTTGATGTATTTCTTCCCTCCTTTCTTCTCTTCTTCCTCTTCCTGGTATGTTATTAAGTACAGAACCAATATTTGTATTCAGAGAAATCATTTGCTTCCATCTGCAAGACTTTTGCAAGGAGAACGCCTTTCCAACTCACTAAGTTCTTACTGTTTGTTTTACCTTCTATTTTGAAATAATTTTAGACATATGATGTTGCAAAGCAGTATAGAGTTTCTGTGTACCTTTCATCAACTTGCGGGTTGCAAGTCACACCAAACAGGTAAGAATCACATGAAACTTAAAGATAGATGGGCTAATCTAGGAATGAATGCCTTGAAAAGAGGCTATTTCTTCTGAAGTCTGTTCTTTTCTTCTCTCCCTGTAGCTCAGTGTCATTTTCCCTTCCAGGTTAGCTTTGGTTTTAAAAGTCCAGTACTGTAGGAATGATTATCCTTGTATTTTTAGCTGTTCACAGAGCCAGAAGATATCTTCAGAATGTGGTTCTCCTTTTTAGAAATCTGACTCTATTAGAGCTTTTTTTATCTTTCAGTTTGATGCTCTGAACCTTTATATCTATGGGACTATATCATAGACCTCGTGGAAGAATTAACCACACAAAGTCACTATCGGAGTTTCAAAGACTGGGCTGGAGTAGCTGGAAAGAATTTTTTCCCATAGCTTACATATAAATAAGCAGCCCAAATTCTCTCAGACTTTCTCCTTTTAGGAGATATTGTTGGTAGGAGAAGTCTGGAAATGGAAGAGTGATTGACGTACTCTCCAAAGCAAATTAAACATGCAGACTACAGTTTCATACTAGAGCCTTCCTTCAGACTTTCCCCCAGAAGACATGCTAAGAAGTGTCTTAAAGGAGGACTGGAACCAGAAGGAAAATTTCAAACAGGAAGACTAAGAAGAGGGAAAAAAAAAAATCAATACCACCTAACTTGGGTAGGGGAGTAGAGAAAAGGGGCCCAGAAAAGACAAAAATTCAAAATGACAGCAAAGTTTCAAAATGCCATATAATGAGGGCCATGGGGTAATATGGGAAAGAGATTTGTTTGTAACAGGTTCAGGATAGTTTCATCTTATTCATGACCCAATTCTAAAGATGATCATGTGAATTAAGTGTGATATTTGTGAAGCCTAGCAAATATAGTTCCTGAGTGCTTGTTTTGACAGCATTGTTATGAGCTCTTGGCCAATAAGTGTATGGCTAAGGAGTATGTTCAGATAAAATGGTGATTCAATGGCTTGAGAAGAAAGACCCCTAGTTTTTCAGTCACTTACTATGGTGGCCAGGCCCCGGTGATTACTGTAGTGGGCAGGCTTTCTGATACTCACTGCCTTGCATAATCATTTCCCCTTGGGTATGGACATTTGCTTATAATCGATATTGCAAAGCTGTTGGGATGCCCCTCCTGTGATTATCCTACATTATATAAGACTATATCTTGCTAGGAGTCTATTGCTGGCTTTGAAGAAGCAAATTACCATGTATTCTTGGTTCGTTGAAGAACCAAGCTACCACAAGGAAATAAAATCTGCTAATAACCTAGATGAGTTTGGAAGCAGACCCTTTCCCAGTTGAGCCTCCAGATGAGTTGCTGGCCCTGATATCTTGAGGACAGACTCATAGACCACAAATTTAAACTGTGCCCACCATTCTGAACTATAGAAAATGTGAGATAACAAACATGAATTTTTAAGTCACTAAATCTGCAATAATTTGTTACACAGCAATAGAAAATTAATACATGTATCATGTGCCTAATTTTCTATACTACATGTTCTGGGGCGTAAGAAAATAATGTGAAACATCTGCTCAGAGAGCACTTCCACTTACTAGGAAAGACAAAGTACAAACCAGAAAGATTTTAAAAATTATGGCAGGTAATATGTAAAACTGGTAAGCTCTTCATTATAACCAGTTTCTCTTCTTCTTGGGCACATCTGAGACAACATTTCCCAGCCTCCAGTGAAATTACAGGTGACCCCATGACTGAGTTTATCTAGTGTAATGCGAATGGAATTAATGTGGACCACTTTCAGGTCTAGCTCATAAAATCCTCCCATATGAAGGTATTCATGTTCTCTGCCTTCCCAAAAACTGGATTTAGACTCAAAAATCCCTTGAAAGTAATGCTGAGGATAACAGTGTTGCTGTTGGCCAGATCCCAGAATGACAGCATAGAGAAGAGTACCCCATTTCTTGCCTACTGGAACCATGTTGGACTCTATATATGAATGAGATAAATCTCTTTTATGTTTGAGCAATTAATACTTTGGGGGCCTATTTGTTACAGCAGCATTAGTCTTCCCTATTTTTCACACCTTTCTTTTAGTATAATTTGGTATTTCAAAGTGAATTAAATATTATGAACACAAATAAATCAAAGTGATGATAATTTTACTTTTCATTTTTCAAGCTCCAAAGATACAGATATACCCTATAGGGAAAGAGGGAGGAAAATAAGTTTTATATTCTCTTGTGAATTCCTGATTTGTAAACCAAATACACCATCATGTCCAATTTGAAACACTTTATAATTCATCATGAAACATCCCAACGTGTAATAGTCTTTTTTCCTTAACTTCATTTTTAGAAGCAGAAGGGTTAAATGATGGGTGGACACCAACAAAAGGACAAAATTCAGGTTGAAAGTTCTAGTGTCCCAAATCCTATCTATAGTAACAAGGAGGAATAAAGTGATGATTCATGAGTTGAGTTAATCCTGGTAGACTTCTTGGGAGAGGTAAGTTCATAACTTAGTTTGGAATAAATAAACTTACATGATCCGGTCTAAGCAAACAAAAGACTCCTTTTGGACTGTGAATGAATGAGCACAAGTCATTGACAGAAAAACAATCTGGCTTGGATGGATGCAGTGGATCACATTGAGAAGTAAGGAGTATAGAGATGAAAGGGACTAGATGTGTTAGGTATTTGCTTGGTCTTCATCTACTAGGGAAGCCATTCAAAATCTTTCCAGAGAGGTAATAGAGTAGAAATGTATCTTGAGACAATTGATTGAGTACCTGGTAGAAGAGTGCATTATAGTAGAACCATACAGAAGATAGATCCACTAGGAGCCTACTGTACAATTCCAAAAGTGAGATTCAAGAGCGTCCAGATTAGGCTAGTACCTATGGAAACAGTAGTTTCGTATTTATGAAAGGAATGGGGTTAGAGAAAACAGGCTAGTAGAGAGATTGCCCTGGAGGGAAAAAAATATTATTTTTTCATTAATAGATTGAATGAAAAGCAGAGAAAAAGGGAGCAAAGGAAAATACAGGCCCCTTGAGAAGTTTCAAGTGCTAGGGAATAAGTAGATTGATTAATTGCATCACTTCTCTCAGTCACAATGCCTATGCCCTATGTTCCAGGCAGTCTGTGAGGCACAGGGAATTCAAAGAAGAGTAAGACTTTGTTTACCCACTAAAGATCTCCCAACTGAATGGGCAAGAGTGGCAGGGAGCTGTCACAGGGATATCAGTAAATTATCATGGGAAAACAGAAGGCGGAACATCTGATTTTGCTCATGGGCATCTGAGAAGTCATATCAGAGCAGATGACATTTCTATTAGGCTGTAAAAGACTAGTCTAAATCTTCCACAATTTCTTTCATGAGTACTTTATAGTTTTCTGAATGCAGATTCTTTGTCTCTTTGGTTAGATTTATCCCTAGGCATCTTATGGTTTTGGGTGCAATTGTAAATGGGACTGACTCCACAATTTCTCCTTCTTCTGTCTCATTGTGTATAGAAATGCACTTGATTTCTGTACATTGATTTTATATCCTGCCACTTTACTGAATTCCTGTATGAGTTCTAGCAGTTTTGGGGTGCAGCCTTTTGGTTTTTCCACATAAAGTATCATATCAGCTGCAAAGAGGGAGAGTTTGACTTCTTATTTGCCAATTCAGATGCCTTTAATTTATTTTTGTCATCTGATTGCTGAGGCTAGGACTTCTAGTACTATGTTGAACAGCAGTGGTGATAGTAGACATCCCTCCCATGTTCCTGACCTTAGGGGAAAAGCTCTCAGTTTCTGACCTTAGGGAAAAAGCTCTCAGTTTTTCCCCACTGAGAAGGTGAAGGGTAAAGGGAAGGGTATTTCTGGCCAAGGAATAGCAAGTACAGAGCAGAGCAGAGAAGTATGAAAGAGGTTAATTGTTCTTTCTTGGTAATAAGGTCACTATGGCGGTTAGGATGGGTCAAAGGATGGGACAGTGAGGAATCAGAGAGGTCAATTTGCTTCAAGAAACTCTAAATCACATGTATGCTGTTATCAATGAGGTTTTGGGATTTCTTCTCAAATTGCGTTATCAATTTTTTCATAGGCATACTGGGATCTATGACCTTTGGAAAACTATACACCTATCACATATATCCAGAAACAAGGTATGTAAAACAAAAGTCCACTAAGGGGGAAACTTATACTGGATGTAATAAAACACAGGAAAAAAATCAGAAAGAGATAAGTAACTATCAAATATTAAAGAAGAAACCTATGCACTGTTAAGTGAAAACCCAGTCACTTAAACTCTAAAGAGCTATGACTACAAATTAGAAAACTTAAACAAATGGTCCAGCAACCAGAATCCAGGAATACTGTATCACTCGTCTGGGTGGACTCTCTGATCATCTGAAAGGGAAGAAGAAGGAAGTAGCTCCATGAGTTCTCACCTGATTCATTCTTTTATACCACAAGTCAATCAATCTAAAGTCCGGTGACAAACAAGGCATGAGCACGTGAGAGGCTCAAAGTGAAGGGAACTGAGTGAGGAAAAAGTAAGAATGATAGTGGCAGTGTGCAGAGAAGGTTTAAAAACCAAGCAGGCTACTTTAATGGGGTAGGGAAACAAAGATCTAGTTCCTTTTTGGGTAAGACAATGGAGACCAAAATTAAGTAAAAGGAGGTAGATAAACCCTCAGGTCTCTTTCTGTTGAGTCCTGGCCAAAAGAGAAGAGAGCTCAGGCCAACTGCACAGAACACAGAGACAGCCTAGTTTAATGTCAAAAATTGATGGCTGCAGAGAGAGAGAGAGGATGAGAGAGAGAGAGAGATGGACACTGCTTCTAGTTCTTTTGTGCTTTCTTACTTAAAGACAAAGAACTCTTTCTTAGACTTTCAACTACTCTCAGAACTCCAAAGAGGAGCATCAAAGTCCCCCTAAAGGCAGAATAGGCTCAGATAAGAGAAAGGGCACTTCTCACTGTGAACTCAGAATGCGCTCTCTCTCCACCCCTTAGGGAAGTAGAGGACAGCGTGCATGATACTACTGCCTGAGAGTGAGGTCACCTTTCCATATTAGGAGGAAATAGTAGACATTTTAGCTTGGCTTTTCAAAGAGGATTTTATTTTATTTTATTTTTTTATTTTTTTTTTCAAAGAGGAATTTAAAAGGTAGTCTCCCTCCAAATAGCTTCTCTTCCCTCTGTTCTCTTACTTTCAAAGTGTCAATTCCTTGAGTTGACCAAGCCATACTTGAAAGTGGTCAATAAGTACCATTCACCGAATACACAAGAATCAACTCCTAGGGGGAAAGGCAAAGAAAGACAATGTCCTTGCTTTGACAGATCTCTTTTCTCAGAATCCCCAGACATTAGATCAAATATATATTTGAAGATACCATTCAGTCCTTTGGCTTTGCAACTTAAAAATAAAAAGTATCAGACTTTTTTTTTTTCCCCCAACAAATTCTTAATGTAATTTCAAATGCCAAACAGGTAAAAATAGAATGAGGGGAATTCTAAGCCCCACCTTCTGACCATCCCAACCTCTCCCAACTCCACTCCCATTTCCAGTGGACTCTCAGGTTCTCCTACTGAACCCAGAATCTTGGAGAACATGGTTTTAAAGTCACCAATTCAGTCTAATCTGTTTTTGTTTTGTTTTGTGTTGTTGTTGTTGTTGTTCCTAAAGAGGAAACGGGCTTGGAAAGGAGACCGATTGATGTAGGAATCAGGGAATGGTGACCTGAGAGATTATCAGACCTGGAATTAGGAGACTTAATCCAAACTGTTTCTCTAATTAACCACTTGACTTCGGCAAGTCCCTTAATGGCCTCTGTTCCTTTATTTTTATAGTTCTCAGTTTGTAATGGATGCTCTCCAATGGCCCTCCCAACTGTAATATTTTAGAACTCTGTTACTTTTTCTATCCTTAGCTTTTGTCAAAGTGGACCTCACAATGTGAAGCATTCAAATGCTTTAGAAGTAAGTTTGGTTGAGCTTAGCTAGTGAGTCAGCTTTGTTGATAAATGGCACTAGGTCAACATATGTTGTCGTAACATCGACAAAGGGGGCATGAACTGGCGGCCTTATTCATTCAGCTTAATAATAAAAACAGAAAGACATCTTCATCACACAATACCCCTACATGGATTTGCTCTTTCAGAGTCTCAGGCAGTGGGTAATGGGAAAATTCAATGTGGGAGGTACTCTGAGCATTTTAATTTCAGTTTAATCAAAGAAAGACACTTAGACATTACTCTAATCAGGAAAGCATGAGATGTATAAAAACCCGCTCAATATTATTAGCACCAGGCTTCCCAGTCTTTGGTTAATGACCAGATCATCTAGAGAGCTTATAAAATATATAAATCCCAATGCCTGTGAAGACCTTTGATTCATAGGTTTGGGGCATATTTTCATCATCTGCCACAATTGATTCTGAATTTCAGGTAAGTATGGGAAGCATGATGTTAGTGCAAACCCTCTCTGTCTTCTACTACTCATGGAAACACAAAAACCAAGACCAATATTAATCACGTATCAGTCACTCTGCAAATCAAAGCTTTAGGGATTGCCAGCACTCACTGGCAACAGGGGAAGAAAACTGCCAATGGGTTCATCTAAGCTATCTTATGAGAAGGTCTCTCCGAAGAGCACACATGTGGTATATGTTCAGTTCTAGGATATACGTATTTTTAATATCTTCTCTGCCATTTGACTGCATATAATTGACCTCACTGTAACCTACAGAGGAGGGAGATTTAGAAGCAAACCAGTATGACAGGGAAATGGCCCAATTATGCTGAGCCTTGATGTTCTCTTAACAAAGCAGATACAGACAGCATGTGAAGACACAAAGGGACGTGGGAGGCACTGGGAGAGTGTCATTAGATGAGGGAGATGAAAGGACAGCACTTACTCTAATCATCTACGGAGAGGGTACAGTAAGGCTTCCTATAATTGCTGAGTGATGCATGAAGTCAATAATTGTAACTGGCCTTTAAAAATTTTTTTTTCTAGAATGAAAACTAATTTTGCTTTTTACCCCCTGGGCTAGTGAAAAGTATTAATCACTCCCCCATTAAACAGCAGCCAGCCAAATCTGTTTCAATATCCCTAACTCAAGATGAAGAAGACCAGTGATTACCAGAGACGCATGTCCAGTTCTGAATATCTGTTTTATTTGGGCGAATGGTCATTAGACTCTGTATTGATTCTTGTGTTTTGTTTTGCTTTTTTTCTCTCTCTTTTTCCTCCAGATCCAATGTCTGCTAAAATCAGTTTCCAAGATTTGGAAAAACTGACCATAAGAAAAATCCATCTCTGATAACTTAAAGATACATACTTGTAAACTAACTTTCTAGTGAGCAGAAACAGGAACACTTTTCTTTGTATTCTCAAAAAAACAGTCACGTAAGTCTAGATACATAACTGCTACTAAGAACAAAAATACTTTGGCATTGCATTAGTCATGTATTTACTTGATCCTCCTTCCAATACACATGTGCACTCACACACGCAGTTGGCTAACATAACCGCCAGAATACCAAAAACAGGGGCCTGGAGAGAAAACCCTCCTTGCAGGCCTAATGAGTAAAGAAAGGATGAAGAAAGAGTGAGTGAACGAACAAACCAATTAATCAATGCCATTACTTTGTACCTAGAAGCAAAATTTTCTTTTGGAATTTGTGCTGTAGGTGAGGGAGACTGGCAAAATGGAAAACAGGTGGTCAGGATTGTACTGGTCACCGTTTTTAGACTCTATACACAGTCATGAAAGCATTCATCCTTTCCATCCCTTATTCCGTCCTTTATTTTTTTTTAATTTAAATTCGATTAGCCAACATATAGTACATCATTAGTTTCTGATGTAGTGTTCAACGGTTCATCAGTTGTGTAGTAACACTCAGGGCTCATCACATCACAAGCCCTCCTTAATGCCCATCATCCAGTGATCCCGTCTGCCTACCTACCTCCCCGTCTGGAACCCACAATTTGTTTCCCAGAGTCAAGAGTCTCTCAGGGTTTGTCTCTCTCTCTGATTTCTTCCCATTTAGTTTTCCCTCCCTTCCCCTATGATTCTCTGTGCTATTTCTTATATTCCACCTATGAGAGTGAAACCATATGGTAATTGCCTTTCTCTGATTAACTTATTTCACTTAGTATAATACCCTCCAGTTCCATCCACATCCACGTAAATGGTGGGTATTCATCCTTTCTGATGGCTGAGTAATATTCCATTGTGTATATGGACCACACCTTCTTTATCCATTCATCTTTTGTAGGGCATCTCAGCTCCTTCCACAGTTGGCTATTGTGACATTGCTGCTATGAACACTGGGGTGCATGTGTCCCTTCTTTCCACTACATCTGCATCTTTGAGGTAAATACCCAGTAGTGTTTTCCCACCTGTTAATGACTATACTTATTAAGCATCTATTACGAGTCAGGCACTATTTTAGGATGCTGAGATCAGAGCAGTGATTTAGTGAAATCAGACCACCTGTGTTTAAGCCCCACCTTGCCATTTACCACATGCATGACTTTGGATCCATTACTGAGCCCCCCCGTGCCTTCTTTCTCACTTATAATAGAGTCCCTCTATCATTGGGTTAGAGTGGTGAGTGAGTAAATGAATTAGGAGAGACAGAGTGCAGAGAATAGTGTCTGGCACCTGGGAAGGGCTCAGTTCATATCATTCGCTATTATTATCAGTACTATTCCTCCTCCCTCACTGGGCTGTAACTCCTTGAGGGTTTCATCTACTCTTGGATCTCGAGCACCTAGCCCAGGGTCTGACATTGGTTGGCGCTTAAGGGATGTTAGCTAAACAATCAGAATTCTACTTGGAGCCCTAGAGTCAATCCAGTAAACGAATTTACTTACACGGTTTTAGCCCTGATTTTAACCCATTCCAAAATCAACATTTGGGTTAAGGAACACTGCTCCTTAGGCCTATCAGTCTAAACACAGTTTAATTATAGCAAAGGCTGTCTCATCCAGTGTTCTGTAATTGGAGCTTCCTATTCACCAGCACTTTCCCCAATTCCCACAATAATCACTGACGTTCATAATGACAGCCCTGAGGCAGTGCAAAATCCTTTCGGATAACCAAGAACGGTAACACCATGTTCTGTCTAGCTGAGGGCATTTCACTGTTTTCTTGGTCTTTGAAAATATGTAATCCCTGGTTGTTATCCATGGGGAATCTCTTTTCACCAGAGATCAGATTTCTTAGAGTACACTACCCTTTGATCAGCTCAGATAACTGTTTACTATACTCAAAACCAGATAACCAAGCTTACCCATAATCACATGTGCGTGTGATACATAATTGGGTCATAGCTTGGTTCATAAGGGGAATAATTATATGATTTTTTTTCCTTTCCTTTCCTTTTTTTTTTTTTTTTTTAGAAGAAAACTCTATTAGTTCTTCTACCAAAAAAGCACTCCTTCTCCCAGATCGCTGGATCATGGGGATTGTTTCAAGGTAAAAAAAAAAAAAAAAAAAAAAATCCCAACACTGCTCAATGCTTTCCCTCAAGTATTTTAAATTTCAGTTTACAGTTAATCCCTTTCACTTCAATATTCGACTAATTGATGGAGATGACACCTTTTAAACATAAAATGACTGCTTTCAACCCTAATCATTGTGTTTATGGCTTTTTAATTTTTTTTGCATATGCCAATTTAATGTGGGTAGGGTAGGAATAACATTATCATTGTAAAGATATTTGTACATTATCATAATTATTGAAAATACTGATAACTGAATGGAAAATACTTGGAAAAGTACTCTGAATCACTGTTCGTGCAACATCAAAGAATTTTCTTATTGACTAGGTGCTTCAGTTTTCTCATCTGTGAAATGGTATTAACAACCAGTCACACTTCACAGAATTATAATGATTACATGTAAAAATCTTAGAACAGTGCCTCATATATAGTGAGAAGTCAATAAATGTTAGTAATAAATATATAATTTGCCCTTCAATTTATATACCTTACAAGAGTGTTGGGACTTTTGAGGGTTCCTTGTAGTTATTATATAGTAATCATTTCAGATTGTTAGAGGAGGTGGAGTTTTCAAAGAAGGAGAAAAAGGAGAAGGAGGAGAAGGAGAAGAAGAAGAAGGAGAGGAAAGAGAAGGAGAAGGAGGAAAAGGTGAAAAAGGGGGAGAAGAAGAAGGGGGAAAAGAAGAAGGAGAAGGAAAAGAAGGAGAAGGAGGAGGAGGAGTCCCAGCTGCAGCTACCCCATCTGCCTGGTGCTGTATCAAGATCCTGAATTCAGAACTCTGACTCAGTATGCTATCTTTGTTCCTAAGAGAAAAGTAAAGTGCCCATTTATTCCTTCTTAACACATTTCTCTTTGAAGTGGAGGTGTATGCCTTTTTCTTTAGTGGAAGAAATCTCAGTTGCTTGGTAACAAAGCAGAAAATCAACGGCAAGCCTGGCCTTGGCAGTCCCAGTACCCCCTTATACCCAGGTCCTTCGTTCTAAAGAACACTCCTTGGCCACCGTGTCAGCTTGCAGATTCTCAAAGGACTAGGCTCCAGTGGCAAGATGCCACTTAGAGAGAAAGCAAGGCTGGCTTCTTCTAAAAATTCTTTGTAGTCATGACTGAAATAACAACAACATGGAAATGAGGAGTTCAGAATAACAAGTCCCCAAGCCTACCTTTCCCCCTTATCCCTGTCCCCTATGAGTACTAATAGAAATGCCTGGGACATTCTCCAGTGAAGCTATAAGGAGGTGACACCTCTGTTATTCTCTTTCTAGGTAGATTTGATCTCCCATACCCAACATATTTGGTCAAGTGAATGGAAATATACACATAAGCCATCCAGTGCTTATGGCCAACACAAAGTACTCCCATAAACCCACATGTGTCTTCTACCACTGTCAGGACCAGGCTGCCTGATGAGCCCTCCCCGCCCCCCCTTCCTGTTCTAGCCACCCCCTCCTCCACATTACATGCATTGTTGTTCAGGTTTGCATTTTACATTTGCAATCTCTTATTCATGTCTTATCTCATCAGATCCTTAAAGAAACTCCTTGAAAAAAGAGCAGATGTTATCTCTATTCCAAAATACAAAGAACCACCCCCTCTAGAAAGTTTGGAGCTAAGAGGTTAATTCAGGCATTCTGATGGAGAATGCAAGAATTATTCTACTACACTATACGGATTTCCTTCATTTTTTTATAGACAATATAACTATAACAAGAGCTAATGTAAAGCACTTACCATGTGCCAAGAAACTTTTCTTTGTGCTTTTTGTACATTTATCCATTTTAATCTTCTATGACTCCTATTTTACAAAGGTAGAAACTGAGGTACAGAGAGATTAAGTGATCTCCCCAATGTCATACAACTAGAGTAAGGATTCAAATCCCACCAGTTGGGCTCCAGAGTCTGTGTTTCCAAGCCCCATTCTATATTTTGTCTTAATGATTAATGAGAGGGTAGTTTGGTGAAACTAGAAGAGTATTTTTGGATAATCTCAGACTTAAGTGTGATATACACCCCTACCATGTGACCACATCAATACATTCACAATGTGCGATGCAAAAATATCCAAGGTATAAATTAGAATCAACAGCTAAGGAAGTGATTGATGTCCAAGTTCAGTGGAGAAAAGAAAGATAGGAAGGATGGTAATGATCTAATATATATACTTCCAGATAGTTCTTTCCATTAAAAAGTATTTGTGGACTGTCACAGCTTGGAGTATATTAAGGAGACATGAAGAATAAATGAAACGTGGTATCTTGGGCTAAACCCTAGAACATAAGAAGAACCTTAGTTGAAATATCAGGAAAATCTGAATAGAGTTTACAGTTAATAGTATTATACAAAGATTAATTTCTTAGTTTCAGTAAATATACCATGGCTATATAGTGGGTTAACACTGGAGGAATCTGGGTGAAAGGGATAAAGAACACAATATCGTCTTTGCAACTTTTCTGCAAAGCCCAAATTATTTCAAAGTAAAAATTTTAAGAAATTATCTGTCGGTGAAGTGTATTTCAGACCACTTTTATCAACTGTCCTTCCCCAAAGCAAGAACTTCAATCCCTAGTTTTTTAAAATAATTGACTCTTTCCTATGTATGTCTTTAAAAATATATATTTTATTTATTTATTTGAGAGAGAGAGAGAGAGAGAGAGAGAGAGAATGAAAAGGAGGAGGGGCAAGCTAGGACTCCCTGCTCAGCATGGAGCCCAAGGGGGCCCGATGCAGGCCAGTTCCAGGACCGTGAGATCATGACCTGAGCCAAAACCAGACACTTAACTGACTGAGCCCCTCCTATGTATTTCTATTAAAGATTACCCTTTTTGGTCCTTTGCAGAAAAGATCTACCCTAATGATGTTCCCTTTGCTTTCTTCATGCAAGGCCTCTACAAAAGATGGCTTTGGAGGATGATCCCATGTAATGAAACTGAAACTTACTTCTCCCTTCTCTTGCTCTCTGCACATAACCAGTTTTCAAGTTTCTGGGGGATTAGTTGAAATTCTGACAGAATAGAAACAGTCTCCTCAGTCTGCCTAAATGCAGCCATTTCTCAAATGCAGGAAGTTAATGAAGATGGCAGAATCCATTACTTATTTTTTGTGTCAGGATATAAATCTTCTGATGTAAAGATAGGATTCTGTTTGTTTTGTCTTAATTATCTGTATTTTTAGGTTAAACCATTTCATACTCAAATATAGCCAAATCTCAAAGAAAAATCTAGTAAGAGAGTAAGTACCAGATTTCAAGTATACATTTCATACATCCTTGTTAACTTTGCAATTAGAGTCTTCTTTGGTGCATTCATTGAAGACACATTTATTGAACACATACTGTGTATGCAAGGATGGACAGGACCAGGACCCTGTCTTTAAGGATTATGTCACCTAGCAGAAGGAACTGAATAAGAAAGCAAATTATGACACTTTGACACTATCCCGAGTCTGACCAGCATTTTGTCATTCAATTCAGTATAGATATTTTCATTAACTAATACAGACCTTGTGGAAAATTTTGTTGAAATACAATGATTACACTCATCTTAATTTCAAACTTGGTAATGATCTATTGTGTCAAAACAAATTCCATTGGAGATTTTAAGAAATGAAAAGGCTCTTAATCTATCATTTAATATATTATTGATGGATAGAATAACCACTTTTACATGGTCCAAGAAAGCATGATATGTCATAGCTGGAGTAAAATCTGCACGCATTCCTCCCACAGTAGAGTGTATTTCAGGCTTCATTTATAGACTACCTTTAGAACAACTTCAATCCCTCTGTTTTTCCCCTAAATATTTGCCTCTTTCCCATCTACACAGATATGCTGGAAGGAATGCCTCATTTGCTCAGATGTTTTTGGATGCTTGCCCAATAGAAGATTTTAGCAAGCATCTCTCAAGAAGACGTTGTCACCACTGTAGCTCAGTCCACTTCGTAGGCACTGCTCTGGGCTAAAACCCTTCTGTAAATCTCTAAATCCATTCTGAATATACAGCTTTCAAGCTTTCAGATTCTATTCTCTGGCCCTGAATTGTCTGTTGTACTCATTAATTACCTTTTTGTGAAAGAAAAAAGAATAAAAATAAAAAGAAATCTCTCTCAATTTCCCTAAAGCCCCAGACCTTTCTTAGGATTCACCAAGAAAAGCAATTATCTTTTTGTACAGTATTGATCTGTCTGGACATTGCCTCACAGTGGATCATCCATTTAGTTCTGGAATTTAAAAATCCTCACAATGCCAACCTCTGTGTTACCACCTGAATTAATGTCCATTCCTCACCTTCAGGAACCCACCATTGGTCAAGTTCACTATCATATTAAGCTGTTTGACAATGGAATTACACTCAGGAAGGAAAATACTTTGGTTTATGTTGTGCGTATATTTGGAATTTCTTCACTTAGCACCATTTAAGACTCCAAACTTTGATTAATCAACTAAGCTCCAAAATTTGAAAGCATGCTCTTTGGGAGAAACACACGAGATTAGTCACAGAAACCTTATAGAATTTACTATATCATAGTACTTTCCATGTATGACTGATAAAAATCTGTGTAGGACAATCTGGCCATAGAATGCCAGACATGATCTTCTGAGGCTTCATGTAATTCATGATACCACTGAATTCTTTGAAGCTTTCATTGGTAAATATATGCTAGAATATGATACATTAACATTAACACTATTTTACAAAATCACTTTGAAAAGAGAGACTAACCTGCTGACAAATTCAATTTTTTTTTTAATTTACTGATGCATAAAATAGATTTAGGGTGATTTTTCTAGCTGATCAGCTAATTTTCTCAATATTATTATTAAGTAAATATTAACATTCAACTGCATTTTAATTGATTCTTTTATATATATATATTTTATTTATTTATTTTACAGATAGAGATCACAAGTAGGCAGAGAGGCAGGCAGAGAGAGAGAGGAAGCAGGCTCCCTGCTGAGCAGATGGGTGCCCCCATTTTAATTGATTCTTTTGAAGTTTGGATACAATACAGAGGGACTCAAGAGCTAGAACTTGGGGCCCCTGGGTGGCTCAGTGGGTTAAACCCTCTGCCTTCGGCTCAGGTCATGATCCCAGGGTCCTGGGATCAAGCTCCACATCAGGCTCTCTGCTTGGCAGGGAGCCTGCTTCCTCCTCTCTCTTGGCCTGCCTTTCCACCTACTTGTGATCTCTGTCAAACAAATAAATTTAAAAAAACTTTCTTTTTTAAATCTTTAAAAAAAAAGAGGGAGCTAGAACTTCTGGATATTCTTTCTTGAGTTGGCCAAGCCAGATTAACGGCAGCAAAGAAGGGATAACTTCCTGATGTGAGCGCTCTAGTTCAGTAGGTATACCAGCAAGTTCCAGGAACTCATCTTTGAGAAGGCAGACAGATGTCTACTTATGACTGGTCTGAGTCATAGTTATTGTGGTCTATGATTGCCAGTTGGTAATATCTACCAGAGAATTGATCGTCTCCTAAAAGAGAGACATCCATAATCTTAAGATGATATAAAAATAGTACAATTTTGACAGAAATAATATTTAAACCAAGTAAGATGCTTCTTAGTGCTCAAATATACTCTCTGCCTGAATTTACTCTTACTTAGGAGAAAAGAGATTACCTTCTCCAAATCAAATATTCTGTGGAAAATTTTGCCACTTGTCTGTCATGCTAATTGGCATTTGTTGATAGATTCACATTCTTCCCCCAAAGATATGTAAAGTCATATCTTATCAGACTACATAAAGCCCCCCTGGCAAGATTTTGAGGGCTCTGCCTGCAGTACCAATTTTCAAGATTTTCCCAGCAATCTTTTCCCCAAAGCCTTGTGACTGGCTTTCTCTCTTGTTAGGAAAGGCAGGAACTATGCAGACACATGAGTGCAAAAGCTGATAAAACAATCTCTTGGTTTCATCTTGTTGCCTTCCACTCCAAGGACCAATATGGCATGAGTGTGCCATAGAACAGAATAGTGTAGAGCCTGAAGGAGTCAGGGGACAGACTGTGTAGGCGTTAGGAAATCCCAGAAGAACAAAGAACCTGGATTTTTGTTTTAGGTACACCTGGATTTAAATCTGGTCTCAGCTGTTTACAATTGGCAGGAACCTTGGCAAATTACTTAACCTCTGAATTTCCGATCTCCAATTGTTACATGAGGATAATAGTTCCTATCTTTGTGACTTTGAGGGGATTACAGGGAAAACAAAACAAAAGCAGACACATCCACTCCTACACACACACACACTTGTGCACCAGTAAGTGCTTTATGAATAGCAGCCTTTTTTATAAGAAAATAGTCACTCCGTTTATAAAGGGTGTTTTTAATTCTAATGAAGTATTTGAATTGGGTTTGTGCCTCACTTGGAGGCTTTCTTTCTCATGAAAGGCAAATTATTAGTTATTTGAAGGGGTGTCTAATTGCTTCTTAAGAAGGGTCTTCTTGGGGCACCTGGGTGGCTCAGTGGGTTAAAGCCTCTGCCTTCAGCTCGGGTCATGATCCCAGGGTTCTGGGATCGAGCCCCACATCGGGCTGTCTCTCGGAGGGAGCCTGCTTCCTCCTCTCTCTCTGCCTGCCTCTCTGCCTACTCTCTCTGTAAAATAAATAAAATCTTTAAAAAAAAAAAAAAAAGAAGAAGAAGGGTCTTCTTTCCTCCCAGATTAACTTCCACCCCTACTCCAATTAGGCTGACTGTTCACATTTGTGATTATCTGCATTAATCATGTAATAAAGTAAAATGTAATAAAGAAGAAATCCAAAGAGGGATTTAGAAAGAGGGAACTCTAAAGGGAAGTCTTTCCCCATTATTCTTGGACTATCCTTTGAGTAAAATGAGGCACGTATCTATGGTAGGCGGTTTAATACCAGTGCAGATGATAAATTACTTGGCCGGCCTGTGCAAACTCCAATATTTTTCCTTCTCAGTAAGGAGCAAGGTGTGCCTTGGGGTTTACCTGACTGGACTGATGTGCCACTGGCACCAATTCAGGAGCTCAGGAAACACATTACACTGTACAGCGACCCCCTTCCTCTATGCGGTCCATTACATAAGGCCACAAGTAGACAGAAGTGCGTGAGAAGAGCAATGTGAAGCATGAACAGCACCAGGGCTGAAGACCAGCCTCCCAGAGGATTTACACCTATGAAGATATATTATGGAATCCTGGCACAAGCAGATTGGCCAATGCAACCCAACCGCTGAATTGGAAACTCTTATTTAGCAACCCTGGATCTTTTATGCATTCCCTGCCATCGTCCTGTGTTTCTAAAATAATGAGGAGCTTTTATGTGTCAAGTACAGTGTTGTGTACATTACATATGTGGTCACATTTCATTTTCTTAACAGGTGTGGAAGGTATAGATTATAACACTGAAGTACAGCTCCAGAAAGTGATAGGCGACTACTTAAGACCATCCCAGGAGGAAAAGATAGGGTTAAAAGCCAAGTTGTTCTGATAGAGATCAAAAACATTGTTGAAAAGATGCTGTTGACTTCCTCTGAGATCTCCTTTCCCCTGTTGCTTACAGCAGATGACCATAAAATCTTTTTCACTGGGAAGTTTAAGAATATCAGATGTGAACTTCCTTGACTCTCCTCCTGTTCATAATTTTGGTACAAGTCCCCAACCCTGTTTTCATTTTTGTTCTATAGGAGAGGTGACCAAAATTAAACTATCCCCCTTGGTTTTCCTTCCCTTTCCCTACTTCCTTCCCCTCCAAGTTGGCCAATTTTGTCTATGTCTTCTCCCATGCAATGTCAGTCTCTGCCTTTGTACTGGCCCTTTTTCTTGTGCCTGAAAACATCCTTACATCTCCTTTCTACACACATGCACACTCTTGTATCCATGTCATTTCATTACCTTGATGGAGATGACCTAGGAGTTGCAACTCTGTGAGGTAAGTAGGGCATACATAGGCCCCATTTTTGCATATCAAAAAGCTGATTGTCACAAGCTAAGTGACTCTGGGGTCTTGAACCCTATGATCAAGACCTTGACAATGGCAGAAGAAGGGAGTATAAAACTCAGGTCTCCCACTCTCTTTCTACATGCAAAGCCAATGACCACTCAATGCCAGTTGTGAACTTAAGATGGCCTCTTTCAGGGAAGGTCACCACAGCAAGTTCCACTTTCATCTCTGGAGCATGGAGACTGCCTCATGCATGGAACAGAGCTGCCAGCCCCAGGTGCTGGGGCCCGGCTTATGATAAGTGACACATCTCTAATTGTCGCATTGCCGAGACGTCATAATCCGTCCTCCCAGGTATGAAGGCCCATTAATAACTCTCTGGGGAAGGGAGGCAGTGTCCCAGATGCAGTCTTGTCACATGATCTGCTCTCTGATACAGAGCTCCCGTAATCAGTGCTAACATGCCCTCCAATGTGTCACAACACTCATTGTCTCTCAGCCTCTCACAATATACAGGAGGAAGCAAACCCCCTTATCATTTAATAACACTCCCTGATACTGAACGCTGGAGAAAATGGAAACACTCCGAGGGAGAGGAGAAAGCTAGTTATGTGAGGAAGTTATTAAGGTGGCAATGCAGGCTCTCAGGAGGCTGAGAGTTCAGACAGAGGAACAGATCCTACTTTAACCCTATTGCCGCCATCACCCTCAGGCCGGGCAGACTTCTGACAGGACAGGAGCCCCATGCCGATAGAGGAGATGCTTCGAGGGGATGAGAAGAAAAAAATAACTATGGAGTCTGTGTTTCTGCTCTGCTGAATGAGGTTTTGTGTCATTGTTTTCACCTTGAAAGGAAATACAGTTTGACATGGAGCACCAGTTGAGAGTCTGTCGTAGGATTCAGAACTGATTTTGGTCATAAGTATATGCATTGGCTTCAGGGTACGTGTTTACACAGTGGAAGAAGAATGTTTTTCCCTGGTTAGCATGAGGGCATGCTACAAAATGGAATATATGGTATAGGGCAAAGTGCTTTAAGCTTTTAGGAGAAACTATTAAAAAAGTGACGACAATAACAACAGCTAACATTTAAAAGACCCTTAGGATGGGGTCAGGCAGTAGTATATCAGGACTTTCAAGGTACCTTCTCATTTAATCCTCACGTCAACCCAATGGAACTTTATTATTCTCCCTTTCAACAGATGGGGAAACTGAGGCAGGGGAAGCTATGTAACTTGCCTAAAGTCACAGAGCTATTGAGGAACAGAGTCAGCATTTGAACCAAGAAGGTCTGGCTCCAGAGCATGCTCTTGGTAAAGAAGTCTACTGTTAAGTAGAAACCTTGAATTTTATGTTGGTGAGAGAAACAGAGAGAAACAGAGACAGATAGAGAACCTGTAGAGAGGGCTCAACAGGAGGGAGCGCAAGAGATCAGAGACCATGTAGGCAAATGATACCTCACCATCAATAGAACCCTTTAACCCACCCTCTTCTCCAGCCTTCAGGAGCTCAGTCTCTACCTTCCTCAAACTCTACCAGAAAAAGAACACCAGGCATTTTCCTCATACACTACAATCTGACAACCACGAGGCTTGTGTTTTACCCCTAGCCTTCTCACTAGCCAACTAGGACCCTAGGTAGGTAAGTCTCTTGGTTTCAGCATGGTTACCTCTAAGATGAGTGTTTGGATGACAGCCTCTCTGATGCCCTCCAGGCTTGAACCATTCATTCTGAACTTCTGACTGAGAAGCTGCTGAGCCTGCCCACTCGCTCTATCAGTACAGAGATCCCCACTGGAGCAGGCATCTCCAAGGTGGGCTGAGCATCCCCCCAGAAGTGTCAAGGTGGGTTCACTGGGGTTATGGCAAAAAATACTGGAACGTCTATTTTTGAAATCTTCACTTTTAGAAATTCTGATGTTGCTGTATGTTTCATAATATAAACAACAGGTTAGCACGTGTGCACACTACATTAAACACAAATATAAGTAGTGCAAGGTTTTTTGTTTTTTTTTTTTCCTGTGGGTGGACCATCAAAAATGTTTGGAGGCCACAATACTTGAGAGCTAAGCTGGGTCTGGCTCTTTGCAGTGCTCTCCAGAGGCTATACCCAATTTGCCATATTGGTGGAATCCTACCAATGCCTGTGGACATGGACTAGAACTTAAAGCTAGTACCAAGGTGATTCACGCTGCAATTTATTTTTGCCTCCTAAAATTCAATGCTTAATGCCGTTTCCTAACTTTAAACCACAGGAGCAGGAATAATGTTAACAGTAACAACAGCAACAACACTATTAATGATAATACTAGTTTAAAAGCGTGTGTACTAGGGGAGAAAGTCCATCTTATTACACAACCATATCTGAAGCCCAGATTTTTAAGGAAAATATTACTCTAAAGGACAGGTGCAAGTGCCCAATGGAATCAAGACATCCTCTCTCAGAAAAAAAAAAAAAAAATCATCATTTACTCTTAAGCCTCTGTGATTATCCTTACAGTAGGCTAAAATATATGAAACATGTTGACAGTGCCCTGTTAGCTTTCTCTCCCATTCTGTCTATTTTTCTGAGTCACAAATAGATTAAGTTCAATTTTGAAGTAATCCTGTCACTTGATTTCTCTCTCTATATTGAGATACTCACAGTAATGCCTGGAATATGATGTGCTATTCTGACCTCTTTAGTTTGTGAAGAATATTGAAATATCAGAGAAGTTATAAAGATAGGCTCAAAAAAAAAAAGGCAATGTTACAAAGGCTGGAAGATAAAACATAGGAGGAAAGGTGGGAAGAGCTAAATTTATAACGTCTGGCAAAGCAATGACTCCAGGGGACTAGATCACAGCCTATAAATACCTTCAAGGTAACAATATAATTGAAGGGAAAGCATTATTCATAGTCTCAGAAGATGATATGACTGGAAGCAATGGCCTGAAGCAATGGAAGAAAAAGTTTAGGTAAAATTGTCAGGAGTAGTACAGGTGGGAGGGGAGTGGGAAAATTTTTGACTATCTGAGGAATGAAACAGGAAAAGTAATCTGGGAGGAAGCATTTGAAGCACTTTGATCCAGACAGCCCAAAGCTCTCGAGTAAAAAACAGGGATTAATAATGTGTTCCTGAATCATGAACCACCTTTCACTCTTAGGACAATACAGAACTCTCAGACGTACCCCTAAAAGGCAGCCCCCTTCTGAAAAGGCTAAGTAATTGGGAGTTTTGTGTGAAGACTCTAAATTAGAGGCAAATAGCACACTCTGACACACCAATATTGTAAAATTATGCATTAAAATATGATAGAAAAACATGTTATTTTATGCATATTATATGAAATGTCATATTTTTTAAAGATTTTTATTTATTTATTTGACAGAGAGAGATCACAGGTAGGCAGAGGCAGACAGAGAGAGAGAGAGGGAGAAGCAGGCTCCCTGCTGAGCAGAGAGCCCGATGCGGGGCTCGATCCCAGGACCCTGAGATCATGACCTGAGCCGAAGGCAGAGGCTTAACCCACTGAGCCACCCAGGCGCCCCGAAATGTCATATTTTAAGAATGACACCCAACTTTTCCCAGAAACACTAATGAAATCTTCATTTCTAAATTACCATTCTGTGTTCAGTATGAATGTTCTCAAAGAGCACAAATAAGTGAGCCATTGAGTTGAAATCATTAAATGTGTTATGCTAAATACCAGGTTATATCTAGGAAACAGATATGTGAGCCCCATATATTTTGGACAGGGCAAACAGGTGCCCTTAGGACAGCAATGTAAACGTCAACTTCTAGACCCTTCTAAATTAGGCATGTGTCTAAGAAAATGTTTGAGAGCTCAGTTTATGTATAAAATGCAAAGGTACGACCCCACACTGTTAACACTCCTTCTGTTTGAGAAGACTCGGAATATCCAAGATCTGCAGGTGTGGGACAGCCAAGGGGATGAATGAAGATGCTGAACAATTTGTGTGGCAGGGAGAGGGTGGAGGATACAAGTGGTGAGAAACTGCATGTCCATAAAAATGGCAACTGTCCCTTGTCTCCAGCTGGCAGATGCCACATAGGAACAGTGGCCCAGTATAGCTGAACCTTCTGATTTTTTTAAAGAGAAACTGGAAGTCTCAAGTTGTATATGAAAGATTTTAATTTTAAAATATATTTGTGTATTGGATGAGGCCCAAGGGACACTAACTGGGCATATTCTCTAAACTTCTCACATTGAAGACAAGGGACTCCTTGTCTGAGATCAGGAGCCAGGCACAGCATGTTGGTGGGGCTCAAAGAAGAAGTCGGGCTTGTTTGTGCTATACTGCTGAAGATCGGGGAGACAGGGGGAAGAAAATAACTTCATTCCTGCTTTTTCAGTCTGATGGATCCAGGAAGGGAAGAAGTGTTGAAGCAATTGCAGTATTTCCATTTTCAATGGCCCCAAGCAGCTGCCCTGGGTATGCTTAGGAATCTAAGCATGCTGACTGGGTTCATGACCAATAAGGAGGGCACAGAGAGCTCTGGCCTTCCTGTCAGTCATCAGGAACAGCAGAAACTCCCTCTGAGAGGGAATCAAATCTTTGTCTATTCAGAAGACAGAAGAGAACACAATGGTGACTTTTTATGGACACACACAGAAACTTAGTGCAAGTTTGTTTCCAGAAGGTGCTATATGAAAAGCAATGGTTAGGTTTCTAAAATCTAGAAAGTCTCAGTCTAAGTTTATAAGGTGGTTCTTGGTGGTTAGAAATGGAGTATGAATTCACAGAAGAGTGTGGTTCGGGTTGGGCTCTTAAACACACACACATACACATTTTTGCTGTTGGGTAAAATGAACTGTTCTTTCTCAATTCTGTGATCTTGACCAGCTCACATGTGCAAAACCACATGCAGAGAATTTGGCATCAAGTCTCACTATTTCACAAAATCCATTGTCCTCCTGGAGAGAAACATGAGGGCTGAAGATACATACCTCATCGAGAAGTTCGGTTTTCCTGCTAGGGTTAGGGTTCATACCCAGGATAATTTGTTGTTAATATAATAGTCATATCAAACACTCATTTTTTACAAAGAAGTAATTTGTGGAAATATATGGAAAAGTCTCCCATAGAGCCTTCTATGTTCTTTCACACCTACTGTATAAAGTGGGTGTTTTTGTTTGTTTTGTTTTGTTGTTTAGAAGGAAAGAGCTAATGGTAAGGTGGTCAGTTCCAGAAGGGGGTCTGTTGCAAGATGGTGAATCCCCAGTTTTGGATGAAACGCATTTAACTATTCTTTGGAGAATCATTGTAAAATAATCATTCCCAGAGTGTCTGCAGAGACCTAGCTCAAATAAAAGATCAAGATTTAGAAAAAAAGACTTGAATGGTGTTCCCCAGAGCTGACTTACTGTGTCTGCATTTCAGTCCAATGTTTGCCTGTGTTTAACGCACACACACAGCTTGAAGAAGGAAGCGCACACTCTGTGTTTTGCAGTGTTTGGGTGTGAATCAAAGGGAAACATGTGGTCCCATTCTGTTTCCTGTGGCATTCAGTGAAGTGAAGGGAAAACCTAATTTGTACTGATACTGTCACCACAGGCGCTGCTCTTGTCATCGACTGGGTGTGGGGCCTGGGAGCCCTAGGTCAATATGTGGACAGGACGGTATAAGCAGGCTTAGAGAATATACTGGAAACAGTGCGGTCTATCTCCCAGGGAGGGTGAGTTTTTATTTGATTTTGGTCTTTGTCTTTTTTTCTCTCTTCTCAGTTAGTACTGTCTGGATGCCTCAAGCAATTTGCTGTCTATGAAATAAAGATGGATGTTCTGAAGGTGTCCTGCGTGATTACAAAATAAAACACTAGGAATGGCCACAGTCATTTCAAAGAAAAAGGCACAGAAATGGAGGGTAAAGATGTTATTCCTTTTTGTTTCATTTTGGTACTGGAAACAACCTAGAGTGGTTGTTCATGGTGGTCTCAGTAGAACTAGCTGGTGAGAGAGCCCTTTGTGCTCTTTGATTATAAGAGTAAGAGAGGTTCACATGCAGATTTGGAAAACCGAGAAGAGTACAAAGACGGAAATAAAAGTTTGGTAGGGATTTGCCAATCTGTTAATATGACAATTAATTAAATATATTGGACATTGCATTTTCAGCAAATTCTGCAGAACCCAGGTTCTGATTGCTTGTACCCATTAGAAGGTAAGCTCCATGCAAACAGGCAATTTGTCTATCTTATCTACTCCTGTATCTCCAGGTCCTAGAATTTACCTGACATATAGTAGCAGCTGGTTGGATAAATAAATGAATGAGTCATCTTTCACTAAAATAGGCTGGTAATCTTTGCCTGTCTGGCTAATTTTAACTCAGCAAATCTATTCCTCCCACCTCCCTTTTTTCTAAAACTAAGTTTGTCACGTTATACTTCTTGCTATGTGCCCCTTTTCCTATTCTCAACTAAACCTCAGGGAGATATTTGTCTTATTTTTAAAGATAGCTGCTCTTTGTGGGTAGTCAGGGACTTCCCCCAGTGCACCTTCACAGGGCTTTGGGCAACATGTCGCACCAAGCTCATTTTCCTCTCTCACACTTTAGTCTTGAATTTAAGCTTTGCTGTTTAGTCATGCAACAAAACCAGCTCCAGTATTGCTGATCTAAGTAGCAAACATGAAAGCTTATTAGCCTTAGGAATTAGGCATCAAGTCAGGGGCAAGTTGAATGGAATCTGCTCCCATTCTAAGAAAATGTGATTTCCAGTGTAAAGGTCTTCCTTTCAAGTTTTTACTGTGTTGTCCCACTAGACGTTAGAAGCTAACAGGCCAGTGGATAACAGCCTGGAGCTCTTGTGAAGATACTTCCACCTGGTTTTAAATTAGAAATACAAAAATTAAATACTGACGGCAGGGAGACTAAATGTATCTCCTCCGTATTATTTGACATCAGTTAGGGTTTTCAAGCAGGGATATTTGAAGACTTCTAATATGGCATTTACCACACCTAAAATATGAGAATGCATTTATCTAGTAATCTCTGCTCAGATATACTACATTTGAAAGGATTTGTGTTAAAATTTGGGGAAAAAGTCACCTCTGAGCTTCTCATAGCACCATATTGCATTTAAAACCTCAGATTAGTTTCCAAGCCTATTCTGCACAGGGATGTTTAAGAAAGTGGTTTGGGAGTAATTGGGTGCCTAATGCCATTGAGACAAAAACAAATACTGGGAAGCAATAAAAGGAATGTAAAACGGAGAGTTTCTCTGAATCCCAAAACAAAGTGACCTAATTCCAATTATGTATTCTGCTTCAGCCAAAATGTTGTGCTCCATCCCTCTATTTCTGTTTACCATTCTTTACGTGGATCCAAAAAAAAAAAAAAAAAATCACAGGCCCTATTAAATTCACCACATCTGACTTTAATATTAAATAGGTATTTATCCAAAGCAGTATGTATGACGTTAGAATCAAACACACCACCATCTCATCTGTTTTCCTTTCCTGAAGACTAGGAACAAATGGCTACTTACTCCTTGAAACTTTAGTTTTGTAATCTCCAACACTGAGACAGTCTCACCGATTGGACAGCGGTGTGAGGACTGTAGAGTGAATGGGCTCTTATACACAAAGTAGCTAGCACAGTGACTAGACAATGAATAAAACAGCAAATGCAGGAGTGATTACAAAAATATGCATGCCATCAGGTGAGAATGTGGGTTTGTAGTGATGAGAAATCAACCAGTAGAGTTTATTTAGAAAGGATTTACTAAGCCTACGTACTATACTTTGCATTTGAGAAAGGGCTGGATAATTTTATGACCATTAGTAACATTTGTAGCTATCCAAGCTAAAATGATAATGAGGGTAATCAGATTCCATGCCTCACCTGCACAAGGTGGTCAACGGGAGTCAGGGAGTGTGTTCTTTGGGGACTTGCAGTACGACCTGAAATCCAAACAGCCTCCCCCAAACTGATATTCCAAGGGGTGAGGTGTAAGTTCTGAAGACATATACCAGGTAGAAACAGCATTCGAAGACCACAGCCTTTCATGAGCTCTCACAGTTGGGCCATTCACATGTTGGCTCTGATTTGCCATTTGCCTGGTTGCTAACCCTCTTGTTGAAAACTACAGCCACCTTAGCCTCACTTAGGTCCTCATTTCCAGGTCTCCAACCATAAACTCTTAGACACCAACAGCTTTGCTGGACGGTAGGCACACGTAAATTATTATGAAAATGATCTTATCTTCTTTGTAGATCTATCAATAGTAATAGGGCCCATTTACGTGCATTATCTCATTTGATCTTCCCCACAATACAATGAGGTTGGCAGAATAGTGTCTATTTCTTCACCATTCACATAAGGTAACAGCTAGCTGGCGGAGTCTTCTGACTCTGAGTTAGCAATGCCATCAACAACTAATAAGAGAAGCACAGAATGACTACTGAGGAAACCGGAAGGACAAAGATTACAGGCTATAATAAATACCAAAAAAGAGAAAGAAGGCATCCAACAAATGGATGGCACATAAAAGAGATGTGACTAAAAGTTATGGAGAAACTAGCTCTATAGCTACTTGTGTTTGAAAAACCTCTCTGAATCCTCTGGATCTCTGTAACACTTCACCATCTAGGTTTTCTGTGACCCTCTAGCTTTTTCTTTTTTGCTTCCTCTCTTTTCCTCCTGCATTTTGGAAACTTATGTATGTATTTCCCAGGTTTCTACTCATTTATGTCCCCGTAGATCTTAGCAAGCCTCAGTTTCCCTTGTCATTTCAGGCTGCAAATTTTCAAATCCCTCCTTCTGCCCACATCTCTCATCTGAGTTCAGCACGCATTTCCAATCGGAACTCGCTAGACTGACCCTCGGATGCCTTATGTACATGTTGGATCACTAACATCAGACTCTGACAGCCTTATCCTAAAATTCATTTTTCTTACTTGTGCCCTGTTTTTACTGTTACTGTTAATGAAATTTAACCTTCTCAGTCTCTTAGATATTCCTTAATTCCCTCCCTTTCATCCAACCAGATGGCAACACCTGTTGATTTTCTCTCTGGGATGACTATCCTTTTGTTTCATTTTTATTACCTTCCTATGATCATCATCACAGAATAAGTCCTTAAAAATGTTTTTCCTGGACTACTTAAATAATAACCTGCTATCTACTGTCCTTGAACCCATTGAAAGCCATGCTTTCAACGAAGCCAAAGTAATCTTTCTGAAAATTAAGCTTTGGGCATTTCATCTTCTGCTCATAGACTTTCAATGTCTTCTCATTACTTTAAGAAGCAATCTGTCAGTATGGCATTCAAGCCCTCCTCACGATGGGCCTGAAGTACCTTGAAAGAAAACAAGCAAACAAAACTGAAGCCTTAACTATTATGAATTTGGCATGAACCAGTTACTCATTAAGCATTTTCATATACGTTATTATAAATCTTCACACAGACTTGCAAGGCGGCATTACTACTTTTCCTATCTCCATTTTACACAGCAGTCAATTCATCCAAGGCCAGAGAGCTAGCCAGGGGAGTACAACTAGATCTTGAAACACGAACCACTTGCCTCTAAAACATAGGCTCTTTCCGCTATTCCACACTGCCGGCCTTTTCCCTCAAGAGATTTATTCTGGTCAAATTGAACACCTAACAGATTTGGGAACATAGCCTGTATTTTCCTCCTTTGGGGTGGGAATCTTTCTCTAGCATGTTCTTCATGCTGGCTAACTTCATCTAGCATGTTCCTTCTTCAGGTTCCAGCAGCCATAATCTGTCCCACCCTGTCTATATTCATTTCTTCATCTCTATAAACTATCCTAGTCTCACCTTCCTTGGAATCTACCCAATGCTATCTGAAAACAGCCACCTGTACAATTTTTATTTCCCTCCTTGATGTTAAATTTTACATCACAACCCCAAATAAATTGTTATTCCACCAATACATGTTGAATTAAATGATCACCACTATACTCTCTACTCTGAAACTTTCATTAGGAGTGTAATAGTAATTAAGAGTCAGAACTGGATTTGAATGCCTGCTCAGTGCTATCTTGGGAAATTTCTTTAGCTTCATTAAACATCAGTTGCCTCATTCATAAAGTGAGGATATTAATAGTGACTACCTCATTGAGTCGTGAGTCCATAATAAAATGATGTAAACAGAATTCTAACACAGTGTCTGGTACCTGGTACTTTGTCAATCGTTAATAGTGGTATAAGTGATAATAATGGTAGGAGTGTAAGATGATTTACTAATGGTCCTAAGTAAATGTAGGAAATAATCATCGGTGTCATTAAATTACCTGCCATCTTATAGAAAACAGAGTAGAAAAATAAACCAAATTAAAAGTGGTTAACTAAGAACTCAAGAATAGAATAAGAGACTTTAATTGTCAATCATCTTGTGTCATCCTGACTATGAGATGATGTCAGGCCGAAGGTTAGCTTGATTGATCAACAGTGCTTATCTAAATGTCCTGAAGTGATTCCAGGCTCTAAAGGTGTCATCTTGGGCTGGGAAACGACAGGTCTAGCTGTCAGAACTATCTTTGAGGCTAATACAGTTATACAGTTTCCTCTGCCATCTATCAGGGACACACTAACAAGTTGAAACAGCGGCAGTGACAGCATCAGGATGTAAGCATATGATGGTATAGAGTAGGTGGCTAATGAATTCCCCCATTAATACGCTGAGCTTCCATGCCTTCTGAATGCAGTCAGGGATCTGAAATCCATCATCTATAGCTTCAGGGAGTCAATGAGCTATTTCTTGTCCTGTTGCAATGAACAATACCCCAGGAGTAATGGCTAGGAACAGTGTAAGTGGTTGGTCAATGACATAACTCCTCCAGCTGACAGTGTTAAGGTAGGCCTGCCATGAAGTCATACGAGCCCCAGCGTTCACTTGATGGTACCTAGAGTTTGCCTTGCCTGATGGACTTCAAATTCACATGTCTAAAAAGCCTCTGCTGTTCACAACTTGTTCAGCTGTCTGGTAAATGCAGTAACCTGGGCTGTAAGCCACGAGGTTGGCTTTAAATCAGTAGCATCCTGACGTCTCCTTAGAATTTTTTATCACTTAAGTTGCAATCTCAGAAACCTGATTAAAGTCGATTTGTTATTTAGGAAAATAAGATAAATGGTTTCCTCTGACTTCAAATTTTTTTTAATTGATGAAAAAGTACCAATGATATTAAAATCTATCCATAATTGAAAGCTCACTGTATGCCAGGAGGGAACCAAGTGTGTTACATACATCATCTCACAATGTGCAGGAAACCTAATATCTCATCATTTAATTACTGCGGCCTTTCAAGTCTATTAGCCAATGTTGATTACAGTATCCCCAAAAATGTAGCACTTTGCCTGGCACATAAGAAAAACACTCATTTTAAATACACTAGTTGATGTTCATGAGCTAAATTCTCTGAATCCTACATTTTCTAAACTCTTCTTAGGTATGCATTGAGGGTTCTGAAACATGACTGTTACCGGTTACCAGCAAAAGAATAGTGGATGTAAGTGATAAATGAGACAGATAGGGCCGTTTGGCCTCTGCTTCTCATCATTGTTTACCACCCGTGAAATATTCTCTATACATTTTGCCAGCTTGATTTTTATGATGCGTTATTATACATTTTATCTATATGCTAAAATTATCATTCACTTTTCCTGCATATTTTCAGGAATCAAAGTCTAAAAATGCTTTTACTTGTATATGTGCTTTTACGTTTCCAGCTTACTCGATAACTGCAGTTTCTCATCCTCACTCAATCTGGCTCTACCCTCGTTAGGACACTGGTTGCAGCAAGGACTCTCCCTGGGCTCTGTTAATTCCCAAGTATAGGGCCAGGCTGTTTATGCCTTTATCTGATGCCCATGGTGGGCCTCAATTCTCTTTCATACTATCGGTGCCTAGAAAGGTTCTGCTCTCCTGATGCTACTACTACTTGTATATGCTTTGTCTTCCTCCTCTTTCTCTCTTTGGCAAGATACGATCTTGCCATTTTCCATGGTTCATACAAGTGAAGAAGGACCTTCAGGGCAAGGTGAATTACACATTTACTGATGAGGTTAGAGCCATTTGGAGCATTCTACTGAAGGGCAGTGGAGGCGCAAGGCATCACCTTGTGTCATTATACGAGACAAAATGCCTTACAATGACACGCCAAGGAAGCTCCATGTCATATCCTACTGACCTAACCAGGTCTCGCTCAGAGGGACTCGGCTTCTTCACCCTGTGCTTACAGAACATCCCCCAAAGTCTCGATTGTGAATCTGATTAATTCAGAAACAACTGCTTTCAATCAGATTCAACAGGAATTTGTTTTCAGAAACAGTCTTTCCAGGCTTTTACCAATACTTACCATGAGACTCTTCCTTTCACTGATTTTTTTTCCCCTATTGAAGTTATTCGGATATGTCATCAAGAAAACTACCATCCTACATTTTTGTGCAGTTTTTGGTCCACAACAAACAACTCCTAAATACTTTATTCCATCTGAACCCCAGGAAAACCCTGTAGTGTAGTATTTTTGTTCCCATTTAAAAGAAGAGGAAGGTGAAGGCCAGGGAGATGATCACTTGCTTACAGCCAAAGAGTTCACCAGGCGCCAAGACTCAAAGGCACATCTTTCGAGTTCAAATGAAACACATGGTTCCACGATGGCGGGCTGCCCCTGGGAACCGAGTGTGCCATCAAAATAAACAGATTTAGATAGAAATACTTCGGGACTAACTGAGTTTGGAGAGAATATACCCCAACTCCCACGCAGGGAGCTGCGTTTGGTCCAGCCTGCGTAAGTGCTCACTTGATCAAATCCCCGCTTCCACTCCCCTCTCCCACCTTCTTCTCCATCTCTGCCGGGATGGAACGGCTAAGCTGGAAGCTGCAGAGAAGATCCCCAGCAGGCCCTCTCCACAGAAGTGGCTAATGATCTGGAAAAGCTCCTAAGCCCAGAAAATCCAAAGAGGCCTTTTTCACTAAGAACAAATAGCAATGAAAGGGGATACGGAGCCAACCTGCCGTGCACAGTACTCTGTGGGAAACAAAATTGCATCTGTTGGACACCTTTGCTGTTTTCTTGTTCTTTCCCTCTCTACTTGTGTTACCAGTCTCAGAAATGCCAACATTCCTCTGTTCTCCTCTGCACACTCCCCCAAATCCAGCTCCTTAAGTCAAACCCCGTTCTGTCACTGGCCGAATCCAGACACAAATCTAAGGTACCACCTCCCCACCCAAGCTCACTGAAGACTAACTCAGCAGATGTTGATGGTTTCCTGTAAATATCTCACACAGAGACAGCCGAATGAAGCATCTGGGCCAGCGGTTTATAGATGCAATAGATGTGAGGAACAGACCATTTATCATAATTCAGTTCTGCTCTGATTTATTCTCCAGGAGTCTCTCCAAATGCTGTAAATTATAGAAAAACAATACCGTACATACCAAACTTAATAAATATTCTGTTTCCCCAAATATGGCACTGAGAGAATACTGTCAGCCTTTTATTTGGGGTGGGGGGGGACAGTTTTCGCAAGAATACTCGGCCATGATGAAAAGGGGGTAAGTCAGGACAGCGGTCCTCTCTCTTCTCCTACCCTCTTTTATCCAAGTATCTACATTATAAGTCATGAGAGAAACAGCTGGAGAAGGTTATAGATTCTTGTCAAAGAAAACAGATGCCCTGACCCATAAATTTTCACTGTTCCTGAAAGGTTCATAATTAAAAAATGAATCCAAGAGGACTTACTGTAAATTACACGCAGGGAGAAAGAAATTAATAGCATATCTTTTTTACGCCCTGTATTAACTACATAAAGAGAAGCTAATTGTTGCCCAGTTATGCCCGACCTTCTATTTTGTAGGTTGGTGAAAGGAGGTTGTCAAGAGTTTCATGAGAGAATAGCAAGCACTTCATGGCAATCCTTTCTCTGGTCCTATTCAATTTTTTCCTGATCGGATAAACGAAGGTGAGTGTAACATGACACAGCTTCATAGAGCCTACATGGGAGGTCAACAGGCAGATGTCACTTGCATGTAATAGTGGCTTCTTTCCAAATATCAAGCAGATTAATTCCACGACAATAGATTTCAATGGAAGAAACATATTTGAAGTAATACTTCCTTACAAATCCCTCTGCCCTAAGACACCGTTCCTCCACAGAATTTCATTTCATGCATACATATACTGCAAGCAAAGATCTTCTTGTCTTTGCCAAACACTTTTCATCTGGGATTTCATTAATATTATGATTAATAATGGACACAGAAAATAGTGTATGTGTGAACCAAAAAATGAAGATGTAAGCTAATTGGAAGCAAACCATCTCTAAATTATTTTAGATCTCCTGAACTTCTCTGATATTTTTTTTTTGAAAAGATCTATTTCTTGTCTTGTTCAACACTTATTGTCAAAGCCTACTTAACCACCATGAGGCCCTGTGTGAGTGGGAAGACTTTAAGTTTAAAAGAATGAATGAATGAATGAATGAATGAAAGAAAGAAAGAAAGAAAGAAAGGGAGAAAGAAAGAAAGAATCAAAGAAAGAAAGAGAGAGAGAGAGAGAGAGAGAAGAGTCTCTGGTCCTTTGGCCAAAACAACAGATAGTCTGAGCAAACTGAAATGGGAAAAAAATCCTTTACCTACAGCACATACCCCCACCCTGTCTTGGTGCCCCTTTCTTTACACCAGTTCTTCACCCAGAGGCACCAATGCCTTCATTCTGCTCAAGCTTCCTCCTGCTCTCTACCCAAATGTTATATGCCCCCCAATCTATCATGCTTCTTTCTCCCCAACCCTCCATGAAAAACTCAAATTCTGTTCAATCAGCTGACCTTGGCCTGGTGTGAGAAGGATCATACCAAGACTGACAACTTTGAACCAATTGGCAAATGATTCAAGGGCTGCCAGTGGAGAAGGAGTTTAAGAAGATGCCAATTTTCCTAAAGAGTTTTTAATGTGTGGGCATCTCAGGATGACAAAGGGAAAGAAGGTGGAAAGTTCAAGGATAGGATCTCAGGTAGCCTAGAGCAAGGGTCATCCATACAGCATCCATCCATCCACAAAGTCCCATTTCGGCGCAGGGGGCAGACTCGCCCACTGGAACCCGGGACTCCTGCCTACTGCATTTGTCTGCTGCTCTCGTTAAGTCTCTCTACCCACTGTAAAGCTCGAAGTGACGAAGTGAGAGGCCCTCAGATCTGGCCAACAAGAAAAAGCCTCTTTGCCATTCCTGCTCCAGGGACTCCACAGCAAGTAGGCCTGTTCTAGAGAGGGTGCTCACCTCAGGGTCAGACTCCTTGGTGTTCTTGGAAACACATTTTTCTCTTTCCTGAAATAGGCTACTAAACGGGTGGCGAAAAGGACTTGTTCCAGTGACAGAGTTACTGCGGCTCAAAAACTATCAGGAATTCTTAGGACTTGCCTTCAGTACCAGCTTATAAAATACACATTCTCAATCTCTCTCGCTCTCCCTCCCCCTCTTTCTTTACCATGCACCTGCACCCTCCTCCCTCTCCCCGCCCAGCCACTTGCTAATTACTGAGTTTATACTTGTTTTTGAGTGACTTATGAGCTTGAAAATCATCCAGAAGAGCATCAAAGTACTCCTAGTTGTTTCCAGAATCAACAGCCACTGGAAGAATGACGCTTGCCCATGTATGACCCCTTGCTGGGAGCACATCTCCAACAGGATAGGTCCTCTTCCCCAAGCCCAATGCCTCCTCCCTCCCCTTGACCCTGGGATCTACTGTGGCTCCCTCTCCTCTCTGTGTCTGCTTTCACTTCTTCTTTTCCTCTGGTGGGTTTCTCTTCTAGGTAAACTGCAAGCAGGAATGGATCCTTTTGCCTCCTGCCCAACCCTTTCCACTTTCCTTAATGGTCCTTAAATTATTTTCTTTTTGAGCAATGTTCTTTAACACAAGGAAACAAGCCACATGCATTAAACAAATCCATGCTTTGCAGATTTTAAGTCACGCAGAAGTATCTTAGTCGGTATTTATGGCTTCATGTTCCTGGTGCACTTATGTCAATGTCCAAAACAAGAAGAAGGTTTTAGAATCAAGTCTTTTGATCTACCTGGATTCCTTTATTCCTGAGTGTGGTTTTTTTGGTGTTGTTTTTTTTGTTTGTTTTGTTTTGTTTTTGTTTTGTGGGGGGGGGTCTGTTTGTTCTTTTTGTTTGTTTGTTTGTTTTTTTGCTCTGCCTCAGACCTCAGGTTTTATCACGAGTTCTTTACATCTTTATGAAAAAGTTTGCAGCCTAGGGCAGGGGTCACCAAGGTATAGCCCACAGCTTGCTTTTATAAATGAATTAAGACTGGAATACAGTCACATAGGTTTTTTGGTTTTGGTTTTTGTTTGTTTGTTTGTTTGTTTGTTTTTGTTTTTATCTCTGGTAGACACCAGAGAAAATTCACTAGGAAATAAAAAACAGTTTTTAATTATTAGATCAATGAAGTGATCCCATATTCAAGAGACCCATGAGCATGTCTGGACCATTCTAGAAGGATATGGTTTCTCCACCTCATAGCCGTCTATCTTTTCTCTAAGAAGGTCAGATGACGTCCATTGATTAAAAGCAATCTGTTGGGGTTTTCTAGAACGGTTAAGCAATGATATAGCATCACTAGAAAAGGTCCACAGGACCCAAGGGGGTCTACACATTTTGATGCAAAATTTATTCTTTTTTTGCTGTTAAAAATATTAAAACAGAATGCTACAGTTCCTCCTAGAAATTCCCAGGATCCTCATATCCCTTTTATAAAAACAAAACATTTTAAGTACACTTTCAGAAAATAAGGAACATTTCTCTTCAAGGTAAGGATGCTCTAAAACACGAATGGGGAGAAATGGATAAACCAGTAGCGTATTATCTGATTCAGAGAAGATGCTCATGGCTGTGCCAAATCATATTTTTCTTAGTAAGTCACACCGAACAAAAAAAGAAGATAAATCACCATGAAAATGCAAGTGAGCTGGTAATAATAGCCTAGTTATAGCTGCCATGAAATAGTCATTAAGTTATATGCAGCATAAATCTCACTGAGTTTTGTAAATTATGGTGGTTTTTAGAGGCCAAATAAAGATAAACCATACAAATGATGGCTGCTTTTCTCTGTGCTCCTTGGCATGACTTTCTCAAACGCTTAAGCTCAGGCTCATAGGACCATATGGTTCTTGAAGCATCTGAGAAAGCATAAAGGTTCACAACTCCATCAAGACCCCTCTTTCACATCTTAAAGGTGATTGTTCCTAACCAGCCCTTCCCTGCACTCTTGCCTGGTTCTGGCTCACACTCAGTCCGGACAGGCTTCCGGCTCAAGCCTTACACTTCTAGCTGCTCCTGTTTCCAAGGCATATTGGAAGAGCAGGTGCTGGAGATGGGCAGCGCTGGCAGGCTGAACTGGCTGCTGGCGGTTCCAGCCAGCCCTGGAGACCAGCAATAAAATCCCACTCTCTTGCCTCCTCAGTAGACCGGCACATTAGCAAGACTCCGATCCAAAGATGCCCAGGAAAATGTTCCTTCTCCTCCCTTTTGAAGGTTGGTGGTAATCCCCAGTTGATCTTTCCTTGCAACTGCCTTTTTCCCCCTGCTATTTAAACTGAATTCTTATTGCTCCAAATTAAATCCATTCTTTCTGGCCTTGTCATTGCTAACTAATGAGAACAATTCCTCTCTTTGCTCCTGGTAGCTGCACTTTGGGTACTTATGGATGAGAATCATATCCTTCCTTAGCCTACTTTCCTAACTGCAGACCGCACAGGTGATAAAATGGGTTAATTGTTGCTATAAAAATATTTTCTATCCTCATAACAAAGTAATTTTTTCCTCCAAATCATTTTCATTTCTTGGAATTTCACTGTGTTCTTAATAATCTGCAGTGACTGAGGTTGCAGTCCTGTTGGGCTTAGATATACAAGCAAAATGTTGGATATACAATACACATGAATAGAGCAATCCTGGCTGATTGTGCTATCTCCTTTTTGTCCCCACCCACTCTGGCCTCGGTTTTTATCATGGTTTTTACACCCGTACGAGGAAGTCTGCAGCCTAGAGCAGGGGTCATCCAAGTAGAGCCTTCAATCTGCCCTTTTTTTTTTTTTTTCTTTTTTAAGGAGGTTCCATGCCCAGTGTGAAGCCCAAAGCAGGGCTTGAACTCACAACCCTGAGATCAAGACCTGAATCAAAATCAAGAGTCAGATGCTGAACCAACTGAGCCACCCGGGCCCCCTTGCAGACTGTTTTTGTAAAATAAATTTTTATTGGAATAGAGCCACATACATTTCTTAAAAGCATGTTATCTGTGGCTGTTTTCACATTATAACAGCAGAGCTGAGGGGCTCTCACAGAGACTGTATCACTTGTGAAGCCCAAAATACTTGCCGTCTGGCCTTTTACAGAAACACTTCGCTGACCCCCAGCATAGGCGGTCAACCAGTAAAACCCAACTGGGCTTTACTACTTGCACCAGGTTCGGGCGAAGTACCAGGTAAATCTCTCATTTACGCCCAGGCAGTCTGCTAAACATTTCACGACAGGCAAAACCACACAGCCGGGAAGGGAGTCTGGACTGAAAGCGTTTCTCATAGTTTATCCCCGAAGTACCCCACGGGCATCAAGGTTCACTTCTTAAAGGGACAAAAGAGGCTTGACACAGAGACTAACCCAGGGCTACGGCTCCAACACATGTAGGCAATTTTTACAATCATGTGCCCCTTTGCTGAGTCCATCTAGAACGTTCCGTTGCATTCATCTGGCTCAACGACTCACACCAGCAGAAAGACAAAGAAATCCAGGCCAAGGCCTGGTACTCACTATGTGAAGCTGGAGGAAGTCGCCGAGGCCCGGAGCACTGTCGATGCGCACCAAGATGCCATCCTTCACGGTGGTGCTGAAGCCCACGGCCAGGCGGTCCGAACGCGTGCTGGGCCGATCATTGGCCGGCCAGGTGTAGAGGATGAGGCCTCCGCTTTTCCCAAAGATGTACGTAGCGCCAGCTGCGAAAGCAAGGAGAGAGGGAGCCATCAGGGCGTGTACCGTATGTCCCCAGCTACAAGCACACTGTGGAGACTCTGCACAGACAGCTACAGAGAGGAAACGACCCCCACACGCGGGTGGTATTTGGTTACTGATGGCATCCAAGGTCTCGGATGGCAGCTGTCACTCTAAATTAAAGATGCAGGCAAAATGAATTAATAACAAAGCCAATGTTAGTGAGAGACACCCCTAATATCTTCACTTCCCGCTATATAATGGCAGAGGACAAGTAAGATGCTGTGTCTGGAAACGTGGGTATGTTGTGACAAACAACTTTTCCGATCTCAGCAGCAGAATGAATTTTCCATCTTGGCTAGGACAGGCATGAGAGAGAAAATTAGTCCCCCAACCTCTTAGCTCGCAGAACATTCTGGTCTGTGTTGTTGGGAGCCGTTCCGGGAATGCCTTGCAAGACTGGACGTAAGGTGTGAGTCCAAAGCCATCATCCTTTTCACACGTGTACCTGCTACCAGCCCCACAGAAAAGCAAGCTGGAGCCTGAGAAAATCAAGTTCTGCATTTTCCTATTTCACTCTTACACTGCTATAAAAAATGTGAAAAAAATTAGCCCCAGAAGCCTTTTAAAAATTAATTTATTTCCCTAGTGATGGTATTTATCTGGTATAATATAACAGCTTCCCTCTCTTCTCCAAACTAAATTTCAAAAAGGAAATATAGAAGACAAAGAAAAAAAAACAACTCACAAGAACGAATTTGGAACATAAATGGTATTGCCACTTAGGAATAATGGGTTTATCAATGTTTTTAGTATTTACTGCCTTTTCACTCTTATTATTTACAAAGCCAGAGATTAGTAAGATTATATTAATTTAAAAATACTCAGAAAACAAACAGGAAGAAAAATAAAGAAAATATTTGCAACTCATAAATCTTAAAAGTCTGTTGTTAACGAGTTTTTAAATCAAAATTTGGAAGAAAGTATTCAGATTTGGTAGCCGGAACAGACTACATCACTGTAGTTTCTATGGCCATCTGTCTGTTCCCCATACGTTACTCATCTCAAAGTTCAAAGACTATTTGACAGCAGATCTTGTGTGTTCCCACTGAACATGGTCCAATTCTTAAAATTATTTTAAAGCAACATTAGATAAGCATTCAGATTTCTTCAACTTTCCTAAAAATCTCCAGCACTGGTTCACATTTAGTCTACAGGGAATATTGGGTTGAATTATGTTGTGGGAAGAAAAAAAAGAGTTATGCAGCTTATTTAGAAATAATAAAGTCAACTGCTACGAGGCTAGAATTAGGAGTATATGTCATAGGTCATCCTTATTTTAAGCACTAAGCCACATTGTACTCTGCGGCATATAGAATCTAATTTGTCCTTTTTTCAAATGTCACTATTCCAGTCCCTCCAATATGCCCAGTTTGTATATTACGTGTAGCATAACATTATCTTCCTCCCATGAATGTCTGGATCCTGAGGTGATAGCATCTAATAAGACCTCTGCCGTCATCTGGAGAATTTGGGATTGTGGTGTGAAGTTTATGGTTAATTCTATGTGTAAAACTGTATTTGCTCCTCACCATCCACAGATACCCTCAATGCTTCTTAAAATTAGAAATATGGACATCATGATTTACCCTTGATGTCTATCCATCTGTGAGGAATTTAAATAATTCCCTTTCCTGTAGATGATTACAAATGTCATCGCCACCCTCTTCATTCTTTATTTGGAAAACTGAAGGTTACTCAGTGATCAATGTATAGAATCACCAAAAATGCAAATCACCCTGTGACATTTTGTGGCAATTTATAAAATCTTACCCTATTTTATCCTAAATATGTAGTGGATTCTGGTACAGAGATAAATTCATACTCTATCAGGAAATTATTTTATCACTTTGTTACAAAAAGAACAAGTCCAAAGTTGATAACAGCAACACATATGCCTGGTGTTTTACAATTTAAAAAACCTTTTCAAATTCATTAGCTGGATCTTCATGACAGTTCTATGGGATATTTTGTTTGTTAACAATGTTTAGAAACAGAGACCCGAGCTTCTGCCTTAAATAAATGGCACCTCTTCAAGTCTCCTGCTTTCCCTCCTACCTCCAAAAGCCTGTCTTCACCATACGCCAATTATAGCTTAATAAAATTATACCATAAACTATACCAGTGGTGATGCAAAGTTGACTATACTTTATTCTTTTCCCATGTTCCTATAAGATCAAAATAGAATGAAAACAAAGCCATAGCTTCCAAACATGGCATATTTTCAAAAGCTAGTCTGGCCTTCTAACCATACAAATAAATGTACAAACCTTCTACTCTGCTTATATTTTTTATCCACTGACTGTTCAGTAATTCTTGATATAAAGAATATAAAGAGGAAGAATGTTTTAAAAGATAAATACACAACTTCTTATATCTAGTGGGTAGGAGGTCATCATGGCTTTACATTTTAAATAAACAAAGAACAAAACCTCACTATGATAAACTCAGGGTAGATCAAAAATCAGTCTTAAAAATTATTTTGATTGCTTTTTTGTTCTGAATTTAGGATGCCACTCTGTTAGAGCATTCTAACTTTGTAGATGGAAAAGGGTAAAAAAGTACAAAGCCCTGAGCATATGGCTTATATGGCCATGTGTCAATAAATCTTAAAATATGTATTTTTTATATCAAATGTCCTAGGAAGGGTAAATAAAGACCCTGAATGCTCCCATAGTTCAATGTTGGCTTTAAAGCAAGTTAATTAATATTTACAACTCTCTACCCTGAAAACCTGTTATTTTTTATCCTTCTTTAGTTAGCTTTGCTATTTTGCATGGTTTTTAAAGATAAATATGCACTTTCTGCTAATTTTAATATAAAATGCCTAGAGTCCTAGGGGGAACATGGACTTATTTTGCTTTACATTTTCAAATTAAAAAGTTAATTTTGTTATTTTAAAATGTGGCTTACAAATCAACATTTGGGGAACATCCTAAGAACTCTAAGAACCCTCCTTAATTCATTAAAGATTTTCATTTCCAAGCCATGCAATATCACATCACATGCTTTCTCCCCTGAGCCTAGTTTCTCTGACTATTGGTTTCTTGCTGTGCTAAGTAGGCTGGTGCAAAGATCATACTCCACTTATTAATAATCAGAACCTTGCTGGCAAAAAGTGATCAATTCAACTGAAGAAAAACTGCTATGGTGGCATTTTGACAATTTAACATTGTAGGATTTGCAAGTTTGCAAGCATCTGAGATTGCTGAATGCCAACCACAGAGTATTTCAGGAATGACCTCTCCACATTGTCACCTTAACCAAGATATGTATAAACACCGTTTTCAAACAGTCAACCAATCTACCATGTTATTTAATATGCAACTTCTTTTGTTTCAAAAGCACCAAAAAATGGGTTTTTATAATTGACAAGCTGTTTACTGTAATGGGGCTGATGGTGATTTTGGCAGAGACAGGTATGTGAAGGTATGGAATATGTATGTTTTGGGGTGTTTTGTGTGTGGGGTTCATTGGGGGGAAGATGAGCATAGGACAGGCTCCACTGAGATCATTAAGGACTCCTGGGAAACAGTTTTATGTAGCTTTACAACAAGCTGGTTAAACAGATGATTGATGGTTTCTCAACGAGAATAAAAGATAAAATTTTTTCTAGGTCATACATTTCTCCAAGAAATAGCTCTTAAATCTGTGGCATATATTACCGCTTATTTTACTAAAATTTAATATAATTATTGCTGGCAACTTAACACTTCCTTATTTAGACCATTTGGATAATTATTACTTCTGTTGTTTTGACTTCTTAACCTCATGGTCCTGTCATTATGATACTGTTTTCTATTCTTATATCCAAGTAGCATATTATTTCTTTTTGGCTATTACCAATAGAAATAGAATCATAGACTTGTTTAGGATTTATATTTGATATAAAAATAATAATTAGGTGCCTTGTTAGCACAGTAGGTAGCGCATCAGTCTTATAAAAATAATATATACATACATATGTGTATGTATATACATATGCGTATTTGTGTGTAAGAAATAAGTAAAGTTTAGTTAGGAAACATAGCAGACTACCTGGAATTAATTTATTATTTTCTTCATCAAATAATTATAGATAAAAGGCTCCAGAAATGCATCTAAATGTAATGTTGGTTGTTTAATTATGTCTAAAAAAAAAGAAACCAAAGCAAATCAGCTTTCCCTGAAATAATTTTTGGTTGGTGTTGAAATGGAACAATGCGAGCATCTCCCAGGGGAAACCTGAGAAAATTAAATTTAAAGCAAACTAGATCATTTACGCAGGGACAAATATAGCATGTAGAATAATAAATTAAGTAATAAAATGAATATAATCCTTGCTGGGCAAACCATCTGATAGGTACACCAGGGTAAGAAACAAGAAGTCAGACCCCTTCTCCAGTGTTCTTTGAACACTGCCTGAGAACTCAGTGTAAAATCTCATGGCGTCAAGGTACTATACCTGCCTTCCTCTATTACTCAGGCCCTTCGTTCCTCATTTCTATTGTAATACTCTTTCATCAACCTTAGCCACGTTTGTGTTCTTTACTGTGAATTGGTAAATCCTTTTGGAAAACAGATGGACTATCAATGGCATAAAATATATCTCGTCTGTAGAGGTAGTTATTGCTCCTCACTTAAAACTACCTTTTATTCAGATCAATTAGCCAGATAGCTAACACAACCAAAATGGAAAGACAGAAATGACCCATAACTCTCCTAGCAAATGGAGATGTAAAGCTCAAGGATCTCAAAAACACTGATGGTCTGGGGGGGGAAAAAAAAAAAAATATATATATATATATATATATACATATATATATATATATGTATATATATATATATAGTTTCTTTGTTTCTTTTGCTCAGTTGGCTCTATAGTTCCCCTTACACACACCCCTGGCTGCCTGGCTGTTTGGGGAGTGATCATCACAGCAGGACCTTCTATGTTCTTAGCACTGAATGGTTTTCAGATTGTTTTCTTGGGAGTACCTCATTTGCTGCCACTTTCTCCAATACCCACTGAAGTGTCAATGGCAAACATTTTCATTTGAACAAAATAGAAAATAAAGACTCAGGGGACTAAGTGACTTGACCTGGTGTTAAGGGGTGAAGCTGAGAGTAGAAGCAGAGCTCCCCTTCCTTGAGTCTGCCCTCATTTGCCCTCATCCAGCTGTCCAGCTAGCCCATAGCATGAGGCGTCCCAAAAGGAATCCCGGAAAGGGTCCCCGGGGACCAAGAGCTCCACAAGAAGGAGGAAGCGAATAGTGGATAGAAAAACTATGAACAAAACCTCTGCACTACAGAGGAAGCCTCTCGGGAGTACAAAGTAAGTGATACAGATTTTACAAACAGTCCTGCAATGCATTTATTGAATGGATGGTTTATTATGATCTATTTTGTCGACTATGAATTTTTTGAAATAAACACCAAAACTGATGATAAAGAAGCCTTAAATAAAGCAAAACTGAAGGGACAGAATGTTCGGAGAAAAATTTCATCTATTTTAAAGAACATCCTTTATCTTTGGCAAAGAAATGATCAGATTTACTGCTCAGCTAACTGAAAAACTGACAACATTGTCTAAGAGTCAAATAAATAATCAGGGAGCGCCAAGCCCCATTTCTTAAACAGTGCTCAGGCAAGGCGAGGGTTTCCTCCATCTGGGACAATTTTCTTCCTCTTCTTGAAAGAAGAATGATTAAAAGCAAAGGGCATTAAGCCAGGAAACACACAGGCAACATTTCAGAGCATGTTTGAGTATTCTCAAAAAAAAATTGCAACTCAAAGACTTCCTAGCAGAACCAATACTACTGGTTTAGTTTGGTACAAAAACTGCTTGGTAATCTTGGAATTCAAACTTGTGCACAGGTTGGATTATACATAATTCACCAATGCCAAAGCCTCCATAGAAGCTGGTAGGAGAAAAATATAAAACCAATAAAATTCTACCTATTAACCTATTTCTTTTTTAGAAATAAGAAAGTACACTACTATTTAATTCTGGTACTAAGTATTATAAAAAAGAACCATGCTTCATCAATGATTATATGTACAAGCCCTATTTCGGCAAAGATGCTTGGTTTGACCTTTTCATGGGAATATTATCATGAATTTTCCAGGGGATCTTAAGAGGAGCCAAATAATTATGCTATTTCCAAAACTGTACCAACAATTGAGATGGCCTCCTGCTATGATTTCTTTCTTTCTTTTTTTTTTTTTAAAGATTTTATTTATTTATTTGACAGACAGAGATCACAAGTAGGCAGAGAGGCAGGCAGAGAGAGAGGAGGAAGCAGGCTCCCTGCTGAGCAGAGAGCCTGATGCGCTGGATCCCAGGACCCTGGGATCATGACCTGAGCCGAAGGCAGAGGCTTAACCCACTGAGCCACCCAGACGCCCCCTGCTATGATTTTTCTTCCTTCCTTCCTTCCTTCCTTCCTTCCTTCCTTCCTTCCTTCCTTTCTTTCTTTTTAAAGATTTTATTTATTTATTTCACAGAGACCACAAGTAGGCAGAGAGGCAGAGAGAGAGGAGGAAGCAGGCTCCCTGCTGAGCAGAGAGCCTGATGTAGGGCTCGATCCCAGGACCCTGAGATCATGACCTGAGCCGAAGGCAGAGGCTTAACCCACTGAGCCACCCAGACGCCCCCCTGCTATGATTTCTTAAACACACCTGTACCCCCCAAATTCTGAGTAAAATAAAATCACACATAGTTTCCAGGCACATTCATGACTGCTGACAAACATATGACACTTTCTGAATCTCAGAGATAATGACATTTTTAGAAACACATTACATCAAAAATATTTTTACAAAGTTATTTTTACTTATCACATTCTAGGACTCTTCCACTAGGAAAAAACTGATTAGTGATAGAGATTACAAACATTTTCCACATTCAAAGTGATCTAAAAATAAAGCTTCCAGGGATACACTTAAATTCCCTTTGCTTAAAAAAGAATTTTCATAAACTTGTTCTTGTTGTTGTTTGGGATAATTAATTTATTCACAAGTCTTTGTGCTTAACAATACTAATACTAATATTAATACTAACATTAACATTTCTGCTAACTATATGTATGAATCATTTGTTATATAATACACCATGATACAATATTGCAAATTCCCATCCCTTTACCCTTTAGATATTTTTGGTGTATCAGTTTGTTAGGGCTACCACAAAAAAGTAACACAAACTGTGTGGCTTCAACAAAAGAAATTTATGCCCTACGAGTCTGGAGGCTAGAATTCTGATATTGAGGTGTCAGAAAGGTTGATTCTTTCAAAAATGGCTGTTTTCTTCCTGTGTCATCACAAGGCCTCCTCGCAATATTCTAATTTCTTCTTCTTTTTTTCCAAAGATTTGATTTATTTATTTATTTGACAGATAGAGAGGCAGGCAGAGAGAGAGAGGAGGAAGCAGAGAGAGAGAGGAAGAAGCTCTCTCTCTCTGAGCAGAGAGCCCAATGCAGGGCTTGATCCCAGGACCCTGGGATCATGACCTGAGCCAAAGGCAGACACTTAATGACTGAGCCACCCAGACCCCCCACTAATCTCTTCTTCTTAAAAGGACACCAGCCATATTGGATTAGCAACCCCCTCCCCACCTTTTTAGAGACCTTATCTCCAATTACATGACATTCTAAGATACTAGGGGTTACAACTTCAACATACAAATTTTGGAGACACACAATTCAGCCCGTAACAGTTACTTTCCCAGTTTTAAAGATGAGGGAAGCTGTAGATTGGGGTGAAATAACTTGTTTAAGATCTAGTAGATTCAGGGATTTAATTGAGATTTACATAACTCAACGATCTACATTCCTTTCTTTATGCCAAGCTGTATCCCTAATATGTTTACTTTTTCTGTGTATTTGAGTGAAGAGATGGTGATGAAGATGAGAAGAAGGACAATGTTTTCCTAACATGTCCCCAAAAAGCAAGGAAAAGCAAAACAAAAGAAACCACAAAAAAGATGGAAACTCAATGCCTTCATGATAGAAATGACAGTCTAGGGGTGATCATTTTATTTAAATGACAGTGGGTTAATATGAGCTTGTTCTCTGCAAAGTGTGTAAAGCAAGGTCAGACAGTAGGCTGCTTCTCATTAATTACACCATACTCCTAAAAATCTAAATTCTGAAGGAGTGGACTCTATATAAGGTTTATTTCAGAAAATATTTCACAGCCAATTTAATTTAACTTTCATAACCAAGCTTGTTTCTTATATAGCAAAACAAATAAGTCCTAGGAAATTGTAAAATCTTCAGGTTTAAGGAAATAAATATTAAGTTTTATTGTCAAACAAAATGAAAATCCAGAACCCTTCTGTACCATGAGCTCCTGGAGGACAGGGCTGTTTAATTTATCTCTCTATCAACACTGAATGCTTGGGATATAAATGCTATTGAATTAATCAATAAAACCTGGTTCACCTATACTTTCGTATCTTCACACTGTCATTCAGGTATCTGTCCATTAATTCTTCTCAGCTTTTTGTCATTTCATCTCAATGTGGAAATATTTTATAAATACTCATCAATGAGGGTTCACAACATTTCCCAGGTGGAAAACAGAGCTTCCAATTTATAAAAGAAAGCTAACCACAAAAATGTTTAAATAATTTTTCTTTGGTGAACTTTTGGCAAGCTCAGAGAAGAAAATCACACCCATCTTTCATCAAATTGGTTTATGTTACCCCTTAGTCCTAGATCCCATGGCAAACTGTTTTTGGTAATACACACACACACACACACACACACACACACACACATATACATATATGTATGCATACATATATATATGAATACATCTTAGATTTAACCAACAAGAATATACAGTAGAAAAGGAATGCAACATATTTAAGAATAGCAATGTCATTATTCTATTTTACATATCATTGGGCAAAGACAATATATACATTTATCCTTGGGTAAAATATAAATGAATGAAAAGAAAAATAAAAATGATCATTTTATAATTACTCATCAGACTTTTCTGTAGCATTTTTTTTAGAAACTCGTTCTTTCTGATGACATCTCATGGGACACAGAATAAAAGGGAGGTTCAGAGCATATTCATCTGCCTCCTTTCCTTCCCTCTTTTTATTCCACAGCTTTGAAATACCTTCCCTAATAAGAGCAATCAAGGGATTTCTAAGTACTGAATATTCTCCAAAAAAGAAATACAGATGAAGAGAAGTTGCTTATTTCTAGGCTTTGATTTAAATGCTGGATTTATATGGAGTTCACACTTTCATGGAACCAGTGACGATAAACAGAAGACTTTGGTATATTTGTGCCTCTAATTCTTAAAACATGATTTTCCTGGAAAAGTTAGCTAATATTTTTAAGAGTATTGACTGTACGATGAGATACAGATCCTTAATCATAGAACCCATGTCAGAATTAAGCAAAAGGAAGAAACTTCAACTATTATGGTCCCTTCTCCTAGTCTATAACAATCATTTAGCTTCACTGTGCCTCAGTTTCCCCACTATTAAGAGGTGATGATACTTCTCTTACCACCTCATCTCAAAAAAGTGCCATTTACTATAGCACCAAGAACCATAAGATACCTGGGAATAAACCTAACCAAAAAGGTAAAGGATCTGTACTCGAGGAACTACAGAACACTCATGAAAGAAATTGAAGAAGACACAAAGAGATGGAAGACCATTCCATGCTCTTGGATCAGAAGAATAAACATTGTTAAAATGTCTATACTGCCTAGAACAATCTATACTTTTAATGCCATTCCGATCAAAATTCCACCGGTATTTTTCAAAGAGCTGGAGCAAATAATCCAAAAATTTGTATGGACTCAGAATAGACCCCGAATCACTAAGGAAATGTTGGAAAACAAAAATAAAACTGGCGGCATCATGTTACCTGATTTCAAGCTTTACTACAAAGCTGTGATCATCAAGACAGCATGGTACTGGCATAAAAACAGACACACAGACCAGTGGAACAGAGTAGAGAGCCCAGATATGGACCCTCAACTCTATGGTCAAATAATCTTTGACAAAACAGGAAAAAATATACAGTGGAAAAAAGACAGTCTCTTCAATAAATGGTGCTGGGAAAACTGGACAGCTATATGTAGAAGAATGAAACTCGACCATCCTCTTACACCATACACAAAAATAAACTCAAAATGGATAAAAGACCTCAACATGAGACAGGAATCCATCAGAATCCTAGAGGAGAATATAAGCAGTAACCTCTTCGATATCAACCACAGCAACTTCTTCCAAGATATGTCTCCAAAGGCAAAGGAAACAAAAGCGAAAATGAACTTTTGGGACTTCATCAAAATCAAAAGCTTCTGCACAGCAAAGGAAACAGTCAACAAAACAAAGAGGCAACCCATGGAATGGGAGAAGATATTTGCAAATGACGGTACAGACAAAAGGTTGATTGATATCCAGGATCTATAAAGAACTCCTCAAACTCAACACACTGAAAACAGACAATCATATCAAAAAATGGGCAGAAGATATGAACAGACACTTCTCCAATGAAGACGTACAAATGGCTATCAGACACATGAAGAAATGTTCATCACTAGCCATCAGGGAGATTCAAATTAAAACCACATTGAGATACCACCTTACACCAGTTAAAATGGCCAAAATTAGCAAGACAGGAAACAACATGTGTTGGAGGGGATGTGGAGAAAGGGGAACCCTCTTACACTGTCAGTGGGAATGCAAGTTGGTGCAGCCACTTTGGAAAGCAGTGTGGAGATTCCTCAAGAAATTAAAAATAGAGCTTCCCTATGACCCTGCAATTGCACTACTGGGTATTTACCCCAAAGATACAGATGTAGTGAAAAGAAGGGCCATCTGTACCCCAGTGTTTATAGCAGCAATGGCCACGGTCGCCAAACTGTGGAAAGAGCCAAGATGCCCTTCAATGGATGAATGGATAAGGAAGATGTGGTCCATATACACTATGGAGTATTATGCCTCCATCAGAAAGGATGAATACCCAACTTTTGTAGCAACATGGACGGGACTGGAAGAGATTATGCTGAGTGAAATAAGTCAAGCAGAGTCAATTATCATATGGTTTCACTTATTTGTGGAGCATAACAAATAGCATGGAGGACAAGGGGAGTTAGACAGGAGAAGGGAGTTGAGGGAAATTGGAAGGGGAGGTGAAACATGAGAGACTATGGACTCTGAAAAACAATCTGAGGGTTTTGAAGGGGCCGGGGGTGGGAGGTTGGGGGAACCAGGTGGTGGGTATTGGAGAGGGCACACATTGCATGGAGCACTGGGTGTGGTGCAAAAACAATGAATACTGTTATGCTGAAAATAAATTTAAAAAATTAAAAAATATATATATATATGTAAATGTAGGCACCTGGGTGGCTCAGCGGGTTAAGCCTCTGCATTCAACTCAGGTCATGATCTCGGGGTCCTGGGATCGAGCCCCGCATCAGGCTCTCTGCTCAGCAGGGAGTCTGCTTCCCACCCCCACCTGCCTCTCTGCCTACTTGTGATCTCTGTCAAATAAATTTTAAAATCTTTAAAATATTTTTAAAAAAAGGTGCCAGTAAGGATCAAAATAGCTATCATTTACACTATACAGAACTCTAGAAATAATTTAGTTTTTCTGTTTTATGGTGATGACCTCAAAGTGCCTACAGTTTTGGTATTTGTAGAATTTAATTATTCCATATTCCCAGTACATCTTCCTTCTTTGTCTTGCAATATTAAGCCCCTTCATATAGAAATGACTATTTTCTCCCATGCCACTCATGTGATTTCAATGGAAATTGTCTGTTAAAGATCTTTAACAGATTTTGCCCCTTAGGTAGAGCTGATTAGCTAAGGCATGATAAATAAGCCCAAGTCGGACCAATTGGAGCATTTCACTGAATTATTATTATTTTTTGTAACCTGGAAGAAGAGGAACATCCTATCAATTTCTCTGATGATAGAGTTATGTCATAAGTGGCACACAGCTGTCATGGCCATGTTTCCTAACATAGGAAAAAAAAAAAAAACCTGGAAAAAAATAAACCCTGACCCAAAGAGTGATGTCAAACTGTTGAATCAAGAGTTGGACACAGGTAGAAAATCTCATCATCGTTGGAGGACTTGGTTTTCATGGCTTGTGTTACAAAGTTGCAACTTTGTCTCATAGAAAGTTTTTAATGCTAAAGGCTTTAGTCTAAGCCCATTCACATTTTCTTTCTTTCACAACTATAAGAGTCCTTGACAGTAAAGAACTCCTAGGAACTATCACAGTGCCTGGAACACAAAGGGGCACATAAGGGTTTGTTAAAGAAATTGGCAAAGGATGACTGAGATGACTGAGTGATAAGTTATCCAGAAATTTAACCTATGGAGCACACTCAGTGATTCTATATACATTTCAAATTGGGGCACTAGTAAAATTGATCATGTCCTTCTTGATAAAGAGATCCTTAATGATTTCTACAGAACATGTATATATATATATATGTTTTACTATATGTATATGTCCCCAATAATTAGAATATTAATGAAAAGAAACTGCTTTATATTAAGTCCTATAAACTACAGATAAAATTTTACTCGGAAGGAAATGAACATAAATGAACTAAACTTTCAACTTAAGGTGCAATTATGAAAATAAACAAAATTAATAAAGTAGTAGTTGATGATTAATAAAAGCTGGAATTTATCCAACATATTTAAAAAAATAATAGAAGAGTTAAAAAAAAAACCCAAAGCTTATACTTTAAAATGTCAGCGAAAGCATATAAAACCCAGAAAAACCAGGAGAAAAATTAAAAGAGGAAAAAAATTATAGTGGAAATTATAAAGGGGATAGTACTGTAGATATAGACAATATCAAAATAAAAAAGAATATTTTACATAACTTTATATGTATATATTTTAAAAAATAGAAGAAATTGAATCACTTTGAGGAAAACTATGATTTGTTAAATGTTTCTAAGAAAAAGGAGATACACTCAATAGACTATTGACCCAGAAACCATTGGAAAGGTGATTCAAATTCTACTACTTAGAAGATATAGATGGGGCATCTGGGTGGCTCAGTGGGTTGAGTCTCCACCTTCGGCTCGGGTCATGATCTCAGGCTCCTGGGATCAAGCCCCTCATTGGGCTCTCTGCTCTGTGGGGAGCCTGTTTCACCCCCTGTCTCTGCCTACCTCTATGCCTGCTTGTGATTTCTCTCTCTCTCTCTCTGTCAAATAAATAAATAAAAAATCTTTAAAAAAATAAAAGATACAGATGATACAAAAGACACTAAATTATTTTACAAGTAAGTGTTATCTAACTTTCAAAGAAATATAATTCCTAAGTTATTCAAATTATACCAGACCACAGGCAAAGTTAGAAATCTTCCCCAATTCATTTACAAATTTAACATATTTTTAATAACAACACCATAAATGTACAGCATAAAAACAGAACAAAACACTAGACTAATTTCACTTATGGCTACTGATTAAAGATTTTTTCTAAATATACTTCAATGTTACACAAAGAATTAATATACCATTCCAGGAATATGAGAAATAGTATATCTCAACATAAAGGTATTTATTAGCAAAGTTCATTATATCACCTAATTAAGGTAGAATTAGAATATAATTTTATTTAGGATTTTAAAAAGTACTTGAAAAACTCAGCAGTCATTCCTTCAAAAACCTTACTTAAAATAGGAATTGAAAAAGTATTCTAAATATGATAGAGACTATCAAAACCAAACTGCAACATTATACTAAACAGTAAAATTATATAGCCTTTGCCATCAAAATCAAGAGGATAGAGATGTTCATTATTATGATATTATTCAACACTGTTTTATAAGTTCTTACTAAAACAATAAACCAATAAAATGAAGTAAGTTATAACATACTGTGGAAAAATACAATAATTTTTAAAGATATGACTGAATACATATATCTCCCTAATAACTCATTTAAAAACTTAAAACTAATGGGATCAATTGATAAGCTAGTCCAATATAAAATAAATACATAAAAATCAATAGCTTGTAACCATTGTATAGATGGTCAAATGATTTTTGACAAGGGTCCCAAGACCATTCAGTGGAAAGATAAGAATCTTTTAATAAATGATTCTGGAAAAGTATATATCCATATGCTTAAAAAATGAAGTTGGATGCTTATAGCCTATAGAAAAGTTAATTCAATATGTATCAATGACTTACTGTAAAAGTTGAAACTATAAAGCACTGAGAAGAGAACATAAGAGAAAAGCTTCTTAACACTCAATTTGGAAAAATTTTTTTAATATGACATCAAAAGAGCAGACAACGAAAGAATAAAATAGATAAATTAAACTTTAAAAACGAAAAACTTGTGCATTAAAGTACACTATCAACAAAAAAAAAGGTAAGCCACAAAATGGGAGAAAATATTTGCAAGTCATATATCCGATACGAGATTTACATCCAGAATATATAAAGCACTCATACAACTCAACAACAAAGCAAACAACCCAGTTACAAAATGGGGAAAAGACTTGAATAGATTTCTCCAAAGGTATACAAATGGCCAATAAGCTCACAGAAAGATTTTAACATCCATAATGATGAGGGAAATACACATAAAAACCATAATGAGTTATCACTTCATACTCAATAAAAGGTTACTATCAAACTGACAGAAAATAAGTGCTGACAAGGATGTGGAGAGATTGAAATTCTTCTGTGCTGCTGGTGCCAATATTAAATAGTACAGCTCCTTTAACAAACAGTATGATAGTTCCCCAAACAGTTCAATGTGTAATTACCATACTGTCTGGCAATTCTACTTCTAAGTGCATAACGACAACCACCAACAAAAAAAAAAAAAAAAGCAAGAAAGGACTCAACCAGATACCATGCAGCCATGTTCAAAGCGGCATTATTCACAGTAGCCTTGAAGTGCTAACAACCCAAATGTCCACTGATTAGATACTTGGATAAAATACTAGTATATACACACGGTGGACTATTAGCTTTAAAAAGAAATGAAATTCTGATACTTACTACACGATGAAACTTGAAGACATTATGAAGTGAAATAAGCCAAATACAAAAGGATAAATATGGCGTGACTCCACTTACATGAATAGTCAAATTCATAGAAACAGAAAGTAGAAGAGTGGTTATTTGAAAAGAGGGGGATGGGAAGCAATTGTTTAAAAGGCACAGTTTCCATTTTGGGTGATGAAAAAGTTTTGGAGATGGTGGTGATTGTTCAAAAAGTGTGATGGTACAAAAGTGTGAATTTACTTAATGCTACTGAACTGTGTGCTTCAAAATGGTAAAAATGGTAATTTTTTTCATTTTGTATATTTTACTACAATTTTTAAAAAGCAAGATCTTGTTTTAATAATAGTAACTACCAGGTTGAAATGAAAGAGAGAAATCCCACAATAAAAAAAAAATCTACAAAATATCTTAAAATAATGCAACAAGAAAGCTATATAAAGAGGCACTATATAAAGGAAAGTATAATTTATGGAGCACATAAATCATGTTCATATATATGAAAATACATATGGTATTACTGAAGGAAAATATTAATCCATCAATAAACATGATAATCTTTATGGCACCTCTAAACAGAATCTCAATTTCTTTTTAAGTTCATAAAGAAAAATAAGTATATAGGATTTGCCAAGAAAAAAAAATTTTTTAAAGATTTTTTATTTATTTGACAGACAGAGATCACAAGTAGGCAGAGAGGCAGGCAGAGAGAGAGAGGGAGGAGGAAGCGGGCTCTCTGCTTAGCAGAGAGCCCGATGCGGGGCTCGATCCCAGGACCCTGTGTTCATGACCTGAGCCGAAGATAGAGGCTTTAAACCACTGAGCCACCCAGGAACCCCTGCCAAAAAAATTTTAAAAAGAAAACTAAAGAAAGGAGACGAGCTTTAATTGACTTTAAAATTTACTAAAAAGTGATCGTAGTCAAAATAATCTATCTTAGGAGCAACATAGAGCACTCAATCTGTATTTTTTTTTAATTTTTAAAAGATTTTATTTAATTATTTGAGAGAGTGCACAAACGGGGAGAGGGCAGGTAGGGGCAGGGGGAGAAGCAGACTCTCCACTGAGCAGGGAGCCCAAGATCGGGCTCGATCTCAGGACCTAGGGATCATGACCTGAACCAAAGACAGACATTCAACCTACTGAGCCACTCAGGTGCTCAATAAAAATTAAACACTGTGGTATGTTAAAAAAAAAAAAAAAGTTGGCATGTTGAGTCTTTTCTATGTACTAAGAAGAACATTGTATATATAAGTTCTATAGTAGAGATGTGTTCAAATGAGCTAGGAACACCCATGGGAGAGGGTCAGCGGCTTTAAATAAAGGTTTCAACTATATTATATATAAAATTGATAATAATTATATATAATAAAATTACTATACACACACACACACACAGAGATGATTACCACAATAAGTTTAGTTAACATCTATTATCTTACATAGTTGAAAGGTTTTCTTGTGATGAGAACTTTTAAGTTTTATTCTCACAGCAAATTTCAAATATGCAATACATTCCTATTAACTATAGTTATGCTGTACATGAAATCCCCAGAATTTACTTATCTTATAACTGGAAGACTGAACCTTTGACTGCCTTCACCCATTCGCCCCACCCTCCTTGCCCTGCCTCGGACAACCACCCATCTTAAGTTCATTTTATTTAGATTCCATATATTAGTGAGATCATTATGGTCTATACTTTAAACTAATATAATATTATATGTCAAATATATCTCAATAAAACTGGAAAAAATCAAAATAAAATGAAAATATGTCAAAGAAATATGTTAAAGAAAGAAAAAGACTAGTACTGAATTTTGGGGTAGAGAGGTATTTACTTGATTTTAAAGGGGAGGAAAGACATTCAGCTCGGAGGCCATGAGCAAAGTGTGAAAGAACGCAATGAATTTTGGGAACACCAACAGCATCCTATCGTTTGGGCAGTGTGTAGATCTGCAGAGCCCTGAAAGTTAACCTGTTATTTCTCCCTTAGCAGATAAGCCAGTATCTTAAGAGACTAGCCAGTGTTTTCCTCATAGTGTTTTCTGGGTTTATTTTTTTAGTACCAGAACTATTTCAAGGATCATACCTACAATAAAACATTCTCCACCAAACCATTGTGTGGCTTTCTGAAAACTATAACTTTTATTTGGCAAATATAGTAAAGTCACCTCAACATAAAAATTTTTAAAGAACGATTTTAATGCTTACGAAGTTTGAAAATGACCACTTTGGTCAATGGGAAAACATGATCTTATCTGTGCTTGAGGAGAAAATCTTCAGCTATGGTGTGGAGGATGGAAGGAGAGAAGTGTGTCCACGTGACTCCAGGTGGAGGCCAGTGCCAAAGCCAGGACATGGGAGAGGTGAGCTGAGCCCGTGTGAGTGATAGGGAGAAATGAGCGAAAGGAATGGATACCGAAGTTGTGAAAAGGAATTGGTGATACATGTGATATTTGGGGAACAGAAAAGAGAGGCAGTGAAGTTGATTCAGAGTTTTCAAGTTTGGGCAACAACAATTATAGATAGAAAAGGAAGCACTGGCTTAGGGCATGAAAAGGACAGCTTAATTTGGGGTAACTGACATTGGTGTGCTTATAAGATAACCGTCAAGTGTTTGGAATTCCAAGGACCGATGCCATGGTTTTAAGGCCCAAGTGAGACCGTGCTATTGTGTTACCATAGAATGTGCCCAGATCCCGCACAGTGATTTCCCGAACACGTATTATGAGGCCTGTGGAAAATCTGGAAGATTATGTAAAACTGACGTGCCCAAATAATACCCATTGAAGGTATAGCTCTTTGCCTTTTTCTCTGGGCTGGCTCCAGCTACAGAAAAGTCTAGTTTACATATGGTCTAAGGATAGGGCTTACATAACTTTGTATTTCTTTTCTGTTATTGTTTTTGAACCTCTTTGTATTATCAGTTGTCATTTTAAATGGTTGCATAATATTCCGTGAAGTGATGGGCTCTAACTTAGCAGTCCTTTCTTGCTGAGCCTTTATGATATATTTGTTTTTACTGTGGGTATAAGTTGGAGCAGGAAAGGCAATTTGATATAATATTTGACTCTTCTTAATATACATAACATTTCTGTTCTTCTGAATAACATAAAATCAATCTCTGAGAGGAGTAGGCCGGATGGTTTTGTTCTTCTTAAAACAAAGATAGTCTATAGTCAAGAGTCACATAAGAAACTACATCAGGGGCACCTGGGTGGCTCAGTGGGTTAAAGCCTCTGTCTTTGGCTCAGGTCATGATCCTGGGGTCCTGGGATCGAGCCCTGCATTGGGCTCTCTGCTCAACAGGGAGACTGCTTCCCCCTCTCTCTGCCTGCCTCTCTGCCTATTTGTGATCTCTCTCTGTCAAATAAATAAAAAAAAAAAAAAAAAGAAAGAAAGAAAGAAAGAAAGAAAGAAAGAAAGAAAGAAAGAAAGAAAGAAACCAAAGCAGATCAAGGTCAACTCATGGTTGTTAAAACCATTTTTCATTACTCACTCAATAAAACTTTATCCCTCACCTCTTACCAATGGACAAACACACCATTACATTATTATATAACATTTGGGTAATTAGTTTCCAGTTTACTTTTTTAAACCAATTTCCTCTGAATACATTAGCTACTCATTTTCTTAATATTTTATCCCTTTCAAAGCTTCAGCTTATAGCTTCTATTTTTCTTCCTTTATTACTTTCAGCAAGACAATTGCCCTTTCCTAATACTTGGCGATTCTCATCTCTCCTGCCTAATTAAATATATTTCAAACACATCCTCCATCTCAGGCTCTTTGTCTCCCCTCAGCATCTCCCCACATCCCTTGAAAGTGCTTATGCTCCAGGACCTGATACGAAAACAATTTTCTTATTTGTTCTTCAGCGAGTACCTTATGGGAGGTGACTGCCTTATCCCTATTTTTAAAACTGCTCTCTAGTCACCAGGCCCTGGAGCGAGGTACTTCCTAGACATCTGGTCCTGGCCTATGCTTCTGTTCACAAAGCCATGCTGCAAGTCCATAAAAACTAATTTCCCAGGCCCTCTTCTTAGTTCTAATATGATAACTTCAGCATTGATTCAACAGTACAGATATGACATTCTGCAAATAAACAGCAGTCACTTCCATCAAAGCTTAAAGATTTGTTATGATGGATATATTCAGACACACCAGTCTCTTTTTAGAAAATGCAATTTTATGGAAAAATACAAGATAATTGGTCTTAGCTCGTGCAATAAACTTAGATAGCAACTGCCATATTTAAAGTAATACAGTGCTTCTCCCTATTAGATGAGGCCTTCTGATTAACTCAAGCATGTGAAAAGGTTCAGGCACTGCTCATGGGCACTTAGATTGAACACTGTCTTTGGATGTGGTTATTTTATTTTTTTTTTTTTAAATGATGTGATCCTTGTCCATCTACTACGTAACGGAAATTGAAAGTTCTTTATTCAGCCATATATCCTGTCTCTTCTTATCTCTCAGGCTCAGCTTTTGCCTCACATTATGTTACAGAGGTGGTAGGTTTTATTGGGTGCTGGAAGATTCTCCAAAGCAATGAACACCAGGTCTGCTTCCCAGAGATCACATACACACCACTCTGGAGGATTTATTCACTTTTCCATTGTCCCCATTTCCTCTGACTCTAGCTGCCACCGTGCAGATCAAGAAACTCAGAGGACAGTTCTGCTCCTTCTAATCTCTCTTAAACCAGCCACAAGAACGAATCAGACTCACACGGCTGGAACAGCAGAATGTAAAGTGCCAAGGCTGGCATTTCAATCTGGTTCTCCCAGTTCCGGAGAAAGCCTGTATTACGAGGAGTGAAGGGATCCTTCCAGAAGATAAATTCGAGCTCAAAGTGTCTACCTACACTGAAACAACTAGTGACCCAGAGGCATGGCTGGTATGACTTCATCAGTAAGGGAGGAGGACACACGTTCTCTTACCGATCACAAGTAGTGGTGATCCAATGTCCCTAATTTACCCATTCAACTTGACCCCTTAACATGTGTCCATTGTTTTACTTTAAAGTGAACATTCTTCCCAAAGTCATTCTTTGCAGATAAGACCACAAACAAAAGGGATATAAAGATATCTTGTGTTAACTGTGTGAAAACTAGAGCCATGAATCACACCACTATTTTTTAAATGATCCTCATTTCATAAAGACGATCTATAGACTAAACACTCCTTGTAATGCTGAAGCTCATTGCCCAGCAGGGGTTAGGGACTGCATGGACATGCCCGTCATCAGACTGGAAGTTACCTGCAGGTGTTGGAGTTGTCACATGCTTCTCTGTGTTCTCACGATGGCTGAGTCCCTTGCTGGACACAGAAAATCATGCTGCATAAGAGCTGGAAGGAGAACTTGAGAGCCACCATTCGGTGTCCTCACTTATAGGGGCAAATACTAAGGCCCAAAGAAGTTACAGAATTTGTCCAAGGTGACAGCTGACGAATTGCACAGCCATAGAAGAACCCTTTCCTGACTCCAGTTCAGTACCCTTCCCATATTCTTTCTGCTGCCTCTAAAGTAAGTGGTCTAAAAAACTGTTTATTGATTGGGGTGCCTCGGTGGCTCAGTGGGTTAAAGCCTCTGCCTTCTGCTCAGGTCATGATCTTGGGGTTCTGGGATCGAGTCCTGCATCGGCCTCTCTGCTTGGCGGGGAGCCTGCTTCCTCCTCTCTCTCTGCCTGTCTCTCTGCCTACGTGTGATCTCTGTCTGTCAAATAAATAAATAAAATCTTGAAAAAAATTGTTTATTGATCATTTTTATTTCACCCATTTAGACTTCAGCACTTAAGGATACTGTCTGGGTAGTAAGAATCACTATGGCGCAGCTTTAGTGGGTGAGTATGAGAGAGAGAGAGAGGAGAAGAAGGAAGGGAGGGAGGAAGAGGGAAGGAGGAAGGGAGAGAATATGGAGATAAGTGTACATGTGGCAAGAAGTGGGTGCAGAGGAGAAACAGAAGTAAGATCACATATCTTACACTCTGTTACATCACTGTTTACTCTTCATGTATATGCTTTATTGGGTACATAATGATCTGAAGCCTTATATCTGAGCACATAAAATAACAAATCATATATAAAGGAGTCCTGTTCTGATTCATTATTCTTAGTCCACAAGGAAGTAAAGGCGAAGAGGAAAGAAAACATCTGAAAAAGCTACAGCTCAATCACTACAACATCTAAGCGAAAGCTAGAATTTCTGTACTCCACGGAAAAGGATCTCCTTTGAGCTTTATGGCATTTCCCCCAAATCCTAAGCTTTGCATTATAGGGGAGCAGTGCTAGTGCACAAATCTGTTCAGTCTCAATGTAAGCAAGGCTGACTATGCACAATGTTTCCTCAATCCAACACCAAGACCTCAGGAGGTGAGAAACGAGAGGGGGTTGGAAGGGGTACGCCACAATCCGGATGGGATCTCTTTAAAAGCAATGTGCAGCAGGAGAGACAAGTCTAATGGCTATTTAATCATCTTCGCTATGAAGTGCCAATTCTTTAGACTCTTATGACATTCATGAATGATGCAGGAGGCAGACATGATGAATGCAGAGCTATTCCCTGCGACAGACACTTTCAGGGAATTTATACCCCCTCCCCCCCTTTCCAGGACAAAAGGGCTCCCCGGGCTCAGTTATCATTTGTTCTGAGAGAGAATTTACAGTCTCACTACCAACTCCTTTTACCCAACTCAATAAAGCGCTTATTTTGATATACGGACTGTGATTGTTCGAGAAATTCATGTGCAGTGAGTGGTCTTGGAAATTCATGTGCAGTGAGTGGTCTTGCTGGCTTACTTTCCTTCACTTCATACACTTCTGTCATCTTCCAGGTTCTATAATCTAGAGGGTTTAGACACAGGGTCTCGCAATCATGTGTGGTGTCACACACACACACACACATCACTCTTCAATATGTGAAAGCCCAAATGCTGTTTGGGTTCACTGTGAGTCAGAGAATCCTTTAGTGTATGGCTACATGTACCATTAAATCTGCAATAAAAATCTTATTCTGCATCCTCAGTCCACAGGTAATCTGTATGGATAAGTAAATTAGCTGATACATTCACAGATATTTATTAAGTTTTTATATGCTAGGTATTCTTCAGTGCTGGAAGGACACCAGTGAACCTAATAAAGTCCCTGCTTTAATAAATATGCTATTACTATAATGATGACAGATAAAAACCTAACAAATACATGTATAAAACAATGTCTGGGAGTTTCGAGTGCTGATAAAGCATCATAAGGGGATAGTTGTGTCAGGCAAGGGTCGGGTATTTTAAATGAGATAGGCAAGGCAGGCCCCTCTGACGTGATGGCCATGGTAAGCCAAAAGCAGGAGGAAGGACATCAGGTGCCTTCTGAGGAAAGGTGGCTCAAGGCAGGGGGGACAAGGACAAGGACTGAAGTTGGAAATATGCTTGGCTTGCTTGAGATACAGCAAGGGAGCCAGTATTGCTGGACTGGAGGCACAGAGGAGACAGTGAGAGAAAAAGGGGGAAGTAAAGGGAACCCAGAATACAGAGAGTCTCGTGAGAAGTACTGCTTATGAGAGAGGTCCTGGTCGGATTCTACTCTGGGATGACTTAACAGCCTTCTTAAGCAGCTCCATTCATAACTATTTTAAGTAGGATCCTGAAAATCAGACTTAAGAGGAAGGTAACAGTGTGGGAAGAGGCCTCAAGGGGCTGTCACATGAGGAACAACTGAACGAGCTCAGGATATTTAGCCAGAAGCCCTTGGAAGCTGGGCAGCTTTCTTCAAATACATAGGATGTCATATAGAAGGACAATGATGCTTGGGAATGTAGAACCAAGAACGATGAGTAAAAATACCTGAACTCCAGCTCAGAGGTCATAATGTGTAGATGTATTTTCTAGAGCTATCCAAAGACAGGATGAGACCCTCAAAAATATGATACAAAATTCATCCCCAGATATGTTCCAGCAGAGACTGAATAGTCACTTCCCAGGGATGTCTGTAGGTCATTTCTAGATGATTCCCAAAGGAACCTTTCTTTCTTTCTTTCTTTCTTTCTTTTAAGATTTCATTTATTTATTTGAGAGAGAGGGAGAGAGAGAGGGTGTGCATGAGAAGAGGGAGGGGCAGAGGGAGAAGCAGACACTCTCCGTTAAGTGGGGAGCCGATACGGCGATCAATCCTAGGACCTAGAATCATGACCTGAGCCAAAGGCACACACTTAAAGGGCTGAGCCACCTACATACCCACTAAAGGAACCTTTCTAAGAAAGGAAGAATATATGAAAATAGAAATGTTGGATTAATTATCTTATTTTTCTTCATTTAAAAAAGGGATCTTCTTTTCAGCAAATTGCCACTATATCTTCATTGAGAAAATCAGCAGCCATTTTGAAAAACATGGAAATTCTATAAAACCGTATTTTCCCTACAAACACTTTAACACATTTGGCAGAAACACACTTGAGGGCTATATCTTCAAGAATAATTTTGGTATAGAGTCAGCTTCTAGGAATATCCTACTAATAAAATCATCCACTCAAAAATATTCTTTCAATCACTAAAATAGCAGGCAAATGCAGCTCCTTTCTTCTTATCATGGAAATCCCAGGGGAAAACGTGGTGGTGAGGTAGCAGGCTAAAAGTCATAGTGGACAAAAACAATTCCTCATTATTAATTTGGGTCATATCTGAAATTTTCTTTCTTAATAGAACTTAATCCTAAAGTAACAATAACACTGAAAGAGTTTACAGGTAAGGGATTACCATGGCTAAGAGACCTTTTCTTAAAAAGGATCTTCAAGGGGTCTTCTTTTTATTGCCTCATTGCTTCTTAACAGGAAAAGAAATACTTATACACAAGAGTTCATTATGAAGAAGCTGCCTTTAAAATATTTTAAAGATGATAAAATATTTACCTAGTATTAGGGGGAAGGAAAGAAGAAGAGAAGAAAGGAAGGGAGGGAGGGGAATAAGGAGAGAAGGAAAAAAGAGAGAAAGAGGAAAAAGGGAGGAGTAGTGGCTTTCAGTGGGTTAAAGCCGCTGCCTTCGGCTCAGGTCATGATCCCAGAGTTCTGGGATCGAGCCCCGCATCGGGCTCTCTGCTCCGCGGAGAGCCTGCTTCCTCCTCTTTCTCTCTGTCTGGCTCTCTGCCTACTTGTGATCTCTGTCTGTCAAATAAATAAATAAATAATCAAAAAAAAAAAATCACAAAGTCTCTCCTCTGCTGTATTCTGACTAAAACACACATGAGTTTTCCAAGATAAATGTCTGTCCTTTCACATGGCTAAAGAACAACCACAGAAATAATGAAAGGGATGAATAAATGGAACAAATGTGGAAAAGTTTAGGGAAAGGGGTCCCTAGAAAAGAAAGCAGAAGAATAAAGTAATTACTGTTTGCAACGTGTTTTCTGGAGAAAAAACATTCAGAAAAAGTCTATACAGTATACATGGGGACAATATATAAAAAGCGACAGAAATAAAATCAAGCAAAACAACAAAAAAAGTCTTTCTTGACCATCAGGTTAAAAAAATCATCCCAGGCGACACCTGGGTGGCTCAGTGGGTTAAAAAAAAATCATCCCAACAATAAAAAACAAAACCAAAATTAGTTACTGAAGACTTAGAGGTCTCCAACCCAGCAAAATTTCCACCATCCCACTCCATCACTCTTCATCATTTGAACACTTTGTATTTTATTCATGGTCTTTATTAGTGTTGTCTGTCTCTTTTCTAATCTCCCAGTAGAATGTAAGCTCAACAAAGGCAGAAACTTGTCTTACACATTGCTAAAACCCTAAAACGTTACAAAGTGCATAGTAAACTTACTCTAATAGTGTTGAATCAATATAGGGATCTTTAGGGAGGCTTGTTCCTAAAAATACGGCATAGGTCAGATTATCTTCCATCACGCATTGGCTAGCAATCCCTAATAGTCTACTGCTTACAATTCTAAATGGACTCCCTTGCCTTAGAATAAATTAAATTCCTTAGACTAGCCCCAAAGGCCCTCCATGATCTGGCTCTTGCTGTCCTCTCCTACTTGAGCTGGAATCATACTCTCCCTTGTCCACTATACTCCAGACACTGGGATTTCTTCTCTTTTTCTGACAGGTAAATGGCTTTTGGGACTCTTTCCTCTTCCTACAGATCTTTACATGGGTGACACCTTCTCATCAATCATATCTCATGCCAAGGGTAACCTCCTGAGAGGTCTTTCTTGACTACACAATCAAAGATACTAATTCTTCCCCCACCATTCCTGGTGGTCATGCTCTCTCTAAACTATAACCATTAATATTTTCTCTCCATCACTTACAACATCCTTTCTTTCTCTTCTGACTAGAATGCAAGTACATAGGAATAGATGTCTGTCTGTCTTGCTTACCACCAAAAATTCAATGACCCAAACAATAGCTGGCCCAGAGTAGGCACTCAGTAATATTTTGGGGACAATGAATACATCTTTAAGACAACCTGTTCTGAGAAATAAGATGGTAGATTCCCAAAAGCCCCTTTATGCCATCACTTACAGCATCACTGCCATATATTCATGCTACTTAGATTCCTGTTAAATCTAGAACACATGACACAATGCTTATTTTCACAAGGTCCATCATATGTGAATCTTTATATGATCCATTTCTAAAATGGAAAGAATAATACTGACTTCTCTGTGCTTTGTATATTATTAGAGGAATTCATTCATATACATAAAATCATATTGGACTTATCCAAGGAGAGGGACATGACAAGTCCAAAGCAGAAGCAGGGACACTTATTATTTTGTGGCATCTATAACCCAAGATTTTTTATTATTATTATTGTTTTATCCACCCACTGGTGTCCCAAAAATGGGTCACTCAAAAGGCATGGAAGGCACATTGCTTCTTGGATATGACTATTTGGGGCAACACTCTCTCCAAAGGTATGGCCTTAAAAAAGTCAAATTCAATGGAATCAACACTTTCAGCCCAGTGGTTCACACAGATATTTTTCAGAGGAGCTGGATAAATACACTATGAAAATACTTTTCTTTCTTTTTCTCCATTGTAAATACAATATATTGATTTGGGTCCAACTATTTCACATGCTTCAGTAATACACAGGATTTATTTTCATCTCTGAACCTCAAGGAGCTAAAGCAGCTCTTAACCCCCTAGTTGAATGATGCCTATTCTTCTCCTCCTTCCTTCTATACTCAGTACCCTGATGGTTGGATACTAGGGTTAACAAGGTGACTATTGCATAAAACACTCTATTTCCATTTATGCTAATCTTTTTCACTTCTCCAAGGCCAATGGAGGAAAATTCTAAGGAATAAATGTGCTGGCAGTCAATAGGATGAACTAGGGTGAGTAGAGGGTAGTTAATCCAATTATATACTCATAATGAGAAGTAGTTAATGTTAGAACTGAAAATAACTTGGCATTTTTCAAAGAAAAATAGTTCAGGATTTTTCTTGTTGTGATGGATCTCTCATTCAGTACAGCATGAGGACATTCTTCTTTATTAGGCAATTTTAAATGCCTTAGAACATTTTCTTTTGGAAAGTAAGCTTCTTGGTTCAAACAGAAAGACTTCTGGTCTAGATAATTATTTTAGTTCTGTCTTTGCTGTTGGCTGAACTATAACATTGGTTGATTTCCTTAATCTTTTTTTGAGGTTACACATTTGCCAGCTTCCACTCAACCACAAGATGCAGCACAGGATTGTCTCTGTAAAGCTTTTCTACCCACTCATTCGGCCATTTGGCTAACATTAATGATAACTGTAGTTAAAAACCTAGTGTTCCTCTAACAATAACTACTTATTTACACCTACTATGGAGTAGACTTAAAACAGGTGCTGGAAACAAACAAAGGCAAAAACAAAAACAGATAGGGGCAGGGGGGAGAAAGTTGGCCTTTCCAACCAACAACCTTGAATGATTTTGTATCTTTTCATCCTTCTTCTGGTATACATAAGAGGAGCTCTATCTGTACTGTAGAGTGAAGAAGCTGTACACAGGAATTTCATAATTTCTTCATTTGCACAATGAGGAAATGAAACTACAGGGACTCTGAGGGTCTTTATGACTCTGACATCATGAGAGTGTATGTGAATTTTCACCAACTGTAGTTGTACCAAAGATAACTTTGACTAGTTGACGAGTCCAAGCTGCAATGAACTGACTATCACCAAGCTGTCTCTGAGCTCTTTGAAGTGGAAATTATGCACACAATGCCAGACATCCTAGCAAGTCACAGATGCTGCTTTTGGCCTCACCTGCTCATTTCTCTCCCCAGTGGGAGAATTGCCATAAGCACTAAACTTTACTGGAAAGTGCAGTCAGGGATTCAGACCTTTCAGAGCAAGCTTGCAGATATAAATACATGAAGGAGGTGAAGGTCTAGGGCATCCCCGTTCGCTTACAATAATCTACCAGAAGATAAAGTGATAAAGCTAAAAGGCAAATTTGTATTATGAGACACTAAAATAAGCAGACCCCCCCCAAAAAAATTAGTAAACCAGTCTTTGTGTATAGATTCTAAACTTTGTGTCTTTTCTTTTAAAGTTGAGTATAAAATCTCAAGTTTCTGCTTTTCGTGAATAAAACAAAAAAAGAATTATGATTTATCCACGTCTTCCAGTACCTATAATATTTGGTGAGTATTCTCACCAGTTGCGAAACATTTCCTGTTCTTGCTGTGTAGCAGCAACCCTGTTTTCTCTGAATAATCAAGGTCATAGCAAAACTACCCCCACATTCCTACACCCCACCCCTCCACCCCATAAGTAGTCTGGGGGTTCCTAGAGGAGCCCAAGATAGCCACTTCATAGTTTCAGCACCCAGTTCCGTGGATTCATCATTATTATTATGAGCTCTGGTAAAAGAACCTCTTTCTGATAAATCATATCCACAAAGTCCTCATGAACATAACTTAAAGGATCTTAGCTTAGTTCTGTGTCTCCAAATTAAAGCAAGGCTGCTAAGAAGACTGGAGGGGATAATCTAAGCAAGCAGCACAATGATTCGATCCTCATGAGTGCTCTGTAAGTATTGGTTATTGTATTATCTTTAGCATTATTGTTGCCATCTTTTCCTTGTTCCTGGTTGTTATGCAGGGAATCCTTAAGTTGGTGGAAAACATAATGGGTAATCTACAATTTCCTGTCTTCCTCTTTGCCATGGTATCGACTACAGGCCTTCTATGGCCCCAGCTCTGATGCTGATTACACTCACCCAGAAGAGGGAATGAGGAGAGGGTGGGAGGGAAAACAAGACAGGAGAAGAGCAAACGGACTAATAGATCAGGGGCTGACAAAACACGTATACTGGATTTAGAGGAGGAAGAAGTCAGTTTGCCGTAAACATTGCCCTGTCTCAAGCAGTATTTAACGGGTCATTCTAAGCATTGTCTGACTAAAGATTTCTTCACTCCTTTCTTCAATATTCACACTCACCATCCATATGCTTTGCTGTGATGCCCTTTGAAGATTACCTATTAGTCCAGGGATATCCTCTCAGCATTTCATTTGGACAGCTATTTATTTCCCTTAGGATTTTTGGGACTGAAAATGGAAGCCCAGACCAAGAAATGATTACAGAGAGACCCATTTCTCTTTGCTAGCTTCCAAAGCGTGGGGTTTCTAGAAAAGAGCCTTTCTGTTGGTTCAAAATCCCATGAGATCACTTAAAAGGTGATTTTCCTAATAAGGGAAATTTTAAAACCTATAGCCCATAACAACATTAATCCAGTGCTGATCATATTGTTGATTATTTTTGGAACTAAACTGTCTTTGCCACATTGGTCAATTATCAGATTTGTTGTGTTAACCTAAGCATTTCTTCCACTTCAGTTCATTTTTTTTATGCTACTTGATCCTATTGCAAGGTCACCATATACTAAATTTGTCTCCTGAATAAGCATATGGATCCAGCAACCCATTACCTCAGAGCCCCATATACCTATTAATAAAGAATTAGAGCCATCTAAGCCAGCATGCCATATGGTGCCAAATTTACCTAATAAATATATTACAAATATTAATAATTCATACTCCTAGTATTCACACTGGTTTCTGGGGGGAAAAATCTTTGAAAGCAGCCATTTATAAAATCTGAATCTTCATTTTGGAGCAATTAAAATTATAACAAATATTTATTAAAACTCGTTTATGTATTGACCATTGGGTTAAACTCTGGGGTTATAGAGATTTAAAAAGTTCAGATGCCACTGCTCAAAAAACATCTGGGGGCTACTCAACAGGAAGAATGCTGTCAACATACAAATTACAATTATGGTATGATAAGTGTGCTAAGGTAGAAAGAATTAATCATTTCATTTGAATCAGTAATATCAATAAAATAATAACTACCAGTTAAGGAGCATACATTATTTGCCAGGCATGCCTTTTATGGATCTTGAGAGCAACCATTACAAAAACAGTAACAACATCATGAGGTAGATATTAGTGTCTATATATTATTTTTTAAGATTTTATTTATTTATTTGACAGAGAGAGAGAGATCACAAGTAGGCAGAGAGGCAGGCAGAGAGAGAGGAAGGGAAGCAGGCTCCCTGCTGAGCAGAGAGCCTGATGTGGGGCTCTCGATCCCAGGACCCTGAGATCATGACCCAAGCCAAAGGCAGAGGCTTAACCCACTGAGCCACCCAGGGGCTCCTAGCATCTATATTTTAAAGATGAGGAAAGTAAGCCATAAAAGGTAAGTGGCTTTCACAAAGTCATATAACTAAAAAGGGGCCAAACTAGAATTCATGTAAATTTCTGCCTATGGTGCCTGGGTGGTTCAGTGGGTTAAGCCACTGCTTTCGGCTCAGGTCGTGACCCGGGGTTCTGGGATCAAGTCCTACATCGGGCTCTCTGCTTAGCGGGGAGCCTGCTCCCCCCCCACCCATCTGCCTCTCTGCCTACTAGTGATCTCTGTCTGTCAAAAAAAAAAAAAAATCTGCCTAAATCTAATCCTCAGTTTCTTAATCATTATACCAAATGCCTTCCTTGTGTGTTAATTTTATTTCACCCTTCAAAGACTGTTAAGTTTCAAAAAGGACAAAACTAAAACCATCCATTTTTTTTTTTTTTTCCCCAATGATCCTTACTTCTTTTCTAGGCTAGTACCTAAACAATATTTTTTTGAAAGGTTTGTTTTAAGCAGTAAATGCACAGCCCATGTCTCTGAGGAATGGTGAACATTCCAGTACTCAACCTTGGTTTGTACAATTTATACTACTCTACTATCTCACCTTATAAAAATAGCATATGTCATTGCTGAACCAGCAAGAGGGCTTACAAAGAACTGAATGGACTTAGGAAGCTAATTTTTGGTGTTACCTATTGATTACTGATTATTATTATTGATGATATATTGATTACTGTGTTCTATCTATTTGTATATATGTTGAATGTTTTACAATATTTAAACCCATTTTAAAAGAAGTAAAACAAACTGGAAAAATACATAAAAATGAACATAAAAAACTTCACATGAGTGGACATAATAAGGAAATAATTTAAAATTTTTCACATGAGTAGACAGAATGAGGAAATAACTCTTACGGAATTTTTTTCTTTAAATAAAACATACAAATGATACCTGGCTGGTAGTGTCTCTAGAGACTATAAGCTAGAAAGCTGAACATAGGTTTTGATTTTCTGAAAGTAATGCTTAGCTCAATGCAAACAAACAAACAAAAAGGTTTCATCTCTGGTCCTGGAGCAATGTCACTGGGATGCAATTCATCAGATCTGTAACTGCATGGTAGTTCAGCTGGCCCCTGGGAAGGGAATAATGCTGTTTTCCATTTTTAATGCTCAGGGCAGTGTAGTATAAATATATATATATATATTATTAATTCTACATTCAACTGTTGATATTTAATTTCTACCTAAAACCCATAATGTAATTATGTGAATAGAGTGGCGACATAATTGATGATAAGCATGGTTTGTATTGCAAGTACAATGTCCAATGAACTATTCCATCACCCATACATATACACGCACACCCACGTACTTTCTAAATACAACAGACTGTACAAAAACTCTCTTTTGTGGGTAGCATAAAGGTGTTGCATTTCTCAGCAGCTTGTAGAATCAAATCTGAGGATTCACAAAAGGAGCCAGAATGCATCTTGCAGAGAAAATAACAGCATGGAAGCGAGTGGGAAATGCCATTCTATTTATTTCAATGCCTTGTTTCAGCGTATTATACATGACTCATGCCAAACATCAGGGTAGAAACTGCGTGCATAAGGCTTAGCCTACAACGAGTATCAAACTGCAACAAACTGCACTTCTGCATGACCAGCTAGGCCCTAGTGAAGTAAGGCACCAGGCTTCCACTTTGAGGTTCAATTATACCCATCTTCATTATCTTACACATTTTGCTTATCTCTACACATACACAGATGGCACCAGCAAAGTCTTTTCCAGAAATTTCTTTCAGGTATTCTTGGCTCAAATTCCAGTTCTCGCTTCACATTCCATTGAGATTTAATTAGAAAATTTTTTTTAAAAAAAATAGCTTTTGAGGTAAAAACTAGAAGATACTGACAGAAATCTCGTAGTTCTCCCTTGTTATTTCTCTACCCATCTAGTTGTTTATGAAACTCCTAGAAACAGTAACAGATGTTATAAAATGCTTACTTGAAAAAATCTAGTCCAAACTATTCATAGGGAGACAAACATCAGTGACAGAAAATCCATACATTAATAAAGAGAGCCTTTTTAGTAGTTATTGCTTTAACTGGAACCACTTCTGAAGCCATCTTTATCAAACACTTTATCACACACAATTCAGTAGGCAAAGCACATTCTTCCTCTCCTAACCCTCACCAGAAAGCCTCACACAAACTCCAATCACATGTTCATTAATGGACTCAAAAAAGGTAGATAGATGGGGCGCCTGGGTGGCTCAGTGGTTTAAGCTTCTGCCTTCGGCTCAGGTCATGATCTCAGGATCCTGGGATCGAGCCCCACACCGGGCTCTCGGCTCAGCGGGGAGCCTGCTTCCCCCCCCACCTCTCTGCCTGCCTCTCTGCCTACTTGCGATCTCTGTCAAATAAATAAATAAAATCTTTAAAAAAAAATGTAGATAGATAGACAGATAGATAGACCATATCTTAGGTCAAGTCCAAAGAATAAGGAGACCTGGAGACAGCGATCCATGTGCAAATGATTTAATAAGGAAGCACTTCCAGGGGAACCAGTAAGGAAAGGCCTTGGTTGGGGGCGGGTTAGGGGGAGGCAAGGCAGGGAAACAAGAGCACAGCCTCAGGTGAACTTCCAGAGAGGAAGCAGTAACCTGATCTTGGAAGAAATCTGGCCTACAACCGAGAGTTTTTCCAACCAGAGGCGAAATAGCACTTGACTGAGGACAATATTCCTAACAGAGAAGCCCATCCTGGTTATTGCAAGAGAAAGTTATGTGGAAGCTGGAGGATCTACAAAAATGATAGAAGAGATCCAAAGGGATGGGGGCAGGGTAGCAACATTATCTGTTACAGATAGGTAGATATTTAATCAAAAACATTAGAAAAAATTGAGACTACTTAATTCTAAAACTTTATTTTACATCTGAGGACAGCACGATCAAACGAGGTCAAATGACTTCCCCAAGGATCCCACAGATTGTATGCAGCAGACCTAGGTGAGGATCTAATTCTCCAAACTTCCAGTTCAGGGGGCTTCTCATTTCTCTTAGCTACTGACAAAAACCCCACATGTTCTAATCAATCCTGATGTCTACAGGTTCCCCACTTCAGGATTGTGGGATTTGGCAACCACTCCAAGTTCTATTTTCTGAAGCGAATCTCCTGCTATGCTTCTTTCAGTAACTGTACCTTTCCTCTTGTCTTAGAGATTGTTAGGATCATAAAAACATGATGTTGCATTAATCTGACATGACCACACTGGTTCCCTGAGAAGACAATGCAAATTCAATTTCTGAGAATGTCCAGGTATTTAAACTAGAGGTTTAATGGGTTTTCAGATGAAGCTTTGTTTTAGAAAGCACATTTTAAGATTAGCAAGTGAATCCTCTATACTTGTAAAATAGCCTGGGGAAATACTGTGGGAGCTAATCATGCTATTCATCAGAATGAAATGCAGTTTCCGAAGTTGGGACAAAGACATATCTTGAAATGTCACAATTCATCTAGAAGATCATTCCAGACAGTGGGAACCACATGGACAAAATCACTGAGGTGGAAAACACTTTGGTGAATAGGAAGAACATATAAGCCACTCAAAATTCTTGGAGTAAGAAAAGCAAGAAAGGTGGGATGGACAGGCAAGCGTAAGGCCAATATGGGTGAGCTAGAGATAGATTCTGCAGGGCTTTTGATATTTTACGTAATAAAAGCTTATTTTCTAATGGAGAGGAGAAACACTGAAAGATTTTACACATGGGAAGATGAAATCAGGGTGGCAATTAGGAAGTTTGATTTGGAAACTGTGTGTAGGATGGACAAAAGGGGTCCAAGGAAAAGGCCACAGGAGTGATTAAAAGGTATTGAAATATAACCTGGGAAGTAGATAACATAGACCAGGTGAGGCAGTTTCTGCACAGAAAGTGGAGAATAAATTTTAAAGCATTTAGGGGGTAGACTCAAGAAAATTTAATCTGATTAATGATTAGCAACAATGATCACAGGGGTAACTGTCATCCTAACTGTTGTGAAAAAGAGTGCTTTCTAACCAAACTGTCTTTCAGTTTTCTTTTTCTCTAAGAATCTGCTTTGTCCAGGGGTGCCTGGGTGGCTCAGTGGGTTAAAGCCTCTGCCTTCGGCTCAGGTCACCATCTCAGGGTCTTGGGATCGACCCCTGCATCAGGCTCCCTGCTCAGCGGGGAGCCTGCTTCCCCCCCTCTCTCTGCCTGCCTCTCTGCCTTGTGATATCGGTCTGTCAAATAAGTAAATAAAATCTTTAAAGATACTGCTTTGTCCAATAAAACAAAAAGTATGTGTGTCTTTTCCAAGGAGATCAACATCACTTTTACATACTCACTGTACTAGAAGTTACTGGCCACTCAGGATATGGAGCTTTTCAAGATGGGGGGAAGGAGAGGAGAAAGAGGAGAGACGATCACTCCTGAAACAGAAATGAGCTAGTGGCGTGCAGCTAGGTAGACAGCTTGACATATTTATAAACAGCTCAGGAGTGATTATAATTAGAAAATATATCCTTAGAGCTCTACACAGTAATGCTATAGTTCTGTGACACCTTTCAGCATGTTACTGTGGACTGCTGGAGTGAGACTGGGATTCATTCAAAGACCAGAAAGGGAAAAAGTGTTTTACACACACACACACACACACACACACACACACACACAAGATCTGTCAAAGAAAAAAAGACAGAAGACACCAAAGATAGAAGTTACTTTTTATCAGTTCTGAACACAGTCACAGAAATGGCCTTGTATTATGAAAAACCTTTCACTCCCTATGTGCCTATAATCTCAATTACTTGACCTGGTTATGGACACCTTTTGGAGCAGTGTCTCCCGCTCCCACCCCAGCAGACAAACAGCACCTCTGTGATGTCATAGGTTACTCTGACACTCAGAGACAGTGGGCAGAAGTCATTCTGAGCAGAGCTGCACTGGGCAGAAAAACCCATGACCTATCGCTTCTAGCAAGGATAGCAGCTTTTCCTTTTTAATAAGACAATTAAATAGATTGACCTCTTAGTAGATTACGCATATGATAATCAATAATTAAGTGGGGGGGAGCAGTATTCATTGCTAGGGCTAATATAAAAACGGAATCCTTTCTTTAAAGGGTTTATTGGAAAGTGGCTTTGATCCTGACTTGATTTTTCAAGTGAGATTCTGTCCCTCAAAACCTCTCATGTCCCAATCCACCAGGCACAAAGTTTGTTTTTTTTTTTCCTTTTTAGCAATCTCTGACTGCTGCAAACTTTCTCTACTTATCTCATCACAAGCTTCAATTAAAGCAATTGCTCTTTTTGGAGCAAATTTCTTACTCCCGTACTTCTGCCCCAACTTTGATTCACCTGTCGATTGACATTCTTGCTTAATTACTTGCTGGCAGCTCCAAATGCAAACCTGGTCCCTCAGCAAATTACTTCTAATCATTTCCTTCCTTAACATTATCACTTCAGTGGACTGTCAGGGGCATTCAGCAGACTGTGGAAGATCAGAAGCCTGTTGTAGCTCTCAGCTCCATAATTTTTGGCCTTGAACCAGACAGCGTTGTAGCGGATTTACTTCTGGAGTCTTCCTTCAAGACTGGAGTACTCATTCCCCCAGCTGTTGGGAATGCCAGCTGCTGACTGCTCACAGCTCTGTCCCTCTCTGGGAGTGTCCACAGGCAAAGGGATTGCCTTGAGCAGTCACTGGATGGTGAGATGAGTGGGGTGTTTTTGCTCAGTTTGGGACATCTCAGAAAGACCAACCCAACTCTAGTGTTAGCCCTGAGACCGACTGAGGCTTTAGTTACACATGCATCAGTCCCAATTTTTCCTCTACTCAAGCCTGCTTCCCTCACTCCCATTGAGGATCTGCTTCCCAGCCCCCTCCCCAAGAAGCCGCCTGCACATAATCTCCATCTCAAGAGTCTGTGTCTAGGAAACACTGCCCAAGGCAACAGTGGAAAGTTCTGTCTCTTCTTGCTTTATGATTCATTTGCATATTGTTTCTCATGAAGAGATTATGCTATTATACCTGCATCACTGACACAAGTTTTTATTTGTTAGATGGATTGTTCATTTTCAAATGCCTAACAGGGTCTCCGGCCACGGGCCTTTTTGCTTGCCTGACTCACTCTCGGAGGCCTGGTCATTATTCACCAGATGACAGGTGCTCATTAAGAGATGGAAAACATGGGGCCAGTTGTAAGGGGATTTACATTTTTATTAAACTTCTTTGACTTTACCTTGATTTTTTTATAGAACTGATCTCATTTTTACAAATTGTGCACCTGTGCTCATGGCTGCCACTGGGCTGAATCCCATTCTTTATTTTCTAATCTAGAGCTAAGTGGGGCACATGTGGATACTAGATAGCCAGTGCCAGAGATTTCACAGTATTTCATATGCCACTTGTTTTGTTTCAGAAAAGGTTATTGCTTCTAGGTATTGCTGTCTACCAGTCTGGCCAGGAACTGAGTCACGTTTGATCAGCACTACATGTTACAGGCAAGCCAACAGTGATACTTAACCTCCAATATGCACATAGATTGATTAGGCAAGGTATAAAATGCAGATTTCTGGGTGCCATTCCTCAGTGACCCTACTTCAGTAAGTCTGGGGTGAAGACAAGATATCTGAAATTTCCACAAGCTCTTTAAGTGCTCCTGGTGACCTCAACCTCTGCATTCTGAAAAACTGGATTCTAGTTTCTTTACTTTTTCTACCAAGAAATCATCTCAAATGTGATAATTATTCCATTTAGTTTGAAGACTTCCAGATAAGCAGGGGCTATGCTGCACTGAATAAAGTTCTAGCTAGATCCATGGCAGACCAGACATAATGAATAAAAAATAGTAAGCATAAAAATGGACCAGAATCATCTGTATGAAATGTTGCCATATATGAAAAAGGTCATCACACTGGTTATTCATATCTCTCCCTCAACACATGGTGCCATAATTCGACATATATTAGATACTATAAAATTAGAAAATGGGCATTTCCCAGAAATTAGTTGTTTTTGTTTTTAAATCTGGAGGACAACTAATAGAGATTTTGTGTCCCATTGCTACTTATGTCTGTATTTGCTTTTTAAATTAGTGTCATCTTGGAGTCATTATGAAGACCTATCCATTCACTTTGATGGAGAATGATAGTAGATAGAGGGATGAAAGGATCACAATCTTTCACAGTAAATTCTCTAAAGAGCTACTTATGTTTCTACCTTCAAGAGCTGTGAGATGAGAAGATAGCTATCCTTCTGGTTTCAGCCCAATTTCCAAATAACCAGGCTGCCCCAACAGTCTTCCTCTTTCCTTTTAGGATTTCCCAACTCTGTAATGGTCAATTCCATTACAGAAAGAACAAAAAGCTGAATTTTCCTTAGAAGGTAAACTGGAAATTCTTCAAAATGTTTCAATTAAAGAACACCTGGCATCCCAAAAAATATCAACATTTCTTCCCTTTGACTTTCTTCGCTTTGAATTCTGAAGGATGATTGACCCAACCCTTTTCATTCACTGCACTATAAATTGGGAACATAGCACTACATTGTGGACACTGCATTATTCCATGTCAGGAGAAAACCAAAATGTAACAAGAGATATATGACTACACATTAAGATGAAAGTGAATGGCTAAAGGAGAATTATTCAGGCATCTAGGGAACAGGTATTTTGACAGTCTTGTCAATGTCTGTCCACACATTTTTTTTTCTATATACTGTAGTTTGAAAACCTAGTCACCAGGATTGTGTGTCTTTGCATCTCAGTAAGATGTGCCAAATGCAGAGGACTCAGAAACCCACAGGACAAAGCAGACTGACATTCAGAACTATGACAGAAAGACCTCATGATCTTTAAATTTCTATTCTTGGGTCAAAGGCTCATAGTATAGAACTTTCAATCTTATCAGGAAAACTGCTTCTGAGAATAGAAAAGCAAATCTTTGAACACACTTCATAATATAAAGATACTGATACAAACTTAAATTTGTTGGAAAGTGGGATGGGAGAGGAGAAATCATCCTCTATACTATTCTCCTTTGAGATTGAAGATCTTCTCAGGGTTAGTACTCTTCCACAATTTACAAAATCTAAATAATAACAGAAAATGGGAACAAACACAGACGTGCTTCTAGTCAACTGAGAAGAGAATACAGCACCTTATATTCTGTCATAAAGGTATGGGAGTATGGGAACAGCACAAACTGAGAGATTGGTTTCTCCTGGAGTTGGGAGAGAGGCCTCTTTAGGAGGTCTTCCCAGGAGAGAAGATACTTGAACCTCACGGATGAGTGCTGGTGGCTGGTCAAAGGCAAATGGGAAATATGAGAAGGAAAAGGTGAAGGAGGGGGAGGGAGAAGAAGAAAGAAAATAAAATACTGCCCAAATCTCTGGAAATATAAAAATACAATGCAACTTCAGGGTCCCATGGTCCACAATGGTTAAGATCAGTTAAGGACATCTTTAGAAATGCAGGTATTTTGCTATCTGCAAAAATAAGGAAAAGTTGATAGAGATTAAAAATTATACTAGGATTACGTGGGTGGTTCAGTCCGTTAAGCATCCAACTCTTGATTTGACTCAAGGTCATGATCTCAGGGTCCTGGATCAAGTCCCGGGTCAGACTCTGCACTCAGTGGGGAGACCACTTGAGGATTCTCTCCCTCTGCCCCTCCCCCCAACTTATGTGCTCTCTCTCACTCTCTCTCTCAAATAAATAAATTTTTTAATGAAATATTTTTTAATTTAATTTTATTTTTTCCGTGTTCCAAGATTCATTGCTTATGCACCATACCCAGTGCTCCATGAAATATTATTCTAAAGAATCTCATCCTTTTTTTCATTAACTTCTTCCTTGTTTGCAACAGCTGCAGACCAACATTTCACTTTGAGTCTAGGCTCATCACATGGGAAACCCAGAAGCAATAATCCACTGTGCAACTGGAGTTTATACAGATAAACCTGCTGATTTTCCAGGCAAGTGAATCTCTCATCAAGGAGTGGGAAGTCAACCCTGACACAAAGAAAGCATCACCTCTACCATCTAACACATCTCAGGAGCTTCAACACAGACTCCTGAACAATGAAATTCTCACCAGCAAGTTACAGCCTGTCTTCCCCATGTATGGAGGCTTTATATATGCAGTCTTAAATGTCAACATAGATATAGAAATGTGGAATTTTTCTTCCTCTGTACTATGAATACTGGTAAGGTGAATTTCACAGAAAACCAGCATAGGGCTTATTGTGTAGGTATTAGGTGAAGAATTTTGAAAGTAAATTTTTGGCACATACTGATGGATCTTTTAAATCCAGTTAAATAATGCAACTTATACAACAACAGTAACAACAACAAAAAGGTCTACATCCTGAGTGGGAAAATTGTAATACTGAAATAATTACTCTTATTTCTGATAAGATAATAGTGATATAGAAATGAAGAACCCATAGACAAGCTAAATACATGAGAGCCTTAATTGTAACATAAAGATTTTTAAATATATCTTCATCTCTCCAAGGATATTGGACACAAGACATTTTTCTATTGTGACACTGAACATTTGGATGAAGAAGCAATTGTCCTTACACTTAGTTCTTACATTATAAATAGGGTAAGTTTTGTGGTTATTTCTTTAAGAGGGGATGATGGGTCTGCACTCATCAATCTTTCAATCAATGACTGGAAGCCCTAGTGAAGAGGTCATGAACCTGCAAATAGCTTAGGTTGTCAGTTTGTGACTCTTATGTCTTGCCCATCATAACGACAACCTCATGCCTAGGAATTTCTGGGGTAATAACTATAAAAATATTCAGTTTAGTAATAATAGTTAATAATTATGAAATTACATTATATGCTGGGCACCATGCTGGGTGGTTTCTATTTTACCTTTATATGGTTCTTATAAGGAACTCTTGTTACTCACATTTTATAGATGAGGAAATTAATCCTTAAACAGGTTACCTAATTTGGCCAGAAATCATCAAGCAAAGGATTCAAACCCAGAAAAACCTCACTCTAGAAGCAGCACTCAAAATCACGACTCCATACTCAGCTCTCTCAGATATTACGATTCAGACAAAGGAGCCCTGTTGTTAAAAAGGAAAAGGAGGTCCCCTTATCTTCAGAGGGATCAAACCCATTTCCCTGGATCTGTACCTTCCCCAAATCAAATTCTTAAAAACCAGCATCTGGCATCTTAGATACACCAAAACAGCTCATTTCTCTTTGCCTAACTTTGAAGGAAAAAAAAAGATCAAATTCTGTGATTTCGTGTCACCTCTAACCAGGCTGCGCCAGGTATTAGAGATGCTCCCCAGAGGGATTACAGCTGGTAGGGGCTCCGCAATGCACAGTCTAATTTAATTTACGATCAGGAACGTCTTCCTAGAGATCACTCAAACCCACTTTTCTCCTAAGACCTTGATTAATAGTCTAACCATCTATAAAAAGTGAAATTAATTGACAAAAGAGAATGTTCCACATTCAGAGCACTCTCTTCAAGAACACATCTGGCCACTCCCACTCCCCCATCCCTATGAATCCCCACTGTGTTTCTTTTAAAATTTTTATTTATTTATTTATTTATTTGAGAGAGAGAGGGGAGAGAAAATGAGAGTGAGCACAAGCAGGTAGAAGAGCAGAGGGAGAGGGAGAACCAGACTCCCCACTGAGCAGGGAGCCAGAAGCAGGGCTCCATACAAGGACCCTGAGATCAAGACCTGAGCTGAAGGCAGAGGCTTAACCCACTGAGCCAGCCAGCCCCCACCCCCAACTGTGTTTCTTTTAACACAGGATTTTATAGATCTGTTTCAAACTCAGAACTAAGAAGATTTGTGGGTATTGAAATCACATCTTTTTTTTTTTTTTTTAAAGATTTTGTTTATTTATTTGACAGAGAGAGATCACAAGTAGGCAGAGAGGCAGGCAGAGAGAGAGGGGGAAGCAGGCTCCCGGCCGAGCAGAGAGCCTGATGCGGGGCTTGATCCCAGGACCCTGAGATCATGACCTGGGCTGAAGGCAGAGGCTTCACCCACTGAGCCACCCAGGCGCCCCGGAATCACATCTTGTATGGTAAGGAAACACATCTTGTGATTCTAATCCTGTCTAGCTTACTTATCCTTTCCAATATTTTGCACCACCTAGAGAAAAGGGCACATTTCTAACCCTTATGCCCATGTTGATTTTGTGTGTATATTTAAACTAAAGAAACACCTGAGGTACCCGTAGAGATTTTAGAAGTCTTGTTCCTCAAAGCACTTGACAACTGTACGTTTTCTGTTGGGCTCCTGAAGGAACAGAATCAAAAATACAAAAAGTGGGCTGATCATTTGAAATCAGACTATAATTAGGACTAAATATAGAGGTGAAGGAGACTGGGAAGGCAAGGATATATCCCACTACCAGATCAAAGGAATGACCCCCAATCAGACTCAGAGCATTCCCAGTCTTAGAGAATATCTATCATAACGAATAAGGAAAGGGTTAAGATCTAGGCAAAGAGAGATAGGGGACCCCTGGCTGGGCTCTGAAATTATTCCTGGCAGGCAGAACACTAAGAGTAAACAAGAGGTAAGAAAATAAACCCGACCACCTGGCCCTGGATATTCGGGAGTACTTTTCTTTGGTGGCTATATTGTAATCACAGAAAATGACCAGACCCCAAAGAAGCAAGCCATTACGGGTGTTACCAATTGTCCTTGTGCTCAGACCCAGACAGCTCGAGAATCCCAAGGCCACAAGCTTCCTGGTCAAGTTTTCAAGAAAAGACAAGCCCTAAAAACCCTCAGTGGTAACCCTGTCAGGACCCTTCTCACTCCAGAGAGCCTTTTCTGTATCCCCGCTTTATAAAACTCTGTCGCTCTACTCACTCTCTCCTTTGTGCACAAATCATTCTTAGACTCCGCGAGACAAGAACCTCGCTCTCCAGTTTCAATAATACTTCTCAAGTTGTTAAGTATTTTCATAGACCTCCACCTCACCAACACACACACACACACACACACACACACACACACACACACACACACACACAGAGTCATGATCTCTTTCAGTACAGAGCATTCTCTCATTTTTCTTTCTAGCCCTGGCACTTAGGGCAGTGGTCGGCTGCTCTCAGAGGAGTTTAGCAATTCTTTGTATAGAAACTGGCTGCACTGAGACTTCAGATGTTGCTTTTTCTCTATTGTTGTTGTTGTTGTTTTAAATCCCCAGTGATACACATGGATATAATAATAACAGGTTTTGTGTGTTCTTTTTCCTGCTGAGGAGACTGAGACAGAATGGGTAAAGTAAAACGTAAAATGGAAATTGCTAAAGTAGACCTCATAAAAGGGCAAACTTTCCTGAGCAAAGTATAAAAAAAAAAAAATCCCAGTGAATTATTCTGATATTTCCATTTGAAACAGTCCACTGGCTGGCTGGCTTCTGCTTTTCATCTAGCGTCCTGGAGGCCCTGATAAACCCTCACGGTGGCTGAGACTGTTTAAGGCTCTTCTCCTTGCTTTGGTAGGAGCTGCATGCGGCTCCCTCCAACCCGCTGAAACACGTCTCTCCAAAACCAGGTCACTGGGATTGCCAGGATCGGCTTCTATCTGACACAACTCCTAATTCTAGCCATTTCTGTCAAATCTGATATGAAAGGGGGGAAAAATAAGGTCAGATGATAGAAAACTTCCAACTCCAAAATGCACAATACCTAAAATAGTCAGTGTCACCTTTAAACATTTTGGGGAAATCCAGAAGAAGGAACAAAAGTAGAGGTTGGCAAAAAAATGAAACACCCAGGGGAGAGTTCTTCTTATCAGCTGACGACTGTAAAAAACAACACTAATATTGAGTAAGGATTTTTTTATAGCACCTCTCAGGATAGGGAAGTTATTCCAGTATCTTTCTGTCTTACATCCAATGCCTCCAGCAACTCCCATAACCAGCCGACCGCCGGCCCAACCAGCCATCCTCCTGCCTTCAATCCGTACATGCTAGTCACTCAGATTGCCCTGAATATTTACTAACAATGACATTTGAAAAACACGAAGCCTTTTCCATTCAATTAAATAAATACACCATGTTAACCTTCAGTTAAAGAAGTGGCCGTTCATTTTTATAGGTGGCTGTAAACAGACTTTGAGCTTCACAAAGCCAAGATCAATAGAGCGTTGGCAAACAATAATAATCTCATGCACACTCTATCGACAGATGCTCAGAAAATATAGTTTGATTCTGATGGGCTTGATGATTGGGCCCTTGGCCAGCCTTTTGCCTTCCTCTGAGCAAATGTCAAAATGTCAAGAAAATGCCTCTGTGGGAGTGAATTCCACTGCAGTCTCCTGAGAAACCAAATCAGCCAAGTTCTGACATCCAGTGATGTGGGCCGGTGCAAGGGAAGCCAAATCTTGAGCGAGAGGGCTGCTGGAGATGGTGATGGTGGTGCCATATGGCTGTGGGGGTGTCACGGGGGGATGTCTTCACTACTACGTCTACTGTGATCACTGAGGTGATAGGAAAGAAAGCAAGGGCAAATACATTACAGATTTGGTCTCCTTCCGGTTATTTCTGCCTCTCCTGCGAGGTAGAGATTAGTTCTAAGAGTGGAAAGCCCTGGTATTGGATGCAGACCACCCCCTGATGCCTGCTCTTGATCTAATCTTCCTATGTGATTCTACCCTTTTCTCTCCTTCCCCACCCCCGTATTCCCTCTTTTCTGCCTCACCTTTCCATTCCTCTTCTACAGAGCATACACATTATTACAAAGACACAACTAGCCTGGGGAGGATGAAAGAGATATAGGCTTGGAACAGAGCCCTGGTGTCTAGTGTCAGCTTTGCCTCTGACTTACTGTGGGACTCTAGACGAATTATTTTTCTCCCTTAGACCCTCGATATTCTGATCTGTAAAACGGACTGAGGCGTGATCCACATGGTCTCAACATCTTCTTGTTTTAAAATTAAACTGGAGTGTGACTGAGGAAGACCTGAATTCGTGTCATAGCTCATCAGCTCACTACCTGGCTCACTACTTTTCTCATCTCTGGTTCTCTCATTTGTAAAAATGGGCAAGATGATCTCTAGTTCCTAGGATTATTAAGGCAATTAAAGGAGGCTATGTCAAAGTATTAAAGCTCTTTAGAAAGAACAGCTGATTCATTCTTATAATGAATCTAGAACTGATGGAAAAATCGACGGTGGTGAATTTATCAACATAGCATGTCCTGAGCAGTCTTTGCAAGCCTCTGACCCAGGCACTACAGCTTTTCCAAGAATCCAACCTGTCTCTCCTAAATAAAATTTTGTCACTTTTATAAAATAAAAGAAGCACACAGTAGATTTACTGAATGTTTATCACATGCCAGGCACTGAGCTAGCACTCTGTATAACTTAAGCTGTTTGAATGTTTCCAACTGTTCTAAGAATTAATGGTTCTACTTTCCAGAAATCCATCACCGAGGGGTGAAATGAAGTCTCAAAGGGCCAGCAACTTAGACTTGAACTCAAGTCAGGAGAGCTTAACCTCCAAGTGGTGCCATCTCCATGATTTATAACGTCTCATGCAAGACTTCTGATGTTTCAAAAACATCTTGTATTTTCCCATGAAAGCTATATCCTTACAAATAAACAACAGATAGTCACTTGCTACCAATCAGTCATTCAGCTCTTGAAGCTTAATTATTCACATGATTGTGCTCATCAAGGAAAATATGGAAAAAGAAAAATCATCTAAAGCCAGGCACTTAGCTTCTGTCAATTGCCTATACTTCTCTCTTTCCAAAAACAAACTATCATCTGAGTAATCCAAAACACTGGGGGTGGAGGCGCTTGTATTTTGCCCATTTGCAGAGAAAGATACTGCTGGAATAATGTAAGCACTGAATAGAGTGGTGTTACCTCAAATAAAAGCCTCTGTGAATGTGGTAACAATGTAGCAATTAAGATCTTGGCTCAGAAATTAGAGAAACCTGGGTTCAATTTCCAATTTTGCTTTTAATGGTGTTGGGCCTTATCCAAGTTATATAAATTTTTCTGAGGGATAAAATAATAGAATATAAGTCAGACAGTTAATATGAGTCTTAAACTATTTACTATATGGGAAGCATTAAGCATGTCTAACACCTAGTAGATGCTGACTTAGTAAACGTTACCTGTTACAGCCTTCATAAATTCTTCTACTTCCTTTTCTTCTTTCTCTAGTTCTTATAGCCTATTACTATACAGATTAAGAGGAGTCCTCAAGCTATATTCAGCTATGTATAACCTTTTAACCATGTCTTTGAGGAATCCATGTTTATTTTAATGAGCACTTATTTTGAGTGTAATTTGCCTTAATTAGTGCACTTCCATAAACCTATATGACAGTCTCTGCATGTGTGTGCATGTGCACGTATGTTTTAAGTAAGTGCATGTTTTAAATATGATCCCAGGGGCGCCTGGGTGGCTCAGTGGGTTAAAGCCTCTGCCTTCAGCTCAGGTCATGATCTCAGGGTCCTGGGATCGAGCCGGGCATCGGGCTCTCTGCTCAGCAGGGAGCCTGCTTCCTCCTCTCTCTCTGCCTGCCTCTCTGCCTACTTGTGATCTCTGTATGCCATATAAATAAATAAAATCTTTAAAGAAAAATATGATCCCATTGTCTGAAAAGAAATACATATGTATATTAATGCCCAGATAATTCCAATTGAGTTTCTTATACAATTGCTTTGATTTCAATGAGTTCAGCTTTTGTGTGTGGAGATCTTATACCAGCTTCAAGAGGAGCCCAGTTGTGACTCAGTCTCAGTGAGCAAATTGCAAGTTGCTACCAACACCATTCTCATCAGAAGCCACGCAAGGAAGAGTTTGTTTGGATAAAGTTTTCGTTAGCTTCATTCCAGCTTCACCTTTAAATACTTAAAGCATACGCTGAAAGAAAATATTTCAGGGCCAGCAGAAAGGCAATTTGTTGGTGTCTCCTCTGAATGAATGTTCTATCTATCTCTAGTATCGGTGTGTCTAAACCACGTTTACCGCACACTAGCCACCTCCCATGAATGCAATTCATTGTGCGACAGATCTACCAGGAAAGCGGTTGTGCATAGTTGGCATGACTGCAAGGCAATGAAAACAAGAGACGCTCTGCTAGTCACTAGAGAAGCACCCAGGAAGGAAAAGTGAATGGAGTCTTCGAACGCAACCCACGGGAAGACCAAAAACCCATTTAAGATTCACAACCAGTTAACCTAACCGCTCTAAGGCTGGCCCCAGACATCACAAGTCTTCTAGTCATTTGAAATTTTCCTTTTTGAGGATACAATCTCATTATGAAACTGTCAATTAGTCCCAGGTATCATTACGTTAGCAAAGCAATTCTCACAGCTATTCCCAATAGATTGGGATAAGGATAGAGATCAGAAGGCAAAGTGAAAAAGAGGTATATAATCAGAGAAGAGCTAGATGTCAAAAAAAGGGAAAATGAAAGACAATTTATATTTCTATGGCAGAAGGCAAATTCCTTACACACTTTAATCCCATCTATGAGGGCTCCATCCTCATGACCTAATTACCTCTCAAAGGTCCCACCTCCGAATACCATTACCTTGGGGGTTAGGTTTCAGCATGAGAGTTTTGGGAGGATACAAACATTGAGTCCATAACAAACTTAATAGTCAATCTATAAAGTCATCCCTCTGGCTTTCTTACTCAGGCCTGGATAACTTTTTCATTTTTTTCAAGTTTGATCTTTAGAACCAAAATCGATTCTGAGACTTCATTAATCTGTTCCTACCACTGACCAGCTCCTTATTTGGTCTATAGAACTGATATGAGTGGGAAATCTCCTCCATCCCCTTAAAATTAGTTCTAGTGTTACAACTGGTAAAGGAAGATTCTTGAAGAACGTGGATGAAACTAAAACAAGTCAAAGGAGTGAGCATCAAAATGCCATTTACTCATGAACTCAAGAGCAGCAGATGGGATGGCTTTGTGAAAACACCATGAAACCTGTGGCCTTACTGTATTTGTAACTTGGAAATAATCACAGTAAGACTAACATGGAGAGGGCTGTGAGGTCTACATGGTAAAGTCTAATGAAAAAGCAAGTAGTACCCAGGAAACAATACCAGGGCAGGTCTGCTCTAGAAATTTTACTGAATACAATGACTATTTTCCCACTCATGTAAGCCATCTAAATATACACAGACCGTAAACTATATTCATAGAAAAGACCAAGAGATAACATTTTTTTGTCCTTAATGTTTTAAAAGATTGAGAGAAATTAAAGGTGTGGGGAGACAATTAAGCTTTATATGCTATACTGCACCTGCCTCTCCCTCATAACATTAAAGCCCTCTAAGCACAAAACAGCCTCAGTGGGTTTGTTAGGCAACTTTAAAACCTAATATTAAAAGCTAGGAGATGTCTCCTAATATTGAGCCATGCCTACATTTTATAGCCAACAGAAATAGAACTAGAACCCAGAGGCTTTTGTTTACTTCAGCTCCTTCTAGCGTAGGAATCACTGGTGCCCCATTTTCCCAGAATCAATTTGGGTCCTGCATACACTGCCAGGGTATTTTGCCATCTGGCATCTACATGATGAAACAAGCATAATTATAAAATAAAACAAATATGAGACATTAGAGCCTAAAGGAGACAGAGAGAGTTTAGTCAAACCTCCTCACTTATAGATGTGAAAACTGAGATCCAAAGACAAATGTTTGTCATAAATTACAGCAGCAGCAAAACTCCAAATGTCTAGACCAGAGCTCTTCCCACTGCAGTATATTAAAATAGTTTAATACAAGAACACCTACATGTGTCTTTACTGGGTAGTAAGCTGGCCTGAGAGGAAGTGAATGCATACTTTCAGCACCCACACTAAAGGTGAAATTACCCAGTTCATGTGACATCTGCGAAGAAAATCACGTGTGCCTTTCCAAAACTGGATATAATTTATTATTTTCTTAAGGACCTGAAAAAAATATCACTGCATACTGAAGTTCAGAAAAAGCCTGAAGGCTACCAGAATCTAAATGTGTGAGACTGCAATGATTGTTGAGTTTTTATTTTCTTTTACACAGATTTTTTAAAAAAAATCTTAGCACACAGTAGGTGCTTAATGAATACTTATTCAACAAATTAGTATCTCTTTTCTCTCCCACGGAGGTTCAATAGTCTCTTTTTGGGGCTGTTAGCTCTAGTACCTGTCCCTTATTTAAATGTAAATCCTTCTATTTCGCCTGGAGCAAGACAATGAGATGTCTCTTCTTTCACTACTGAGCGTAAAGTAGAAGATAACTTCCTGGTGAATATCTTGAGCTTTTTATGTCGAGAAAAACCCATGGCAATTTGTGTCTACATTTTGTATCATCTTTTGCCATTGTGTGTGTGTGTGTGTGTGTGTGTGTGTGTGTCTTCTTGCTTTTTGGTCTTATAAAATTAGACATTTAATGGGAAGGTCTGTAGAGATCATCCAGTCAAATCTCAACTTCAGTGCAGGAATTCCCTTTAACCTTCACGATGTGCGGTCACTCAGCCTTTCCCGTGTATTTGGTAGGTACATCCTATAGTAGTTTAGAGAATGGATCCAAGAGCCAGACATCCTGGGCTCTAATCTCACCTCTACCATTTCTAAATTTTGTGTTCTTGAAAATTCACGGAATCTCTGTGCTTCAGTTTCCTCAACTGTAAAACAGGAATGATGGTAATTGTGTCTGCTTCACCTGGATGTTATAACGCTTAAATACGCAGATTCCTTAGAACAGTAACCAGAATACCCTAGGAGCTATTTTTATTCTCCATTATTACTCCAACGTCACCTCTTCCTCTTCTTCCTCCCTCCGATGACAGAGAGCTCACTACCTCCTGTTTATTCTAACGAGTAGGACACCCTCAAATGGAAAATTATCCCTGTTATGGAGCCCACATAGATGCCACAACTTCTAGCCATTGGTCCTGGTTCTGTGTCCTAGAGTTAGGGTGATTAATGAGAATCTCTTTTCTACCTAACAGTCATTCAAATAGTTGATAACAGCTGTCATATCCCTCCTTAGGCTTCTCTTATACAGGCAGAATATTTCAAGTTTCTTCAGCTCCTTATCTCAAGGCTGCCACCATTCTCATCATTCTTTCCTGTGAATAATAATAGCTCCTAATTACGAGCCAGGCACGGTGCTGAATGAACCCTTTACTTGGATTATGCAATGTAATCCTTAGCTCAAACCAGAGAGAGGACTTCCATACACATTTATCAGTGAGGGAACTGACTTGTTCACAGACTCATAGCGACAGAGCCTGGATTTAATAGCCTGTGTATGGCGCCACATGGATTGGGCCAAGTCTGTCAATGTTCTCTTAAGATGTGGCAGCAGGAAGCACAGAGAACTTGCACATATGCAACTTAAAATTAAAAAAAAAAAAATCTAGGATTTGTCTTTTTTTTTTTTTTTTTTAGTACATAAACATCTATTTAAATGAGGTCTCTTCTACCCAGAACTAGATAATGATTTTTTTTTTAATCTAGGGGCAGGGTTTTATATAGCCCTATTACAATTGATTTTTATATAGCTCTTTTACAATTTATTTTAGTATCATTTTTTTTCCTTCCTGTTGAGATTCTTTGGAATTTTAAGTCTGTCCTCTAGCATTTGAGCTATTGCACAGCTCTTTACTTTGACCACATATCTTCGAGCAATTATAAATGGAGAGGTACAAAGACCCAAGACATACACCTAAAGACCTTCTTCCAAGATATTAATACAGATTTCTAAATATCTGGCACTGTGCAATACTTCATTTATTTAATCCTCACAAATTAACCTTGTCTATTCTTAATCCACTTTACAGATATAACACTGTAACCCGGGAGGTAAATAATTTACACACAAAGTAGATTTGAATTTTAAATCTACGTCCACTTGACTTCAAAGCCCAGTTTTGCACAATGCTGCCCCATCCCACATTATATATAGATAGAGAAATAAGCTCCCTGCCGCACCCACTTTGCTGGTGGCAATCTGTGGAATTGTGTCATGTTTCTAGTTTCTTTGTGTCCACAGTTAGCACATATGGACCTGGAATTCCACGTGCCCGGAAGGCAGTGTGAGACCGGCCAGAGATGAGTCTCGAGTAACTGATCTCACTTGCCTGGGTGCCTCAGTTAGTTATCAAATATTCTTACCTTACCTTCTTACTTTAGACTCTCTGCATTGACAGTGACTTTGCAGTTCAGCGTTAGGCACACTTAGCCAGATGGCTACTGGCCCCATGGCCCTTTTGTGATGGCTACTGACCTATTACGTTAAGTACGCAGGCTTGTCATGACTGTTTTCGGGAGAGCTGGTTTGTGTTCCCTTATTTTCTATGCTCAAGGGCAGGTGCTGGTGCAGGCACTTTTCTACTACCTAAATCATTTGGAGGTAAATCTTCATTGATGTGACTTTTTACCAGACTAATGTCCCCATCAGTTTCAGCTCTATTCTCTTGTCTAAGAAGACACTTCCTTCAATGAGTGTGGATGGTTATTTATTGCCCATGGTTTTAACCCCCTAAATTACCTAACTCCTCACTAAAATGAAACCACCTCTGACAGTTGTTTAACAGCTGCCTCACACAATGAGCCAATTTGTCAGGTCAAATGGTTTCTGCTGTTGCATATCTAACCTGAAATTACCAAGACCGCTTAAAGAATGCAAAAGGTCATCACAACCCTGTAATGAGGTGAGAATACTAAGGTGAGCGCCCCTGCACTGCCAGATAGTCCACGCACCCCAAAGAACCGCCTTTCCTTCATGCCTCATGCATATGTCAAAGATGCACAAGTGAAAAGCAAATGAAGACTTTTAGGCTTTTTAAAAAATCTTGCTTTAATTCATGAGCTGCCTTTTTTCTTTCTTTAGTGAAATAGTTATAAACTTGTTTTTTCTCTTCCCCTCTCTCCCTTTCTCCTTCCTTCCTTCCTTCCTTCCTTCCTTCCTTCCTTCCTTCTTCCTTCTTTCCTTCCTTCCTTCCCTTCCTCCCCCGCTTCCTTTTGAATTTATTCTCTATGGCTGTAATGGATCCCCTCAACCTACTTTTGTTAATGAAGTCTCTACTCATCCAGAAGCTAGAAATAGCAAAAAAAAACAGGGCTTCCAATCAAAAGCCCCATCTGACATAGCTCAGAGAACCAAAAGTGTGCATTTTCAAGTGTGGAGATTCATTTTTTTAGTCCTACTGCATAAACATAGGGATATGCTAATGGAAAATAAAATACTATACTTCTTTATGTTTTGAGTTATCTTTTTTTTTAACCTTCCATCAGTTTATCATGGGCTTCATTAGCAAAAAATTAAAAGCACAAGGGGCAATTAATGAAGGCAGCATTACCTTATCAGTGTCCAGCCCCAGGACACCACCCTTGTGAGGAGCCCCTCACTAGATTGGCTGCACTAAAAAATAGATGAAGTAACAGCGGCAATTCAGAAGGGAGCTACAGCAAGAACAGTAGAAACAAGCAATAGAAGCAGCAATGGTGTTTCGAGTCAGGTACTAAATACGCTACCGTGTTGATGGGGCTTTCTACCTCTGCTACAATCAGGTTAAAACAAGAGGTCAATAGAGAAAAGAAAACAACTATCTTAAGAATACAATGAAGCAAATAAAATAAAGACATTTGTGTCTTTATTGTGTCTTTAATGTGACAGATTTGATGTCCAGATCTATAATACCGATAGTAATAGCAATAGTATAATTATAGTAATAGTAGTTGATAATAATTATTAGTAGTAATGGTTAAAATAACTACTGATAATTGAGTCTTCTGATGTGCTAAGACTAGACTAAGGACTTTTCTTGCATACTGTACTTGTTCTTTGGCTTATGAAGTAGGTAGTAATCATCTCCATCATACGCATAGGAAACTCAGATATAGAGATGCTAAGAAACTCATCCTGGAAGTGCAGTTAGTAAGTGGTGCTCTAAAATAGATTCTCATCCAAGGCCGTGTTCATAAGTTCCACTCTATTCTGTTTCCCACTGCACACTGAGCTGGAGATATCAAGGAAATACACTGAGACATGCAGAGTTTCATGATTTTCCTAATTTGTCGTTTTCCTCTAAAAAAAAAAAAAGAAAAAAAAACTCAAAAAGCGATTAAGCATACTCAGTATGATCATCTTCTAACTGGGTACTGTTGCACAATTGCCGACTGAAGACTGTCATGTAATGTCATCCCTTGGGTTTATGTCTGCAAGCACACTGACCATAAGAACTACTACCTTGGGGGCTGCCTGGGTGGCTCAGTGGGTTAAGCCTCTGCCTTCAACTCAGGTCCTGATCTCAGGGTTCTGGGATCAAGTCCCACATCAGGCTCTCTGCTAGGCAGGGAGCCTGCCTCCTCCTCTCTCTCTCTCTCTCTCTCTACTTGTGATCTCTCTCTCTGTCAAATAAATAAAATCTTTAAAAAAAAAAAAAAAAAAGAACTACTACCTTGGGGCGCCTGGGTGGCTCAGTGGGTTAAAGCCTCTGCCTTCCGCTCAGGTAATGATCCCAGGGTCCTGGGATTGAGTCGAACATCAGGCTCTCTGCTCAACAGGGAGCCTGCTTCCTCCTCTCTCTCTCTCTGCCTGCCTCTCTGCCTACTTGTAATCTCTCTCTGTCAAATAAATAAAATCTTTAAAAAAAAAAAACTACTACCTTAACTGATGAAACCTAAATGAGAGAGAGGCGAGTTGAATATAGACATATATTGGAGGTGTCTGTGGAAAGAGACAATCAAATGGGATTCTAAACCAGACAGAAAGTTTTTCAAGGGTTCCAAGGAAAACAGTAAAGGGACCCAAATGTCACAAGACCAAACTCCAAAGAACTTACACCATAGTCATCATGTTTCACATGGCAAGCAGAGATTTATTCTCAGAAAAATGTCTTCTGCCACATTAAATGAGTGCTTTTAATTTCAATTGTATTGTTTGCATCTCATTTGTAAATTTGCAATGACTTTCTGGTCATATGAGAACTATGAGCCTATAACATTTGTACTTGGTTCTTTCTGTTTGTGCATTTTTAGTAAACATTATAATAGATACCCTAAGTCAATTGTAAGGATGTATTGTATGAGAATATTTATTCTTAAAAAGAGACCTTTTTACATTTGTCATGTTTGAGACAAACTGCCACATCAACAGACAGGATGGTGAAAAGCTGATTAAGCACTTAGATAATCTTTGTTGGCCTGGCAAGAGGTAGCTGCCAGGGGGTTTAAAGAAAAGACGGCAAAGGAATTCTGAGAACTCTTGCAACATATACCCTTCTCATATGTTATGTATGTCAAAATTGTCTCTAGGATCATCTAAAAATCATGTCAGATTTAATCTTGAGGCTGAAGGCCCAGACATCTTTTTATCCCAAGCTTCACAGTGATTCTGATATGTTCTCTCCACTACCCAATTAATCCTGTCAAGCTAATGAACTAAGAAATGAAGACATTTCCTAGAACAGTGTTCTTAAATTTAACATGCACATGAATGACCATATCTGTTAGGCATAGATTCTGATATGTCTGGGGTTAGTCCTCTGGTTCTGCATTTCAAACATGCTCCCAGATGGTCCTGGTCCACATTTTAGAAGATGGGATGGTGGTCACATCAAAGCAGACAGAAACTGGACAAGCTAATTAAAACATTAGCCCAAAGTTGTATATCTTGAGTATTGATGATGGTTACATGAATATATACATGTGACAACATGTCACAGGATGAAATATACAGGTGTATAAACACACACACATATACATACACACAGCCTAGTGCACACATGAGTGCATTAAGAAAATAATCTCTAAGTCTTTCTTTGCTACAGATTTGCCTTAGTTTCTGTACTGGGGGAGAAAAAAAAGTTGAACTTTCACATATGGGTTTAGAATTTAAAGGTGTAAAATATATTGCAAATTTGGGGCTACAAGACCTAATATCTAAAGAAACCAGGGAAGATAAATGTAAGGAAACCAGAAAAAGAGCATATCCTTTGACCTGAGTCAAACTTCAAGAATTATAAGAAAAAGATGTTTCCTAAAGAAAAATTTTGAGGTGAACATCACTGGAGCCCAGATGGCAAAATGCTATAATGATTAAGTCATCAAGCTGTAGGCAGCTGACCTGCTCTACCCTCTACTACACTGTCTAACATATGGTCCTATTCTACATTTCTTACTCAAACATCAATCCTCTAACCTCCAAGGACAGCATGGACTAACGCTCCCCATTCCCCACAGCATCATTGATATGAAATCTGAAATACAGCACAGGCTGTTTCAAATATGTTATTTTTTCCCTGAAATAAACTTTTGGTATGTTCCACATGTGTCAATATTTCCATCTTCAAGGGCGGGCACAGCAAACTTTTTCTGTAAAAGACCAATCTGTAATATCTTAGGCATAAGATGTCTGTGGCAACTACTTAACTCAACAATTATAGAATAAAATAGGCCATAGATAACATATAAATGAATGCCCATGGCTGTATTCCAAAACAACTTTATTTATAGAATAGTGGTCAATCCCTGCTGAAGGGTGTCTCACACACCCTCCTTGAAGAGGCACGAAAATTCTTCATTAGACATGCATTCAGTTTTTGGTTTAGAAAATCTGAATGACATCCTTAAAAGCATAGACGGTGGTTGAGACAGAAATGAAACAGGCCTTCTAGCAGAAGAGGTAAAATAATATCATCTTGAGAACAATGTCATTTCATCCTCACATGCCTCCTCAAATATTCTGGGATTTTTGCAAAGAGGGAGGAAGTGAGCAGTGACAGTCACAGTAGGTGCTATCAGGAAATAACAGTGCCTCTACTTGAGAGCCACACAGCTGCTGGGTCAGCCTCTACAACTCATGACAGAGTTTAGGTGAACCCTAGATGAGAACACCCAAGTTCTGGTATGATCATCCTCTTAAATCCCAAAAGGCCCATGTAGATTATCCTTATAATTCACTGACATAACTCTACTGGTGGGATATCAGGAACAGCCAAGTTCTGGTGTGATTGTCCTCTTAAATCCCAAAAGGCCCATGTAGTATCCTTATAAATCACTGACATAACTCTACTGGTGGGATATCAGAGGAGGGGAAGTTGTGAGTAGACTTTTTTTCAACACAACTGGACCAGGATCTGCTTTACCTGCTAGAGAGACACACACCTATACCTTGGGGAAGGAGGAGTAGGATGTAACATAGCCAGCAAACTTCAACAGTAGTGTATAGCCTGGCCTTGGATCTTGTTGCAGGGGTCTCTGGGTTCAGCTGCCTTGGAGTTTCACTGTGGAACTCTTACCATGTTAATTTATTTATAGCCACCAACACAGGTGTCAGACAACAAAGAACCTGAAACTGTACAACAGCAGCAATTGCGGCTGGGAGAAAAGTCATGTCTTCCCAGACCTGATAACAAGTACAACCAAATAATTCAGAAGGAGGAGTGCTTCTAAGAGACATGATTTCCTTATGCACCCTCCAACTGCTGAGTTCCATATCTATCATCCAAAGAGAAAAATCACCTCCTAGATTTTTGGGGAAGTGATTTCCAAGTAATTTCTAAAAAGGTGCTAAGATTTTATTGTGAGGACCACACTGGAAAAGAAACCAAAGAAAGAAGATGGGAAGAACCATCATGGAAGTGATGTGATAAATAAACCAACCTAAGAGCAGTGACGTGCACTTTAATTATTACTTTGCCAAATTCAAGGAATTGGAGTTAAGTCAAGGGTCCACCAATACATTATGAGAAAGTCAAAGACAGTCAAATCAATCTGGTAACTCACCAATTGTCTGGACCTTTTTAAAATCTCCCAGTCCTGGATTTTCAGGGCCTTACTACCACTTAAGTTAAAGACACACTTTCATCTAGAGGTCGTTTGGTTTGGATAGTCAGCTTGCTATGCATACTATCTGCATTAACCTCTTCTTACTTTAACCAATGGTGATGCCCATGTAGGAAATTTGATCCTAGCTTTTCTGTTCACTTTGACTCTCAAAAATCACATTTTCCCTTAGATGTCAGAACCTTCTTCTGGTTGACACACACAGCTTCTCTGATCATAGCACTCTTTACCACGAAGCACAGACATGGCTTCAACTCCTTCCCAGCTTGGCAAAGGGTCCCTACCATAAGTATTTGTGAGTGAAACCTGCTTATTTTCCAGAATCTGGTGTCACCCTTTCATACCCATTTATTTTTTGATGAAGAAATCTAAATCCATATAAACTTGATGACTTTTCTAAGGTTAAGTAGCTAGAAAGTGTCAAAGCCAGGAGTAAACACTTGGTGTTCTGATCTCTAACCTCCTACTCTTTGCATTTCACTTTTTCTTGCTTCTGGGAAGACTAGGCTACTCGAGGACTTATGGATTAATCATTTCACCACAGAGAAGCTGGGTAGGGCTCTACATTAATAATTCTACTCCTTATAGTGGTAGAGGTGTGTCTAAACCACAGAAAAAATTAATCACGTGCTCTTTAATATTAACATGGTACACTGCATATAGCTTTCATACTCATCACAAGGCACTCAGAGCAATCTGTTTATCTGTTGGTCCTAAATAAGCCTGGGGACACATCTTCTTCACATTTGTGCCTATAGACTGTAGCATAGGATTTGAAATATAATGGGGCAGTTCGTAAAAATTATTAAATTATGGAATAAATTTATCGATAAATGAAAATTAAAAAGAATGAATGGCCGTAGAATAGAGAAGAGCACAAGACTTAGAACCAACTGTCCTGGATTCTAATTCTGACTTCACTGCATACCAGTTGACTGGTTTGGGACAAATTGCTATAAAAATCAAGATAGCAGTATCGCACAGGGTTGTTTCAAAAGTTCTTTGTTTGCTGTCCTATCAGGGAGTCATCATGAAGAATTATTAGATGCTTCACCTAAGAATGGCAGCTTCAGCCATTTGTGGTTACAAACCCAGTAATGCCAGATAGTCTAGTTTCTCAAAAGAAGCTAGAAAACTAGATTGCGGTATGAAATGGTCCAATTATTAAATATTGGACAACATTGCACAGGCTGTCCTTGGAGTATGAGCCATGTGTTTGCAACATCTGACGTGTATGTCGGCAATATGATCATTCATAAAGATTATAAGCAGGACACACACACAGTAACTGCTTGGAGAAAAATCATCCCTGCAAAACCTAAAAGATAGAGTGGAAAAGGCAAGGCCTCTGGAGTCAGAGGACCATATCATTTACCAGCTGGGTGGCCATGGGTAAGTTCATTTATTATATTTGATGTCATATCCGTATACCCCTATAAAATATTTCTTGAAGTTTCCAAAAAGGTAACACATGAAAGAACGTGTTAAGCCTGCAGTGTGCTTTAGAACATAAAACAGGATCACCATGACCTAGAACTTGTGGCTTGAACTCAACAAAGAAGTGAAAAAAATGGGTGAGTATAGTAAATTAATGAATAAATGAATGGCAATTTGAATAATTTCATCTTAATGGGCAAGGCATCCAGCTTTTGGCTCCTATCTGGAATATAAAGGCTATTTAGCCTCCATTTTATAAATAACAAAGGTGAAGATCAGAGAATTCAAGGATTTTGCCCAAGGTCATAAAGGGGAACAAAATTTGCCACCTCAAAATAGGCCTTTTTCACATAGGATTATGTTAAATGGGTTTTATTTATTTATTTATTTAGAGTGAGAGAGAGAGAGAGAGAGTGGGAGAGAGAGCCTAAGCCAGAGGAGAGGGAGAAGTAGGCTATCAGCTAAGCAGGGAGTTCCATGTGGGGCTTGATCCCAGAATCCTGGGACCACGACCTGAGATGAAAGCAGACGCTTAACTAACTGAACCACCCAGGCACCCCAAAACTGGTTATTTTTAAAAGAGCATACATCAGAGAAGCTCTGAAAACTGACCAGAAGTTAACTTTTTGTAAGAGACATTTTCAAGGGAAATCTCCATTTATAAGAATGTCTCCCCTACTTGTACCAGAAGAGAAGGACCAAATCTCTAGCAGCTTTTATCAATGGAGAAGTCAAAGATTTAAGTCTACATAATATCCTTATCTTTATTTATTGTGCTTTTCCTGATCACCTCCCAAAACTAGCTCCCTCTGCTCCCTTTCTCCCATCTTTCTTTTGTCTTTAGCTGGAGATGATATTTAAGATGATGGCCTGGGCCATTTCTAACAGTTACTCAGTTTTCTCGGGTATTTCTTAGATATGCAGGAGGTATACATATTATTATATTTGTTTTTCTCCCGTAATCTGTCTTTTATTATAAGCTAGTCTCAGCCAAGAACCTAGAAGGATAGAAGGAAAATTATTTTTCCTCTGCTATAGTCATATAACAAGTGGTGGTAGAATCCAAATCAGGAGCCTGCGACTTTAAATATTTCCTGGATATTATCCCTCTGAGTATTTTTGCCATTCCTAGAAAAGACAGAGCTTTAAGGTCTCAAGTAGCTAGCTCTGAAGGAAAAAAAAAAAGAAAGAAAGAAATGAAATGAAAGCACCCAGACCTTTTGGGAAGAGTTTATCAAATAAATTAATCAACTGACTACATTTTAAACAAACACACTAAATACAAATAATATATAAATAAGTAAGTTCTTGATGCAGTTTAGGGAACTGTGGTGCTAGAAAGAACTTAACAAGTTAGTGCTAAAAGGAAAACAGCACTGGGAGCCTGGAGGGTGTAACTAATGAGAAGATAAAATAAATGAATATGTGTGGTTCATTTAGGCTGAGAGAGGGAAAGAGAGAGGAAGAGGGAGAAGAGAGAGAAGCGAGAGAGGGAGAAGAGAGAGAAACTCAAGTAAGCATTACATTTTATAGCAAAGAGGAAGAGTTATGAAACTTATGTGAGACATTCAATAGTGAATGTACTCCTTCTTTAAACTGTTCTGATAGTAACAGCCAAGTATGGAGCCGAGGGAAGCAGAAGAAACCTTAAATAGAAGTTAACGAAATCTAAAGAAAGTGTGAAGACAGCCATTTCGTAGAGTTAAAATTTATGACAGATATATAAGTAACCTATCCCTCTTCACCCAAAGACAAACCAAAAACATGGTGGGAGGAGAGAAATCTCGTGGGTTCTCTGAGACCCTTCTGATTCCAGTCAAAAGCTCCCAAAGCAGCAAAGAAACTACTATACTAAGTCAGTGTGAGGGCCGGGGCTGCTGAACTAACCGTAAAAAACTGAGGAATAGGAAAGTTGGTGGGGTGGGGGTAGTGGGAAGGAGGATTAAGATGAATATGCCCCAGCTCATGGCATTACTGTTGGCATAGGGGTCTCTACATAATTTAGACATTTTATTTTTTAACTTCAAATTTACTCTAGGCAAAACATTGAGTATATATATATATATATATATATATATATATATATATACACATACACACACACACACACTTATATACAAATATACACACATATATTTCATATATATATATAGTTACACACATATATTTTTTATATATATATATTATATAGTTACATACACACTCACACACACATATAATCTGCTGCCCTGAGCTCCTGTTGATATGTTAATTGAAAAATGTGTTACCTTCCCTTGGCAAGTATTTACATATTAATTAGCTTTGAGAAGGCTGCAAATAGTTTACTTGGCTGAAGGTGTTAACCGTGTATAATACTATAATAATACATCTCAAAGAGTCAGATGACAAGGACGCACCCATTTAGACATAATCTAATCTAATTATTTGGATGGAAAGTTATGCAGAATTCGCTATCCAGAGGCAGAACATTTCTGGTAACTAATCTAATGGGTAGGAGTGTTTTTTTGATAAAAAGGCAAAAAAGGTGAATTTAACTTAATGATGTTCAGAGGCATAGACACATGCAGCATCAAAGAAGTTTTTCTTATAAGTGTAGCTAATGGAAAAGACAAGAAGTCCCCTAGGAACAGAACAGATGATGAGGAAAAGGAGTGGGGGAGGGGCAGACATCAGGAAAGACTTGTAAGAGGAAGAAAACCAGCTCTAGGGAAGAAAGAAAGTGAAAAGAAATTAAGGCTGGGGAGATGGAGGAGGAAATCAGTTACAGTCAGGAGGGGTGGTGTGAAAATTAAAATGGGTTTCTATGTCTGTATTTAGAGTGACTTTAATGCAAATATTGTCACCTGCCCCAGGTGAACTTACTAGTAAAATTTCTCTTTAAAAACATGTAATTGGGTATCTACAAGCCCTTTAGGCTAGGTCCACAGGATGAATACAGGATAATAATCAGAAATACTACACATTACTTCTTTTTTTTTAAATGTTTTCACCACTCTATAAATTCACAGAAAAATATGTAATAATAATATCCACTAATACCTAATATTGAGAATTCATTATGTGTTTGACACTGTAAAAAGAAAAGACACAAACAAAAGTAAAGGAAATGTGAGAGATAGAAAATCAAAAAGTCAAATGTGGGAGGACCAAAAAATAAAAAATAAAAAATCCTCTTCTGTGCTTGGATTAAAGAATCTCCCTATAGGGACGCCTGGGTGGCTCAGTTGGTTGAGCAGCTGCCTTCGGCTCAGGTCATGATCCCAGCGTCCTGGGATCGAGTCCCGCATCGGGCTCCTTGCTTGGCGGGGAGCCTGCTTCTCCCTCTGCCTCTGCCTGCCATTCTGTCTGCCTGTGCTCGCTCGCTCTCCTCTCTCTCTGACAAATAAATAAAATCTTTAAAAAAAAAAAAAAAAGAATCTCCCTATAAATTTGCTCCAGATGTCCTGAGAGGAAACAATGAATTGTGGGCAGAAATGACGAAATCCCAGGGAGAGTCATTATCAGCATGGAGACAGCTGTGATATAGCATCCCTGATCGTCTACATTCAAGGCTCAAACTCAGGGGGAACATAGAGGTCCCTTTGTTAAAATAAAGCAGTCACTTCCACCTTCATTAAAGAAAATATCATGGCATTATTAATCTACAGAAAAAGTTCTATATGCTGTAGCAATATTGGTGAATCTTGCTTTGGGGAGCTATTATCAATAGCAAATACTTATAAATAAAGCATAAATAATGCTTTAATCATATATGGCTTAACCATAATCACTACCTACGTTTACTTTGCTACAGAAAAACCTTGCATTAACTCATCACAATGGCTAAGAACCCCCAATAATAATTCTTTTCTTAACTGCAACTTTAGGACAAAAAAGTAAATAACACAAAAATACACAGATATGGACGATTTATTTAGAAATCTTCTAAATGCCCTCCAGGCCTAGTATCTAAAATAGAAAAAAAAATAGCTGACTGTTATGATCTTGAGTATAATACTGACATAAGCTATGGGAACTGATGGCTCAGTGATCTCATCAACCTGGAAAATGTCAGGTAGGGCTCCTTTGGCAAGTACAGTTACAGGGAAATACAGATGGACCTAAATGAAGAAATGTAATTTTCAGAACACTCTGAACTTTCTTCGGTATATTTAACATATTTACTAAGAAATAAATAAATAAATAAATAAATAAATAAATAAATATGTCTACTTTCCCTGATAGGCAAGGATTGCCCTGGTCATGTCCACGGTGTGTTCCCAGCATTTACCAAAACCGAGTAGGTATTCAATAAATACTTGTCGAATGCTGATTGCATAAAGGATGAATAATTAACCTCTATAGAATAATGGCTTTCCTGTTCTCCCTGACTGAGCTCCAGATTGAGAACTAAGGTTCTGGACAAGAATCTGAGAGATTAGGAGCATTTAAAAAGAATCACAGGAAGGCAAAGATTTCCACATAACATAAGACTTTTGGGAAGGACTTTGAGCCATTGTAAAACAAATGTTGAGGGGCAGGCTGGTAACTAAAACCTGGAAAAGAAAGTTGAGACTGTGGCACACTAAGGAGTTATTCTTCCATCCAGGATCTTAAGAGTCGCATTAAAAAAAAAAAAATTGCTGGTCAAACAAAACACACCTGTGTGTTAAACTTGGCCAAGGAACACCTGTTTGCAGCTTCTTGGAAGTCCCTGCTTGGTGTTCTTTAGGTCTGAGCAACATACCACTTACTCTCACTTCCTTTTCCTTAACCTCAACTCCTATCTAGATCCCCTGAGAACACTAGGGACAATGTTTTGAGTCTCATATACTGACTAGCCATATGCACCCTAGAAGAGGAAGCTCTCATGTCTCTGGGCCTGTTCTGCATCATATTGTACACCAATATGCAACAGAATTATGCTGAACTTGTGTTTTTGGATTTTCCTTAACTATTTCTAAATGGCACAGGACATTAATTAATACTTGTCTGTTGGATAATGACTTTGAGTCTTGGCCTTTTTCCTCTGCCCCTGTACATCTGCCACTTAAGAAAGTGGAACCTGCCTAGACTTCCTTCTCTCTACAATAAACAGAGACATTTGCCCACCTGGACATACCCTGTGTACATATGGAATACTGTCTTCTTTTCTATCAGTCAGAAATTTACAATATGAAATATCTTTAGGAAGTTAATCTAATGTCTCTTAAATCACTCTGATTAATTCTGTAATAGATATCAAGGTATCTTTGAGGTTGTTGGGGGTCATAAACCCCAAGATCTTTTATTCTCAACAATAAACCTCATTGATGGTCCTCCCTTTTTCTTTCGCCTCATGGTGAATTCTAAAGAAACTGAGTCAGGTATCCTCTCCTGAAAGTGATGAGTTATTTACATATAGAGGAATGTGAGCATCTTCTGGAATTCTCCTGTGGGATCAGAGACTGATCTGTAAAGAAATTTTACATCACTATGAGTGAGGGTAATGGAATGCAACTGACCAGGGTTCTTGCTTCCATCCCTCCTCTACCTCACTCACCCTCCCTCTCACTCTCCAAATACATACACAGTTAGTCTTAAAGACAATAAACTTTATAACGAAGCACTGATAGCACATCCCCATTTAAGCTAACAGTCTTACTATGCGCTCTACCCCTGAGTATTCGGTTTTAATTAGGAAGATGGATTTGGGAGTTTATATGTTCTGTTGTGCTATAATTCCTGCCTTTACAGTAATTTTCTCCTGCTTTTCACACTATAATGTGCCATAAATCCTAGTTAGGCTGTTTCACTGGCCTGTTGCTAGTCAGAGTCAATATTTCAGGCCTTTTGTTGCCATGGTAACCTTCTGCCGAACTCCGTTCACGGGAATATGATACAGTCTCCTGGGGAAATTGCTATGAACTTGATCATCACATGGATTCAGGCGCCCTGATGCACCGATTCTGCCCCATCTCTCTCCACCGCCCACCAGCTTCTCTCAGCTTCCACTTTGTGTGTCTGGACGTGTGTGTGTGCGCGCTCACATGCAAGCTCATGCACGTACATTTGGCAGGAAAGATACAAGAGAGAAGAAAGCAAACAAAGTTCACGGAAGCAGCATTCCTTCTTTCATCCTTCTTGAAAGGGTGAGCTTAAAAAGTCGGTAAACTTAGGCAGTTTTAAAGCCTAAACAAACAGGGCGCACATCTCACAGCTTTGTTCTATCTCTACCCTTTGTTCTTACCTCCTATTTTCTTTCTGGTCCTTCGCTCCCATAAGCCCTTCATACATTTTAAAATCTCAGTTTGCTTCTTTCAAAATTTAACCATAGTGTGTGCTCCTCGTTTAAGTCCATTGCCCCCTACCTTTCATTAGAGAAACTCAAAGACCTAGCTGTCTTTCATTTCCAGGACTCTTCTGGATCTCTTTCTGCCTTTAACCACTTCCTATTCATAGAGCTGTCCCTTAGAGTGAAGTCCTGGGGAAAAACACACACCTAGTAATCAGTAGCTTTGGGCAAGCCATGTAGCCTTTCTGTGACTTGTTTTCCTAGTAATAGATGTGATATTATCCATTCCAAAGGGTTTTTGTATAGCTGAAATCAATTTAAAACACAACAGTTGAGAAAAAATACTGACAAGCAGGGCGCCTGGGTGGCTCAGTGGGTTAAAGCCTCTGCCTTCAGCTCAGGTCATGATCCCAGGGTCCTGGGGTCGAGGCCCGCATCGGGATCTCTGCTCAGCAGGGAGCCTGCATCCTCCTCTCTCTCTGCCTGCCTCTCTGCCTACTTGTGATCTCTCTGTCAAATAAATAAATAAAAATCTTTAAAAAAAAATACTGACAAGCAGATCCTCTGAAACATTTAGGTTGCCATGTTTAATAAACCTATGAAGGTTATTTTCAGCTGCCATCTTTTCAACAAAAAATTTAAGAGCCCAGTAATGCAGTCTAGTTCTCCGAGTTCAGATTTGAATAAAACTGAGGACATAACAGCAAAGGAAGATCTTTCATTCCATTTTCTACCTGTCCACCCTTTTCTCCAGCCACATAGTGTCAGGTCTGCATCTGGTCTCACCTTTGGGGCAGAGCAAGGTCTCTCTAGCACGTGGTACCCACATGGTGTTTCACAAATGTTGGACCTGGACGGTTCTCAGAGCTGCCCCTCACCATCCCCCAAATTCAGGCTTCAGGGTTTACCAGAACAGAGACTGGCTGACAAAGCAGCTAGTTCTTTCTCACGGCTTTAGATTGTCATGTACGGACAGCAAGACGATCGCCCAAGTAGGAGGCCCTTAGTCATTCTTTCCACGCAAAAATGGAAATGTGGATCATGAGGTGACTTTGCTTCATGGAAAGCCAGGCAGAGCAGCTGCTTTGGGAATAGAGGCAGAAAGAGCAAAACAGTTGAGTGACCAAGAGGGAGTGTCAGGGTGACATGGTTCATAGACTCTTGTTCTGTGGAGTAGCCTGCTCTCTTTCACTCCTTTTTACTCCTTCCAACCAGTGAACTGACTCATCCTACTGTTCTGAAGCCTGACACGCCACTCCCCTCCGTTAGCCTTGGGAGATGTCCTTTACCAAATGGCCATTTCTTTTGGCTTTGGGGGAGGCTTGTCCTCACCCCTGGCCTAGAAGTAAGGAGGCCTGAGCTTGTGTCCACCCACACATCTTCCTATCACTGACTGTGGCTTTGGGTAACTCCTTCCACCTTTTCTTTCTCTTTCTCTATTTCTTTTCCTTCCTTCCTTCCTTCAGATTTTATTTATTTATTTATCAGAGAGAGAGAGAGAGCACAAGCAGAGGAGCAGCAGGCAGAGGGAGAAGCAGGCTCCCTGCTGAGCAGGGAGCCCCATGTGAGACTCCATCCCAGAACCCTGGGATCATGACCCGAGCCAAAACCAGACACTTAACTGACTGAGCCACCCAAACGCTCCATCCTTCCACCTTTTCTGAGCCTTGGGCTCTTCATTTCTAAGCTAGAGGAAAGTGGCACAGATATTAGAGCCTCTAACGTTTTTTCTGACTCCAACTCTTTATGGGTTTTCCAACTAATACCCATACCACGGAATGGGGACTTGATTCCCCAAATGAATCAAAGCATCTAACACATGATTTGTCTCTTTTTTGATATTGCAGTCCTCCCACGATCCCCAAAGTAGCTGAGGTACCCAAATGAGCATCTCCCAACATACACAGCATTTTTCTTTCACACTATGTTAAATATGTATGTAATAGTTATGTATGTAGGTAGGTAATTAAATATATATGTAATATTTATATTTATAGTTAAATATGTATGTAATATTTATATTTTTAAAGATCGATTATTAAATTTAACTTATTAAATTAATTACCTGGCTGATTTTTTTTTTCTGAACAGAAAGTTGTAGGAAGTTCTGAATCTGTCTTGTTCATCAGTGCCCAGCACAGTGTCTGATACACAGCGGCATTCAATAGAGAACTGCTCTGTGTGTGAGTGAATGACTGGGGGGATGGACAGATGAAAAGGCTACTTAAGCCCATCCTGACAATCCCTTTAATTTGACTTCCGAGTTTTCAACAGTGGCACAGGGCCAATAAATCCTTCCTTGAAAAGCTCACTGGGGTATCTCTGCCAAATGCTTTCACCTGGTCATTTAAGGAAGGTAGGAGGAATTCCTGTCTGGACCTAGAATATGATTACATTTACATTTAAGACCTAAAATATGATTAGCTTTATTTATGCTAAAATTTGTACCATTAAATATAACCCCTCTCAAAGTCAGTACAGGCTAGTAGACAATATGCAATTTTAGGCCCAAATTACGTGATTTTTACAGCTGTAAAATAAGTCATTTCTTATCTCTTAGGAGTTGAAAAGATGGCTTTTTCTCATGAATATGCAGGTGCTTGCACATTTTTAACTTTAAAAATCACCTAGCATGGTGTTTGCTGTACAGCGGGTATTTTTAACTATTGAATGAGTAAGAAAATGAATGAAAAACAACCAAAAAATGATGAATTATTACAAGAGTAACATTTTTTTCTAGTTTCTTCCTCAACCCCACTGGAAAAATTAAAATCATTTATTTGAATTTATTCACCAATATAGAAAACAATATATTAGGAAGCAAGGGCACATGGATGCAAGAGGGCCTGGGTTTGAGATGGAGTGCACCGGCAGGTAAAGCCCTTTGAACAAGTCATTGTGAACCTCTGAGTAGAGCTGAAAGAGCATCTCCTCCCTCACATCACTGTTGTAGGGGTCATGCGAGAAAACAGTATGATCAGCTGCCTTTGTAGGCCGTGAGGCTTTAAGAGAAGTTCATCATCAAGTACTATTCTTTTCCAGGAAAGGAAGCATTTCGGTGAAAAGCCCTAACTTATCTCTAAGTCAGTGGTTCTTGAAGTACAATGCACAGTAGAATAATCTGGAAGCTTTGTTAAATCAGGTCCCCCACCAGAATTTCGGAGTCAGCATGTTTAGAGGACTAGAGAATGTGCGTTTCTAACAAGTTCCCAGGGACCATACTCTGAGGACCACTGTTCTAAGTTAAGGATGGCAGTGACTGGTATCCCCATAGGAAGGTCATGTAAAGACACACACACACACACACAGATATGTGATGCAGAGGCAGAGGTTGGAGTAGTGTAGCTGTGAGCCAAGGAACGCCCAAAATTCTGGCAACCACCAGAAGCTAGAAGAGACAAGAAAGGATTCTCCCCTTCAGGTTTCAGAGAGATCATGGCCTGCCAACATCTTAATTTTGAACAACTAGTCTCCAGAACTGTGAGAAAGTAGACACATGCTATTTTAAGCCACTGCTTGTCTTGATGTGTTACACCAGCTCTGGCAAACTAATACATGTGGTCCTGCATCCTCTATGGCACTGGGTATGACACTTTGAAAAGAATAGGTGTTCAATAAATATTTGTCTTATGAATCATTGTATTACTTTAGTTTTTGAGTTTAAATGATTTATATTATTTTCCCATCATCTACTAGGTTGGCCCCTTGCTCCTGGAGGGAGAAGCACACTTCAGGCTTCTTCTGTATTCTCAATGTATGGCTCAGCAGTGCATATGTAGTCAATACTCAACAAATGATTCTTGACTTCATATATACCTTCCATCATTGGAGCACCTGGGTGGTTCTGTTGGTTAAGCATCTGACTCTTGATTTTGGCTCAGGTCATAATCTCAGGGTTATCGGATCAAATCTGCCTTGGGCTCCAGTCTCTGTGGAGAATCTGCTGGAGATTCTCTCTCTCCCTCTCCCTCTGTCCCTCCCCCCATTCACACATATGCTCTCGCACGCACATTCTCTCTCAAGTAAATACATAAATCTTTTAAAAAGGTGTTACAACACTCTGAACTTCTCAAAAAATTTCCAGCTAAAATAAGGGTGCCTAACCAGAGGCAGTATTCATGTATAATGTGACTATCTCTGGGGAAGTGTACAGAACCCAATGACAGCAATGACAGTGTACTGAAGTATTTTTCAGCAGCAAAATAAACTGGCTTTGGAAGCTGTGTAGGGGACTGGGAAACTCAGAATTCTGTGAGAATGAAGAATATGAGGGTGACATATTGACATCTAAACTAAGAGTCAAGGGGTTTGCTTGGGCTTGAGGGAGACCAGTTAATGGGATCAACTCTGGGAGTTACAAAGACCCTGCATGTTGTCAGCACACTTAAATGTGGAGAAAATACCAGAGTATGAGACAGGTGAAGCATAACTGCCTCTATCAAATTGGAAGAACCATATGCATTCTGGAATTCTGGGTCTTTTAGGGGTACGGCCTATGGAACACCATCAGGGCTGCCTTCTGGAATATTGCTGAAACCCTAGCTTTGATATCTAAAGACTGGACCAGCTTTAAGTCTTCTAACACATGCTTCTCTTCTATGTTAACAGCATAATTTCATTATTCAAACTGACAGAGACTGAGAATAAGCAGAAAGCCAAGAATATTGCTGGAAATATTACTGCCAAGCCTCTACAGATCTTGAAGAAGTTTTACACATTCTCTTTGTTTCTGCTTTTCCATTGGTAGAAGCAAGTGGGTATGTTCCATCTGCTTACCTCACTGAGATGTGCAAAGACTAGAAGAGTTAGTTTGTGTGGGGCTCGGTGACTGGTAGATAAAAAGCATGATTTGAGTTCAATTTTGGTTCATTTCTTAAACCATTCGTTCAGATCCTTCTCTATAGACTCATTGCTCAGTTTAAACATCTTAAAACAACTTCCTGACAGGGTAGTCTAAGAGGATCCTAGGTTTATATAGGTGATTTTTTAAAAGAAGAGGGAGCTGGCTAGTTTGTACCTTAGCCTTGGAAACGTCACAAGACTTTAACACAATTGAAGACACACACATCTGTTTGAGGAAGATTCCTCTCAAGAAACTACACTTGTATCCATTCTTACAAAATTGGGAGGGGGGCAGTGATGGCATGAGTCCTCTGAAGATGGAGCTTCTTGTCAATTTAACTTCCCTGCTTGAATCCATGGAAGCTGATGGATGCAGTCAGAGCAAAAGAAGAGAGGGAAGTGTCATATATGGGCTCAGGATCTTTATTCAAGACGGCATCTATAAACTGAAATCTGACTGGTAAATCCAACTGCCGACCTGCTAGCCAGGTACAGAATCTCATTAGGTAAGGCATGTTTTGAGATGTTGTCTTAATATCTCATTTGGATTCAATGTAAATTTACAGTTTCACTGGCCAAGCTGTCAGCTGGTGAATTCTAGCCAAGGGTGTTCTATTGTCAATCTGCTTTCCTAGATGACAGAAAAGTCTAGGCCCTAATCACTCATGGATTGTGAAACTTGCCACATATTTTCTTTCCATATTTTCTGTGTACCCTTTCCTTCCATGCTGGTAAGAAACTCAAACATCTAGGCCAAATTCATTAATTCATGGATCCTGAGGTTTGATGACTTAATCCCTTCCTAAATTATAGATGGCCATTGTTTCATGATTACACCCAGATACTAAACACGCCTTAAAGTCTCTGCTTTTAATCTCGGAGGTTGTTATTCAGCCTTGTATTGGTCAACTATGATGTAGATACTGAATCATAAAGCTCAGGAAAAAGAAGCAAAGCCCCATTAACCAAGAAACGTATAGGTCTCAAGAAGTTAGTACCAAGCATTATAGTTTATTTGTTCATTTAAATGTTCATTCATTCATTCATTCATTCACTCCTTCAACAAACATTTCAACCAAAATGATTTAAGAATGGGTCTTGGGGCACCTGGGTGGCTCAGTGGGTTAAAGCCTCTGCCTTCGGCTCAGGTCATGATCCCAGGGTCCTGGGATTGAGCCCCGCGCTGGGCTCTCTGCTCAGCATGGAGCCTGCTTCCTCCTTTTTCTGCCTGCCTCTCTGCCTATTTGTGATCTCTGTCTGCCAAATAAATAAATAAAAATCTTAAAAAAAAAAAAAAAGAAAAGAAATGGGTCTTGTTACCAATGCTCTTACAGCTTAAAGTCAGACATACTGGCAAGAAATTATCTGCAAGACAGGTTCAGACAGAAGTCAGCATAAGGATACAAAGGAGGAAATGACCCATTTAGGTGATGAGATGAGTCTGGGGAGGAACTTCTCAAGTTTTATTTTTAATCACAAGATACTATTCGCTGAAGAACTATGTATGTTTGAGAGAAGAAAAAATAAGAAGGAAGGAAAAACCCATCTCTTCAAACTCACCAATTTTAAATTACGTTCTGTCCCTATGGCACCTTTCTGTGATATTTCTAAGACAGCTGCCTCTGGCCTTCCTAGCACATCCCTCCCCCAAAGAGATCAGCTGTCTTTTCCCTTTGCATTATATTAGGAGGTCAGAAAATGGATTTCTATTTCACTCCCTGAAGGTAAGATTTCTTTCTTCACTGGGAAAATCAAGTTTAATAAATAGTGCATTGGCCAATGAGCAGCAGTGTGAAAGTGGTTATTTTTTTTTTCTCAGATTTCCTCCAGTAGGTCAGATGCTTAGCAGTTAGAAAATAAACAGGGTTTAGAAAAAAAAAAAAAAAATCCCTTCTTCTGACATTAATTACTATTGACATGTTGTTTGTATAAAAGCAAGTAAAAGGATAAAGACAGTATGAGCTCAATAGATTTAGCATAAATGAGCACCTAAACTGCCACTTCCTGGGAGAAGGTCTACTAGACTCTTTTCCTTTAGTTATTTGAATATCTGCTGTCTGGCATCAAGGAGCTTTCTAAAAACACAGATGCCAGGGCCACTCTGGCCTTTGAGTCAGAATCAGGGTGGGTGAGATTTTAACAAGCTCTGTAAGTGATTCTAATAACTAACCAGAGATGAGAACATCTGTCCTACTCCAGATTCAGAGTCCATAAGGCACAGGTTTGTAAATATCAATATATCTCATATCAGTAAATACGTGTATTTACCTTGTAGGTATGTTTACAATTGCATAGGTAAATATATCAGAAAATACAACATATTTACAGATCTCCATCATCCACATTATATTGCATATATATTTTTCTCATTTACGCTTATATCAAAATAAAAATTATTAATAAACTTAAAAATAATGGCCTATATAGGAAGAATTGCTATGAAATAATGAAATCAATTTTCTACAAAGTATGCCAGCATGTGTAGGTACATGCGTATAGGACCTATAGGCATACATACGGTTTATAAGCAGGTAGTATACACACATGCACATATGTGTGAACTCATGTATAACTTATTTATATGTGCAAATGAATACAATTCTAAAAGATTGTGCTATCAGCCACTTTCCTTAATAATGTTTTATTGATAGGAACAAGAAAATCTTTGTTCGGATCTAGTTTCGGAGACAGTAATGAAATCTGTTTTATTGTTTTATATTCACGTCCTGAATTTTATTAAATCTGCACACACATAAACACACACATGCCCACAAACAAATACAACAGCTTTCCCTACACTTAACTGTCAATGCTCTCTGACAGTTTACCAAACTCAAAACCTAAGGGTATTGTTTTGTCTTCGTGAAGATAACTCAAGAAAAGTCCAATCCTTCTGGAATCAGACCCCTTGTACGTTGAAAACGACAACAGCTCTTGGTGTTTTTGCTCAAGGCCCTCTGTGCTAATCTGATGAAAATTATGCATACTTTGCAAATGATTTATGGGATTTGATGGGCCACCCAGAAATCAGGTCATGAAGCTCAGCTTTTGAACCTTTACAGAAAAGTGGAAATCTCTGAAGAGGGAACATTTGCCTATGCATTCCTGTGCTCTCCTACAGCAATTAGCACAATGATCCGCTCAGAGTGGTTGTTTAAAAGCTGCTGTTAACTGGCTCCCTTTGTGTATATTGAGGAGTGGATATAATAAAACGAGACTGAGGGTAAAGCTAAATTCTAAAATAAACACTAAATGACAAAAACAAGTAAATTTATTGCCCCAGTTAAAATAGCTAGACACTGAGGCTCCTGAGACGACAGCCCTGCATTTACAGTTCAGCTCTGCCATTTACCAGGTAAGTGACCTTGATGGACCAAGTCAGTTATCACCATTGATTCTCCGAATCCTCATAAATAAAATAAGAATGATACAAATGTATAGATCTTGCATTGAATATTAAATGCACAGTGATTCAAAAGCCTGGCTGCATGTTAAAATCTCCTGGGAAGCTTTTAAAAAATCCTGATATTTACATTACATTTATATATACTTATGTTTGTATTTAAGAAACACTGATGCCAAAGTCCTGCCTCCTGTCCCCAGAGGTTCTGACTTAATTAGTCTGGTGTGGGTCCTGGGTATTAGGGTTTTCAAAAGCTCCCTGGGTGAGTTTGGTATGCACCCCAGATTAAGGACCACTGAGATAACTAATGCATGTAAATATCATCTGGGGGCGCCTGGGTGGCTCAGTTGGTTAAACGACTGCCTTTGGCTCAGGTCATGATCCCAGAATCCTGGGATGGAGTCCCGCATCGGGCTCCCAACTCCATGGGGAGTCTGCTTCTCCCTCTGACCTTCTCCCCTCTCATAATCTCTCTCACTCTCTCTCTCTCTCAAATAAAATCTTTAAAAAAAAATACCATCTGAATGCCTGGTTATTAATAGACTTTCAACAAATATTATCTTGAGACTGTCTAGGTAAAAACCGTACTCTACTATTCATTAGCTTGTGATTGCAACCAAGTTCTTTCAATGATCAGGACTTCTATATTCATATTTGAAAAACCAACTAATACGTTGTGAGCAATCAAAGATATTCCACATAAATCGCTCACCACGGTGGCCAATGAAATATAAGCAATTGGATTACCAACTGGTTTGTTGTCATTACCATTATTACCCTCACTTCCCTCTGACCCCAGAACTAATCAAAGCGTGTTCGTTCTATACCTCAGCTGAATAATGCATTTACGTAAATGATGATGCCTTTCAACACAATTTGAAAGTGTATCACAATACGTTTTCTTTTTAGATTTTCCTATGTGCCTCAAAATATACATTTTGCCTAATATTGCTATTAGTCTTTACAAAATATTTGTATCCAAACTATACCATGATAATTTGAAGAACTAAATCAATCAACTGATTTAAGTCAAACTTTCTGATTTCTCTTCTAGTCATAAGTCATAATTATTATACAAAAATGGCAGAATTCGTCGATGTTCCCTCTTTAACAAATTCCAGTAATACCCTTGCATCTAGGTCAACTCTGTTTGCTGACTTGTATACAATAAATATTCCAAATTTTGACTTTTGCTTTAATCAATACATGCTTTTTTAATGTCCTTTTCTTCTTAATAGTCTATTAAATTTTGTTGTTCTTGGTAACAGACTTTTTAAAAAGCAGTCAATCTCACTGAATCCATTATACGCAAATTAACCTTTATACAGAGGGGAGTATATTTCGTCTCTCCTATCTCTTTATCCTACCCTTCTGTGGAAGTCTTTCCATTTTGCTGCCCTTGTTTCTTCCTGTAAAAGGTAACTAGAGTATTCTGCTTTGATTTCTTGCTCTCCTTTTCATTTCTGGGCCAGAGCTTTCTTTATCTGTGTTCCTTTCTCTGTGTGTTGTTCTCTTTCAGAGGGTATGGTAATTTGCTCTGCTGTAATTACATCTGTCTGCATACACCAGCACCATGTGAGCAAGCCTTTATTCTTACACTACCTAGAATAACAATTATCAGTCAAGTTCCTTATTACCTAGACAAAAAAAAAGAAAAAAAAAAAAAGAAAAGAAAAGAAAAGAAAACTTGCCGAGTACTGAAGAATTCCCCTTTCTTTACGAGGGAATATATATAGGACATAGGTTTTTAAACCCTTCCCACTGGAAAATAAATAAATAAATAAAGCCCGCATCTACCTTTTCCTAAAACTGGAATGCTGAGGTAGACAGATGTATTACAATGTGTTCAGCTGAAAAGGGGAACTGGCATATGTGATCGCTTTGTAGAAACCAATGCAATTTCATGGCAAGTTATTAGACATGACCGATGGAGTAATGGAGAAGATTTGTATCTGTGTAATTCTCATTAATTCTTTCTGGAACCAAGTCCCATGTCCTCCTATCATAAAATAAAATAAAATAAAATAAAATAAAATAAAATAAAATAAAATAATAAAATCAGAGACGACCTACATTTTGGTATTTGGCCATTCTATTACAGATAGATTGATTCTCAACCTGATCTCTTCCAAGTTGGGATCTAGTAAGCATTTTGGCTTTATGATATTTATGACATCCCTTAAGACACTAAGTATACATTCTTATATTTCATTAGATAATAATATTTGCAGAACAATCTACAGTGTTCTGGGTGCTTTCAAATATATTGTTTTATTTGAGCCTCACCTCTATGCCAATTTGAAGCAGGATGAAAATCATTAACTTTATATTAAAGATAAGGAAAAATGAGGCCCAACAGGTCTAAATAACTTGCCCAGAATCCCCCACTAGGAAATGGCAGAGCTGGGACTAGAACCCAATTAATCAATGGGCCTCAAGTACAAAATTTTTTCACTTCAAAAAGCTACCTCTCTAAATGAACCCTACAGAATCTGCAGAAAGCATCTGATGGAAAATGTCCAGTATCTGAATAGTTCTAGAGTTTGCCCTGGAATAAAATACTAAAATCTTCTAATCATATTTTTTGAATGTAGTCCACCCTGATCCATTATACTTACTTAGATAAATAAAGGGAAACTAAAAATAAGTATCTGCACACATATTGACTTAATCAATGTTACATGGCATCCTAAGGAGCTGTCGTTGTCTCAGACAAAATCACTACCCTGGTCTGAAGCTTCGTTCAGTGGCATTCTAGTAGTTGGAAGAAGGGACAGTCACTTATAAGACTGGGGAGGGGGCCACAATTTGGAGAATTTGGGAGAATCTCCTAGTCTTTTTTTTTTTTTTTAAAGATTTTATTTATTTATTTGACAGACAGAGATTACAAGTAGGCAGAGAGGCAGGCAGAGAGAGAGAGGAGGAAGCAGGCTCCCCGCTGAGCAGAGAGCCCGATGTGGGGCTCGATCCCAGGACCCTGGGATCATGACCTGAGCCGAAGGCAGAGGCTTTAACCCACTGAGCCACCCAGGCGCCCCGAGAATCTCCTAGTCTTTAGGAAGATTTAAACCAATGTCTGTGACATGCTCTGAGTTGTCTTATTTCTGATTTTTATTTATATGTTTTGGAAATATAATTTGCGGTTCACTGTAGCAGTAAAAAGCATTGCTCAGAGGATGGCCCTGGGGGTGAACTATGGGGATGGCAAAGGAGACATGAGGTATGAGGAACACATCATAAGCAGAAAGTTTCAGGCAGATTTTTTGGCAATGGAATGTCCTAACTGCTTTCAACATCATGGGCTGATTACCACTGGACCCTTCTCTAGTTAGCAAGTGTAAATGGAACCCAGAAACAACTTTTCTTTCTTTATTCCCATATTGCATTTTACTTCCATGGCCACCCTTCACAGAATTGTTCAGACCTGACTTTCACTGGTTACTTTTAGAGCGTTCGGTTATTCTGAGAAAGAGCCTTCATTAATCTTATATCTTTCAGAGGTCCTTCAAGTATAAAACCTTAGTCCTTGAATCCTCTCATTTTTGACCCTTGGATAAAATCAACAGATTTGTAGAACTAAAAAGACCATATATGACTGTAATAACTTGCAATTATTGAGTTCCTTTGGCATGTTTGGGGAATTGGAGGCTTACAACACTTCCACAAGGGCATTGCTATTATTTTCCCAGTTGACAGATGAGGAAAGGCTTGGTGACTTGGTGAAGAAGACGTAGCTGAGGGGCAGCCAGCCTGATCACCGCCAGGTTTCACTCCATAGCTTTGCTTCATTCACACAGCCCCTGTGACTGACTGTCTCTGGGGCTGGCTTTAATGGATTTATTTGCATCAGTGCGTCACAATGGAGGAAGTAATGGGAAGTAACTCAATCTTTCACTCAGTGACTCCAATAATCGTGAACCACACAGCTGCATGTCGATGGCAGTGATAAACTGATGGCCTGAATGGAGACTGCACCCGGGTCCAGCACGCACGCACGCACGCACAGAGCTCAGAGCTGGGAACCTGCCTGCCCTGCTCTGTCATTCTGCATCACAAAATACCAGGGACTGTTGGGCCAATGCAATCATCTAACTAGGAGAACTGTCTCGGTTTCCTAAGGAATACTGGAGTTTTCTCACAAAAGCTGGAGCTCCTTGAGGCTGAACAGGGCGAGACAGACATCCTCACAAATCACCTGCAAACAATTGTGGCAAAACAGGAAATACACTTGGGAAAGAAAAAGTGCTACTTTTTAAAAACAAACAAAATGGGTGCATGGGTGGCTCAGTGGGTTAAAGCCTCTGCCTTCAGCTCAGGTCATGATCTCAGGGTCCTGGGTTCGAGACCCGCATCCGGCTCTCTGCTCAGCAGGGAGTCTGCTTCCTCCTCTCTCTCTGCCTGCCTCTCTGCCTACTTGTGATCTCTGTCAAATAAATAAATAAAATCTTAAATAAATAAATAAATAAATAAATAAATAAAAACAAAATGACCAAAGCAGAAACTCAGACACTATTTAATTATCATTAGATAAAATAACCAGCCTTAAGCTACCTGAATGGAGAAATGGTGGTAGAGAATTTCCTAGAAAAAAAGTAAGAAAGCTAACCAAGTAATAACCACAGTACTGAAAACAGACGCTAAGATCTGTTGAGGGTTTATCATTTGCCAGATTTTATATCAAGAGCTTTATATGTGTTATTTGATTTAATCATCTGATCAATTCTATGAAGTTACACTATTATTAGCCTCGTTTCATAGACGGGGAAATGGACTCAATATGATTAATTTTGAATATTGAATAATATGACTACACACTTCGTGTGGGACAGAATTTAAATCCAAGGGTGTGTCAGACTCTCAAACTTGTTATTTAAAAGCTCTCAGATCCTAAGTATCTTCACAATTATAAACCTATTGACCACCTCCCCACGCCACCCTAATGCCTAAATGGTATAGCCCCTTATTGAGAAGCAAAGCCAAAATTCCAGGTTAACATATTAATAACTTGCAAATGCCTTTCCATCTCCATCTGGGTAAGATAGCTGACTTGGCACGGGTAGTTTCTCATTCTTAACCCAAATTTAGCTTATTTTTCTTTTGCATTTTCTCATTCAAAAGGACAGTGCTAAATCTGTGATCCAAAAGCAAATTTAGAATGAGTGGGACTTCAGTTTGTAGAAATTAAGACTAAAACTCATTCTCAAGTCTCAGAAAATGTGGAGAAGCTCTTCTTCTGTGATCCCACTACACCTTAGACATAACACATTAGAGCAAAAACCCTGGCATAGCATGATTTAGTTTTGGTTTGCCTATTTGCCTGCCACCCACTCCCTCTTTGCCTCCCCCCACTGCAACACCCACACCCTGAACTGAAAGCCCCTTGAGGGCAAGTTATTAATCTTTTCCTATTTTAAATTTCTTTCAACCACCACTTAACTAAAATAGGTTAAATGGTTACATGAACCAAACCAAATGGGGTCGGGGAGGGGAAGTGTCCGGCAATTCTTGGTTTCTCCAAAAACCTCTAAGAAACAGTTGCTAGAAGCATAGCTTCAGGTAAAAGACATTGGAGCTGGGTTTTGCAGCTAAGAGGACTTCGAGCATAATAAAATAAAAACACTGACCTAATTTGAGCAGCAATGATGATAAATTCACCAAATGCCAATTTAGAGCTGTTACATTATAAAGGGGAAGGAGGAGATACTCCTCTTCAAGAATCATAATATTAATGAAAAGTCTGGGGAAGACATGAATACTAAGAGAAAGCAAATCTATAAGAAGTTAAATTTATCTAGATGGGTTACATTGAGTAATAAAATGAAGTATGCATTTGAAGCAGCTTCATCCTGAGATGATAAAACATGGGGCTTATTCAGGCAGTAGCTAAGGGGTGACTGGCTGAAGCACTCCTCCTTTGTGATTTATTACTCAGATGGTCTCTGCATAAACTTTCTGAAATCATGCTGAAGCCAGGACAGAGCTGCCGTGAGTATTGTGGATCTGCACGGCTGAACAATACAGACCCTTCTGTTTTTGGCTATAGAGCAAATGAAAAGAAAAGATATGGAGTTTCTTGGAATTTACAAGCTGTGAAAAAAAAAAAGTTGCCAATTTTGTTTCTAACATGAAAAGAAATGAATGAAAGGCTTTTTAGAGACAAATATTGAGCTTGCCTCCTTGGGACACATGATGAATTCATGGTACAATTACTTCTTTTGTCCAAGATAGAGAAGAGGCTGAGTGGGTTTTGAAAATTTGCATGTCCATTTCATCAAAAAGAGGACAGATAAAAATGGGAGGCTTAATGTTCAAAGCAAGTGAGAGGCATAAGTGGGTTGGAAGCCAAGCAAACATATGCTAACTTCCATGGCGCCAACCTATTTATATTTCCCTCTGCCTCCCTGCAGGTCACCTTAGCATGTCCACACTGCCCAGTCTGCTGAGGTCCAAGTTAGAAGGGAAGCACTGGGAAGGGTGATCACTCACAGTAGAAATGGAAACAAACAAACAAAAACAAACAAACAAACAACAACAACAACAAAAAAAACAGTGCCAAACTCTAGAGTATCAACAGTGTCAAATTCTTAACTCAGTTAAGAATTCAATATTATTGGGATGCCTGGGTGGCTCAGTTGGTTAAGCAGCTGTCTTCGGCTCAGGTCATGATCCAGCGTCCTGGGATCGAGTCCGACATCGGGCTCCTTGCTTGGCTGGGAGGCTGCTTCTCCCTCTGCCTCTGCCTGCCACTCTGTCTGTCTGTGCTCGCTCGCTCCCTCTCCCTCTCTCTCTCTGACAAATAAATAAATAAAATTAAAAAAAAAAAGGAATTCAATATTATTAAAAAAAAAAAATCCAGGGGCTCCTGGGAGGCTCAGTAGGACAAGCATCTCCCTTGACTTAGGTCAAGATCTTGAGTCCTGAGATAAAGCCCTGAATAGGGCACCCTGCTCAGCAGGGAGTCTGCTTCTCCTTCTGCCCCTCCCCCTGGTCAGGTTTTCATGCTCTCAAATAAATAAATAAATAAATAATTTAAAAAAAATTTCCAGATGTATCCAATACTGCCACCACCTACTCATTCTTACCATACCCACCCTGCCACACACACACACACAACACACACACACACAAACCTCTCTCCTCTTCCCAACTCTTTAAAAGGTGACAGACTAGAAAGAGCACTGTTTTGGGAGTTTAAACCCCAGATTCTGATTCAGTCAGGGTCAGATTCTGACTTTACTCTCTTCTCATACATATAGAACAGAAAAAGCTGATTATAAAGTTGAGACCTCAATTTCTCACTTGTAAAGTGGAGCCACTGGTACTTATTCTGATTTTTTCTTTGATTAGGGGAAACACATACATAATTTTAAAATCTTCAACAGAATAAAACCATATACAGGGAAAAATAAATCTACACCATCTCTATCTTCCAGTTCTCCAGTTTCTTTACACCTTTTTATAGAAACAAGGGCAGCCGCCTTTATATTACATATCCTTTCAGAGATAGTGTGCGTATGGTAATAAGATAGCTAAGATTTCATAAGGACTTATTATGCACCAGGGGTGCTCTCTGTGCATTACCTGTATTCACTCATTTAATTCTCAGAATAACTCAATAGGAAGGATTCTATGATCCTATTTTGCAGAGAAAGAAACTGAGAGACATAGAAGACACATAGTTTAAAATGTAGTGAAGGAAAGATGACAACCCACTAATCTTGCTCAAACACTGTTAAATAAATACTAGAGGTCTAGTAAATGTGAATTCATGGTACAAAGACTTATAATTCCTATTCAGATGATAATTGAGAGGGTTTCTGGAAGATTAAATGAGAGACTGTAAATTGTATTCTATGTGGAAGTGAAAAGTGCACTCAAAAATTATCCCATACACACAAAACTGGTCGTACGGACTGGTTGCCGATTTTCTATTTGAAGCCTTTGCAATTTCCCTGATGTTTCATGTAATGATACATCATTGGCTGATTGCATTAAATGCCATGAGAATCCTGAAAGATTACTTTATGACTGTTATTTTGTAATTGTTGATCTGGATGTTGTGAATTACCTTTCAAAAATGGACAGGACAAAAGTTGGGGGGGACACTTAAGTAAAGAATTTCCTTTTCACTGAGGATGATGAATCATACACAGAGTCTACCATAAAAAGAAGGGGGAAAAAAAAACCACTTTCCCATTTTTCAGGGGCGGATGGGGCAGGCAGGGTCCATCTTCTTCAGAGAAAAAGCACAAAAGACAAATTCTCTGAAGCAGCAAAGCCAATCCTCTACAGATGAAGGACAGAGGCTTGGAAGGGCCAGTTATTCTGATGACAATAGAATTCCAGAACTTTCAGAGATGATATAGTTCAACTTTCAGTCTTTCAAGGAACACTGGCCTTCAGAGATATGTCCCAAGGCATTCCGTGTTCAAATAAGTCTGTGCAATACTATATATCCTCCTTTGGAAATACACAGAACACATTATCATATTAGGAATTCTCAAGGGTCCTATTATAAAAAAAAATACAGAAATCACTTAACTTTGTTTACCTAGAAATTTAATGACTGATTCTGAAAAGAAACATTCTTTCCTTGAAATACAGCCTAAATACAGCCTTAGAGTCCACTTCGGAAATGTTGGTATAGTTGAGAATTCAGTACGGGCACAACCCATACACACATAGCCCCCTCACTCAGACTGCCACCAACGGAATGTATCTGCTCCCGGGTTCAAAGAGCAAACAACAGTCTAGAGAACCTGGCATGACTAAGATCACATGATTGCATATTATGTTGGAACTAAAATCCAGGTCCCCTGACTCCTACACCCAATACAATGTGTTTCCCCTCAGAGTGCCCCCCCGATGAGCTCAGTCTTCTCTTTGTTGGAGAAACACTACTGAACAGATTCCAAAATGTTTAGAAGGTACAACTTCAGACAGAAATCCTGATGGGAATGGTATTCTTGAGCTCTGCAGGATTTCCACCTGTATCTCTGCCTTATACCCAGAGGATGCAGGACTAATGCTCAGATGTGGAAAAGAAGGGAAGATGGGTTTAAAAAATTGAAGGCTTTGGGGCACCTGGGTGGCTCAGTGGGTTAAAGCCTCTGCCTTCGGCTCGTGTCATGATCCCAGGGTCCTGGGATCGAGCCCCGCGTCAGGCTCTCTACTCCTCAGGGAGCCTGCTTCCTCCTCTCTCTCTGCCTGCCTCTCTGCCTCCTTGTGATTTCTGTCTGTCAAATAAATAAATAAAATCTTTAAAAAAAAAAATTGAAGGCTTTCACTGGCACAAACTGGAAAGCATATTTCATGGAAAGAAGAAATAAAATGAAGGAGGTGAGGAGTTGGGAGAGGAGTGACCAGATAGCCAGTTCAACTCTCCCCAATTTGCCTCCTCATGCCATTCTCTTATTTCCATGGGTTCGGGATCTGTTCCATTTGGCAGTTGGATAAAATTGGTTATGCTCAGCTGACATCAGTGGCCTTTTAAAGAACAACTGTTCTTCACCATGAAGCTACAGTTCTGCCATCATCAGAGGTGTCCCAGCCCCATGGGAGAGGCCTTTTAGATACAAGCAAGGTTGTCTGATCACAGAAGTTGGCAGCTGTGGTGGCACGCCCCTGCCACATTACTGAGAAAGCAGCTGTCACACAAACACAGGCAGAGCCTCAGGAGCCCAGGCCTCACAGGAGCCTTCAACCTCAGCACCCACCCACCACAAAAATGTTACTGAGTGCACCTTAGGCCTAAGGCTCACACTGCTCCACATCCTAGCAGGACTGCTCTTTCCACCACTTTTCACTCAACAGAAAACACCAGTGACACAATGATCACCTTATGCTTAAGGATTCACCCAAATCATTCTAGATTCTAGAGCACAACTCAGTTCAGAAATGATTTTAAGAAAAGAAATTGCTCTCAAATAGGCTAAGATTTTTGTCTTGAAAATCTTCTATCTTTAAAAAAAAAAAAAAAAAAAAAAAAGAATGTAGGTACATTTTCTTAAGGAGGCCTGCAGTTGAATAGCCAGTGGCTGACAATAGAGAAAGTGGAGGGCGGGGGGGAAGGCACCCTAGCAAATAAAGACCTAAGCAGAAAAAGTAAATTGCAAAGTACTTCATTTGTCCTTGCAATCGAGTTCAAGACAGAAGACCCCATCAGCAAAGCTGAAGCCTAAAAAGTGATTTAAACTTGGCCTTTCTGGGTTATTTCTTCATCCATTTGCCTATTCTTTCATTCAGCTCATACTCCCTGGTGCCCACGTGCTCACAATGACTTAGGTTCCAGTAATAATGAGATGCGACCTTTCATTTTAATCACTATTCACTCATTCAACAAAATGAATAGGTAATGATTACTAAGTGCTACTAACAGCATTGACTGGTGCCAGGTCCTGGGAATGAAGACGGATCAGAGATAGCTCCTGCCTCGCTGAATTCCATGGCTTGAAGGGAAAACGGACCCATATATGATGACAATGCAGCAGAATAACAGTACTTCGTACCACAGGCTATCAGAACACTCCTCTGCACTGCCAGTCCTTCTGTCTGCACCATTTCTGCAATTTCCATTTTCCTCCATGTGCATCCCGTGATGATCCTCTGACATCTGAACAAGAAAGCCAATGACAGATGCACCCGTGTCTTTGCTGACATTCCTTCTGTTCTAATCAGGGACACAGCAGGAGGGATCAGATGGCGGTCATCCCTGATGACTGGTTTTGGATGTGGTCAGACCTCAGGGTTTCTCTCCCTGGCCCCTTAGCCAGCATCAGGGAGAATGTGAGGAACAGCAAACTGCATGGTCCTGTGTGCCAGAGTCAGCAATATTTTCTCAGAAGAACCTCTGCCCGGCCATTCACTCTTCAAGGCAAGCCAACCTGGAGGGAGAATCTTTGCATGTCAAACGAAAGACCCTGGTAGTGAAGACACCAAGGATGAACACCAAGGACAAATCATGGGAGTCTCTGGTCTGGTTTGAGAACAAGGAAAGCAGAATTACATATTAGAAGAGATCATTAGCCTGAATCCATGATGCGTATTTAATCTCTTCTGATTGGCACTGGGTTTTAAAAATAAAAGTGCCCCAAATAACATCTCCTACCACTCACGTAGTCAAAGACGCCTTTTGCGAATGTCACTTACAGGTCACAGGACTGATGTCACATTTCAAACTGTGCAAATGGTATCCCAGACAAGCCAGCTCTTCAAAACTCCTCCCTTCCACATGACTCAACTTCGCTTCGTAGACTCTGTTCTCCCCTCTGTTCATTAAATTAGTTGATGCCTACGGAATGCCAATACCAGACTAGAGAGAGAGGCTTGTACTACTGAGTCCTATTTCTCTCACACATAACCCCAAACAATGGACGTCTCAAAAACAAAGCAACTTCACACCCGCTGCCACGACAGACCCTCAAAACTAAAAGAAAAAAAATGCCACAGCATGTATGTGGGCATTTCAGGAGTTTCAGAGGCTCTCATCATTACCAGGATTGCATTTTCTCACATTCCTTTCTCATATATTTCCTTGCACGGTGAAAAGCTAAACCAAATAGAGCCTATGAAAAACTTGTTGACGGGAAACCCGGATATTAGTGCACTAAGCTGGGAATCTTTAGGTATTACACCAAGTTTAGTGTTCTCACGGGTGTTCTTATATACCCTCAAAAAAACAACAGCATGTTTCTGGAAGCTAAGGATGCTGTAGTAAGCTTCTGACAATGTTTATCATTGTGTTGGGCCCAGAGTCAGTGTCTAATAGACACTTGTCAGTCACCCGATGGAATGAATGTTCAAGTATCTTCCACTTAGCAGTTTTGTGTCATAAAAGGAAACTTGATGGGTTGGTCTGGAGATTTAAAGTAACTAGAACTAAAAGGTAGAGTCTGAGTAGGCGTAATCTACAAAAGCAATACCCTAGATTAATAGGATTGCTTGGCAGCGACATCTTTGCTTGTTGGCTGTAAATTTCAACTGGCAACAGTTGCACTCAGAATGAAACACTTCAGATCCATCTCTCCACCTTCATAATATTCACAGCGTAGCAAATATGAAATATGCCACACCTTTGAGAGTTCCCAGTCCTTAAAAAAAATGCATTTTAGGTAATGCATATGCCATAGTAACTAGATTCTCAGAAATAGCTCCTGGAAATGAAGTCTGATAGTCTTTTTCTTTCTTTCTTTCTTTTTTTTTATAAAGATTTTATTTATTTACTTGACAGAGAGAGAGATCACAAGTAGGCAGAGAGGCAGGCAGAGAGAGAAGGAGAAGCAGGCTCCCCGCTGAGCAGAGAGCCCGATGCGGGGCTCGATCCCAGGACCCTGAGATCATGACCTGAGCCAAAGGCAGAGACTTTAACCCACTGAGCCACCCAGACATGCCTGAAGTCTGATAGTCTTAAAAACAAAATTAAAACAGAGCCCACCCTTGCACTGATATTACTCAATGTGCAACCTCATCAGTGACATCATCTACCTCAGGAACAAGTTCCTCTTCAAAGGGCACTGTCTGAATTTAGGTAACGAGCTGACAGCTTATTTTCTATTTCTTTCTCTCTTGTGCTTCTCAGGGAATCATAGACGCAGTCAGCTTTACAGCCAATTAGTTAGAGGTTGAGGATTTAAAGGGAGGAATAGACTCCATATTTCCATGAGAACAAATTCAATTGTACCAAAAAAACAATCTTTGTTTGATATCAGCATGATATAAGCTGGGGAGATAATGGGTCAAGGACGTGACAAACAATTTGTAGAGGAATTGTTACAGGAGTCATATATATTATATGTTTATAGACACACACGTATATACATATTTATTTATTTTAAAATTGCTTCTTTCAACTGTGCTTTCAACTTCTTTCAACTGTGCTTCCACATTGTAAATATATATATATATATATATATATATATATATATATATATAAAATCAATGACTTGGTTAGGAATTAGAAACACTTCTAAGAATGTCCTTTTCTCAACAGTTACATTTCATATCTTAACCAATATGTACGGATTTTTTAAATTCCTTTTAGTCTTTACATATTGATGAGAAATAATGGCACACGAACCATTTATTAAACTGAATCTTGTGCCTGGGGAAGATTGGGAAGAAGATTGCCGAGGGATTTGAATTTAGTGGTAAAACGGGGCAGTGTGGAAACTAATCTAATCTTAATATTTAGGCAGTATTTCTCTCCAGGGTAAGCCATTCATCTGAAGAACAACAGAGCCACCCTAAAGAGAAAGATGAGCTGGGAGGCACTGATTCCACGCCCACTGATGTGGAACAAGTACATGTCCCACTGTGGAAGCAGACACGGATTCCTCAAGGGCACTCTGCTTTTTAACTCTTGGGTCTCGAACCACAAATTGGGGACACTCAGGAGACGTTATAAGTACAGCTCCAGATGGGTGCCAGAGTGTCTAGAAAGATTTCCCTGTTGTTTTTTTCTATGCCATTTCATTGGAGAGCCAAAAGAGTTGGTTCATTTAAAGATGTTTATACTCCTAATTTTTTTTTTACTCATTTTACTCCTTTTTTTTTTTTCCTTAAAAAAAGAAATCCTTTTACTCCTAATTTTTTTCTAAGAAGCAAAAAGGAAGGGGGAAGTATTTCCATGTTAAAGGAAACAAAGAAATCAAACTCGAGAGTACTGGTTAGTAGTAAGAACACTGAATGATAATATAATTGGAAGATGTAGGTTTTGATTCCCTTTTCTCCTGGCTAGCTGAGTGAGTGCAGGCAAATTCTTTGACTCTCTGGACTTCCATCTCCTTAGAGGTAAAATGAACTCATATCCCTCTTTAACTTGGGAGGACTGCTAAGTGTCTGATAACACTGTTTTTGATATGTAGCCCCATGCCTGGCACATAATAGACACTCAATAAATTGAAAAATGAATAATTTGGATACTTTGGATGCTGTTAGGATTTCTGTAAAATGCTTTGAGTGCTATAAATGTGGTGTCATCAAACTATTTCTAGCATAATTCAAATAAGAAAATTCACCTTACTTTCACAGCATGCATTGCTTTAGATTGAAATCAAACTTATTTAAATGCCTCTTCCACTAAGTTGGTCCACAGTTCTGTAGCTTGCTGAGTTAGTCTGCTATGGATAGGTAGAATGATAGATCAAATGATATGATAAATACATCATGAGGGAAATTTTCCTGTTATCAGAGTTCTGATATATGACGTGTTTACTTCCATAGTTTCCAAGCACCTCCTAATCCCTGCAGGCTCAAAGAGATAAATTAATTTGAAAAAAACTATAGATAGTAAGCTCATGGGATCCGTATATTTAGGTATTTATTACTTCCATTTTGCTAGAACCCTCTACCACCAAAAATAAATCTTGGAGAATAAATACTGCTTTTCGAGTGTATCCTAGCAAGAGCAATATAAAAATAATTTAGGACCAACTGTGTAATTATGTGCATTTATTCCAACCTTCCATTACTAGAGATAACAAGATGAATAGTAAAATGTGAACTTTAACAATCCTGTAATTATAGCCAATGAACTGTACATTATTGAAAGAATTGTGCAAAATCCAGATGCAAAAGAATCAACTTGGTATGTAAATAGAAATGAAACACTAAAATCATCAAGTGATGAAGAAGTAATGTAGAAAGCTAAATTGCTTTCCAGCATTTTTTATTGCCATGTTTTCATTTCTTTCACAAATACTCGGTTTCTTTTTATCATTTTGCCACACTTTTTACAATTACATATTGTTCAGTAGCTATAACCCTCTCAGTCGAATATTCTAGGATTACCTTTTATTCAGTTTCCTTTTTTTTTTCTAGAACGTAATTGGCATTGATAGAGTGCTTTCAATGAGCATTCTGTGTAATGAGGGCAATAATATACACTTCACTGATATTTCTTGAATTACATGAATTTGCGTCTTTGCTCAGAAGGTACCAGTTCCAGCAATAATAACTACATTTAGGAGAGGCTAGTATTTCCCTGTATGAGAATGAGCATGCTGAGTCAGAATTCAACAAGAGCATCTCATTCATCTGTAGATGGCTTGGGATTTGCTGAGAGCAGTATGGGGTGTCGATGAGCAGGGTCAGATTCACAGAATTAGGAAAGGAAATCAGTTTACTCATTCAAACCAGGGAAAACTCAGTCTTCTACTTCTCTTCTATGTCCTCTTCTATTTCTCAGGGGCAATGTTTGAAAAAAAAAAATCATCTCCAGAATTAGGTCATAGTTAATGCTCAATTTTATCTGCTAATAAGGAGCAGTGATACAAAATACAACAATGAGTAGTAAAAAGCCATCCATGGTTTGTTTGAAATGAATGACAGGTGGAGTTTCTTTGGAAGGACGTGGAAGAAGAAAGTGGATATTTCAGAATATTATTCCTTCCGATGTTTTATTTAATTAAGCCAATATTAAAAACATTCACACAACCAAGTGTACCTCAACTAACAATAAGCCAGAAGATAACACAGAATTAGAAATATCACATTGTAGAATCAATAAAGTGGACAATCAGAAGACGAGTATATCCGCTCTATTTTACGAAGAGCCAGCGGTAGAAAATGGCCTAGAGCCTATTTAAGCACAGCTCTGTGTGGTTTTAATTTGCTTTCAGTTTCCTATGAGGGATTATTATGAGATACAATAAATTAAGAAGATGCATGCATCTCCTTTGGGAAAGGCTTTTGCAATATAGAATCTGACCTTGGAAATTAGTTTTATTTTATCAGAGAGAAGGAATGGCGAAGAAATGTACTCGAGAGAAGGATAAGCTGCCGAAGGGAAAACTGGAAGAATAGAAACCCCGCACACCAAAAATCTTTAATTCTAATCAATCTTTGAGAACTCTTGAAAGGGCTCTCAGAACGTGTTTTCTAAATGTAAAAATTTCCACTTCAATACAATGTGTTTTAGTCTCCAATGGTGCATTTATTTTGTCTTCAGAATTATGATATTCTCTCTCTATGTGTATCTTAATTGTATATACGTAAGTGTGATTACATGGACATGTGTGGATTACAAAGGCATTGCAAACACTGCTAAAATGGGCATGTATATTAGCATATTAATTGCTCTGCAAAAGAGTAAGATAAAAACTATAAAAGATATTTAGCAGACTGGTTCTAACTCCTTCAGTTGGCCTATATTTGTTTTATTCTAAATATTTATTCTCTTAAGAGCTTCATTTGCAAATATTCCACCGCAAGTTCAATAATGCTGTGTCTTGTCTATTTTAAATGAAATAAAACACATATCTATCATAAAGATAAGATTGGTATGTGTATGTGTGTGTGTATGCATGTGTGTGTGTATATATGTGTGTGTGTATGTGTTTTCCCCAAAATGAATACACTTTACATTGCTGGCATATAACACATTTCCCCCCAAAATGAATATTTTCATTGCTCTCCAATGGCCCCTTCGGAACATTGGTAAATCTTATACCACTCACAGAGAATTCATGGTGCTTGTGAAGTGAGAAGGTCTGTTTCATTACTGTGACCTATTAAATATCACACCTGATAGAACCTGGGTGAATGGGGTTCTCTCCAGATTAGATAAAATTAAATATTTTATTCAATATTTTTAAATGGTGTGCTGTATTTAAGTAATTTATTCCATATAAGTTCAAATATAACTAAAGAGTAGAAAACAATGTGGACAATGGTAGGTCTGCGAGTGGATGGATTCTACAGTCACTGGCTGTGTGTTTCCAGAACTGATAGTTCAGCCCACCTCATCTGCCATATTCTTTCCCTACTGCCTGATGATAATCTGGAACAATTAGAAAAACATCGATTCAATGTTGGCATCTTTTCCTCACATTATATGAGAAAAATATCACTAAGCCTCATTAACTGACACAGTTTCAACCTCCTTATATGACCTTGGGGAAGTTATTTAAGTACTCAGAATCTTCGGTTTTTGGTCTATAAAATAGAGTAACACCTACTTTGTAGGACTGTTATGAGGATCGAACATAATGCATGTAAATGATCTAACATAGGGCTTAGAACATTAGGCTTTTAATAAAAGTTAGCTGTTTTTATTATAAGTAACTTATATCTCCCTGAAACAAGTAATATATTATGTTAATAAAAAATAAATTAAAAAAATAAGTGACTTATATCTGACCATGAATGAATTAAATCATTTTCTGGGAACGTATTTTTGATTTGTGAGGAAAGGATTCACTTGAGATTCTAATGGAAGTTAAGAAGGATCCCCAAGCTTGTAGTCAGCCATGGTGCTAAGATCTATGGATTCTGAAATCAAACACCCAGGAAATCTTCCTGGACAAGTCATTTTACCAAAACCTCAGTTTCTTCTTCTGTAGGACAGAGATTATAATAGTCACTTCATTCTAAGGATTAAATGCAAGAATGATTACAAAGTACATATACAGTGTCTGGCCCATAGTAACTCAATCAATTGGGAGTTATTCTTCCTCATCAAGTTGTGGGGATAAAAGTGAGGGCAAGTTTCAGGGAGGCAGCAAAGACAGATTTTGCTACTCTACAATTTGTCTTGTCTGCCTGATTAATACTGAGTTATGTAAACTAACCAAGCAGTGTGTGAAGGTCTACAGGACCAAGAAACTTTCTGGGTATAAACCAGCACATAAGCTCAAAATATGGAAAGTATACTGAATCTAAATGGGGGTTGAGAGTGACCATTAGCTGACCATGAATCAGCAATTCAGAACCATTATTTCTTAACTGACAGTCACTGGCATACATTAACAGCCCCGCTCTGCGTCTTTGAGATTAGTCATGTTCTTGCTGAAGAGCTTTTGTCTGGCTCAAGAATTCACATTTTTCAAAAGACTGGAGAAATTAAGCTGATCACAGAACCACCAAGCAAACGTATTAAAGTGAGAAGGATGATAAATGATTGGAAAAGAGAAAATAGTGAAGTGATACCTGTCTATGATTTTGCAATGAGCTTTTACTAAAAGGACATCAGCTCAATTGTGGATGTTACCATGAGCATAGAAAGAATAAATGGGCCCAGACTGCTAAAGGATTTAAGTGGCATATTTGGAAGAAAACCTTGAATAATCAAAGTTTGAATACTGTGTCAACTTAAAAAAATACTGTGTCAAAGTTTGAATACTGTGTCCAGGAAAGATGACCTCTTCCTATTCAATTGTTCTATATAAAATTCTTTTAATCCAACCTTGTGAATTCTTGTGCTATAATGTATCCTATTAATCTTGATTGTTCCAGAGAAAAATCTAAAGACGCCCATGAGTTAAGTGAGCTGACAAAAGCAAACAGTGAGTCATTCATTCAACGGCCAAGCCAGAAATGGAACTTTTATATCTTCAGCTGAGAAATCTCTTCCTCCACAGGCTTTCCTTGATGTTCTGCAAGAAGAATCCTACTCCCACTCCAGTGGAATGTTCTTACAAGATTTCTAGTCTTCTCAGTGGGTTCTATTTCTGTGTTTCAGTCTCATTCCATCTACTGGGTCATGAAACCTCTACCTCTTAAAATGTGTTTTAAAAGATTCTTCTTTTTCAAATACATTAACACCAAGTAGCACTCATAATAAAAGATTTGTTATATACTATGGACATTTTATGGGCTGTTCCAAGTTATTCGTAATATTGAAGTCACTACCAGTCATCTTTCCCATAAACCTATGCAATGAGTAACTGTCATCCTCCTTGACATAGAAGCCAAAATATAATGGGCTGAAGGTTCTATCAAATACTCTACTTCTAAAGTCTCTACTATTTTTCCTGTAAACCAGTCTCTTTCCAATGGTCTATCTTTCCTCCAGGTGTGTTTGAAAGTATCCAACCTTGCTTATACACTACACACTGTACCCACTTCTGAAACTTCTTAACAGCACCACATTAGCTCATCAACACTATATATCTTTTAAAATACCATTTTCAAAACAATTCTTCCTTCCTTTGCTAGCATACTTTTTTGCTTCTTTACCTGTTACCTATTATTCCAACTTGACACCTGTATAATCCAATGCTATAAGGTATTTTTTCATATATTTTGGTTTTAGAATGACAGTACAAAATAAATTTCCTGGCAGAAAATTTGGTTGGTTTGGGTGGCCTTTTGGTGTGATTATTTTTCCTTCATTATAGGAAAAGGAATTTAAAAAATAAATCTGAGTAAATTCACTAACGGGAGATGGGGATTGCATGGAATGGATGGTTGGAATCTTCACATAATATCATTTTTTGTTTTAAATCAAGATTATCTTTTTCCAACCCAAACTCTCAGGGGCACTGATGACTAAGAGGAAAACTGTGTTTTTTTGCTGCTTCTATTTTCCCACATATCTTCTGATAGAGATGCAAATGTGCAGGGAATGGTCAAAAACACAGCTTGGAAGACAGCACAGGTGAGCAGTCCACGAATTAGCTCATTACACATTGATCAATCAGAAGCTGCAATAATGCTAAGCAGAGTATTGACCCAGTATGAGCCAAGAACCACTGAATTTAGAGCAGCATGCTTGGTCAAAATAATGGCACTTATGGGAAGAGATTAAGTCTCTTAAAGCAAAAACTCGGAAGATAAGTTTTTCTTTGAATATACTGTGCTTATTAAAATATAATTCATACACATTTATAGCCTCAACACCGACACCAACTCTGGCAAAGAATAGGTACTTAATAAATGGTTGTGGAATTAATGTAAGCTCATTTCAGGAACTACAGAGAAATGGACCCATAAAATAGTCTGCTCCAATTCTCTTAATTTCTTATAACCAGCTCTACTATGCAGATAATAAATTCCCAAGCTAGGATATTTAAAAAAAAAATAGAATATATCTCCTTATTCTGGCCCTCACAGGAACTCTGCTCCTTACACGTCCCTTTATTGGTAAGATCTGTACCTTAGAAAACGCCACAAGAGTTGAAGTAATAACGTTCCAAGTGATGAGTGAAATTCTAGAGAACCCTGCCTTTTTTTTTTTTTTTTTTTTTTGCTATAGTGTATCTAACAGATATGTCAGGAGTTGTAGAGTCAGCCTGAGAACTGGCTCCAGAACATAGATTTGCAAACATCAGAAGAAGCAGAACCATGGGAGTAGCCTTTAGATTCTGTTCCCACAATGAGGTTTAAGCCATTCAATCTAATATCAGTCCAAACTTTCTCAAATCCTGGGCTTGCCATTTGCTAGTTCAAGGACCTTGGTAGGTCATTGCCTTTATCTGATTCCCAGTTTCCTAATACAATATGTGTTAGGTTATTTATAAGGGACAAATAAAAGCAATACAAATAAGGTTCTTGGCATTGTCCCTGACATGAATCAAGTACACAATCAATGTTAGCACTTATTTTTTACCTCCTTCCCCACATTTTCCTTTCCCCAATGTGATACTGCAGAATAGGGCACTGGATCCAGAGTTGGGAAATCTGAGTTTCTGATCTGGGTCCTAGGTGAGCTTTCTATCATACTCCTTCCCTCCCATGTGTAAACAAATAGACAGACAAACAAAGAAACACAATTTTAAGAACTTAGGACTTAAAAGAGGTGAGGATGAAAAATGCGCAATGTATGCTTAAGTCCGCAGGGCAGTCTAACCTCCCAGCTACCCAATAGAGTGGCCATTCACTAGCCACATACAACTACTGAGTAGACAAAATGTGGCAAATTAGATGGAGCAACTGAGTTTCTAGTTTATTTAATTTTAATTAACTGGAATTTAGAGTGACACAGCCGATCATTGATGCGGTTATCAAAGAGCTTCCTTTTAACATTTTTAATGTTGCTACTTGAAAATTTGAAATCACATATGCGGCTCTCACCAAACTGTTATTGGAGAGTGTGTGGTAGCAGATGCACATACTCATGCCTGATGGTTTCCTTGTACTGCACACATGCTTTCCCTCCGAACTGAGGATACTGATGTAAAAGCCTACAGTTCTTTGGGTTTCTTGATGGAATTGTATATTGTAATAAACAGTGACCGAAGGGCAGAACAATAATATAAATGAGAGAAGATGCTAAAAATTAGTCATCTAGGAAGGAAAGAAGGCAGAGAAAGAGGAAAAAGGTCTAAATCAGTGGTACGTGCCCAACAGGTACTCTGATTCTCATGCCAAGAACACCAGAACTAAATTCTATCTGTGCTTTTTTACACTTAATCTGAAGAACCTGAAGAGAAGGGATGCAGCCTGACTTATTATGAATCATTTTTATAGGATTTAATGCAGTACTTGTCACATAATAGAGGTTTCATAAATATTAGTTGAACAAAGTTCAATTTTATCTATATAATCAGAAAGTGGGCTGGTCTTAACTTCTGTCATAGAAATATCTTATGAATTTTAACATACATATATGGATGGAAATTTGGAGGCACCTTAAAAAAAACACTTGAATATAAATTGAAATTATTGGTGTTGTTTGTGCCAAAATAGAGTATCTATTCAAGATGTTTTAGTAGATAAAATTCTTCTATGCCAAGACAGCAAACACAAAGAAGATAAAAGAAACTTGTTCTCTGTAATGACTCAGCAGATAAATCTGTTTGTGATAAAGAATTAAAAAAAAAAAAAAGTAACATCAGCATCTTTTAAAGGCAAGCCCTTTTCTGTGTACTTTCCCATTAGCTGGACCGAGTAGAAATGCTGTACTTTTCCTTACCCTTGTTCTCTCCTCTTAGTCTGCCATGGTTTCACTGCCATCAGTGAAGATGTCAAAGAAAGCACCAAGAAATCAGTCATCCTGTTCTATAGAACTCAAGATTCCCTACTACTCAGTTGAACTGGAGTCATGGGAAGGAGCTAAACTCCATCAACTAAAATGTAATATTCCAGTCTTCTCCTTTCATATGCTAACTAACATTTAGCTAATGTTGTAGGAGGAGAAATTAAGAGTATCTGGCAGATAGAATATAAATCATTTTAGACTTTATTTAAATAAAATGTCTAATCTTGAGGGTCAGTGAAAAATAAAACATATTCCCAGGCACCGTGATTACTAGAGTGCTCAGGACTGGGATTTTGCGTGGTAGTTAAGAGCACTCATATTCAGCTGTGAAGAGAAAGGGTTTCTACTAACTTCTCTAAGTGATTTAGACATCTAATAGCCAAAGAACTCTCATTTAGCACCTCGGATCTATGTAGTCTTGGAAGGAGAAATAAATTTAAAATATTATCATTTTAATAAAATGTTCAGCTTGTAATATTAATGTATGCAAAAGAGATACATTTTTTCTCGAACTCCCCTTGCACTTATTTTCTCTGAATATTTCATTTTTACCTAAGTGAGTCGCTGAAAGTAGAATATTACTATGTATTTGCAAAAAAAGACTAACTATTACTTTCCCCCTCTATCTTGTTTAACTTAAACTTATTGCATTTTTTCCCTAAATCTGTGATTGATTTTACTCTCCTGTACCTCTGCATTATAGAACCCTCCTTTATAAAAATCAAAGCATGAAATTGTTTGCCTTTAGGTTATAAATGAGGTAACAAATTTCCAGGCCCATGAGAAATGCTCTATACCTGGAGTTGAATTAAGAAACGAGCAAAGTTATAGGAAAAATAAAGTTTTAGAAATATTCGTAGGTCAGCACATTTTTCCATCACCCTCTTGAAGGTTTCTTTTTCTCTCCCCTCTCAGAGCCTAATCAGTTATCACCAAATTTCCAATGGGGTCATTAGAATCATTGAAAGCAATCAAGGACAGAAAGGGGGATGTTTTCATAATTTATGCAGAATTATGGCAGACAGCAAAAAGAGCCAGAAATGGAGAGAAATGATGTGAATTGAAGCAACAAATGTCAGATTATAGAAGGAAAATTCAAAAAGAAATGAGAAGAGGAAGAAGGAATGATAGCCATAGATAAGTGCCCACAGTGCAGATACGGAGACACCTACTGCTGGGTCGGTGCTTGCTGATTGCTAACACTGGTCTACAGGGTGGTACCCAAGCACCCATTATTCTCTTCATCTGCTGAAGAGTAGGTGTCAAAATGATAAATGCTAGCTCACTGTATCAACATTTCCCTACAGCCACGAAGCCCATTATCAAGAGATAAACCAGTGCCAGGATAAATTTCTTATCAGAATACGGGCAAGGAATAGTTCAATATGGTTAGATTTTAACAGAATGGGGTTTTTTGCGGGGGGGTGGAGGGGGGTGTCACAGACATTGAAATGCATTAAGATATTCCATGCAGGAGTAGGAATCAAAATATTCTTACGATCTGTTTAGATTGGTGCTATAACAAGTATTCCTTTGAAATAACATTAAGTGATGACTTAAAGGAGTAATTTCTCTCCTTTCCTTTTTTGTTTTTTTTTAATAAAGGAGGAGGAGGAGATGTAGACACCACTTAAGACAGAGGCAAATGAAAAGCAGCCAGCTCTCTTAACTGTTCTAAGCTTTTGCTGAATGCATGGCTGATACTTCCGCTGGTCTTCTGCCCCCACAAGGGAGAATAATACTAATTATAGCTATCAAGCTGGAAGGGGAAAGACAAGGGAGAACATGTAGAGACATTTTAATGTTGGGATCAATTGAACTGGGATGTAGCTTCTGACAGATACTTCAATCTAAATGAGTCAGATTGCTCTAGGAAATACTAAAAAAGACTATTCTAAATGCTCCCTCACCGTTTCCATCTATCATATACATCTGAAAATATCCCCTCTCTGTTTTGACTCTTGCCTTAGTCCAAACTTTGTTCTGCCAAGATTATTTAAATGGGAATGTCATTCTGCAGCTTTCTGAAATAAAGGCTGATGCCTTTTAACTCAGTAGTCTGGTTCTGACAGAGTTAACATGGCTGCTGGAATTGCGTTAAGTTGCTACTACATATGGCCCAGTTTCAGAACCTTAATAGGACTGATGAACTTCACCTGCTGATGTCTTTCTGTGTGGTGCCTGGTTCTGATTTCTTGGCAGCTGGTCGCATAACCTTCCCTTTTTTCCCATAATTACATAAGGATAATCTCGGGCTTTTTTCAACATTTCCAAAGTATGTTTCACTGTGGAATAAGGGTTCCAATTTCTGTTTGGAGGCAAGTTATTTAACCAAAGCTCTGTTCTACATCTAATCAAACTGCCTACATCTAATCAATTTCCACCACCACCAACCCCCACCCCTGCCAGATTTTAGTATTTAGGTTAAATATATTTATTTCACCACAATATTTGACCAATTTCTTTATACATCATTACCATGGTTGGTGGTCAATCAAATCGACTATTTTAATGTGATTACTGAGATCAGCTAGTACTGTTCCAAGTAGAGGAAGATAGAGGTGAGATGAATCACCCCAAACAGAAATACAAACTATTTTTTTTTCATTGTACCGAATTTCTTTTAAAGTAGAGTTAATAGTACAAAAGGTACACTCTTTGCTTTGAGGGTTTTAGCAGTTGTGAAATCACTGAAAGTTTAAAAAATTAAATCAGAGGGTGCCTGGGTGGCTCATTCAATTAAGCATCTGACTTATGATTTCAGCTCAGGTCATGATCTCAGGGTCATGAGATGGAGCCCTGTATTGGGCTCTGCGCTTGAACGGAGCTTGCTTGAGATTCTCACTCCCTCCCTCTCTACCCCTCCACTCCCTTTTCACACACACTCTTCCTCACTTTCTCTCTTTCTCTCTAAAGAAGATTTTTAAAAAATTAAGTACAAGAATACACTTAGATTTCAGTCATATGGCCTAGTGTCTTCAGTCCCATTATTCCATCTCCTGGATTCCTGGAATCTTGGTATCTACAGTCCCGGTCAAAACATATTTATTGTTCCCCTGTATTTGCTCATTGCTTTCAAAGTCATCAATCAACATCTAACATCTTTTTGTGTTAAACATTTCATGTTTGGTATCATTCGTTTGTCCTCCAATTAGCCTATTTAGAACAGTACTGAACAGGCTTCATTTTTTAAAAATCAATCTTAATGGTAGGGGATAGGAGAAATGAGGAAGCATTCTATTTACAGCAAGCAAGCCAGTCAGCTGGACTCATTAACTCATTCTTACAAAATTTGGGGGGCCAGAAATGAAAAGTTGGGAGAAAAGAAAGATGGGTTGACCATAGCTTACTGATGTCCCTGTCAACCAGCACAAGCTATCACAGTTTATTAAATATCTGTGTACAGTATGCTTTGTATTGTAAAGGTGAAAAGAAAGTAAATGGCTCCTTTCCCAGAACCTTGTTAACACTTTTAGGCCACTGATGATTTAATTTTGCATATTATCTCTTCAAAGTAAAATCACTGTGATCAAATTACCCTACAGCGAAGAACTATATACTCTTCACAGTATGATCACAGCCATCAACTTTAATCATACACATATAGGGTCTACCTCTTCCTCATTCCTATATAAAGGACCAGAGTTTGCATGACCTTCTTTTCTACATCCTACCATATTCTAAATACCTATAAAAACCACCACAATTTATGGAGTAACTACTACAGCTGAAATTTTTCACAAATCATCTTAATCTTCTCAACAGCCTTATAAGAGATTAGACAAATTTGCCAAGGTCACATGACTGGGTAAAAGTACAGCCTAAAGAACGTTTCTCCACTCATTTAATTCCTTGGTGACCATGTTTATCTAGAAAAAATAATTTAGCCACAAATGAATTGTTGATCTGAAATGCACGTGATTGTCTTAAAAGAAGGAATGAATAATTAAAAACTCCATAAAACATTTTACCTCTAAAGTTTGGTCAACCCTTTCTTAAGGCACATAAATCACTTATTGGGGATCCATTTTTCAGCATCAACTTCAGAAGTCCGTTTGAAGGCCATGGCTAATTTTATAACTCTGCTATGTTGGCATACAGCAGATGGTTAATAAATAAGTATAGAGTGGATGAATACATACACACTGGAACAACTTTTAGTGACACGAGAAAGCATAAAAGCTCTATAAATGTTCCAGTGTTTACTCTGATAAAAGAGTAACTCTCTTGCTCAAATCCAGGAATTATACATGTAATCTGTCTAGTAGGAAAACATAGGGAAATATACATTATATGTAGATATCTACACCTCGACAGGAAGCTTACCACACACTGCACTATGATGCTTTTTAATAGAGCAAATGACTTCTCTAAAAGGCATCTTATTTACTTTCTCACAATCTTTACCCAGAGGAAAACTACATGCAGAATACTTCTGCAGGGAATCACAACTCTTGCAAGAAGTTACTTAAAAATTGACAAGAAGAGTCACCCCTACCCTTACTCTGAAGGTGACTTCCACATAGCAGAAAAACGAAAAAAAAAAATTAATTTCTTTATAAAGCAATTGGAATTAAAGAGAATTGATATGTATTAGAAGACTGCGTTTTGAGGCACCTAGGTGGCTCAGTGGGTTAAGCCTCTTCCTTCAGCTCAGGTCATGATCTCTGGGTCCTGGGCTTGAGCCCCACATCGGGCTCTCTGCTCAGTGGAGAGCCTGCCCCCCACCCCACCCCCACCTGCCTCTCTGCCTACTTATGATCTCTCTCCTGTCAAATAAATAAATAAAATCTTAAAAAAAAAAAAAAAAAGAAGAAGAAGAAGAAGAAGACTGCGTTTTTGTTACCTAAAACCAAGATAGTGGGTGGGTAAACCAAAATAGGCATTTGGCATTTTCAATTATGGAAACTAATACAAATATTCTCCCATTGAGGCTAACACGATTATGAAAATAATTATGCTCTAAACATATGTTGTTAAAATTTAACTCGAGGCCACAAATCAAGGTGGTGTATTAAATATACATTAGTATATTACAGGAATTTTAACTGTAGCCTCCTCATCTCCTATTAACTTTTGTATCAAAATGACTTTTTTCCTTTTGTCCTATTTGAGGAAAATAGCAATATAATTTGTTTTCTTTTAAGCCACATCCTCAAGGATGTGAGGACAAGGAAGAGGGGACTGTAGTGGTTGGCCTTTGCACAGACTCACAGCAGATGATGGTCACATACAGTTCAGAAAGGAGAACAGTGGAGGGTTTGGGGAAAGGGGCTCATTAAAATAATCTCAGCAAACAACAGAATAATCATCATTCGTTTGACATCAAAAATGCCCCAAAGATAAAGCTACTTCTTTCAGTATAGTTTTTTCTAACAGCCTTTGGCTCTTTGTTCCCAGCCCAATTTGAGCATTCAGGGACAACATTTCCCATTGTTTTTGTTTAATTTGAAGGAAATGCTGAGGCTTGGTTTGCAGGAGACGAAAGTACCAGGGCTCACCTCTCAGGGGCCTTTGCTCATTTTAAGAATAACTGATGTACTGTGTATAGTAGATGCCAGAGTAACTATCACACAGTACCCTGTGTATCTGAGACATGAGCAAATACTTCAAAACCAAGGCACACACTGACTTCAAAACCCACTGCTCCATGTCACTAACCTCCAGCCCCTCTTAGTGTGACAGAAATGTTCCCATGGAAACTGAGCAAGGGAAGGGGAGCAAGGAACAGAGAAAAAGAGAGAACATTCCACTAACATAACAAAAATAACAAAATCCCAACACAGAGGATACAAAGTTAAAAATACGACATGTCAATTATAGGGGTGACACAGACATCCATGGGGACACATCGGGTTAATCCTCTAGTATCCTTCTGAAGACTCATTTTTAGGGAAATAGACTGCCAGTCTTTTCTTTTTCTTCCACGCTGAAAATGAAGGAAGCACCATCCTCAGGAACATGAAACTGAGAAAACTGGACTTAATCTAACTGCCTTAGGGAATAATGTTCTTACATAAGAACCCTCGGGAAGCTTAGAGGATCTCAATGGTCTTATCACATGGTCTTCTTAAACAAGTTTTAAGGTTGGGCCACTGGGCTGTCAATAGTAAGTAGTCAAAAGAAAGGACTGAAAAGGTAATAGAACCTATATAAAGAGACACAGAGAGGGTAGTATTCTAACAAATAACTTCTCCTCTTCCCCTCAAGAGCCCTTTGACTGGCCATCCACAAATCTGTTTCTCAAGAACCAGAGGAACACTAAATGCAGGTCTACAAGTTAGAATCAGCTTAAAAGACAATATGCATATCTCTTTCACCGCTGCTTGCGTAGTACAGGCTAATCGGTATTATCAAGATTAGGGTAGTCAATGCTCCCATTTTTCCCCAGAAGCAAGGGTTTTCTCAGAACATGGAATGTTCAGTGCTAAGACTGGGACAGTCCCCAAAAAGCTGGGATGATGTGATCACCCTAAGGTTGACCAAACCAAACTCAATTCAAATGGCATTAGCTGATATTTCTGTCTGTTTGCTTTCCTTTGTTAAGGGAGTGAAAGTTTACATTTTCCTTAAAGATGTTTAAAAAGAAACTTTGTAACAAATCACAAACCTCCTTGAAGTAGAAAGACGGCCATATTTTTAGTTATGGCTTTCATGCAGTTGTTGGCCATGCAGAAGGGAAGACGCTAACAGGAAGTATATATTGCAAGATTTTTTGTTGAAAAGGCTTTTGTGTTATATGATAGAAATATTCATAATATTTTGTTCATGATGTTCCACAAAAATCAATGGTATTAACATTCACTCTTTTCATTTCAGACTTTCCATAAACGCTCAGGTCTGCAACAGAATCAGCCACATTAAACATCACAGCCACATGCAATTAGGGATTAACACCATTTATGATATTTTCCAACACATTCATTTATCAAATTGAACACATCAGCAGAAGCTTTAGTTGAATGGGAGTGGGGGGAGTGGAATAAAGACTACCACAATAGACCAAGATTATAAGCCAACAAGAAAAAGCTGTTTTACGCATAAAATAAATAATAACAGAGATTAATGGATGTTTTCGCTATTGATGTTGTTTTGCCTCCTGCGATATTTTTAAGCAAAGTAAGATTGTAAATGGATTTTAAGCACAAACACTCTTTTGCACACGATTTCAAAGGCAAAAGGATGCAGCATGAAGGTATGGCTCTGAAGGCTGAGCCAGGGAGAAGTTCAAGAACGTTCTGCATTCCAGAAAAGGCAAAAGCTTTAGGACAACGCAGCTGGCAGTACTAAAAACCAAGAGCAACTGGGCTCTCACAATTCCCACAATAAAGAACTATGCCTACAAGAGGAACATACCACCACACACACTCCAAACAGAAGATGGCAAGAAAAACTAAGTGTTCAGGTGACCTTCTCCTTGAGGTAGGAGGAGAGAGTAAAGAAGGTTGGTTTTAATCAGGCTACCTGGTTTTAGAATAGGATAACCTAATATCGAATTTAGTGTTGTTGTTTTTTTTTTTTTTAAAGACACTCTTCTTCATTGTTAAGACTATGCTATGGGACAAAAAAAAAAAAAAAGCAGAGCTATTTTTCACTAATAAGGAAAATATTACCAGAACACATAACAAATGATAATCTAATCATACCCAAGAGTTTTATTTCCCCTGTTCTCGCTGAGACTTCATCTTATATAACACATATAAATTACATCACAGATAAGGGAAAAGACTGTCATTTACACAACAGCCTTTGACCTTGGCTCCGTTACACAGGTTTGCAGGAGAGATTGTAGCCCCTGTGTAAATTTCCAACTACAGTTCAGAGAAGAAATAGAAAAGGTATGTATGGGGTCATCTGAGTCTTGAATGAACAGAACAGAAAGGACTACTTAAGAGAGGAGGATAGAAGGGCAGATGAAGCCAGAATTTATAGGTAAAGTAACAGTATTATGAACATAGATGTTAAATAACTAATATTTATTGGAAGCTTATTTTTTCTTTGAAACTATGGTAAAGGCTTGAATAATAGCCATAAGAGTAACAAGAATATTAGTCGATAACTAACTGAGCACTGGAGTGACCTACTGTTCCACTTTGCGCAGGACTGAGGGTTGTTCAGGATGTGGAACTTTCAGCGATAACCCCTGAGCAGCTGTACCTGACTGCTGCAAGGATAAAATGGGGGTAACCAACATAAAACACTGAGCACTGGTCGTGACACAGAAGGAGCACTCATCTGTCCCCGTTTGCCTGAGATGGTCCTGGGTTTAGCACTGAAAGTCCTACATCCAGGGAAATGGAATTTCTATGTGCAATAACTCATTCTAACATTCACAGGAACTCCAAGAGGAAAAACCATGAACTAGTATTACTCTATATTACAGACAGCATGAAGGACACCTAAATATTTTAAGTAATTTCTCATGATTGCACAAACCAGCATGTACCCAAACAGGGACTGGAGTTGACCAGTCTAACTCCTGCCATGCTTGTGGACTTTCCCAGGGCACTGTGCTGCTTCATGGTTTTCTCTGGGAGCACTCCTTAATGTCAGGAGAGAGAGAAACAGAGGTTGAAGGGGGCCACACATCACCAACTATCATACAGTTGTCTTTATTACTACTGGAAGGTGGGTTGACATCATTAGATAGTAGTGGTGAGTGGCTTTGTGGAAGCCAAATGTGTCTTAGTTTGTGGAGGGCATCAGTGCCACTAGACGACCAGAAACAAATCTAGCCTTTCATCTCCTCTTCTTCTAGGTTTACCTTCTATCTACTCAACTAGAGTTAAAACTAGGTTATAACTAGGGATGGGGTCATGTGGCTTGCAGTGGAAAAGAAGCCAACTGGTGGAATTGTGGAATGTGAAGAAGAAAGGAGGAAGGAAGGAAGGAAGGAAGGAAGGAAGGAAGGAAGGAAGGGACAAGCCTAGGAATGGGGAGGAAGAGCCACATTTTATCTACAAATATGGCACAGAATATTGATTCCTTATAATTAGTGACTGATAATTTATTCAAAATCAGTATCAAAATCCAACCAATCTAGATTAATAGTGTTCTTTTAGACAGTAACCAAACCTTGTCACTTTCTTCGGGCAAATAATCTGACTAAAATTTTTTTTAAGGATTTATGTATTGAGAGAGAAAGAGAGAGAGAGAAAAATCACACCAGTGAGGGGAGAGGCAGAGGGAGAAGGGGGAAGAGAATCTCAAGCAGACTCGCCAGTGAGCACAGAGCCCACCATGGGGCTCCATCTCGGGACCCTGAGATCATGACTTGAGCCAAAATCAAAAGTCAGATGCTTAGCCAACTAGAGCACCCAGGTGGCCCTGATTTAAATTTTTAGGGGGATAGTCATTAAGAAAACATCCAACATAAATATATGCCTATGCTAATTGTCCTGACTCTGCAAGTGTGATCATTATAAACCAAAAAAAATCATCTGTATCTTGGGTGAGATCTATACTTAGCGATCAGAAGCCAAGTATCACTACTCATCTTATGTATACCCTGGGTGTCAGCACTCTACAGTGTCATAGACTACTATGACACTCAGGCAAATTTGGAGATGGATCACAATTTTGTTTGGTTTTGTTATTTCTAAACCAGCAAATGAGGGCACTTTGGGATGATTAGAGAAGTAAAATGAGAGGGTACAAAAATTATAGCGGTCCCCTGTAGTATTTTAACAACCCAGGTTTACTCTTTCCTTCTACCAACTGCATTTAAATAATAAGATGAATAATGTAATTAATGGGGATTGCTACCATTTCTTGAGCACCTTCCATTTATCAAGCACTGGGAGAAACAATGGCTGGAACACCTGCGTATATACATGTGTGCTCACGTGTGGATCAAGAATTCTGTTACACAAAAGGCTGCATAAGGGATGAGAAAGAATCCTCTTTGTGCTGTGCCCCAGTCACTTCTCAGGTTTTATGGACTGAAACTTTAAAAAAACATTTTTTTTTAAATGGTTTATTTGGTGGTGCAGTCCTAGTGTATTGGGGAAAAATAACTTTTATATGGATACTAATTGTCTAATCCTTTCTATCTACTAAATGTTTAGTCTTATTGACACTTTATTTTTAAAGTGTAATGTTTACCAGTAGATTTAAAATGTCTAAAATGCTTTCTTTTATAGTTTATTTCCTTGAAGAAACCTCATCAGAAGTCATTTCATGGAAAGGGACTTCTTCTATTATTTATGTTGCATCTCATTAAGGTTTTACTTCCATCTTCTAAATTTCCTCCTGAGATTAAACATTTGACTTTTATGAGACCACTAAAAGAACAAGAATGCGTCACTTTCATTTTGGGTCTGAAAACATCATAATCTTGCAATTTAATCAGGCTGAGTGTTGACAAAAGCTGTTTAAGCTGTTTATAGAAACCAGGCCAGCAGAAAGTCAGCACTCTCTGAGAAGTCTCTGAAAATCTGTCAACTTTGCCCACTATCCTTTCAAAGTTGATGACCAAATTCACTTCCCAATTATAAACTTGTGCTCCTCACAACATGAAGAATGGAGGATCCCGAGAAGCCAATCAGTCAAGAAAAGGTCACTCTGAACAAAAGTAATGAAAATGACTAAGGGCCTCCAATCCTAAAATGGAGCGGTAAGCAGAAAGAGTTGCCTGGTGACACCCAAGTGTCAGTCACAAGAACTTGTAGTAATTCAATTAGAAAATGTATGTAAAGCATGGAGCCATAAATCTGGCCTATTGTAGATCTCCAGGAACTGGTGGCCTTTATCATTATACTTATTCACAGAGCAGTACTTTGTTTTGTTGGATAAAACGCTGGACCTCATGTCCAAACATGGGTTAAAATATTGCTTCTCATCTTTATTTATGAGACATGATACAACTTATTTAAAGCCGTGATTCCTAAACTAAAAAAAAAGCAAAAAAAAAAAAGAGTTGATTTTACAGAGCTTTATGAATATGAAATTAAGTGAAATAGAAAAAGAAGGGAAGGGGGAAGAAAAGAGAGAACCCAGAACATTCCCAAGGGAAGGGGGAAGAAAAGAGAGAACCCAGAACATTCCCTCCCTTAATAGGCACTCAGTACATGTTCATTGTACTTAAAGTTGAGGTAAAACATAAGTAGAATATTCAGAGCATTTTTTTTTTTTTCCGTACTGGAATGAAGCAGAAAAATACAATAACCTGAGGGCTTTCAATTATTCCAGTAATAGCCTGTTTCAAGAATTAACCAAATATGCGTAACCTTCTAGAAACTCTTTTCCAAAAAAATTCTCTTGGATGGGCTCTTAAGAGGTGACTTTTTAGAACTTTTATTCATATTAAATCACTATTGGGATATTTGATCATAAATATTGTATGACCTAGTCAATAAAAAATAGCTACTTTTAATTACTGCTTACCATAAACCAACATGGTTAAACCCTTTTCATGCATTCCCTCAATCTTCATAATAATACTTTTAAGGTTGGTAAAGCTGTCCCCATTGTACAGATGACAAACCCAGGCTAGGAAGTAATAGTGCTAGAAGCTGGTAAATACTTTGGTCTAAGAGTGGTATAGACAGTATTACAGAGGTTAAGGATACAGACTCTAGAGTCAAATTGTCTGAGTTCAAATCTTGGGTGAGTTGTTTGCTCTCCTCTTTGGTCCTTAATTATGTTGTTTATAAAATGGGACAAATAATAGTGCCCACTTCCCAGAACTTTTAGGTTTAAATGCATGTAAAGCATTTGGAAGAGTCAATGACCCATAGCCAGCACTTGATGTATCTTGGCTGTTGGTATTATCAGTGTAGTTCTGAAATTCAGGAGTTTAATGGCTATTAGATCTTTATTCTTTTTCACTTTCTTTCCAGAACATATAAACTGTATGGCCCTTTGTATGGCTAACTAAAGGAACTAGGATTCTTTTAACAACACATGTGTCTAGAATCTATGTAACACTTCCACACACTTTCTCTCAAATGACCCTAATTCTGCCCAAATTGTGCAGCTATTAAGAGGCTATCGCCCCAGGACATTAGGCTCAAGATGCTACTATCTTTCTCTTAATAGGAGAAAGAATTCTGCAGCTTTATTCTTTATCTCTGTCTAGTAACACAACACAAAATAACTGGATAAAGGAATGCAACATTTAGTTACACATCCAGATGTTTCAGGCAGCATGAGGCCAAACATCTGGTTGATTAACTGAATATTGCTTTTTGTTGTTGTTGTTACCCTGACGTTGGGCAGTGTGTCAAATATGATTGATGTGTAACAGAAGAAGGAAAAGCATACAGAAGGAGCTGTTAACAAGAGAAATACTTTGCTAAATAAAAGATGGCATGGACTTTGCTATCATCACCTGTGCCAGTAATTTATTTGTAACCAACATCAATGGCCCTACTGGGGAATGCAATCGCGCTTAACTTGTGCTACCATTTTGACACCTCTAACTCAGAAATGTAATTTAAAATAAAGATTCATGGAGCTAATATCCTTCTTGCTTCAGACTATTAAAGTGCCTATTGTTCTCACAGCGTGCAGGGGGATGGAACTCTGCAGGCATAAATGAACACATGGATGATATACTGTTTGGTATAAATATTGCCCAGCTTTTAATGAGATACCAATGCCTGTAGAATACAAAGTTGAAAGAGGCAGTGTGCATAAAATGCTTTACGATTTTAAAAAAAAGAGTAGTCATGATGGGTGCTTTTTTTATAACCCTAGATATGCTGTGATTTCCCTGGGAAGATGATAATAGAACGGATCACACCAGTGATGATCATGTTCTTCTAGCTGTAGCTAGTGACACTTCTCTGTTCCAGGCAGCTTACTTGGCATGTGTAATATTAATCCTATGAGGTAGTACACTAAATATGTTCATTTTATAGATGAGGAAGCTGAGGCTAAGAGCTATTAAGAGTGGCTTGCCCATTTTCTCATATTTCTTGACTTAGTATTTCCAATTGCCAACTTATGAAAAGGATCACTGAAGGGCCAAGTGTACACATAGGTTGAAAAGGAGTTACATTTAATGTGAAAGAATCTTAGAATTTTAAGTCTGGAAGAGATCTTTAGAGACTAGTTAATCCAACTCTGACATTTATAGATGATAAAACCAAGGCTCAGGAGATGCTGGTTTGTCCAAGATTACACATTTTGCTAAAATGAGAATGAGAAATTCCCACCATGAATATCATTTCTTTCCGCCAAGACATTTTTTTCTAAATGTCCAGTTAATTGCGGAGGTCCTTCCTAGAAGTGAAAAGATCCAATGTAACCTATTGTTACATTATCAAGAATTAGAGCAGGCAGGGTTAGATGGAGAAATGAGATGTCTGAGACGTTGTTCCAGGAGGCATCAGGGACCAGTGTTTAAGAATATCAGCTTGGGGGCGCCTGGGTGGCTCAGTGGGTTAAAGCCTCTGCCTTCGGCTCGGGTCATGATCCCAGGGTGCTGGGATCAAGCCCCACATCAGGCTCTCTGCTCAGCAGGGAGCCTGCTTCCTCCTCTCGCTCTCTGCCTGCCTCTCTGCCTACTTGTGATCTCTATCTATCAAATAAATAAATACAATCTTAAAAAAAAAAAAAAAAAGAATATCAGCTTGTTAGTCCTGGGCTGGAGTCCTGGCTCCAGCATATATTGCTAGGTGGCACGGCACAAGTAATTTTACCTTCTAAGCCTCAGTTTCTTCTTTTGTAAACTGAAAATAATAATAGCGTTAGCGCCAAAGAGTTGATATGAGCCTAACATTTCTAAAGAGTCATGTGCAGCACATGATGTCCTTTAAGGGCTCAGTTAACACTAACTCTCCTCCCTGCTCCTGGGGAGGAAGACATAGAGGGAGTTCTGGGTAGCTAGAGGACTTCATGAGGGATCTGAGATCGGTGAGCCATGTACGGAGCCAGAGAGAGGAACTTCTGACCCCTCACCATATGACTCAGGGCTGGTCCCGATTCTAAACTCTACTACTCTACTCTTCACCAATAATTGGTCAGCTTCCTATCTAGAGGAACCCAGGAAACGAGTTTTTGGCTGTCACTACTAAAAACAAAACACAAAAACAAAACAAAAACTATAAAAACAAAAATATACACCCATTCCTCCAGCATGCATCAGAGATGGGATCTTTGCAACACCACACATGCAGAAAAACTAGGGTATGTAGAATAGGGAGTTTATGGATTTCAATATAAAATGACAGAACTGATGGATCACCTTTGGTCCAGATGTGAGCTCGTCCAGGATAAATCTCTATGATGGATTCACTTTGCCATTTTATAACTCTAATGCCACAGTCCCAGTACAACAGACGCTATTTGACTGAATTTCCCATAAATTGTAGTTCCTCACCCTTGGGTTACTTAACATTCTGAATCAGGCTTTTCAAAGTTTTTGCCTTGTTAAAAAGGGGTTCACTTTTTTAAAGATACATACAGAGATCAATTCCCCCAATCAGTGCTTTGATTATAAAGTGCTTTGATATAATATTGCTTAGATTCTAAATTTCTTTGGATTCTATATTTCAAAGTTCAGTAAAAATAGTTAATGTAAGTCCTGTAGATTTTAGTATCCTGGTGTTTGGGGAAGCTTCTGTATAGTTTGCTTAATGTGAAATGTTAGTCATAATTTATGGGCTGTTTCAGTTTGCTAGGGTTGCCATAGCATAGTAACACAAACTCAGTGGTTTAAACAACAGAAACGTATTGTCTCAAAGTTCTAAAATCCAGAAGTCTATAATCAAGATGTTGACAGCATTGGTTCCTTCTGAGGGCTGTTCCACACCTCTCTCCTTAATGTGTAGATGGCTATCCTCTTCCTATGTCTCTTTATAACATCTTCTTTCTATACATGTTTGTATCCAAATTTCTTCTTCTTATAAGGACACCAGTCCCGTTGGATTCAGTCCCACCCTAACAATCTCATTTTAACTTGATTAACTCCATAAAGACCCCTTCTCCAAATAATGTAACATTCTGAGTACTAGAGGTTAGAACTTCAATATATGAAGTTGGGGGCAGGAGGCAACAATTCGACCTATACCATGGGTCTTCAGAATAAGAGACTGACAATCGGAGAAAGACAACTATCATATGATCTCCTTGATATGATGGAGAGGAGATGCAACATGGGGGGTTAAGGGGGTAGGAGAAGAGTAAATGAAACAAGATGGGATTGGGAGGGAGACAAACCATAAGTGACTCTTGGGGCGCCTCGGTGGCTCAGTGGGTTAAGCCGCTGCCTTCGGCTCAGGTCATGATCTCAGAGTCCTGGGATCGAGCCCCGCATCGGGCTCTCTGCTCGGCGGGGAGCCTGCTTCCTCCTCTCTCTCTCTGCCTGCCTCTCTGCCTACTTGTGATCTCTCTGTCAAATAAATAAATAAAATCTTTAAAAAAAAAAAGAAAAAAAAAAGAAATGGAAACTTGGCACAAGGTAACTGCTGAAAAGTATGTGTGTTAAGAAAAGTTATGTGTATCCTATGCGCTCAGAAATCCATAAAGCAATTTACTCCCTTCACTTTTCATGGCAATCTGTGCTAATTGAGATAATGATAACTAATGATTTGCCACATCAAATGATGGAAATAAATCCATAAAAATTGACCTTATTGATCAAACATTTTCAATTAAATTAAAGGCAGCATTAATCAACTCCAACAGGGTAGTGATAGAAGAACATTTTCTCCAGAGGTTGCTTGATAAAGGGGTAGAACAACCATCTTTTGAAATGTGATGCAATACACAGTGGACCCAGACACACACGAACACACAGACTACAGTAATGGATAATGCAGGAATGTAAGCAATTCAATATACTTCCTTGGCACAAACCTACCAGTTACAGTCACTTCCCAGTGATACAATATTTCTGGCTTATTTCCATATTGTGGTAATTGCCTTACTCTAAGTGATAAATTAAGAAGATTAACTATAGAAATAACTACCAAAAATGTACATAATTTAGGATATTCCAGATCTCTATTATGTACTCTTTATTCAAATTAAAATAAAATACCTGTCTGTGCTTTAACTGGTAATAAAACATTAAAAGGAAAAATTCTAATTTCATCACAGAGTTGAATAAGAGTCAACTAATAATTACAAATCCTAGACAGCGTTTTCTCATGGATGGGTAATTCCAATATACTAGAATGATCTTGTGGCTCTGTTGACAATGATGGAAATAGTGCAATGAGTCCCTTCTTGGCAGGATGCTGGCATTTAAAGGATTAATGGAACAAGGAAGCACAAAGGTTATGTAAAGCTTAAAGGCCATGAAAGGAGAAAAAAATCTAATTAGAAAATTATATATAAAGGTTTAATTCAAATTATATGCTTAGACATGGGCTTGGACTTGAGTGAGAAAAATTTCACTGTCACTTCATTCTCAAAAGTTTTTTGTAAATGGTCTTAAATGGGAGAAAAATGCTCAAGAATGCCTTTGACATATTTCTAAACCTTCTTGGGGTGGATGTGATATTTTTAGCCTGTATGAATCAAGACTTGTAGCCCTTGGTTCGTCACCTTTTCCTTTCGGCATTTCTGTGTCAACATCAAGGAAGTTTCTAGTCCTACTGAAAAGGGAAATGCTGCCTCATTCTAAAAACTGTTCCACATAATTGCTGAAAACCCAATGAAAGTGACACTGAACAATCACTTTATCATGAGCTTAATGAGGTCTTTTCTGAAACTCGATCAAATTAATCGTTTGTTAAGACATTAAGTACCATTTCTTTCTACTTTTTATGTAATTTTTAAACATCTTTGAATTGGAAAAAAAATAAAAGAGTTCTCCTAGAAACTTTAAAAATAACTGGAGGCAGTTTGGGTGATTTTTTAATCCTAAAGAAATGTATCCTGTATTTTCTTATCAGAGTAGAGGTAAAGATAGTAGAAAAAAAAAAATCATGGATCCCCTCCCCTTCTCTCAGAATCCATTAAAATTTTAACCTAAAGATTCTTACTCCCCAGTTCATGCAAATCTTCAAAATAGTCATGGAATAATCCAGGCCTGAATGTTTTTACATTTGTCTAAAATCCTGTGGCATTTTCAGTACACTAATTTAGTCTTGTCTTATGTTATTGAGAGACTCCTGTATATGAGGTGTGACTTCAAGATGTTGCAGATGGGGTGATGGGACAGAAACATAGAGCTCGTAGACTGGACTTTCCACTGAAGTTGGGGAAGAGAGATGATATCCACATAAATAAGTTAACAAATAGGATATTTTTAGACAGGATGGTCAAGCAAAATCTCTACACAGAAATTACATATAAATGCAATCTGAATGATGAGAAGGAACCATGCACTAAACAAATGAAATAAAGTACACTTCACACAGAAACAATGGCAAGTTCTGTGACATCATCAAAGAATAGTCAGGTTAATGTGACCAGGAGCTCATGACCCCAAGGGGCAGAGATTTGAGATCTGGGCAGATCTTATAAAAACTTCCAGGTATAAGAAGGAATTTAGATTTATTTTGAGTGCATTTTTTGGCACTTTTTTTTTTGGCAAGAAAAGGGTTTTATGATGTACTCTATGTATTAAATGAGAACTCTGGTTGTGCTGCTATATGAAAAATTGGTTCAAGGCAAGGGAGGGGAACAGAGAGATGAGTGGGGGGATGGGGTAGAACTGAAGTTAGGCAAGAAATTACATTGGCCTACAGTAGGTTGTTAGAGGCAGAATTAGTGAATAGTTGTCAAATTTGAGATTTATAATGAAAGTAGAGTAGACAAGTCTTGCCAATGGCTAACAGAAAAAGTCTAATTCATATTACTCTTTCTTTTACCAAAACCATATGGGCACCTGGGTGGCTCAGTGAGTTAAGCCTCTGCCTTCAGCTCAGGTCATGATCCCAGAGTCCTGGGATCAAGCCCTGAGTCAGGCTGTCTGCTCAGTGGGGAGCCTGCTTCCCCCTCTCTCTCTGCCTGCCTCTCTGCCTACTTGTGATCTCTCTCTCTCTGTCAAATAAATAAATTAAATGTTAAAACAAACAAACAAACAAAAACCTTATCATAATCACTGAGAACAGGAGCTATGTCACAGGTTTCTGGTGACTCTGTATTATAATGCCTGGGGCTGAGGCCAGTCAATATGGAACAAACATCAATTCATTTTCCCTTACCCTTCTAAGGAAAATAATTAAAACAGTGTCTGCTCTCTTACTGTCAAAGTGGGGATCAATTTTCTTATCTACTTTTTGAATCTAAGTATTTTCTAGAAATATTTGGAACATGAAAGTGTTCAATCTCTACCAAGCCAACCACATAAATTTGTTTTTAATGTTTGATCGTTTCCTTTCTCTTAAATGCCACAGAGGCCACCAGTCAAAGATTTCACCAATAATCATGTGGGTAGTCAGAACCTGCAAATACTCATTCAATAGAGTAATTTAATAGAAACAGCAAAAATTCAGTTAAATTGGAAATGTTTTCTTGTCTTCCTGGTAGGCTAAGGACATATTAAAAAAAATTGAAAGCATCCTGGATGAAGCCCATGAGAATCTACTGTATAATGCTCATATCCAGAATAAGATATAATCAAATGGTTTACTGCCTCTATAATACATAAGTCTCCACAATATTTCCCTCTGAATTATAAAAATCTTAGCTCAAACTGAAATATGTCAGTCAAAGAAAGACAAATACCATATGATCTCACTCATATGCAGAATTTAAGAAAGAAAACAGATGAACATATGGAAAGGGGGAAAAGAAAAAAAAAAGGAGAAAGGGAAGCAAATCATAAGAGACTCTTAAGAATAGAGAACAAACTCAGGGTTGATGGAGGAAGGTGGGTGGGGGGACGAGCTAGATGGGGGATGGGTTAAGGAGGGTGCTTGTCGTGATGAGCACTGGGTATTGTATGTAAGTGATGAATCACTGAATTCTACTCCAGAAACCAATATGGCACCTCATGTTCGCTAACTAAAATTTAAATTAAAAAAAAAATCTTAGCCGAGGTTGAATTCTGGAACTAAGGTGACTTCTGTGTCCTGAAAGAGCTTTTTTCCACTATTCTGCCACAGATTTTCCTGATACAGTTTGTAGTACAAAAAGTTCTGTTGTCAACCATTTTTTAAGGGGGGCTATTTCGATTAAAGGGAAACCGTTTCCAGAGGTAGCTTAAATTAAAAAATAATAATTTTTGAATCATAACTTACTTTTCTGATCTGAATCTCTTTATTATTTTTACCACTTCTAAAGAACTGAATTAACTGACCATCATGGAAGTCAATGTGTGCTCATTTTAATCGGTTTCAAATCCATGTTTGTGGCATAGTTAACTGTAAGAATCAAATAACTGTAAGAGAAAAGTGTTTTAACATGACAACTTTTTTTTTTCTTTTTTTAAATTCAGAGAATTGAATGGGGTTGGGAAAGTTTCTACTTTTCCTATATAGTCAGGATTTGGTAAAAACGGGACTGAACATATAAATGTATGTATGGGTCACACTGACTACATGGAAGGGCTGAGGCTCAGTGAAAAAAGGATGAGTCTGGCTCTTGGCCTACTTATCTCTTCCCCAACCCCCAGCTGGAAACCCAGTCAATAAGCCAGGACTCCTTTGTGATAAGCGGACTAGTGCCATGATCCCAGATATTTCCTTTATGGGCTTTCTACTTCAGAGCCTTCATCTGCAGATTAGTAACAATACCTGCTATGCGATTTGACATGAGGTCTTGAAAGCAGTCTGAAGAGGGGCGCCTGGGTGGCCCAGTCAGGTAAGCTCCAACTCTTGATTTCGGCTCAGGTTGTGATCTCAGGGTCCTGAGACTGAGCCCTGCGTCAGGCACCACTCGTGAGATTCTCTCTCTTTCTTCTTCCCCCTCTGCCTCTATCCATGCTTGTGTATGCTCTCTCTCAATAAATAAATACATAAATAAATATCTTTTAAAAAAGGAGTGTGAATAAAGCACTATATGGAGGAGGTGTTCAGGGCAAGTTAGGTTGCTGGATATTTTTTACTTTCTGTCTCAGAAATGAATCCTCCTGATTTCCATCTGAGGACCCATGAGGTTGGAGGGAAGGTGCCCAGCTCCTTGATGGGGTTAAGATTCTCTTTTTTCTCCAACTCTAAAGAAAGGAAAAGGCAGGGAGGGCAAGAGTTGCTGGCTTCCCTCAGACAACCATGAGTGTCCAACCTTGGTATAAAGTTGACATCAGAAAAAGTGGAGGAAAACAAGAGAACTGATGTCTTGGGTGACATCTTTGTACCCTGGCTCAAGTCTCACTTAAGTGAGCTTGACATTCTTTTCAGTGATACGAGTCAGTGACTTGGTTTTATTGATCGGAGCAATTTAAGTCAGATTTGCTGTTTTGGTTTTTGTTTGTTTGTTTGTTTTTGCACTCCAGTTTTAAAAGCTGCTAGAAAACGTGTTCAGGGGATAAAGCTGCTTCCCACCCACAACTCCCAGCAGCATGCCCAGCCCCAGACATGCCACAGCTTTGGTTAATGGGACAGAAGTGAAGGTTTCCCTTTAGCTTAAGTAAAAATATATGTTAACTCTAGACAAAATCCCTTTGATTATGGCTTCCAAACCTAGGCGGCAAATAGTGGGGAGCCTCATTAATATTGAAATCAGATTTCTGTTACCATTATATTCAAAAACCTCACAATCTTATTATTTTGGAGCTTTTCTCTGCCTTACGCTTTGTTCTGGCATTGCCCTTTCTGTATTGTTTTCTTTTAACCTTTGGGGTCTACTTGGATCTGCCACCCACCTTGACAAAGCTTAATCAGACTTCCTTAGATGAGGCTAACTGTAAAGCTTATCCTTCCCAGAGACAGAGTAGACAACTGACCTCAAACACACTCATTCCTTTAGACCTGCAACTATTAGAGTGATTATAACGAATTACGAAACCTTCTATCTTGGTAACAACTAACCTCATTCTCTGAATTTGAACTTCACATGGTTTTAGATGTTTGCCAATCCAACTTTCCTCTATTTAAGAATTGTTGCTTAAAGCAGTTAACACATATGCAGATCCCCCGGACATCTTGTTAAATTGCAAACTCTGACTCAGTGGGTCTGAAGGAGGGCCTGAGATTCTGCATTTCTAACAAACTTCAAGCTGAGACTGTGCTGCTCTGGCAAATCACACTTTAAGTAGCAGGACTTGAAGGATTTGCAGTGTAAATAAGGTCTTGGGTTTTGTCTTCCCCACACACATACCCTTGCAAGAGACCAGCAGGAGATGCATTCCTTGAGAACTTGGTGACTTGCTATTATCTTTGATAGAGATTTCCCTGGGTGCTAACAAAGCAGTGGAGAGCTCCACCCCCTTACCTGTGAATGCTTAAAATGCAATTACAGAGTAAGGTATGCATCTATGATGACCAGTCTTAAAGGATCTATTTGTATAGGACACACCAATTTCAGAAAAGAGCCCCTCCATGCTGAACAATAGCCAGGGTCCAAAGACCCCTCAGTCACCTGCACGGAGCTCTACATTGTAACCCAGAAAACGATGTTCTCATTAAGCCTCTTAGATTACATTGGCATGATTCTCATTTTAATCTATTTTCTCTGCAGCCATTTTATTTCACTTTTGCTTAACACGACTTTGAAATTTCTGAGCCTTGAGAATATAAAATACGAAAAGCAACAGACTTATTTCTCAATTGCTGAGGGCATCAAGAGGGCTAACGTATCTTCTAACTGCCAAAATACTAGAATTGCAGTTGATTAGAGAATAAAGAAAACATCACTAAGGACTATACTTTTAAAAATTAAATGATGTCAAACACGGTATTTTATATAGCACCTTTCAGGTGCTCAAAACACTTTGTTAAGTGGTCTAACCTTCATTTTCATAACACCTCAGAGAGATTAGAACCTACTAAGAGATGTTGTCAAATATTACAAATCTAATTTGATCTTGAAAAATGCACACCATATGCTATTACTAGGGAGGAAAGAGACACTAGGTGTTCCCCCATACTCCCCCGCCAAAAAACACTGTCTGGGGGCGCCTGGGTGGCTCAGTGTGTTAAACCTCTGCCTTCGGCTCAGGTCATGATCTCAGAGCCCTGGGATCGAGCCCCACGTCCGGTCTCTCTGCTCAGCAGGGAGCCTGCTTCCTCCTCTCTCTCTGCCTGCCTCTCTGCTTACTTGTGATCTCTCTCTCTTTCTGTCAAATAAATAAATAAAATCTTAAAAAAACAAACAAAAAAGCACTGTCTGTCTCTCCCTCTCTCATACACACACTCGCAAACTCAGAGGTCAAACCAGGAGGCTGGGATACAGCAAACTTTATCCATTCCATATCTCTACAGCTATGATTTACAGACAAAATAACACAGTGAGGACAACCCAATTCTATACTGTGAAAATAGCTTTTCTCAAAACAGGACATATGAAAACACTTCAGAGAATTTCAAATACTTCCTTCAAACAGCTGTTTTTAATGGTTTCACAGGACAGATTTCACATAAAAAGGAATGAGGACATCATTTAACAACACAACTAATTATATGCACTTTACATATATTATCACATTTAATCTTCACTACAACTTTATAAGTATAATCATCCCAATTTCTCAGATGAAACTAGGGATTTAAAAAAAAAAAGCAACTTCCTCCAAAGTCACAGGGCTGGGACTTAGCAGCCCTGAGACTTGAACCCAGTTCTGAATGATTCAAATTCTGAATTCTCCAAAGCCCTTGCCTATAACTATTGGATCAGTGTTTCTCAAACTTTAATGTGTAAACAAGTCACCTAGGGAGCTTGTTAGGATGCAAACCATGATTCAGTAATTCTGGGGTGGAGTCTAAGCATTTACATTTCTAACAATCATCCAGGAGATATTGATGCTGGAGGTCCAAGGACTACATTCTGAATACCAAGGCACTTTTGCAGTGTTTCTCAAAGTATGGTCCCTGCGTCATGAAGAATCAGCATCACCTGGGAACTTGCTAGAAATGCAAAGGCTCAGGCTCCATCTGAGACCTCCTGTGGAGTGGGGTCCCAGCCATCCTTGAGTTAACAAGCCCTCCTGAGGATTCTCCTGGCCATTTAAGCTTGAAAACCAATGGTTAATATCCAACATTTCCAAAGATGTGAACTACCTAACGCCCTACAGTCTGGGAAGATTCCTACCTGAGTAGATGTGATTTCCTCTTCTTATCCTAGGTCATGCTTTCTGATTTACCTGAAAATTTTCACCACATCTTTGGTTAAAAAGCGCCTTGGCCAAAGCAAAGCTGTGCGTGTGAACATAACTTTGGTCCATTGCACTGCAGTGGTACCATGTCACAGACTGAGGCGTGTGACCCCAGAGTGAGGTGACTGGGGAGGAAGCTGATGCTTATTAATTCTATCCCCCCTACAAAAAGGGTAGGCATTTTTCTTTCTCAAAGGCTCTCCCTACAGTGTGCCCAAACCATGTTTCTTCCCTAGTCTAGAATGCTTCGCTAAACAAATGCTTAGTCTCATACAGTCATTCTAAACAATGACTAAGACATAAGTGGTTTTTTTCTTAATTTGAGAGTAAACATGTCAAATAACTATCAAACACAAAAAAGAGAGTTATCTTAGATCTCTGGTTGGGATGAGCAGTTAAGACTCAGAGGAAAATTATAGTGTTGGAAGACTCAGATAAATGAAAATGAAAAGATTTTAGTTGGATTTATTTAAACAAACAAACCAACAAAAGCAATCTTTAACCACCACATTGCTGATTAGTGGTAAGAAAAAATTGAGCACTAGGCAATGTGTTTTATATGAATTATCTCATTGAATTCATGCAGTGACCACACAGCAGGTGCTACTTTATCCCCCATTTTAAAGATTATATAATGGGCTTAGGGAGGATTAAACAATAACAACAACAAACAAACAAATAAACAAACACCCAAGGCTATATAGTTGGTAAGAGTTAGAGCTGGAATTTAAATCTGGATCTTTCTTTTCTCTTCCGTATGATGGTTGTTGTCTGTCGTAGCATTTCCTCCCAATTCACACACACCACCAGGGGCCTGGGGCCACGTGAGAACTCACTCTACTTCCTCAGTGTCTCCCAACTCCTACAGGTGCACATCAGTCAAAGGCTGATCCCACAGCCAGTCACTACTATAGCTCCCAGGTAACAGGTAACAGCCAGGTAACAGCACTCCCTTGCAAAATCAAGGAAAGGATAGAAGAAGAAAGCCTCTTTGATCTTCAGCACTTAGAAGGGCAAAGTTACAAACTCTAATATAGAAAGGGCAGAACAGAACTCTGGGAGTCCTGTAAATAAGAACAAAGCCACCTGCTGTTCTCTGAAGCAATCAAAGGGGAGGAGAAATTTAAGAGAAATGTCTGAGAGTTTACAAAATGCGTTGAAAAACACAGAACAAACCAGTGATGGAGTATGGAAAACTTGACCTCAAGGGACCACATCTCCAATTCATTGTCACAATAGGCATGTTCCTTAGGACCACACTTGGTCCTCTAGTGAATCCCAGACATCCCGAGATGCAGCATTAACATACATCTTGTGGGGACATAGCAGCACCAGACTCTGAAGAGATGGGCCCTGTAAAGCTTTGAGGAAAAGAAATCACCTCTTTTATAATTTTCAGGCACACACATTGGTCCATTATAACAGATGCAATTTCTAGAAACAATGAGACTTACTCCTCTTCTCTCTCTGCAATCACAATAGAAGGCCAATTGAAACAGACTGTACTGCAAAGAACAAAGCAACATATCTACATCCCTTCCCTAAAGTCATCATTAGAGATGCAAGCCCCTGCATCTGTGAGGGACTTCCATTTGCACTTGGTTAGTTAGAACTCAACATTCATTTCAAGCCAATCTGATGGGTTTCAACAACTTTAATGATTCTAACAAAGATGAAGATATTAAACATAGAGCTCATTATTAGTCAGAAGTCTGCCATGTTCCCTGCTGTATAATTAACTCCTTTCATTCAGCACATTTAAAATAGCATCAATGAAGAATATTTAATTACCTCCCTCTATAAGAAGGTCCCCACTCAGATTCAGTAGCCAGTTTCATAATGAGGTCCAATTTAAATTGTTCTTAAAATAATGTTTCTGCTAACTATAAGGGCAGCTTAAGTCCAGGAAATTCAATCTAGGGAACAGAAATGATATGATAGTATGGGAAGAAAAGCATGTCCTTTATTTAGTCTGTCACTTTTTTTTTTAAATGGGCAAGACTTTTTTTTTAAATTTTTAAAGATTTTATTTATTTCTTTGACAGAGAGAGAGATCACAAGTAGGCAGAGAGAGAAAGAGGGGAAGCAGGCTCCTGGCCGAGCAGAGAGCCCGATGCAGGGCTCGATCCCAGGACCCTGAGATCATGACCTGAGCCAAAGGCAGAGACCCAATCCACCGAGCCACCTAGGTGCCCCATGGGCAAGACATTTTGAATGGTGGTGTATTTTCCCAAGGAATTTCAAGTGTGTGGACAAAGTCATACGGAAAACAAAACAAAACAAACAAACAACAGTGATGGGAGAAACCGCCGTATGAATATTTGTGGTCAGGATGCATCATATCAATAGTAAAGTACATAAGGGACTGGTTTGTATCTCAGTCTGACCTTGAGGTTGTTCACAATCCAGCTACCATTAATATAAGAATATGGGGATGGAAATCACAAAAGTGACAACGAAGATAATGCTTCAGTTATGCCTCCAGGGTTGAGAGGGATATGGTGCAGGTGATTCAATTAGGCATCCTTGTTTCTGGTGCATGGAATCTTATTCAATGAATACAGCACCTGCTTTATATAACATAATACTCTTTATCACTGTGGCCTTTGGGAAAGCATTGCTGAAACCTAAATCAAAAAGAGAAGATGGCCAGCCTATATTAACTTAAAATGTCAAAAGGCCATACCACTTGTTTGTCATTCTGACTGTGAGAACATTTTGTGATTATTTCCTCAAAAGAGAAGAACCATTTATAATTTGTCCTTGTCCTTATCATCACCATCGCCATCACTCCCACCATACCTGTAGACAGTTCCAACTACAGATATCAAACTAGGTTTGATATTGTAGTGAACAGCTGTTCAGGGTCACCTGGTGCCCTGGTTTTTGGTGGTGGTTGCTTTTTTGGAGAGGGGGGTAACTTTATATCCTTTTTGCTGTTCATAAACTCATAGAACTGTTGAAAAAGTGACTTTTTTCTACTTCCCTAAGGCTGAACACATGACCCAACACCTTTGAGCTTTTGTAATAATATTATGAGAAGGTAGGTGTCAAGGGGGGGAGAGGTGGGAATCCAGAGTCTATGTCCAGCAGCAGTGGCCTGAAAAATGTGTTGTTTCCTGTTACCTTTACCTCCCCAAATTCCCTAATTCATTTTAGAAGCCTTTTCCCCAGTCCTCACTTTGATTCTATGAGCTATGCAAAAGCTTCCAATAAATTCCTAACCTACTTAAGGGAGTCTAAGCCAGGTTCTGTTGCTTGCAACCAAAGAGTCTGAACTAATGGAGATCTGGATTCTGTAAGAAGGCACACATTATGGTCTTTGCCCTAAAGAAGCTGATGACCTAGTTGGCTCAAAATAATATGCAAAAAGGACAAACAGCATTATGAGGTAGCCAACGTTAAGTGACAGATAAATGTGACCACTTATAGACATATATATCTACACATATATATCCTAACATTGCCTACCCTCACTCGGGAGCTTAATAATTCATATTTCCTTGAGGCTTCAGATGGAGAATCAAATATATATTTTTTTCTCTTCTCAGACACCTCTCTCTTAATAAAAGGGGTAAAAGGAATACAAAATATGCCACAAACTTTCTCTCAAGATGCCTATTAAAAGAGGGATGTGATCTTATAGAAATAAAAAAAAAAGGGAGAAAACACAGGGCAAACATAACTCCAGCATTTTCTGCTGAACCTACTCTGAACAAGAAAAAAATCAACTAGTGCCAGGACTGTCACCCTATTTTCCTCTAAGATTACTTCCTTTAATGGGAGAGAAAAAGCAGAGTAAAACAGCCACCCAGTGCAGCATATCCACACGCTCAGACACACAAATACACGTATCTCCCAGTGACAACAACTCTCTTTTCTTTAAAATAAAAATTCTTTAGATTGTAATGTAAGAATACATCCCCTATAGCTGCAACAAATATTTTTTTTTAAAGATTTTATTTATTTTATTTATTTGACAGACAGAGATCACAAGTAGGCAGAGAGGCAGACAGAGAGAGAGAGGAGGAAGCAGGTTCCCTGCTAAGCAGAGAGCCTGATGCGGGACTCGATCCCAGGACCCTGAGATCATGACCTGAGCCGAAGGCAGCGGCTTAACCCACTGAGCCACCCAGGCGCCCGCAACAAATATTTTGAGGGAGAATGAGTACAGTTCTTTTTATCAATTACAAGATCACTCATGGGTCCACTGCTTAGGTTTTTGGCTCCCAGCTAGGAAAGGGCAGGGAAGGATAGCCCTGGAGCCACAGAGAGACTGGAGAATCTTGACTCTCAATTGAAGTCAGGTAGGAAGGGCTGGTAGTATTTATTTGACTCTAGGATCACACAGCCTTCTCTCTAGTCAAATATCTAGTGAGCCAACAGATGTAAAGCAAGACCAATCTTCCTTCAATATTTTGTAGCAGTTTACAAAAAAAAAAAAATCAAAATATCATTTCATGTGTCAATTTTAAAACAAATAATGATTCACTAGTAGGTCCAAGTTGCAGCTTCAAACTCTGCTAATTTATGAAGCAAACCCTTGTGAAAACAGAGAACATCAAAATAATGTCAAAATGTATTCACCACAATCACCTTAAAACAATTTTTGCCTGGATTTCTGTAGTAGCTTCCTCAGTGTGTCCTTTCTTCCACTTTGCCCCTTTGGAGCGTAATTAGTACCCAGCTGCCAAGATGGTTCTTTTAAAAAAAATGTAAATAAGATTGTTTGAATCCAAAGGCCTTTCATTCTCCCATAAGGCTATACATGGGTAGGGCCCTGGGTATCTCTCAGATCTCATTTTACTCCCTACTGCTGGCTCACTGGATTCTAGCCACCAACCTCCTTGCTGTTCCTCCAATAAGCCAAGTGCCTTCCTGTTTCAGTAATTATACCTGCTATCCCCTCAGCCTGGAAGGTTCTTCCTAGATATTCTTACGCCTTGTTGCCTCTCCTCATTCAGCCACCTGTTTCAATGTCAATTCCGAAAAGAAACCTTCTATGACCTTTCCATCCAAAACAGCATCCCCAGAATACCCTCCCTTTCCTCATCTTGCTTTATTTTTCTTCATAGCACTCATCACCACTTGAAAGTATATACTCGGGGCGCCTGGGTAGCTCAGTCATTAAGCAGCTGCTTTGCGCTCAGTTCATAATCCTGTTAGGGTACGGAGTCGACCACCCCTCAATTAGACAAAGAACACTCTCGATAATGCGAGTCACATAGTGAGGTTTATCTCCAGCTCACTGGGGTCCAAGTATCCACCCCGCGCAGCGGGTTTCCACAAGGACCCCGAGCACTCAAAGCCAAGAGTTTATATAGCATTTTCAAGGCACTTTCCCATAGCTACATACATATCTTGCACCCCACTTTGACAGTTTAACTTTGTTTAACCTTTTGCCACCCTTGCGTCACCCTGGCACCATCCTGGCAGTTAGGCAAGACAGGTTTAGAAGAAATTTAACTTTATTTACATTTCCTTCTGCCTCAGCCTCCCTCAGTTTTATGGTGCGACCTTAGGCCTTGAGGAACTGAGCCATTTGTCTCTGGAAATTGGGCCATTGAAGAGATGGCCTTTTTGTTGTAAATCACCAGGACATTTAGGGAGACTCCTGTCTTGTAGGATTGTGATCTCTGCAAGTTAACTATTTGTTTTTCTTTAACATCTGGTCCCTGTGGCACCACCGCCTAACCGCCCTGGTGGTATAGGATTAGTTGTTTTTTCAGGTTTTAGCTACTTTCTCTTGTCTCAAGTCAAGTACGCCCTGTGGGCTGTTAGGGACGCTCAGTAAAATGGCTTCCTGGCCTTCAGGATGGCCATTCTTATGCTGACCCACGCTTACAGTGCAAGGTGCCGGCTTTTGCTTTGCCAAGATGGCTGTATTTATATCAGGGCTAGGCTCGAGGTGGGTACAGCCTTTTTTTTCTTGGCCTCCACACCTGGAGCTGGTCTCCGGGACTTGTTTTTAAGTCCCCTGGGGGAAGGGGAGCAGGGACAGTTTAAGGGTTAAACAACAAAGTTATTGTTTAACTTCAATGGAAGCCTCTGGCTAAAATAGAAATATAAAATAGGTCCTTACAATCCCAGGGTCCTGGGATAGAGCCCCGCATTGGGCTCACTGCTCGGCAGGAAGCCTGCTTCTCCCTCTCCCACTTACCCTGTTTGTGTTCCCTCTCTCGCTGTGTCTCTATCAAATAAGTAAATAAAATCTTTTAAAAAAAAGTATATATTTATTTCCTGATGGGTTTAATGTCAGTATCCCTAACTTGAAGGCCATTTTTGGAAAAGCTAAGAATTTGCATTGCTTCTGTCCTATCCCTTGGGTCCTTACACAGGGCCCAGGACATAGAAGGTACTCAATAAATATGAATGAGTGAATGAATGAATGAATGAATGACTACAGTCTTTTGCAACAGCATGCTGCTTTCAAGTTCACATGTTTTCCTTTTCTTTTTCAATTAGTACCTAAAACAATCCTAGAAGCATGGCCTCACAGGGTCCAAGATAGGCACACAGTATTATTCATGTTTGGTTAGAAAAAGAGAGAGAAAGATACAGTGAGTTGAAGAGATTAATTTAAATCCTCACATCTCTTAAATTTCTCTGCCAGCATTAGAACTTCAGCATAAAGACTCTTTTTCTTTGCACAAGGAAATCTGAAGATGCCTGAAAGCATCCGAACATTAAGTCCAACTGAGATTGGGACTTGTCCCTAAAAGCCACGTTGGATGCTTCTCTTAACAATTTTCAGCATCAGGAATGGACAGTGGAGAAAGCTAAAAAAGACCAGAGGGCTTCATTTGTAAGAAGAAGGAAACAAATGGGCATATCTTCTCCACCCCATCCTTGGCTCCCCTCCTTAATTCCTATTAGGCCATAAACTACTGCCTGAGGACCCATTATCCCAGCCTTCCGAGGCCTCTCTCCACTGGTGGGAAGAAGGACTCCACCCACTACATCATCTTAATCAGCAACTTAGAAAACAGTGTCACATAAAACAGCAGCAGACCTGAAAAAGTGCAGTAATTGCAATAGCGCTGCTAACTAACCATTCAGCTCCACTTCTGCATAATTAAGAAGGTGGTTTATGACAGGCATTTGTGGCATTTAAAACATTAAAAGGAAAAGTAGCAGAACGTGCCACACCAGGAGCCCTACAGTTGCTGAATGGAGAGGAGGTGGAGACAAAGAAGGCTAAACACACATACACACACACACACACAAAAACAGGCTCTTTGCTTGCTAGAGTCTCTCCCCATCCCCCCAAAGTATTTTTTTTCCCTTTACCCTCCTGGAAAACGAGTAGCCAAGGGGATAATTTAGCAACCAGGCTTTTGCAAAGGTAGCTGCTGTGTGCTTAAATTACCAGAGAAATGCTTTCAATTGCTCCCCTTTAGAATGAAAGCATTGCATGGTATTTTCCCAGGACTGGAGCTTTGCACACAGCAGGAGGGTGCCAGGAGTGCTGGGAAAGCGGGATGGGGATGAGAAAAGGATGGCTGGTAAGGAGAAAACTCTAGCTTATCTACTTCTGGGGGAGGCAGTGTTAGAGAACAAAGACTGGTCATTATACGTGAAAGGAAGGCACCCCACTTAGTACCTCCCAAGAAGTCTCCTGGCAAAACAAATCCTAGTTAACAGCAAACATTTAGTGGGTGCCTACTATGTGCCAAACACTTGCCTGGATGCTGGAAACACAGATTTAAATAATAAATGAAGTCCTCTCTCACAAGGATCTCAGACTCTATTAAGGGAAGCAGTCCAAATGATTAGAAACCAGCATAGTTAGTAATGACCGTGAGTACCAAGCAAGAGAAAACCCAAAGGAAGGAATATTTGAGTCTGTTCACAGAAAGTTTCCCAGAACATAGCAAGCATTGCTATAATGTTTCTGAAATGAGACCATCAATAAAACAATAGATAATCAACTCATTTATAAGGGAGGTGCCACTGGAGGAGAGGATCAATAAAACAATAGATCAATCAACCCATTTATAAGGCACTAGAGTCTGGTCTTGATGGAGGGGTAGAAATTCACTAGACACTCTGAACAGAGGAAATAGCACATACAAAGATGTATAAGCTTGACAGACAGTGCAGGGCATGCCGAAGGAGCCAGGAAGAACTGGACGTGGCCTGGAGACACTGCTACAAACTGGTGAGTAGCAGAAAATGAGGCTGATAAATTGGGAAAAAAAAAAAAAAAAGGAAGAATGAAAAGAAAGTACACACCACTTTCTAAGTAGAAATTTGATATGACCAAGACTACAAAGAAAGCTAAAACCAAAGCCAAGGAAACCAGTTAGAGTCTTTTCATTATAGAAGAGATAAGAAATGATGAGCCCTGGGATCAAGGTCTCCTTCAGCAAAGCGATTCCAAGATCTAATGATTCTTGTAGCCTTCACACGTGCCCTCCCAAGTAAACATAGTTGAAGGCAGGTATGCAGACAGGCCTCAAAACTGAAAGCCTGTTTCACTATAAAATACACACATGCTCTCCCGTCTACCCAGCAGACCTCCTGATCTGAATGTAAAGGAGTGCTGGTATCTGCCTGCATCAAATACAATCAGAATGTCTCAATAACAACAAAACACAGTAACTAAACTGTATAGTACTTACACACACACACACACACACACACACACACACACACACAGATGGACACACACATACACACACACACTAGAAGAATTATTTTGGTGATGTTTTTTATACTTTGAGCAAGCGGACACATGCTCTTTGATATGCCTTGATAGACAGCCAGACAGGATGAGAGATACAGACCAGTACTTTAACAGTGTGAAAACCAGTCTTGCAAAATTCACTTAAATCACCATTTCGGAACCTTCTAAATCTTAAGAGTGGTTGGAAATTAAAGACAACTATCCTAAAAACTGTCATATATATATATATATATATATATATATATATATTTTAAATTCAGAGTTGCCTGGAAAGAAAACACCTATAGCATTTCTGAAGTTGAAATTTGAGAATATTGGTTATAACAGTGACCAAAGAAAGCCTGAGGTGGACCTAATTCGTCTGGCCTTGTTTGATACAGGTTTTCTCAGTCTAATAGTAGCCAAACTACGGCCTCTTTATTCCAACATTCCTGTTTATAGGAAAATTCCAGCCAAGCAAGGGAACTAAACGATGGAGCATGGGCCAGATGGTGCCGTGTTTCAGCAAGTCTACAGAGAGGTTAGGAATACACACAACCTGTATATTCTGTGCATAAGCATACGGCCATGGTTCAATGCGTCCTCAATACACATGTGCAGATAAGAATGCTACAAAGAAATCTCATTTACATTTCCTCATGTACACAAAGTTTTTGCTAATATACAAGCTTAACACACAGCATTCTAAGCTCCTATGGCAAACACACTGTAAGGCATTCAGTATCTGTGACATTCACAGTATCTGTGATGATTTCGGTTTCTGTGGCACTGCCCTTGTCTTCCCTAAAATGCATCTTTAAAGAGGATAGTCAACCAGCCAGCCACACTAGGTGAGTTAAAACTGAGTGTGTGTTTTAGGGAAACGACTAGGATACCATACTTGCTTGGGCAAAAGCGAAATTTAATTCTCTAAGCAAATCATAACATAAGCCACCGAATTGCTTTGGCATCTAACTCATCTGAAAACGAAGGGGGATTTATGTGACTTATTTCATATCATATTTGTTTCATTTCGCTCTCAGTGATCAAACATGAGTTCCTTAATCTTTCTAGAAAAGGTTAAACAGGAAGGTGAAATATCACCTTAATTGGCAACAGAAAGGCCGCTGTCAAAGTATGTCCTTTCCTTTCTCCCTCTGCTTTCTCCCCTACAGATTCCATTTGCTGTCACTGGTCTGGGGTTCTCATTTCTGTGAGGATGGATCACACCCCTTTACTGCTGCCCCTCACTTCCTTCGTCAGTGTCAGTGTTGCGCATCTAACTCCCTCCTGGCATTGCGTAAACTCAGCCACCCAGCACCAACACAAACAGCCCAAAATTCGGTAACCAACCAAAAAGGCCGCTTACCAACTATCTCTGTTTAAGGGCATTTTAGCAAATGTGAGGTACATACAAAATAGGTCCATGGAATGAATGAAGCATCTATTTTGCAGCCTTCTGAGTTCAAAATTTTGGTCCTTTCTTTCCTTCTTTTCTTTCCTCAGCCCCCATATGGAATCACATGCCCCATTGCAGTGGCCCTCCTTTCAAAATTTCTCTCAAATCAGATTCTCCTACCATCGCATCTCCTTCCTTCTCAGGTTCCTGTCATCTCACGTGTAGCTCACAATGCTTGCAGATTCACGCCTGTCTAGCTTTCTGACACGATGCCTCCATATTAATTTATTAAAAATCTCCTTTCATCATGTGAACTCAATGAACTCAAAACCATCAATCATTCCCCATGACCTAGAGGACAACATTCAAATGATCTAACCTGGCTCTGCATACCTGGGCTTCATATGACCTTCTCAGACTTATCTCCCACTGTAAGCAGTTCTCAGATGGGTCTCATACTTTCTCACCTCCACGTTCTTACCTAACTAAGGATCGGCAAACCATGGCCCATAGCCATATCTTGGCTGCCATCTGTTTTATGTTTTGTTTTTTTTTTTTTAAGATTTTATTTACTTATTTGACAGAGAGAGAGATCATGAGTAGGCAGAGAGGCAGACGGGGCGGGGGGGGAAGCAGGCTCCCTGCTGAGCAGAGAACCCAATGTGGGGCTCGATCCCAGGACCCTGAGATCATGACCTGAACCGAAGGCAGAGGCTCAACCCATTGAGCCACCCAGGCGTGCCTGCCATCTGTTTTGATAAATAAAGTTTTATTAGAACACAGCCATTCCCATCTATTTACATATTGTCTATGGCTGCTTCATGTTAAAACAGTTAAATGGACAGAGAACATATGGCTGGCAAAGTCTAGGGCCAGTTTCACGGGTATGCGATATATATAGTCACACAGGGTCCCACTCAATCTGTGCTTGGTTCTCTTGCTCGCATCTTGAAATTCTCAATAATTTTGCACTTTTTTAAAAAAGATTTTATTTTTATTTATTTGAGAGAGAGAGAAAGAGAGAGAACATGCATGAGTGTGGAGAGGGGCAGAGGGAAAGAGAAAAAGAGTATCCGAAGCAGACTCCCTGCTGAGCACAGAGCCCAAGGTGGGGCTTGATCCCATAACCCTGACATCACGACCTGAGCTGAAACCAAGAGTCAGACATACCACCGACTGAGCCCCCTAGACACCCCTTTGCACTTGTGTTTTTAAAATGAACTCTAAAGAGAAAATCCGGCACGTGTAAGCGCAAAAGAGGCACACACAATGTGCATGTCCACCGTCTCTTGCCACCCTGTTCCCACACAGCATGCCTGCTGCCCCATGAGTTCAGGATTCTGGTAGGCAAGCCTATGACACACATTCAATAAAACTCAGTGAGTACAAAGCAAGTGTTAATATCTAATACAGAGTAGGCCAGGACACAGACAGCCCTCAGAGATCACATTTCCAATTGGAAACACAACTTGCTTTAAACACGGATAGACAACAAGGACCTTCTAAGACAGACAGATGACTAATGGATCCTCTTATATCTCTCCTTTCTAACCTGCATTACTTCCATGAATTGGTGAATCACCTAAGATGAAAACTGTGACAGAGAGGGAAAGGGAAAGATAAGCAACCCACCGTTTCTTTTTCTTTTCGGTCTTTCTTATTCATTGGTAAGCCAAAGGTACAGAGTGTTTACAGAATGTGTATCAAGAAATGAAATAAAAAGTTGAGTTAATCTGTGCAGTGTTTCTACTCTTCTGGTGAGAACAAAATAAATATGCATTGCATGAGTTATGAAATAGGAAATGTTTCTTATTTTAACGATTCTATATATAAGTAAAAAAACCTCTTATATTGGCATTTAAAACTGGCATTGCACAGTATAAAGATGGATGACAAAATTCATGCTAATAATTTAAAATTTAAAATTGTCTTTACCTAGAATGACATTAAATAGCAAATATAAAATACCATAACAAAGTTGAAGGAGCAAAACCATGGAAGGAAGGAAAAAAAGCTTTAGATTTTAGTACCTTTCATGACACCTTATCATTGCTTTTTGCACAAGGAGCCCACATTTTCATTTTGTACTGCGTCTATGAATTAAGTAACCAGCTCTGAAAAAGCCTAAAATATTTAATTCCTTTACTGAAAATGTTTTGCCATTGGTCCTAATGTGACACTTTGAATAGTAGGCCTTTCTACTTCCTTCCTGCCCTTAAGAACATATCTTTTCTTCAAGTTCCAATCAAAACTTCAGCTCCCTCCTAAAATCTTTTAACATTCACCACTGGTATTACAGTAAGTCCTCTTACAAGCTTTATTTGTGTATTTCATTTGAGAAGTAGGCATGCTCGTGTTTGTGATACCTGCTGTTGCTGCTAAACGTAATAAGGCATTGTTAATTATTTATCTTTCCCGATTATTTCTGCCTCTAATTTGTAAGCCATTCGAAAAAAGCAACCATAAATAAGGGAAAGATGAGAAGAGAAAACAAACCATGCCAGTGCTCTTAGGAAAAAGTTAAAGCCACTGTCAGTGCAGATTTTCTTATTTGCCCATCCACAAACTCATCATTTGGGCAACCACGGTTCTGTGCTAGAGCCTGTGGCCTCCAGAGAAAGCTCTGCCCTCCAAGCTTATCAAATCTAATAAGGACCACAAACATGCTCACATAATACAATAATATAAGGTAGATGAGATTAGTATGATAAGAGGTACAGAACAAAGTGAGATTGGGATCAAAGTGTTTCAACTGGGACAGAGAAGAACAGACTTCATGGGGCAGAGATGGTATCTAAACTGGGCTAAGGAGAGTAGGGTTTGGATCCTGGATGTGAGAAGAGCAGTGCCGGTGGAGGAACCTGGGCATGCAAAGGCTCAGGGGTCTGGATGCATGTGCTCATGTGGGAATGTACTCATTCGCATGGGCCTTCCCCTTGCCAACACTAGCCCTTGAGCGAGGTGCTTCTGAGATGAGAAGATCCAGACAGCCATGAATCTGGTCCTGTGGTGTCAGGAAGGGAGGCAGGTTCTGAGAAAACATATACTCTCATTTCTCTACTTCTTATCCTTGAATCAAGAATCTATAAGGTGTTACAGGGAAATAAGGCTATGCCAAGCAGTAGTTAAGTTCTTCCAAACGACAGCACTATGGAGGGAGTTGAAAATGCAGAGTTATATCCTCTGAGAATAAGGAGCCCTTGAGAGGCATCAAAGAAAAGACTGTTCAGCTTATAAAGCCTACTTCCCCTGACCTGTCATTCTGGGACATGTGGTGTGGGAAGAAGGAATGAAAGATGGAAAGAAAGGGGGAGAGAGGGAGGGAAGAAAAGCAAGGGAAAAGTTGTTTCTAATTCTCCCTGTCAAGTTTAGGACTACATAGTTTTTTGCTGCTTTTTGAAAAAGAGGTCCTGTATTTTCAAGATGATGGTAGATGCTGGGGTTGGGTTGGGGGGGAAGAAGACTTAGAAAAAGATACAGTCAGCAAGAAGACCTCCTTGGAAACCATGCAAAAAGCTAATACTGATACAGAACATTAAAAAACAATTACTTTTCTTTCCCTCCTTTTGAAAGTCTCTGCCCATGGATAAAACCAAGAAGACACACAATCAGGTAAATAAATGCCATCTGGCAGAGTTCTATAATCTGGCTTCGAACATCTCCATATAGCTTTATCTCAAGGCAAACATGGTTCTTTTATACTCATTTCAAAGAGGAGTTTCTGGGCACCTGGAGTAAAGATGAGGATGAAAGAGACAAAAATGGACCAGGGTCAGAGTTCCCTAGTATTCTTTCTCTTTATCCCAATTGTGATTTCCTGAGAAAGTACATAGGTTTTCTGTTTCTTAAATCTGAAAGAACAAATAGGCTAGAGGATGGGAGAGACTGTGGCAAAGCACAAAGGGGAAAGCCCTTAGAGTCAGATGCCTCTGAACTAAAACTCGTGCAAGGTACTAATTTTTCCTAAACCTGGGTTCCCTTATTGTATAACACGGATAATAATACCTACCCTCATAATGTCATCATGGGGGTTAAACAACGATATATAAAGTCATAATCTAGCCCAGTGCCAGACACATTGTTGGTGCCCAATAAGCAGTGCTGTTAATGTGATTTAGGGATATGGACTGGGGACTCATTTATGCACTGGGGTCTCTGAGAAGGAAGGGATGAGATTCAGCACCCTGTGGCCTCCATTCCCCATCTGAAATACATTATCATCACTTCCAAGTCTTAAATTATGTAAAACACATCCCTGTGGTGCAAATACTAAGCAAATGGTAATGATGTCACTTTGGCAAAGAATGTAAATATCAATGCAAATGGACAGCACTTGGGAAGGCCATGGCTTTTATCTCATCACTGCAGCAATCCCCTCCAGAAGGTTTAGACATCAAAACCACAACGATAGCAGACACAGAAAGACCCCTCTCTCTGCCATTCTATCAAGGGTAGCTCTTTTCCTTTTTGGATCTTCTCCCTTTTTATGCATCTCAAAGAGAAGTTGTACTTCTCAATAACCCTGTCCCTCTCAGAGACAAGCTAGAATTGTGCACACCGACAAGTCAGAGTATGAGCATAGCGCATATGCAAGGTGCCACATCTCAGTGGCAGGCAGCTTCCAGCCCTGCATGCTGATTCTCGGCAACGCCTTTGGGGGATGGTTGACAGCTGCAATTTTGACAAGAAGAGGACACTTTCTTGAACACACACACACACACACACACTCACTTGGGGCAAAAATTCTTGGACTCTTCCCTTACAGATTGCTACACAAAGCAACACAAATTGAAAATAGTCATTAGGGCACTAAATCACAGTGGGAATCAGTAAATAATTGAAATATCTGAGTCTTCACTTTCCCTTTTAAACACAATGATAGACACTTGTCCACCACCATTTGTATGATTTCTAGAATCTATCACCATTTCTCCCAGACCCGCAAATAGTAAGCACCAAAGTCATTCCTAGAGCAAAAGCAAACTGTAATACAAAATTGGGAAGTGCCAGCATGTGAGGCAAGTGTGAACCCTCTGTCACCTTGTCAAGGCCAGCATGGCACAGTGTTTGTTGTTAGCTTCCTGGCCTCAGAGCACTAGATTAACATTTCTCATTATCTTTGGCATCAGAACTCCAGGGCAAAGAAATCACAATTCTCCAAGAGGTTAAGCAAATGCCATATGTTAAAGGAGAGAATAAAGCAATAAAATAACTCATTGTAATGTTTCTTTTCCAAAGCTGCAGGAAAAAAAGAAAAAGAAAAACAGAAAAACAAGGAAGTAAAGCAGGAAATGGGGCAGAGATGATAGAAGTAAAAAGTCAGAGATAAACATATACACACAATTACAGGCCTTATGTTTCCATGAATAATTCAAGACTCACAGCATTGATGCCTTTAGACAAGGAAGCATCTGGGGCTTAGAAAGGACAAGGACCTCTGACAACTTAGAAATCCTTTAGAGCTATTTTTTCATCATATACATAAATATACACACAATTGCACATATATGCACAAATGGCATATATACGTATAATACACACAGCCCTATGACATATATATGTGTGTGTGTGTGTGTGTGTGTGTATGTATGTATTACACATACTGATATAACAAAGTTTATGTTCCAAGCATTGAGTCAAGGCTATTAGATTAGATGTTAGGAAATTCAACTTAGAAATCCATGGGTGTTCTCTTTTGCAGAGAAAGTGACTTGATAGTTTTCTGACTTTATTTCCTTTACCTTATCCCACCCCAATGGCTCACCACTCCAAATATGCCTGACAAATCTACTTTTTCATACATTCTGGGTTGTTCTCTCCAACCAATGTTCTGACTTACCCTAACTGCTAATCTCCAAATCTAGTGTATGTTCTAGAATCTTCCCTGCTTCTGCTCCTGAGAAGTCAAGTAGCATCAACAAAAGTCTCAAACCTCTTTAACTGATCCACACATTTATGGTATATTACCTAGAACCTCTATGCCAAAATTATTTATCTAACTGAATTGATTTTTTTCTCTTCCTGCAAACCTGTTTCTTCTTCTCTTTTTGCAAACCTTTTCCCACTGTCTCAAACCTGTTGATTAGTCTTTGGAGCCATTTAGGGAGAAATAATTGCTTTCCTGAAATTGGATGTAAAGTCTGTGTCCATGTATGTTCGTATTTAATTCAATATTGCTATCCTATTTTCAAAAGAGAGTAAAAACCTCCCATGTCAGTTACCAAAATGAACACTTTGGCAGTATCATTTCCTTTTCTAGGCTGCTCTTCTTTATGAGCCTGATTCTGGCTGCTTTCATTTCAATTAAAGTTGGAATTTGAACTTGACCAATCCCTGGTCAAGTTCTTTCTGGGGGAAAAAAGTAAAGTGTACATTGGTTTGTTTTGAGAAATACCTAGTTCCACGGGCATCAAACACCTCTACATTCTTGGTACTTAACAAATATTTTCTGCATTAGACAGCAATATAAATAATGCAGATGTTTCACTATCAATTTATCCCCATACTAATGAAACTAATACCTCCACATTCAAGCACTTCTGAAGGGAGAAGGGCATGCCACTATTAGTACTATTGTATATAAAATATTAATAGAAATGTAACCTTCTAAGAATAGTGCCACATGGGTCTAGGCTAATATCCCATGCCCCATTACCTCTGCCTTAGTTCAAATTGTTAGAAAGTGCTTCCTCGCACTGAATAGTAGTTAGCCTTTCTACTTCAAAGCATGGATTCCATTTTTATCCATTAAAGCCATACTGACCACAGCTAATTTCTCCTTCAAAATGACCATTTAGCACATGCATGACGACAGACATTTTACCTGTCATCTAGCCTCTGCTATCCCTATAGTCACTAAACACTTGAGTGATTTGCAGTCCTTTAACTATCTTCTATGTGTACAGTTCAGGACTCATCTCATGAGGTTTTCTTCTTCAGAATACCTTCTAGTATATGAGTGAGGAGAGGCGTGTAAATATAATACAGTTTATGTGGTCTGACCAGCACTGTGTATAATAGAATTACTTGCTGTGCAGGTTTATTTTAACAGCTGATAGTCCACATTGAGTTTCTGGTTAGCAAAAATCTGCAAGACTGCTTTGCATGAATTTCTGTCAAAACAGGTCTCCCTCAAACTAACTGTGTTTATCCATTTATTTATTTTAATGTAAGAAGATGCATTCCAGAATCAGAAAGAACTAAAGTCTATTCCAGATACAATATTTTCAAGCCATATGACTTAGAGAAATTAATTCAACATAGTTCATTTTCAGTTTTCTCATCTGGAAGAAATAATAGTAATTCCATTACCATAGGTTCTTTCAAGGAAGTAAAAGACATAAAATGCCTGGCATAGATGAAGTGCTTGAAATGTTGGTTCCCTGTTCAGTTACCTGTTAATGAGTATAGACTATCAAATAACTTTTTGATCTGGTATTTCTGCCATCTGTGTATTTGCTTAAGCATGTGTTCAGTGCCTTCTGTAAGCTGTGTACGTCAATGAAAGAAAGGTCAGCACCAAGGACAGTGTTCAAGGGTTTCTTAGCAAAATACAGCCAAAGCTAGGGAAGGGATTTAAAAGGTTTCATGAGTAAAGCGTTGATTTGTTTACTTCTTTATGAATTTATTTCATCACTGAACTGTATAAATAAAAAGCTACCTGGAATATGAAAAAAGGTAATGCTAATACTATTGTTTAAAATCATGTCTCATACATGAATATTACCATTAAGTCTTGATTCACCAAAGAATAATTCCATAATTATCCTTACAGATTACCTCTCATATTTTTAGCACATATGTATTTACCACACACATATGTATGTTATAATATATATTAAACTTGTTATGGTGTAATACAATACATCTTATAAAATCTTTGAAATATGTCTAGCTGCTTGGGCAACAAATAATTACTCAACAAAATAATTCAACTGAACTCAAGTATATAAATGGAAAGAAAACTTTTGTCCCAGCCATCTTAATAGCATGATAAAGAATAGAGTGTCCTTACTTTAAGAAACCTACTCACTAAAATACAAGTTGTTCAGGAAAAAAATGCTTCATTAAGTCACAATCCACGTGATCTGAGTTACAAGATGTGGCAAGGAAAATGATTTTTAGTTAGGACTGGTTTTAAAATCTAAGAATTCATTTTTTACCTTCTTAAGAAATATAAATAAAATGGTGCTGAGTGGACCATAGCTATGTATAAATAATGCTAAGGAGAGCTATGTGAGGAACTACAAAGTACAAAGAAAGGGAAACATTTTTTTTAGTATGATGAGAAATAAAATACACATGAGCATATGAAAAATTGCACTGGCATAAGGAACATCATCAAGCTGGATGAAGTCACACAATCACTCAGATGCCACAGCTGGACACAAAAGTATGCATCATGCATTCATTTAATAAACATTTACTGAGTCCCAACTAAGCAGAGAACACTGTGAGATAGGTATTAGAATTCAAAAGTCAATAAAGGAATCATTCCTGGCATTAAGCAGCCAGAATTAATGAATGGTGTTTAAAAAAAAAAAAAAAATCCCTGCTGGTGGTTTATATATGACATACCATGTTGCTCTTCCAGACATAGATTTAAAACTGTGCAAAACAGGCACTCTTCATGTGATGATTATGTTTTTGGCAATACAGGAAGAAATTAGAAGGTTTATAATGATCGCATCATTTTATGGACATCGTTTTACTTCTCCTGAACTTAGCTTATTGATTAACAACATAGAGACTGCTGCAGCAACTCACGGGATCCTCACTGGCATTCACATTTTAAGGTCAAATTGCAAGATAAAGTGGACATTCAATATAGAATGTGCACTCCTTATTTAATCTACATAGCATTTCTTATAAGGAAGATAATGTTGTGTATTTACTCATGGATATTTGCATGTTTAATGTCCAGTGACTTACACTTTCATAAATAATATTTCATAGACATATTGAACATGGGAAATTGGAAAGCTGTGTTAATTAACTAGACATCTCGGGCAAAACTGTAATTTTGTATGTATTTGCCATACAAAGACCTAAATTTTTCAAATGTTATTGTTTGCTAATGTCTTCTTTAATTTTTTTTTCAGCATGGCCATGGCTATATATTTTTACCTAACATCAGAAGACATGTATTATCCTGAAATTTAAAACAAACAAACAAACCCAGCCATGCCTTTAATCAAAGATTTTTAAAAAATAAACACTATGTAATCTAAAAGAAGAACACTTCACACTTAAACATTTCAGATATATTCTAACCAAACAGAATTTTGCCAGATCAGTAAGAAAATAAGTTTCATAAATAAAGACATTCACTAACAGACCTGGTCAGGAGAGAATGTTGTTCATACAAGGGTGATGGTAATCTAACACACAATTGGAATGAGTTTCACAAAAATTCATAATTCATTTGACCCACAACTATAACCCTAAACCTACCTAAAAGCAACACACATAGAATTATACCATTCATAATGATGGCTCAAAAGAAACCAAAGTCTGTCCTAGGAATGGCTGTATATCACAAACAGAAAGGACTAGAAGCTCCCATCACACACCTTTGCATTCTTACTTATTGGAACACAGTTTTTCTTACCTACCCCATTACTCCAAACATCTCATATACTATAAAACATCAGGTCTGTTTTCACTAAGCAGTTTTTACTGTGCTGTTAAAATGTTAATTGTTAATTTACTTCTCTTTCCAAAAGCTCTCCCAGAGCCCACGCTTTTCTTCATTGAATCAGCTTGTCCTGGAGATACAGCTAAGCCTGCCTTTGATCAGTGTTTAATCCTGCTAGATGCTCAGGGGTGTGTAGTTTAGTATCTATGAGAAAGTAATTAGAAAGGATGGAGAAAGGGAGTATTCTAGCTCCCACTGGCATGAGAAATGACCAATCAGAATTCTCTTGACCCTCTTCTGTCCTCACAGACATAAAAGATCATGCTAAGAAAAGTAAAACTAGAAAGAATAGTGATACTTGTAATTAAACAAAGGGGTGAAATTACAGATCCAATGAAGCTTATTATATTATAATAGATGATCTTTCTGAAACAGAATTTCAATATGGGTAAGAAATAAGGAAAATAAACTCTTCAGTCTTCAGACTCTAAGCAGTTGTAGGCAATCTTGTTCATATATATATGATATATGATATATATATATATACATATCTTATGTATATACTTAGGAATATATTATATATATTATATATATATATATATATATATATATTATACATAATATATTATACATAATATATTCCTAAGTAACTGTAAGAAAATACTATGTGGAAACAAATAACTATGTAACTTGGTCAAAAATAAAGTGAGAGAGAAATAAAGAAAACACTGATATTCAGGGGTGAGGGTACAAACCACAAGGAAGTGAATAATGCTTGGAGGATGATGGTAATATAAGTGGGGGTAACGAGGCAAGAAATTAAGGAAGAAAAATTTAATATGAATATTAGACAATGTTCCCTGGCAGACAATTACAGGGATATGCATAAATAGCAAAAGAAATCCAATAATACAAAATGATTACTCAGAATTGACCCCAAAGAAATGCCACAGAAATAAATGAAGCAGAGGCACCCAGGCTCATCTTTGGTTCCAATTTCCTAGACTTACCTAATAAGATGTTCCTAATAAACACGGTATTACTTAGCAACACTGAAACATGACAATAGCTCTAGAATGGCTCAAGGTAACAATCATTACACTTAGTTATAGAAACTTGGTGACAACATGAAATGAGAAAGAAATACTTCAGTGGCATTCCAGTGAAGACACATTAGAACACCCCTCTGCTGATGGACAAAGTCATCATCTCGGCTTTGGACATAAGAAAAATCAAGTCACAGAACCACTGTGTTGTTTGAGAGAGATCAAACATCCAAATTGCCCCTTCCTTTTCTAAATGCTTCTTCACATCTGTACATCTCAAGACTGTTTTCACATTTCCTTGCACTGAGGGCTCCTGTGCTTGTAATTTGGTATTTCACTTCTGACTTGAAAAAAGAGTTTTCCTTTTCTTTTTTTTTTAAAGAACTTATTTATTTATTTGAGAGAGAGTGGGTGTGCGTGGGAGTGCATGAGACTGTGCATCATTTGGGGGGGGGGCAAAGAGAGGGGCAAAGGGACAAGCCAGACTTGGGGCTCCATCCCAGGACCCTGAGATCTTGACCTGGGCCCAAGGCAGACGCTTAACCAACTAAGCCACCCAGGTGCCCCGGAAAAAGACATTTTTCAAACCGTGTGTGAATTTACTATTTCTTTCTTTTCGTTTTTCTTTCTTTCTTTTTTTTTTTTTTTGCATTGATAATCTCATTCCTTGCCCAATTTAATTCTGGGTCTGTTAAAATCTTCCACAGAGATTTTCTCTGAAATTATGATGTCACTTACACCTTATCATATGGCATTGGCTTGAAAACCTTTTATGTTCCCCCAACCACCATCAATGAAAGTTTCTAAGCACTCACCCCCCAAAGTATGTCATTTATTTATAACATGTACACATGCACTATTATACTAATCCATTAAAAATAATACAGACCATTATGGAAATATAGAATAATAGGATAAAAGTAAATACAAATAGAAGTTTTAAAACTTTCATTACACACCCCTCCTATATATGTATCCCACATTGGAGCAACCACTCTACACACTGAGTTTTCATCAGCCTAATGAAAAGACACAATTCTGTTGCCACTGAATGTCCTTCCTGTTACAAGTTGAGCTGTGTCTCCTCAAAAAGATATGTTAAAGTCCTAATTTCTAGTATCTCAGAATGTGACCTTATTTGAAAATGAGGTCACTGCCAATGTAGTTAGTTAAGATGAGGTCACGCAGGAGTAGGATGCGCCGTTAATTCAATATGATTGATGTCTATAAAAAAGGAGACACAATCCTAATGCCCAATGTGATGGTATTAGGAGGTAGAGCCTTTAGGGGGTGTAGAGTTACAAAGTGAAGCTGTCATGAATGGGATTAGCACTCTTAGTAGAGATCCCTGGCCTCTTCATCCTGTGAGGACACAGCAGAAGGTGCCATCCATGAACTAGAAAACAGGCCCTTACCAAACACTGAATCTGCGGTCACCATGATCCTATAGTTCCCATCCTCCCGAACTGTGAGAAATAAATTTCTGCTGTTTATAAGCTACTAGTCTATGTTTTTTTTTTCTTACAGCAGCCTGAACAGACTAAGACATACTTGCAGCAAGAGTCATTCTTTCCAGCACTGAGGTAAGGTTAGAGATTTATACCTAACAAAGCAATGCATTCAGCCTAATTAATTTTGATGTCTAGTGATTTCAGAGTGCTATTTGCATGTGATATCATCTGGAAATGTATTTCTTATTTAACTCTCTCCCCAAAGGGCTATATCTCGTTCTGCTTTCTTTCTAGTAACAAGTAACAGCTCATATTAGAAAATAAAGCTTTGTGTAGCATTGAAATGTACTACATAGTTTTCTAAGGCGTAACTTCCTTCTGTTGTAGCTCTTACTGGATGGGCTAACACAATGGATCGAGCGAACAAGAATTCATTCAGGCTTAATTTCATATATTCTTTTTCATATTAAAGAATAAAGATGAGGAATACGGATAACTTCGTAAGTAATGAAAACTACATAACTTTTAGCTGGTCTGGAGAAAAATCTGGTGTTATTCTGGTAATACGACTCTCCACTTTGTACTCTAGTACTTCAGTTTTGTCCAATGATCAGAATTTTTTTTTAGAGATTTTATTTATTTGATTTTATTAAAGATTTATTTATTGGACAGAGAGAGAGAGATCATAGGTAAGCAGAGAGGCAGACAGAGAGAGGAGGAAGCAGGCTCCCCACTGAGCAGAGAGCCCTAATGGGGGCTCAATCCCAGGACCCTGAGATCATGACCTGAGCTGAAGGCAGAGGCTTAACCCACTGAACCACCCAGGCACCCCCAGAATATTTTGTTTATAGTCAATTTTGTTTTGATTTATTTCCCACTTTACTTCTGGTAACCTTTGGATAGGGTGGCATTTCCCTTTCTTTGCCACCAAGCCACATTTCAGGAAAGGCTCTTTTAATCTTTCAAATAGTTTCTCCACAGAGATCCCTTTTCTTTTTTCTAATAGAACAGAGTGTTTGTTCCTGCATTTAGAATAATATATAGTATACTTCACACACTTGGAAAGAATTATTCCCAAACATCAAGTTTACTTGAGGGAAGGACTAATAACCATGTTGCTATGAGGAGTTATAAGTTTTCCCTATTCTTACTAGCCATATTTTAAGCCTTAATGGACTGAATGGTGCTGTCATAATAATTCTGGCTATTTCCCATCATGTTTAGACAACTGGAATCAACAGCATATTACAGGATAAGAGAAGTACAATGAGGGAAATTAGGTACATTAAGATCACCTGGGAGTTCCAACACAACTCATGGACTGCCAAGTTTTGAAGGCAAACTGAACTATGGTACAACCACAGAGGATTTGGACAGACACAGACATGTCATAAGCAGGCATCCTGGCAGAAGATTAGAACACTTCCCTTGTGCTGATGAGGGCCAAACACTGGCAACTGCACACAGTCAGGGCATAATCTTAATAATTTGTTCTCTACCACCTGCCTAATGATACTAGCTTCTTTCATGTAAGACAGAAGCTTCTGATTTTGTTCTTCTGCTAGCTTCCACCTGGTCTGCAGGCCATTCCACAGGGTATTGAATCTGTGGAACATCTGCAAGGCATCCAAGATGAAGATAAGATGCATAGACCCTGCTCTCAAAATTATTTTTAAAAAATCCTCTTCTTAACACTTGGTATGTGCTCAAAATTAGTTTATACAAATATATGTAAAAATAGCTATTGCTCCTTTTGGAGAACATCATACTGAAGTTCAAAACGTTTCTAGAGAATTCCTTAGAGACACCAAGGACGAATCTAACCTGCTAAGAATTTAAGGCATGTGGCATCACAAGTCCTTCAATGTACTGGACAGCTAGAAAGTTTGGCTCCTCAGTAGCCTCGAGGATATGAGGTAAAGAGAGGTTAAGGACAGAGAAATGAAACCTGAGTTGTAGGTAAGAAAATGTAAAAGAAAATCCCCAAGACAGGTATAGGCCAAAGATGGGACTGGACTGTGAATCCCCAAAACCCACATATTGAAGTCCTAATCCCCTAATACCTCAGCATGTGACTATATTTAGAGAAGGTATTTTTAAAGAGGTAATTCAGTTAAAATGAGATCATTGGGTGGGCCCTAATCCAATATGACTGGGGTCCCTATAAGAAGAGATCAGGGCACAGACACACAAAGGGAAGATCATGTAAAGAATCTAGGAAAAGATGGCCATCTACAAGGCAAGGAGAGGGTCCTTGGATGGAAGCAACTTTCCTGACACATTGATCTCAGACTTTTTAGCCTCTAGAATCGAAAGAAAGTACATTTCTATTGGTTAAGCCATTCAGTCTGGTACTTTGGTGTAGCAGCCTGAGCAAATTAATACAGATGTCTTACCCGAAAAAGATGGCTAGGGAAAAAAAAAAAAAGCAAAAAAATTAAAAAGCTCAGATACACCACGGTTGAAGACTCAACTGAACTATGGGTAAAATAAAATTAGGACCAGACATTGCCAGAAGTTTTTAAGGAACTAAGGCCTCCTTATCAATAACTAGCAACACCTTGCTAGAAATGTGAGACTGGAAAGTGGATTTTCCACTCTAGTCAAGCTTCAGATGACAGCAGCCCTGGCCAGTACCTCACCTACAGCCTTATGAGAGGCTGTGACCCAGACCCACCGAGCTCAAGCATCCCTGCATACCTGACTCATGGAAACAAAATGAGGTAATAAATATTTACTGTTTTAAGCTGTTAAGTTTTAGAGTCAGTTGCTAGGAAGCAATAGATACATGATACACGTAAATAAGAAGGAACTGAGGAAATTTAAAGACCATTAGTCAAAGTAAAAGCCTACAATGTAATCAGTTAGCTAAAGGCAGTATGAAGGTGGTAGGGTACTGTGGTTCAAACATATCTCTGAAGTCAGACTTTAAGGACTGAATTCCTAGCTCCATCCCTTAATTAATATAGATCTGAAATAACTTATTTGATCTTTTTGAGACTCAGTTTCCTTATGAGAAAATGTATAAAGAGGAACAAATTAAATCATTCCTAGGGCTTGATGCACTGTAAGCATTTGATAAATGGTGGCTATTAAAATTAGGGAGGTAAAAGAACTCTAAAAGCTGAGTCAAGGTTGTTTACCAGAATCAACTACTTTGTGGAAATAAAAGGAGTGGCCCTCCACTGCCCCTTCCCAAGTGACCAGTCCTAAAGAGACAGCTCTTAAAAGGGTCAGTGAAAAAAGGCTCACCCTATCTAGAGACTAAAAAGACTGTCAGGTTTAATGAAGCCAATAATGGGGAAAAACAGAAACTGTTCATCAACCACAATCACCAGTCTGGTGAGGTCTGGCTCTTCTCAAAGCCCTAGTCCCGAAGTGTTAATGGAAGGTACAGAGAAGAGTCAAACAAGATGCTATCTTGCAGACCTGATGAGATTGCAATTTGCAGACAACTGGGGCTTATCTCTGATGATGAACTAGGTGTCAGGGCTGAGAGAAAGGCAAGAAACCACCTGCCTGGAGACCTTGGAAAGCTGGCAGCAGGGGATGGAACAACACCCTCCAACTTCTGTGCAGATTAAATGAGCTTTCTGGATAAGATCATGGTGTTAATGAATAGCCATTGAAAACAGCCAAGCAAACAAACAACCTTACATTAAATAACTATGTATTTATACCTCTCTATCTATCCATACCTGAATTTCTGCCAAAGCACCCACGATTACCTTTAAAATCGTGGACATATGGATGGGGAAGGAAATATATTAAAATGGCATTTGCTTTTAAATGTGAAAACATAGAGTCTTATTGACTTTTGGGCAGCAAGTGCCCAATCTCTAGAGCAAAGGGCAGGGAAGAGACGTGATAATGAAGACTACAAAGGGACGGTTTCCCAGAACGAGGAGGAGTTAACCAGGAAGCCCACACTGTCCTCAGAGGGAATATAAAGTCTGGTGGGGCTAAGGTCTGGATCACCGGAATACAAGAGCCCGGATGTACACCAATCACTTTGGATGGGATGCCAGCTGACAGAGCACCCCACTCACAGAGAAGCCTTGTGGCAGCACAGAAACTTCCAAAGAAACACGAACGACGTAGGGTCAGCACATGCAGATCATTTCCGTGATGGACTCACATTGCACAATTTTGCCCAGCCCGGTGTCTATTTCACGTGAGAACATAGCTATCTTTTCAGGTTAAAAGAAGAGAGAGAGACTGTTTTTGAACTTTGCATAGGTTTAGCGTGATATTCCAGTCCTGCTGACAACAAGACTTCAAGAACATTCCCCTCTGGCTCCATCTTAATCCTTAAGATGGGATCTTAGCTTAACTAGAGCTGCCTGGGAGGTACTTGTGTGTAAGCTGTCCACACTAGAGATAGGTGAGGAAGCTGAGCGTGGGGAGAAAATCTACCGGGCTTCCTGGAACTATACAGCTAATTTATTCTTTGTAGCCAGTGGACTCCTTAAAATAACCATATAATCATGAGGATGTGGCTCAGTGAACAGAGCAACTGAGAGACAGCTCGGGGGGAGAGGTTTAAGTCCAGAAAAAAAATTGTAATCACCAAAGTTCTAGCGCTCCTTCTGCCCCAAGTGTACTGCTTTGACAAAGTCATTTACTTTCTATGAACTTCAGTTCCTTATCTCCAAAATGTGTCTCTGGCCTACATAACCTCTAAGATTCTTTCCATCTGTAAAATGTCAGGAGGCAAACCCTGCTCACCTCCCTTAACTCTGTGTTTGTCGACAAGTTTTAGAAGACATCTTGCCTATGGAACCCCTAGGTGCTGGGGGAAAAAAAAAAAGTCCTCCTAAGAAATAAGTAGCTAGGATTCCAAAAATATGTAAAGTCCATAGGGGAAAAAAGTAAGGTTTGTATGGTCTGTCAAATAACAGTTTGGGTAGTTACTCTGTGCCAGCAATTATGACAATTGCAATAATAGTAACTGACATTTATTTGAGGCCAGATATATAAGTACGTTACACGCATTAGCTTTTAAATCCTTGCCACACATAGTTGAAAAGAAAATTATCCCCATTTTACAGGTAAGATACAGGACAAAGAGAGTGGAATAAGGACCTTGCCCAGGGGACACAGCTAGCAGGTGGCAGAGCCAGAAGTCAGCCTGTATGTCTGCGTCCTGAGCCCACCAAGCACTGTCCCTGAGGCAGGTTGCAGGGTGACACGAGTTGGCAACATGTTCCTGTGTGTGTCTATCTGTGGAGCTGAGGATGCTTTAGGGGAGGGGGCTCGTGTTCCTATTTGCCTTTGGCACCAAGCAAAGGCCGCTGAGTGTTAAATATTTGTTGAGTGATGTTAACAGGTCAGTTTTTATAACTACTCACTAACATACCGAGATCCAAAAAGGTGACGGACAGAGATGAAGAGCTCCCCTCAGACCACAACCTCTTAGATCAAATCTCTCTTTTTGGGACGGGTTTAAATGCAAAGCTCCTATGAGTGATGGGAATGGCTGGCAAGCATGTGTTTGGGGAACTGTGACATTTATCATAATGAGGCCAGGAGACCTGCACCTGCTTTCCCTGGGCATTTGTATCTTATACCCCCAATTTCTATCACTAAATGCAGTCTGTCTCATTCTTTGCTCATTGTACAACCCCCCCCCCCCCTTAGCTGTGAAGTCTTCCTTGTTTATGTAGTTCTTGAGTAGGGGATGAACAAGGATTAATTGAGATGGTAATTGTGAATGGACTTTGTATGCCCTAAAGCATAAAGCAAATGTAACGAGGTAATAGAGGTAGGCTGATGCCCCTAATCACTGCCACTCCATTACTGCTGCTGTATTATTACTACTGGAGCATAAATCCTAAGTGTAGAGAGTGAAATTACCCCAGAACAGCCACATTTCAGATGGCTTAAAGCAGGGGTTGGCAAGACAAACCCAGTCCTTGTTGTGGTTTTGCAAATAAAGTTGTATTTGAATGCAGTCATGCCTACTCATTTACCTATGGTCCATGGTGGTTTTCCAGCTCGAATGACAAAATTGAGTAGCTATAACAGTAAACCTAAAATATTTACTAACTGAACTTTTACAGAAAAGGTTTACCAACCCCCCGCCTAACTTGATCACAAATCAGTGGCTTTTACCTTATTTCTTGCTATGACACCTGAAAAAGTAAATCCCACAAGAGATGTACTATGTTGCAGAGGAGAAAGGGCAAGGAGCGGAGAAAAGTCATTCTGTTCTGCTATTAACTACAACACCACGGTTGACCTGTCCAGACCTCATTTTCAGTGCAATGGAGCAACAGTGGCCAGAGAAGCCATTAGACTAGAATCCCTAGACAACCTACAAAGTCCCTTCTGATTCCATAAGTCTTCACTGCCCATGATCTTGACTTTCTTTCCAATAACACTATTAGATCAGATCCTGGTTTTTTGACCTGACACTAGCTGAGAAGACTTCCAAAGATCTAGAGAAGGGTTGAATTAAAAATCCCTTTACAAATCTTTATACCACTCAAATACGGCATTCCCTATAGCCCAAGAGGCAGGGTAGTACAAAGGAAGGGTAGAGACATTGGGAGTTTCAGATCCCTCCATTGTTAATTTACAAGCTGTGTGTTCCTGGGCAAGTTACTTAACCTCTCTGTGCCTTAGTTTCCTAGGGATAATGCTATCTCAAAGGAATTCTTTTGTGGATCACAGCCACTCTAATAATGCAAAACACATGGCATATGACAAGGGCTCAATGGCAACTGCTACCATTATTATTATAATCCACAGGATGTGAGGTGTCGGATTGAAGCACATAGGAGCCTCAGGAATGGAAAGAAATACTCATGGCAGGCTGCCATTTGAAATACTTGATTGTCAGAAGAAAAGAATATTTTTCTTGCCACCTTTCAGCAAACATTTCCGGAGGGAAAGAGCACAGAGCCAGAATCTGGGGGAATGAATATTGTTAGCCCACTCATTTCAAGATTCCCTTCATCAGGACTGGATTCTCTCTCCTAGTTCCCTCTTCCCAGTACATTTCAGTTCTCCTACTCCAACCCCCAGTCCACAAATTCATCTCCAACACACACAGCCAAGTCCAAGACTTCAAATGAGGAGTCACACAGTTTCTCATCACACCTACACATGCACACATACACACGCACACCCTCCAAACACACATAGGTGTGTACGCTCCTATGTGGGTATTAATTCCTTATTGTCTTCTGGAAGCCTGGATGATTTGCTTGAACATTGCCTTAGAGAATCAGGTGCTGTCACCTTCAAGGGATGATGTGTAAGGGTTTGATTTGCAGCTAATAGAAAAATCTATTTCTTTCAGTTTCACTTCTGTCACACAACGACCGTTGCGTTCCCTACAGGAGATTCCTTCTCCTGTGCAATAACCACCAAGATGACAGATCTCAGGCGGCAATATGAGCTGCCTGGGTTGAGTGGTGCCTATTAGTTTTATGACCACTGGTTCAGAATGGCCTTGCAGTGTCCACAGCCCATCTTAATGAAGATGGGTAAGACAGTGCCGATGAAATCAAATTTCTCCTCTTCCTTCCTTTCCATCTTAAAGTCCATCAAACTTTCATCCTCACAACAGAACAGCTGCTGGGGCAAACACTCAGCCCCAGTCAATCACCACAGACGGTCTTCATGATTGTCTTAGGGAAGGGAGCAGGGAATCTGCTTTGCCGCAAAGATGACACCAAATGGCAGAGAGGGAAGGAGGAAGTGGCTCTGCCCTTTTTCTCTGAGTAACAAAATGCAACAGAACTGTAGGCATATTTAATGTGATATAATAGAAGTTAAAATCTTCTGGAAATTTAGAAAAATCTATATATGGAAACTACTGTTGTAATTATGTCCCTGTATATAGTAAACAGCAATTCCTTTGTTAGAGCAAAGGCAAGAGGAAATTTCCTAGATAGTATAGTCCAATTGTGTGACCTCATTCTCAGCTAGGAACTAATGCTGTTCTTTATAATCTATTCTGGCAAAGTCAACACTCCCCAAATTTCTATATTTCTGTTAAGGTCCAACTCCCAACTGCATTACTACTTGGTGGTAGATTGTTTGCCAATCTGGTGAGACTTCCTCCCATCGCTGAAAGCCCATCCTTTTACAATGTGACTTTGCTGCTCCCCCCACTAGGAGGGGGAATCCATTTCTCCATCCATTGACTCTGGCCTGCCCTGAGAATTGCTTGAACCAAGAGAATGCCATGAAAATGCTGTTGTGTGACTTCCAAGCTCTGGAAAGTTCTTACTGTCCTTGTTACCACTCTCTTAGAATGCAGCCCTAAGACCACCATGGGAAGAAGCACAAGCTAGCCAAGATGAGGGTAAGAGGTAATACAAAGTAGAGACAGCCAAGCCACCTAAGATTCCCTTAGACTAAAGACCAGAAGCAACAGCTGGAATGCGAGTGAGGCCATCTTAGGCCATCAACACCAGTCAACCGGCCAGCAGAGTATAACCACATGAGCACCCCCACGGGACACCTTCAAAACTATGCAGCTGGATCCAGCCTGAATGGCTGGCCCACAGAATCATGAGCAAATGGCATGGTTGCTTTAAACACAATTGTGTTTTTTTAGTTTTTTTTTGTAGGAATAGCTAACTGAGCCATACTTCCTGCAGGAGGCCTTCACCAATGGCTGGTAGAAAGCAAAGTATGCAATTAGAGAAACAAGTTCAAATCCTTTCTCCAGGACTTGCTAACTCTGACCTTGAGCAGATTACTTAAGTTTTGAGCCTTAGTGTCTGCGAGAATAGAAGACTGGAAGTTTAACCGTTGAGGGAATCATGTAAGATAACATATGTAAGCACCTAAGCATAGGACTTGGCACACAGGAGACACTTTTTCAGTATTTGTCACTTCCTGCCTCAATAAAGCTCTGTGGGTAAACAAAAGCTGCTCGATCTTCAAGGGCAAGAACTTCATTGATTTTTGAATCAGCTGTAATGTACAGCACGGTGTCTGACACATGGTTAATACTCAGTGAATTCAGTTGAATCAATCCTCCAATATCCCCTAAGATACAGCTTGGGTTCACGCTGCCATCTTTACTGGGAATTCCCAAAGTGGTGGGATGAACAGAATTGGGGGGAAACAGACTGCAGTAACCTTGATTAAGTCCCTATATTTCCTGGATCCTTCATTTAAGGCATCCTTTAAAAAAAAAAAAGGTGCCTATGATCCCCAAGTTCCCTTGCAAGTCCTAAAATTCATTTATTATAATCATGATAGTCATTAACATTTACTGGACACTCATTTATGGGTCAGATTCTGTACTAGGTTGGGTATATAGAAATTTTTAATCACAATAGTCTGGTAATATAGGTTTTATTATTGCCATTTTTAGATCAGGAAGCTCAGGTCTAGGGCAGGAGTCAGCAAACTCTGCCTGCTTGTTTTTGTAAATTAAGTTTTACTGTGACACGGACGTACTCATCCATGCGCATGGTTATCTATGGCTGGTTTCATACTACAATGGAAGGGCTGAGTAACTGTGGGGAAGCTGGAGTTCTGTGGGCTACAGAGCTGAAAATATGTACTACCTTGACCCTTAGAGGAAGAGTTTGCTGACCCCTGCTCTAGAGTATAACCTGCTAACTAAGGGAGTGACCAGTCACCACCTTGCTGGTGGAGCTGGAATGCCCGAGTTCTTTCCACTAAGCTGTGCTGGCTTTTTATTGTCCCCGCCACTTAATCATTCACTCATCACACCTGATCTTTTAAATAGCGGCTCCCAGGCAAGGATGTTCTGGGGGAAAATGTTCAAGACCTCTGCAAAATCTGCTGAGGAAATGTCAAGCATGGTCTCTGTGCATGCGTCTAGTTAAGAATCCGTGCTCATCTGGCCTCCTGTAGCTAGAGGCCATGGAGCTACACTCAGCACTAATTGAAAAATAAGAAATGAAAAGATTTGCTTTCAACACAAACTTGAATGACTGGAATTACATCTTTATTATCTGAAGTGGGAGCTTGTGACTTATCAACCTCCACCTGTTCTGGCATCAGGAAGAAATACCACAGAAATTAGCCTCTGGCTGGTCATCTCATTATAGGCCAGTTATAGCCCATTTTTAGAAAACCTGATGGTTAAAAAGAAATCCACGCTGCTAATATAAATGCATCTGAGGTTTGTTAGGCATGACACAAAATTACGCAGTGCCTCAGAAATAAAGAATTCAGCACTGAGAAATATGGAGATTGAGTAAAAGGAATTAGTTCAGAATGCACAGAAATGGAGACAGACATCTCTGAACTAATAAACTACATTGATTGGGAAGTGTAATTGAATTTACAAGGGAAAGTGATAATTAAATGGCCATCTTTTCAGAAGCAAACCTCTCCAACAAAGGAGCACAAGACAGAGCATAGAACAGACTTTGACAGTTGTGAAGCACTATATAAATGAGAAGGTTATACTTATTCTTATCTGTTTCACTGTCTTGATCCCCATCACAGTGATTTGAAATGATCCTTTCCCTCACCCCTCAAAGTGTGGATTTGCTACACGGTCACACTTGTGCAAATTCTGATCCCCGCTTAGAAATATTCCTCCTACACATCTCCATCTTTCTGGCCTCAATAACACCATCGGATCTGAGCCCTTATTACCTTTACCTTTGATGATTGTGACAATTGGCTAATCAGTCCTTCCAAACTCAGCCTCTTGTCTGACCAATTTATCCTACACAGCCCTGCCAGAATATTTTTTTAACCAATTTCAATGTATACATCAAATATTGGATGATTACCTATTTACTGTATCCCCAACTATTGTGCTAGCAACAAAAACAGATGAGGTTTCTAGAGTTTCCAGATAAAGTATATGATACCCAGTTAAATATGAATTTCAGAAAAACAACAACAAAAAACATCAGTACAAATATGTCTCAAATATTGCATGAGACATACTTAAAGACAAAAAGGTTGGTAATCTGAATATCAAATTTAACTGGGTGTCTTATATTTTTACTTGTTAAATCTTGTGACCCCATCTGATCCCAACGGAACTTTACAGTCCACTCAGGGAAACAGATATTAATCAAATAATCTCACAAGTAAAGATAAAGTAGCAATTGTGTACAGAAGGGAGAATTCCCAATGGTTATGAGACCCTGCACTGGGGGAATTTGAATTTCTCAAGGAAGTGAAGGAGGGCTTCCTAGAGGAGGTGATATACTGAAGTAGAAACCTCAGGTCTAAGTGGGTGTCAACCCAGGGAAAGAGGAAAGGAACTGCCTAAGTGGGATGAGCCATAGCAAATCCATCCAGGGAGAGGAGCAATGACTGGAGGAGGCCAGGAAGCTGGAACAGAAATAGTGGAAGGGTCTGGTGGGTGAGGAGGCTAAAAATGTCAACAATGGTGGACCAGGCAGGGTCTCCCAGACCACATCAAACACTTTTGTCCTTGTTTGAAGGCTTATGGAAGCCTGGGAAGAAAGAGGGTTTTTTGGTTTGTCTGCTTTTTTTTTTTCTTTTTTTAAGTAAGAGAGTTACCAAATCAGATTTAAATTTTGAAAAGATACAGCACCCTCCTTAAGAATTAAGCATCAACTTCTCAGTCTTGACCCTTTTCTTTTCTCGTGAATAGTGATAATGATAAAATAAAACAAAAAACAAACAAAAAACCCCAATCATACACACACAAGGTCATTGAAAGTAATAAATCAGATAATGTTCATGGTATTAGTTTGCACACTGTAAATGCCAAGGTGTCAATAGTTACTATAAGTATTTCTCAATATCCTCTATCAAAGAGCCATAATCTCCTTTTTCAACTCTTCTCTCAACATCCCTTTACGTGCCCATCAATCAGTGAAATGGGCTACTGATCCCTAAATGACCCTCTATTGTTTTTTCCACAATATACTCTCTACCTTCTTTCCTGGATGCCTATAAAGATCATTTTTCAAAGCACAATGGAAAGTTAACCTCTTCTACAGAGTGCTTTTTAATGACTAATAGGTTATGACATTTCCCTCTCTATATTCCCAGAGTAGTTTCTACCTACCTCATGATGTTTGCCATACTATTCTCTGTGCTAAAATACTTTGTTTTTATCTCTCAACCCACTCACTAGATTCTTCTGTTGATGAATACCATCAAGCACCTTTTATAAAATAAGAACTTTGTTGGTCATGCAAAAGAGCTCATTCATTATCCGTAAAGAAGTCAGAGCCAAGTGAGAAAAACAATCACTACCAATAAATAATAGCAATTCAATACTGTACATTTAATAAAACAAGTGAGCTCTTCTACCAAAGCATGGCCATCTTGTAGGGCTGAGCTGTACTCATACAAACTATGCCGAGAATGCAGTAGGAGCCTTAATATATGTTTAATAGTTTAATTATTCAATGGAAAATCACTGAGAAGAACAACACAGTAGTCTGAGAAATTCACTGTGCCAATAGGAGGTAGGGAAGACTTTGTAGACCAGACACTACAGAGTGAGCTCTAAGGTGAAAATGAGTGATACAGAATCATAATCAATGAAGCAATACATTCTAAAGTCAGAGAGTTTTTTTAAGACCCTCATGACAATTGAGGCAAAAGCCTAGGTGGGTGCCATATTTGAAGGGGGATATCTGTCAGTTATTCATCCTTCCATTCACTCAGCAAATGTTTGTTAACTCACTCCTTGCTAGTCACTGTTTCAGGCTCTGGATATACAACCATGAACAAGGCAGACAAGTCCTCTGCTCTCAGAGCTTATGTTCTAGCAGGTTGATGGAAGCAGCACACACAAAGAGAACTTTCATGGAGGGATCTGTGCTCCAAAAAAAAAAAAAAAAGAAAAGAAAAGAAGGTCTTATGATGGATGGAGATTTAAAAGAATGTTTTTTAGACTGAATCATTGAGGAAGGGCTCTTGAGGAGATGACCCTAAAGCTGAAGCCTGATGTTTTACAATAAGAGGAAGGCTCCATAGGACAGTCTGGATGAAAATGAAAACATTAAATGAAAACATTCTAGTGAAAAGGGACTGATAATATGAAGGCCCTGTGGTGGGAATGAAATTGGCATGTTCAAGGAACAACATCACCATCAAGAAGAAGGTGGCCAAGGTGGTCAAAGATCATGTTAGGAAATGAGTCTGGACATAAGTAGAGTCCAGATCATAAAGGGAAGTGATTAGCTCTTATTCTAGGTATAGAGGGAATGACATGATCTGGTAAGACTTTGTCCTGTAGGCCAGGAAGAGCCTATGGGAGAGTGAGGTGATCAGGCTGGTATTTCAGATGGATGGCTCCATCTGTGAGGGGAGTGTGACAGGAAGGGCAATTGGAAGTTTAGGAAGGTCTGTTGAGGTCTGCAACTGTCCATGTGACATGGGTGGGGACAACGTAGGGATGGGAAGGACAGATCTACGCATCCGTTTAAGACACCTGTAACCATACCATAAGTCTCTGAATATAGGTCCATGTTTCAATCGTTCACTGTAGAACATAGGCCTGGACCCTGCCTACTACACCATAAGTATTCAATAATTAAGGTGTATCACACCTTCCCTGTATTAACCATTCTTTGCTAAATGCTATCTTGTCCGCTATTCTCCTTCCCCTTCTTCTCATACTGGAAAGCCCAGTAATTCTGCACAAGATACTAAGTCATGCAAAGCAATGTGGGAGACTGAAGCTGGGTGTCAGTTTCTGCTCTGTCAATACTTGAATGATTTTACTCAAGTCATTCATGCTTCTTTAGTTTGGATTACATCAGCTTAAAAAAAATGGGATGAATAACAACCATACCACCTGTCCTCCTGTCATAGAGAACTGTGGCAGGGATCAAAAAGATCACGAATTTTCTCTACGATAATGTAAAGCATTCTACAAATATCAAGCAATTTTAGAGGGATATGCCAAATCTATGTCAACCTCCAGGGAAACAGGTCAAAATTTTGAATACTGATTTCAGGTGCAGTGTCCAATGCTGAATGAACTGAAAACACTACCCTTTCCTACACAACACAAAATTACCCCAGCTACACACTACATATTTACTACATCATTAGCAAGAAAATATGTTAACCATCTAGAGGAATTAAGATGACACAGTTACTGAAAAACAAATTGTCATATCCCCAGCATCATTCTCCTAAACCAAAGCATGACCTTTTGATATTTCCTTTTTTGGGCAGATTGTACACTTTTCTATTCATGACAAACCAACTTCAGTCAAGAACTCCTTGGGTAGTTAATGGTGTCTTGTGATGATCCTTAAAACTCTCCTCTCATTTTACTCTTGATTAAAAAGAAAGAAAGCATGGGATCTAAGCCCTTGACTGATTTACACTTCAATTTAATTTCTCCCTTTCTCTTTCCTCTTTCCTTTCACTGGATGAAACCTTCCATGTAATTAGGCTCGAAAGCTCTCATCAAATGGTTTGATTGAGCTGCAGCACACTGAATTTCCCTTCGAGGCTGCTAGGGCAGAGAGAAAGTTGTGACCATGTGAGGGCCTGGCATGCCTGGGATGGAGTGGGAACCCCATTCTGTGATGGTGATTAAGGCAAATGGTGTGAGGGTTTGAAATAACTTGGCTCTCGTGCTCTCTGCTACCTCTGTTGATTTATTACACCACTTGTACCAGAGACTAGCATCGTCTCCTTGTTCGAAGCAAAATAGGTGGCCTGGAAAGCTTGAGTACTAACATCGTGTACAGCAGAAAGAGGACTAAGTCGAATCTGAAAATGGGTATTGTAGCCCCAACTTGCCCCTAACTTGAAAAGTGTGATTTGAGAACAATTCACAAACTCCCAGGCTGTTAGATTCTTTACATGAAAAGTAATTTGATTGGAAAATGTCTCTGAAAATGTCTTCTAGGTCAAATATCTGAAAATTCCTCAAATTCAAAGCAGCTTTTGGGTCCCATGAGGGCCCTCCATCAGAATATTCTTTTAGGGGCATCACCCCAGGGCCTGAGAAACTCAGCGTTCAGGTGGTAGGTCTACTTCAAAGTTACTTTTATTAAGTTACCTTGTGCAGGAAAATGAAAAAACCTCACTATCTCAGCATGGTCTAAAAGAGTGTTCTTACATACTAGCTGATCTAATAGTTCCTTAATAACTGACAGATGATGGGGGTTGCAGGCCATGTGTACAAAATGGCCCCCTGACATGGAAATCCCTAAAAATATCATCTGAAAGAGAGGGATCTACCATAGAGGCCCGAGGTTCCAGGTTTATACTCCTTTCCCACATTAAAGATGTCCCCCTCTTCAACAATAATTGACATTTTAACATGAGCTCTGGTGACCCAATGCACTGGTAAATGACATCAGAGCAGTAAGAAGCAGGTACCAACCATCCCTACATCTCTAATGCACAGCAGGTTTAACTCCTGTCTGACTTCACATTCTAGGTCAGGAGCTAATTAGGCTGTTATCAAGGTCTTTATGTTACTTTATTTTTTTTTTCTGGCTCACACATTCACCCACATGTACATATACACACACAATACCCAAACTGAAAACCACTGCTGCTCTTGGAATCTTTGTTTCATTAGCTTTACCCTGGTAATTAATGAACTTCTGCCATAGGTACAAAGGACCAAAAATAAAAGTAGATCCAAAGGTGACCAAAGAAGGGTGAAAAGGTGTTTTAGAAATCTTTAAAATTTTGCCTGTCAGTGCTGATAGAAAGATGAATACCAAACTTGCAATAATTAAGCTGATAGGCCACTTCCAGATCATTGATTGCAACTCTCTCATTTTGCAGGTAAGAGAACTAAAACCAGGAAGTTTTGGTGGTTTGCCTAACATTGTAATTTGGGGAGAAAGCCCACAGCAACTGTTGGAGACTAAATTTCCTAATAAATAAATTTCTTACAGTGAATCAAAAATGAGGCAGTTGAGTCACCAGCGGGCTTCCTTATCAGTGGAGGGGTCCCTCACTCTTCATTGACTATGCAACCATTCCTTGCCAGCTGACTCTGAAACATGTGTGAGTTTCCCAAGGCTGTTTCAGAAAGTACAGACAATCTCCATAAAATATAATAGGACTGGTTAATATAGGGAAGTGTTCTGATCAGTTGCTCTCAATACCAGGAAATAGGTTTATGTTTGTTCAATACAAGTTCAATAGATGCAAGGGGTTGACGGCTTAGTAGGTGGAAGAACTTGAAATGAATTGCCTAACTCGGAGTCTCTATTTCTTTCCCTGATAATAATAGCACCTACACCGAAGGATGGTTGGTAAAGATGAAATGAGATAAGACAAAGCATTTAGCTTAATACATGCCTGTGATATTACAACCTACAGAAATATATATTTGGTCTTTTGGATGACCAAAAAATTCAACAACAACAACAACAGCAAAAAGACAGGGCTCAGAGAGCCTCTAGGTTGAACACATGGAGACTGGAGAGAATGACGCACCTGGAAAGGGCAGGAAGCTCCATGCCCCTTCCTACCTACCTGAGCTTATGCAGCCCTTCCACTTGGCTGTTCCTGGGTTGTATCCTTTTATAATAAATTGATAATCCTGTAAGTAAATGGGTTTCCTGAGTTTGGTGATGCATGCTAAAAAAAAAATAATAATGGAACTCAAAGAGAGGGTAAGAATGGGGTGCCATCTGCTTCACAGCTTGCTGGTCAGAAGTACAGGTAATAACCTAGATGGTGATTGGCATCTGACATAGGGGTTGGCAGTGGGGGGTGGCAGTCTTGTAGGACTGAACCCTTAACCTGTGGAATCCGGTGCTATCTGCAGGTAGAAACGCATCAAAATGGAACTGAATCGGTATTTGAGAGAACTTCTTGGCCCCCATGCAAACAGACATGCTGGAATTAGGTACAGGAACCTGAAGGACTGACACGAGTTAAGTGCATATTTTCAGCTGTTAAGTTTAGAAGATGTGACAGTCCTCACAGTTCATCTTGGCTCTAGGTCTAACATAAAAGACCTTTAAAATAGAGCCAGGCACTGCATTTGAAAACACTACTTCGAGTATTATTTCCCTCTACCATCCCAGGTAATATTGCATGAATATTTAAATATTAAGAGCACAGGTCTAGATTCAAACTGCTTAGATATCTAACCTGGTTCTGCCATGTGTTTTCTTATGATCTGACCTTATGACTCAAACATTCCATGCCTCCGTGTCCACATCGTTCAAATGGGAAAACAACTATATTGACCTCATAGGAGAACTAAACGAGCTAAGAGCTTTAGAAGAGCGTCAGGCACACTGAAGAACACACACAAAAGTGATATATTGTTATTATAATTATTAAGAGTAAGGTAGATATTATTATCATTCTTGTGAAATCATAGAAGTCTCCTCTCTTGGGTTTATTTTATCTATGAAGATTGAATTGACATAGTGAACACATAATTCCCCACCCAATTATGCAGAGACGGTGGTTTATGGAAGGAGATATACAAAACTGGTTTAAAGAAAAAGATACACAACAAACCTTGACTATCCAAACCACAGGACCCTTCCTCCACGTAAAGTATTCTGCAGGCCAAATTTCTAGTTGAGATTTAACCCTTTCACTATCCTTTCAAACGTTTAAATAATCAGAATGCTGCTAACATTGACCCCAAGAATCCAAGAGGGGCTTGCTTTATTTTACCTGTGAACTCGTTTTTCATGGGGGCCTTTAGTCTTTCATGAAAACTGAGTTCAAAGAAACTGGAGTTACCCTCTTAGTTATCACTTATAAGAAGCCCCAAAGCCTTTGCTGTCTATCACTACTTGCTCAGGATATGTCTGGGATTTGAGACCAGGAATTAAATGGACTGTGGAAGCACATTAAAACATTTTAATCCAAGTGATGGCCTCTCATCTACAGCCATCACTTGGATTAAGGCAAGGCCAAATGGGGCAAGGTCAAATGGGGGGGAACTAGTTTCTCCTTCTAGTCATTGGCACTAATCTGAAAAGAAGGATCTGGCCAAGTTCATGTGTCTGCAGATGTGGCCACACCTGTGCACTTGACTTCAAGTCTCACCTGGTCCTTCAGACAGAGGTCTCCGTGAGACAATTTTCAAATTCTAAAAGGTGCTCATTGCACTTGGGGGGTTTGAGGTAATTATCTCCTCTCCCTGGTTTGAGTGTCTGCAGACAGCCTGGCCCTGCCTATCTCCTCTCCCCGCCAACCCCATTCTCCCCCCACCCCACTCCTTCCAGGACAGCATCAAATGACAAAGGACAATACAAATAAAAGCTAAGTAAAACACCCATCACTGGGTTCAGCTTAATGCTGTGCTCTGCCAACCTGCTCTCCTGCCTAGCCACTGAGGTGGCTCCCCCCCAACTTCACTTTCATTGTAATGTGCATAACAGAAAAGCAGCCTAAAAATATACCCCCAGTTCTGAAGCATATAATCTGTAAACTACAGGAACAGGCGGATCATTTCCATTAGTTTCTTATGTAGCAAAAACCACAATTTGCCCCCAAAGCGTGTAATTATATTCAAACTCTGAAAGACTGTCTCAGAAAGAGTTGAAATTCATAGTTTGGGGGAAAGTCACTCAAGAGTATACACAGTTATATTCTAATGTGGGGGGGTGACAGAAATATTTCAAAATAATAAAAAGGGGAGGGTGATAGCAGTAGCTCAGAAAATACAGCTTGATGGTTGCTAGGAGTTTTCTGTTCACATAGCCACTCCATAGCTGGTAAGCAAGACGTGGGGACTGGGTCAGAGGACATGTCTTTGAGCAATAACTCAGCTGTGGCTTCCAGATGGGAAAAGAGAGGTGGGTACATAGGCCATCTTCCTCTACTTTCTAGGGAGTGAGACCCAGTTGGGACAGGCAATGTCTCCCTACACAGGAACCTGAATCTTAGTCCTTTCCCACACTGGGGTCTCCCATACAGAGGAAGCCTTCCAAACACCCCAAAGAAAGCCACCTCTTAGCACAAAGCCAGGCACCTATTAGAAAAATGTACATGGAATGTTAATTTTTTTACAGAAGCCCAGAGAAGTCCTTTCCTGGCAGAATCTAATCCTACAGACTTAATCTGGTTAAAAGAAAGATCAATCTGTAGAAAGAGAGATGGGACACAACGTTGCTATCTGAGAAAGGGTTTTGAAGGATGGATAAGTGAGTCCTCCCGCTAAGGAGTAAAAGAGGATGGGGAAGTTGGAGTCATACTGCCTAATTCCCCACCAACTCTGATATTGACTGGATGCCTATAGCAACTCCAAACGTTGGTCACCTGAAATATACAGGGTCAGACAATCCTAAGCTCTATAAACCTGTTGGTGTGCTTCTGAGAAATACATGAACTTCCCCTGCCCTTCGCCTCTTCTATCAATGACTATCCCTCCTCTCCTAATAAACAAGAACCAATCATGTGGCACCTTACTCAGTCATTTACTCATTCACTCAACAAACATGTGTCAGTGTAGATGTTTCATCTGTCTGCTCCTTCTGATGAGTATCTCCTTGGGTCAGAATGGGTTCAGGCAGACTGATAAACATTTAAATACTTATTATGAACTGGACACTTGTAGATGTTTTGCAAAGGTGTGCCAACTACATTAATCAAAATTTCTCATTAACCTGTAAGCCTTATTCCTGACAAAGGAGTTTGCTGTGTTTGCTTCCTATCTCTTGAGCTAAGCAACTGCGTGGTATAGCAGAAAGGCCCAGAAATTTGTGCAGAGAACTGAGTTTGAATCACGGCTCTACCACCATAGTACTTCGGTCGAGATGCATAAACTTTCTAAGTCTCATTGCTTTCATGTATGAGATGGTGGTAACCTTATGAATACTAGAGGTTTGTGGGGATTCAATGGAATCATATAGGTAAACTACTGGAGGAGTGTAAGGCACCCAGGAGGTGTGTGAAGATCTATGGTCCGAGAAAGTCTCTCAAAACTCCGACAGAAGTAGACATAAAACACTTGCTCTTTACAAACTCCCCTGGCATGCTGCCCTCTGCTCTGATACAGCTAAACACAGCAGAGCATTTTTAACATAACACAGAATTCCTTTCTAGGGCTGATGAGATGCATTTAAATGAAGGCTGCGCTTCTCCCGTCTCGACATGATGCTGGCGGTGAAGTTGGACAGCGGGCTTTCTAAAATCACTGTGTGCCATTCTTGCACGTGATGCGGCTTCTGTCAGAGGGGAAAAGAGAAAACCTGGTTGCGTTTTGGCATGGTTTGGCATCAAGAAAACCAAACCTATAAATGCCCGTGTAAGATACACCAGTGGCATGTTTAAAGGCATACAGATTGGGGAAGCATGCGGTCTTTATGTCGAGAACCATTTGAAGAGATCATCTCACTGGACCCACTCACTGTACAAATGAGGAAGAAAAGAAAAAGCCAATTGTTCTGCAATGGCAGGGTAAAGGCGTATACGCACTCCATGACATTCAGAAACTCTAGGTAAAAGAAAGAGGGGGCGCCTGGGTGGCTCAGTGGGTTAAAGCCTCTGCCTTCTGCTCAGGTCATGATCTCAGGTCCTGGGATCCAGCCACATCTGGCTCTCTGCTCAGCAGGAGCCTGCTTCCCCCTCTCTCTCTCTGCCTGCCTCTCTGCCTACTTGTGATCTCTGTCAAATAAATAATTAAAATCTTAAAAAAAAAAAAAAGAAGAAGAAGAAGAAGAAAGAGGAGGGGCGCCTGGGTGGCTCAGTGGGTTAAAGCCTCTGCCTTCGGCTCAGGTAGTGGTCCCAGGGTCCTGGGATCAAGGCCCACATCGGGCTGTCTGCTCTGCAGGGAGCCTACTTCCTCTTCTCTCTCTCCTGCTGCCTCTCTCTGCCTACTTGTGATCCTGTCAAATAAATAAATAAAATTCTTAAAAAAAAAAAAAGAAGAAAGAGGATAGGTTCAATAAAGCCTAATGTGACTTAAAAAACAAAATGTCATATCCCAAAGTCACAGAGTTTGTCAGGGAGAAAATTTAGGCATGACATCTATGGTCCAGCATAAGGTTCTCTCAGAAGAATTCTGGTTTAAAATCGGGCCCCACTAAGTCACCTCTAAGCATTCCAGCACCTCCCCAGCTCCCACCTCCTCTATAACTTTGAGTCCTGGTGAGTAGAAGCACCAGAAGGGACATCTAAAGAAATCCTCTATTTCCAGATCTAAAAATAGTAGTCCTAAAAAGACCTGTCTTTTTCTTAGTATAAACCGATTACAGATTCAGTTTCCATGGGTGCTAAGCATCGTATAGGAATGTTTAAATTCAGCAGACGTCTTCCAGAAGCATGATCCAATTATGTATTTCCAAAATGATCTCAGAATATATCTTAGGGGCCTCTCCCCTTTTATTTCACTAGATTTCTCAGCTTCTAAGCAGTTTGCTACTTGTCATCTCAGGATACATTTTGCCTGGCCTGGTTTTTTTTTAACAGTTATCAAAAAGCACAAGCTGACCACAATGCTATATATTCTTTTAGTGCCATAAACAAGGAAATGCATATCAAACTGGTCTCCCCTTGGAGGCAAAAAGTGTTGCTGTAGATAAGAACATGAGGAGAGGGGCGCCTGGGTGGCTCAGTGGGTTAAGCCGCTGCCTTCGGCTCAGGTCATGATCTCAGGGTCCTGGGATCGAGTCCCGCATCGGGCTCTCTGCTCGACAGGGAGCCTGCTTCTCTCTCTCTCTCTCTCTCTGCCTGCCTGCCTCTCTGTCTACTTGTGATTTCTCTCTGTCAAATAATAATAAATAAAATCTTTAAAAAAAAAAAAAAAAAAGAACATGAGGAAGAAAGCGGTAGATGCATGCCCCTTAACCTCAAACTACCAACCAATAGCAGTCAACACTGAAGCTCAATTTTGTACCAGGAACCAAAGGAGAGTTATCATTAAAATAGTTCTCAGAGAATATTTAATCTCTACACAGTACCTCGCAACGTAGCAAGCACAACTTGTTTAATTTCTTCATAATTCTGTGACAACTGGGTGTTATTATTATTGCTATTCTCAGTTTAGAGATGAAGAAACTGGGTCAACGTCAAGCCTCATGACTTATCCAAGATCACAAAGTTCCGAAGTGACAAGAAAAAGACCGAGAACTAGTTCTTTTAATTCTAAACCTTTCAGTTCATTGTTCCCATAGCCACCACCACCGCGCTGCCCATTTCCACCATCATTCACCTGACAGCCTCATGAGCATGTATTCTCTCAAAAGTCACTTTTCAAAATATCTGAATACAGAAACAAAAACAAAAATGAAAGAAAACAACACTCAAGAAACTCATTCCACAAAGAGCTTGGGATTGCTTAGGATACATCGTTGGGATTTACAGCAGTCAAGTTGCTTGATGATCCTCATACACTCTCTCCCCAAGCCTCATGACAGTGTTTTGATGTAGACAGACTACTTCTGTTTATACTTGAAGATGAACTTTCAACAAAATAAAAATCCAACCCGAAAAATAATGAAATTGATACTTTGTTAAAAGGACATATTTTTCAGCTGCTAAAAAAAATGTGGGAGTTTATACTGATTTCACCCTTTAATTTTTTTTCCCCTGAAGGGTGAGATGTGAAGGGAATTGGTGATGTGTGTCTCAGGAAAGGAAAAAATGGAAACTGTGGGTTTACGAAGGAAGGAAGTTACTGGGTGGGCAGGGAGATCTCTGGCCTGGAATGGCAGCAGGTCTAAGGAGAGAGAGTCTTGGAGTGTAGACGGTGCAGTCTGTCTGCAGAGCACATGGCTAGAGTCCAATGGAACTAGTCTACAAACAGAACTAGGTATAGACTGGGGTCATACAAGATGAACTGATAAGAAGGCAAACACAAGGTTGAACTAACCTACTGGTATTGTTTCTCCCCTAAACAGATTTTTCCTCTTGAGAGACTATCTCATCAGTTTATAAATTATTACCACTGTCACTGAAGGTTTTATATTTCCATGGGAAAGTCTGAGTTTAGCAGAGATTCACTGAATGTACGGTTTTTATGTCTTTCCCAGTGACTGTGTCCTAGGGGAGGAAGAGGAGTGTTAATGGCTGAATTGTGTCCTCCCAAAAACTTGTATTTGAAGCCTTAACTGAAATACTTTCGAATGTGACCGCATTTAGAGATAGTACCTTAAAAGGGTGATTGAGTTAAATGAGACATCTGGGTGAACCTTAATCCAGTCTGACCAGTGTCCTCACAGAAGCGGATATTTGGACACACAAGGAAACATCAGAGACGCATGAACACAGAGCAAAGACCATGTGATGACACAATGAGAAGGTGGCCACCTACTAGCTAAGGAGAGAGGCCTCAGAAGAAACCAGATCTGCCAACAACATGACCTTGGACTTCTAGCCTCCAGAGCAGTACAAAAATGAATTGCTGTTGTTTAAGTCACCCAGTCTGTGAAAAAAAAAAAAAATTTCTTTTTTTTTAATGGCAGTTCTACCAAAACTAATAGATGAGAAAGTATGGTAAGTTCAAGGTTTTCTTCAGAGACCTGCCTCCCTCTCAGATCACCCAGGGTCCTAGTGAAGCAAGCCTTCTTAGATCCACAAAATTCATTCCCTAAATGTAAAAACGGAGTATGTCACTGCTCACTAGATTCAGAATCAATGATAAAACAAAAAAGGTCTTACTATGGAATGCCAGCCATCACTCAGTCTGGTGAAGATTTTTGTTTGTTTATTTTTCCTGAAAGCAATTGTTTCAGTAATCTCATCTCCTGTCCTATGATATGACAACCCTCACGCCAGCCCCCCCACCCCTGCACCCCCTCTCCCTGCCACAGTGATCACACTGAAAGTACTGAAAAATTTACAGTAGATACTATAATTTTCCTTTGGTAATCTTTTAAGAACAAGTGAATCTCCAGACTACCACTTTGCCAGCAAATCTGAGAGAAGAAAAACAATACATCTGAGAGGAGAGAAAGAAGGAGAAAACCAATTTAATTATTCATCACCAAGGCCAAGACATATAAATCTTATAATTTATCTGCAACCAACATTATGAATTATTCAGCAAAACTGAATCCAAGAAGGAAGGGAGAGAGAAGTCGGTTAGGAAGCAGCTGGCTGAGCAGAAGAAAGTGCTCACAGATCAGAGTAAAACAAGCCTCATGGCTAGAAAAACTTAAGTGGTAGGTCTTTGTGACAATGAATGACGAACACAGTTTCTTAGAAGAAGGACTCCCCGCACATGCGTCACTAGCGGGACCATGACCACCACTTCTCCTGAGATGATTCAAAGAGGGCTCATTCTGCCTCCCTACACAGACACACACAGACACACACACACCTGGTTTCTGAGCAGGAGAATTTCCTCTAAATACACTCTGGTGTGTTCCCTTTTAAGATTGAGTTTTACATCCCCAAGGAGTTCCCCTGCATTCCTGCAGGTCAGGAAGGCTGGCTATTTTATGTAGGATAAAATGCAAGGCACATACTAGGTCTAGATTCTCAGAAAAGTCAGTTTTCTAAACTATTAAGTATGAAAGCGTTTTTTTTAGGTAGATGCTCACTGGAGTTCTTAAAGGTGGGAGAGGAGAAAAAATATATAAACCTCCTTTATGAAACTGAAGGTTGGTAAACAAATGTATTTTCATATTTATATTTCCTGTACCACTAAACTACCTAAAAGCATTGACAAGCATGTTATTTAAGCCTGGAAATAAAGTTGAGGATGAAAAAATACTGATAGGGATATTCTGAACAACAGAAGAATGTAAATTTGTACTTTATATAAAGACTATTTAAATGGTATATTAATTAATTTGCTTTGGTAGTTGGATCCTCACACCCTCCCCCCAATATTTTTACATTGGAGAAGCACTTATCTTTCATAGATGATCAAAATACTTCTGAAACTATTCTTGGCTGAACACCGCAATGTCTTATGTAGATTTCTATCCTCAGCAAGGAGCGCACAGCCTGATACACAGTAAATGCTCAATAAATGTTAGCTGACTACTGAGTAGGTCAGAGCATGGCAGAAAGCAAGGAGCCTGAGTGAGAGAAGGGACCAACCGAGGGGGGAAACCTACTAGATCCTACTTAAGAAGAGAGAGTTCATTCTGTCCTGAGACACAGTCCTAAGGGGAGAGTATTTTGGGTGCCTCAGGTACCTGTGGTCTTAGTCTCCTGCACTCACAAAGGAGCACGGCCTTCTCTAGGCCGCCCTGGGCAGGGTGGTCTGGAGGGAGGGGTGAAAACAACTGATTAACAGGACAACTGGAGAACTTCTGGCTTTTCAGGAAATGATCAAGGGGAACCAGCATAAAACAAACAAACAAACATCTCCAAGTTCAAAGAAAGTTCTTGGACCAAGGCTCTAGTTTTCATTTTATAGCGGAATGAAGGGCATTTACTCCTTTCCAGACAGTGGAGACTGCTGCTTTTAACTTGGGAATAAGGTTGGCAGAAAACTATTAGTAATAACATTAGTCTCATGGTGCTGTGCCTCCTACTGCCTCCATCCAAAAGATTTTTTTTAAACAATTGCTGTTAGTGAAGCCTTTGTCTTGGACTAGGAGAAAGCAAGTATACTCCAAGTAAGAATGAGAGATGCATTAGCAAAGCTCCAAGGGGTCTTCTGGTCTTTTCAGGACATAAAAGGTCACAACTTGGATGTGGGACTGGAGTCAGGGGTTGGGGCATCTGGTTGATTGCAGTGTCTCTTGTTTTCAAGCTCAAAACAACATTAATTAAGTATGCAAGGAGCCTACTTAATATAGATGCATTCACTCTCCAAGCCCCAAATCAATGAGATGAGACTTCAGGACTGAAAGAGGATACTCAAGAGGTGAATTCTTGAGTTTTCTTATCTTAGCTATGCCAGACCCTGGGGTTCACTGCACGCCACAGCTGTGGTGGGTGAGGGCTTTTCCTGGGATCTCTAGTCATTTACTTACTTCGTTCTCCTCTTCCATCACACTGAATCTTATCAGATGCAGGCTAATGAGAAACCAGACTGGCAACGAGTCAAAAAGATTCAGAAGTTACTGAACAACTGATCCTTGAAAAAATGAAGTCAACAGAAAAGAGCTGTGTTTAATCTCTGCAAGGCTCAACCCCTGTAGCCCTTTCAGCTGAAAGAGAGAGAGACAGAGACAGAGAGCAGAGAGAGAGATTGACAGACTTAGGAACCCCTGGGATGTAGGGCTCTGCAAATACCATCACTTAACTAGTAGCTTCTTTTAACTGTTTACATCCTGAACAGAAAACATCGAGACTCTGCCAGCCTATAACCTCTAACTAATGCATAATATCCATCTCCCTGCTGATCATTTACACTAATTAGCGAAATTTAGCTAATTATCGCTGAGCCCTTCCATGTTTAATTATGGCTATTAGTAATCGTCTGTCTGGCTTCCTCCATCTCCCACTCCCCTCTTTTTCTTTCCCACTCTTTACAATCCTACCCCCACACCAGTCCCTTTCTCCCTTAGAAGCTAACTGTTTCCATTTCAACGAAATTTCTTTTGCTTTTTGGGTGGTTGTTATTCTTTCCTCTCCTTGTTTTATTTTATTTTTTTTTTTTTTAAGAAAGCCTACACCAGACCCAGCGGGAGTCACAGAGAAAATAGCCCCCAGATCAAGATCAAGCATTCACTCCTTCCCACCACCCCCTCCACCAACCTTACAAGCTCTGAGCTACTTGACAACTCCATCAAATAAAATTTAAAGAGAGAGCCGGAAAGAGCCAGAGTACGTGCTGGCATTTTCTCAATGTGCCTCCACTTAACACTACGGATGGTACATAGCAGGAGCCCACGGCTAGGAGGCAGTGGGAAGAACTGACATTCTAAATGGGGTCTGGATGCTATAGGTCTTCAAACTACAAGGTAGGGCAGGGGACCTCTAGTGTGGTTCACTCGTGCTGCTCCCTGGAGGGCTGCTCCTGCCATTAGGTTCTGTGATTCCTACTCTCCTTGCCACCAGAGTAGAGTGCATAGTAAACAAATATTGAAGATCCCTTCTTTGGAACAGTTTACTACAGCAGACTCCCACCTTGGTGGCAAACATCGTCCTTTCAAAGGCAGCCTGCTTGGAACTGAAATGATTTTTAAGAGCCGTAGATCTCTTCTTTCAATAGCTATGCAAGGAGGATTGTTCGGAGTAAAACACACCATACCTGTTTTGTGTGAACAGCCTCCCAGTGAAACCTTAATTGAAATAACATGGGTATAAATGGTAGGATCAAAGTTACTGTAATTTACACTTGGGTAAATTCTAAATGGACTCTGTCCTATCTCTTCTATCACTTCCTGTGTAGTAGTTAGCAATCTTACATGTGCTGTTTCTGAGATAGCCGGTCTTTCCCTCAGACATGCGAACAATCATAAAGCTGCCCAAATGAATAATACTACCCTTTATTAATTGCATTTTCTGCCTTCTTACACTCAGCTACTCTCCTCCCTGACCTTAACCACACAGGCCACTTCCCAGTAGTTCCATCAACTTCAGGCTGAAGACCTAAGGATCCCTGCTATCTACTTTCCCATGACTAGCTCCGAAACAAGATCTGAAAAAAGGGTGAAAGCAAGGTGAATGGATATTCTTAAAGTGCAAACCTGGCACTTATCTGGTAAATTGCTAACCATCACAGGGTGGGGGGAGTGAAGGAGACAGAAGGTTGCAAAAGGGAAATGTGTTTGTGAAGCTATGAATGAGAAAGCTAAGCCCCTTAGAGAAAACTGAGGGGCTGGGCAGAAAACACTAGACTTTAGGGGGAAATGAACATTTTCTTCTCTCATGCACATGCGATGGATGCTTTTTATCATTTAAATTCAATTTTTTTATTATCTTCCCACCCTTGACATTACCTGAAGGCGAGTGGTTAAGGAATCGCTATGCCCCATTAAAAGGATAAAGAGCAGAGAGACCCACCGTGCCCTCCTCGAAGGGAGACAGGGGACGATAGATAGAAATAGGCACTGAGTGGATGCTTGCTGCCATGGAAATGGTGCTCGTGCTGAGAGTGAGACCCCCGGCGAGGAAGAGGAGGAGGAGGAAGAAGCTACATTAGAGGAACTCCACACAGAGCTGACGATACATCCCCAGAAGAGGGACCAGATCCCAAGCGTCCAGGCCGGCCGGCGAGGAGGGCTCCGTCTCGCGTGGATTCTCAGGTGCATGGTCAACGCACTGGACCACTACAGATGGGCAGTTTGAATTCCAGCCAGAGAGGAATAATGAAGTTCATGATGCCCAAGGGCCCATCATAGCAGCAGGAATATTTGCCCGGATTTGGAAAGAGGGAGGGAATAAGCTGCTTTCAAGACAAATGATGAATCAGTTAAAAAAAAAAAAAAAAAAAAAAAGGAAGAAGAAAGGCAAAAGCTCCTCTTTCCGGGGCTGAAATTTAGAAAGCCAAAGTCCACCCAGGTATAGCAACCCTCCTAGGGAGCCCCCGGAATGCCACACATGTCAGGGGAGGCCCGCCGCGGCTTCCTCCTGATCTCCAGGCGACTCAACTGCACACTCCGGGAAGCCACACAGAGGAAAGGTGGAAAACGAAGGAAGAGGGGGGAGGCAGCAGGAGACCCAAGAAGGTTCAGGTTATTTATCCCAACATCCAGGCAGTTTGAACATTTTTTTTTCTCTTTTTCCACTTCCATGCGATGCACTGCAGAACTGCCAGGCAAAAGGGGGCTGCAGGTGGGAGAGTTCTTCGCGTGTTCCCGAAATCTCGGTGGAAGGGCGCGGAGGCTGTTAACCCTGCGGCGTTCTGGAAGAGCGCCACGGAGCAACCGCCTGCGTCCTGGGTTTCCCAACTGGATGAAAAGCAGCAGCAGCAGCAGCAGCAGCCGAGGAAGAGAACAAGAAGGACCGGAGGGGAAAGAGGCAAGGAAGGGGAAGCCAGCGCGGAGCAGCCACCCAAACCAACGTGGGTCCAGGCGGAGAGAGGTGGGTGGGCGAGCAGGGAGAACGCAAGAGGAGGTGCCCGGCAGGCTGCAGAAGCGGCGGAGAAGCGGGCGGGCGCCGGCAAAGTGCGCGGAACTGGGAGGCACAGGTGAAGTGAAGCGAGGAGTTGGGGAGCCAAATTCACAAATGGGCAAGTCGTATGCAAATAGCGCACTCCCGAGAGCAATCAGTGCAGCCCGAGCGCTCTGCCGAGGGACTGGCTGGCTCCGGAGGGAGGAGGGCCCGAGCGACCCGGAATCCCAGCCCTCCCCATTCAAGTACAACGCTCGCCCGTCTACACCCGCGCGAGCCTCCCGCGCACCCCCGCTGCCCTCCCCGCGCTCCGCTCCCTCCCAGAAGAGTGAGCGGTGTGTGCGCAGGGGTGACGACCGACAGACCTACAGACGGACGCTGAGCCTTTTCTCCCTCTCTTTTTAAAGCACCCTTTCCCTTCTCTCGGCGCAGTAAGCCACATTCGTATGATTAAGGCACCTTTACAGTTTGGGAAGGAAAACGCAGGCGATGGCTAAGGCTGAAGTAGCCCCAGATAGAAATAAAAATAACCCCCTTGAGTCAGCAAAAGCGCTGGAGCGGCTGCACACCGTGGTTGGCCGCCCGCCACGCTCCCCCGGGCCTGGCGGTCAGCACCGCGCGGCCACTCTCCCAGGCCCCCACCCGCAGGGAGAGGTCGGGAACCCGCGTCCTGTATCTTGACAGTGAGCAGAAGACGCGGCTGGGGACCCAGAGGGTGAGGGGTTCGGTGGCTGGAGGCCCTTCGTGAAGTAGCCCAGCTGCCCCCCCCCCCCCCCCCCCCCCCCCCCCCCCCCCCCCCCCGCCACCCAGTGCACAGGACGCTCTCGGAAATTCAGGTCCCAGGGGTTAGTCCGTCGCCAGCTGTCCTGGTCAAAGAACTTCAGAAGGGGCGAGGGCTGCTTCTGCTGGCGGAACGAGCGGCTGGCCCGCCCTTGACTGGCCTCGGGGGCGCTGCCCCGGGTGGGTGAAGCCTCCAAATCGCCAGGGAGCTGGGCAGCCGAGAGCGCGGCTTTTACATCCAGGCTGAACCTGCGGGGGAGAGCGGGAGTGACAGGAAGAGGGCTGGCGCTCCCGTCCAGGCCATCTGTGCCTCCAGGAGGAAGCTGACCTAGGGCTCTGCCAGAGAACAGTGACATTCTGGAGGATATGGCCTCCACCCCGCCTCCCTGTTCCCCCGCACTCTGCACGATGAGAGCTGGAGGCAAAAACCCAAAGGGCAGCCCTCCTAAACTTGGGGGAGGGGAGCTAGCTTTGGTGTCCTCTTTCTTATTCACCTTGGTTAAAAAGCCCATAACATTTGGGGTGAGGCGGAGGGAACAGTTCTTGATGGTTAAAATATAAAACACACACACATACACATCATATATAATCATATATACGTTAAATGTATATCTGTCGGGGCGCCTGGGTGGCTCCGTGGGTTAAGCCGCTGCCTTCGGCTCAGGTCATGATCTCAGAGTCCTGGGACGAGCCCCGCATTGGGCTCTCTGCTCAGCAGGGAGCCTGCTTCCTCCTCTCTCTGCCTGCCTCCTCTCTGCCTGCTTGTGATCTCTCTCTGTCGGATAAATAAATAAAATCTTTAAAAAAAAAAAAAGTATATCTGTCTATATATCACATATATATGTCTATATGTCTCTCTCTCTCTCTCTCTATATATATATATATATATATATAATATTTAGGTGGCATTTGTCTTTTAAAAAGACCTCATAGCACCTAGCATCTATTATATTCCTGATCTCAATCAACATTTCAAACTCATGGAGGAAAAAACAAAGAAACAAACAGGGATTCGACAGTCCTGTTCATCCTTGGGACACCCTGAGAGATGTGAGGAAACTGGCATTTTTAACAGATAAACATCCATAACAAAATTATGGATGATTTGTCTTCAAGGTCAAATATCAAGTCCATTTTTGCATTGATGGTGGTGATTTGGTATTTGGGTTCTGAAATCAGTATTTTTAAGGTTCACTGCCTCATGGTGAATGGTACACAGTCATCCCAACTGGTCAGGCTCTCAGCTGTAAGGGTGATCTGGAATCCAAAAGCCTCCAAAGGAGGTGGCCTTCTTTCAAGGTCTTTCATGGCCTTGGGTGGTGGCCTTAAACTAGCAACATGTACCGAGGAGCACCACAGCAAGCAAGAGGGGTGGTTTATGGAGACTCAATTTAAACCTGTTTCCTCCTCTGTAAAATGTGGATAATGTCTTCCCTCATGAGGTTCTTAGTAATTTTAAATGAGATAATGTATATACAACATCTGGCATAGCACTTGACAAAGAGTGGCCAGACTCTTTGTTCAGTAGAAAAATAAGCTAAAACTCCAAGGAGGGGAAGTATGATGTGGTTAGGGCCATATGTTATTAGTAAAAAGTTTGGAAAAGCAAACAAACAAAAAATACCTTCCTGCCCTAAGTACCTTCTCTGAAGCAGATGATAATTCCCTTTGAATCCAATTGCTCCTTAATTTAGTCCCTCAGTGGGGCAAGTGGGTGGCTCAGTTCTTAAATGTCTGCCTTAGGCTCAGGTCATGATCCCAGGGTCCTGACATCAAGCCCCACATTGGGGTCTCTGCTCAGCAGGAAGCCTGCTTCTCCCTCTCTCATTCCCCCTCTCCCCCTGCTTGTGTTCCTTCTCTCGCTGTCTGTCAAGTAAATAAATAAAATCTTTAAAAAAAAAATTAGTCCCTCAGATAGATTCTCACTGCCCTTTGGATGTATTCTAACTGCGTTATAACCCTCCAGGGACCTAGGTGACTTGGCCTAGTTCTCCAGCTCCACCTTCTGCCAGGTGACCCCTTACTCACTACTTTCTAGACTCCCAGACCCTCCTGCTCTTTGTGTCAAGTTCTTTTCCAACCAGAAGCCTTTACATTTGTAACCCTCTAAGACAGATCTTTTTCCCCAAGATCTGTCACCTCCTCAAAAGCCCTCTCTGGCTGTCATCTAAACTTAGCCACCACCACCCCTGACAGGCCCTTTATCCCATTACCTTGTTCCATTTCCTTCACGGTACTATCTGCTTCTGAAATAATTTTACCTGCATTTTTAAAATTTATTATCTATCTATCTATCTATTTATTTACTGGTATTCTAGCTCCTTAAGTTCCCTGAAATCTGAGCCTTTGTCTTGTTCGCTCTACATCCTCAGTGTATGGAAGAGTGGGTAGCACATAGTAGATGCTCAGCAAATATTTGCCGTTTGAAGCAATCCAGTGAATCAGTTGCCAGTCTCATTGTAACATGTTCTTATAACCATAAGTTTCACTGACACATTGATCTAGCTTCGATGAGATCGGTCCCTAGGGACACGTATTTCCCCAGTTGATGAGTTGACCACCCACCCACTTAATGTTTTCCTTCTTTCTAAATTGGCCCTGAGTGTTGGAGATTCTGTTTTTGACTTCGTCCTGAGGAAGCATGGGAAGCTTAGATGGACCTTTTAATTAATTCTCTGCTAGGCAACAAAGTGGAAATAAATCCTTAATGTGGTACAAAATCTGGAAATGCTGCTGGTGTGTCACAGCTGGAACTATTCATTTTACTTGTCATACTTATAATTTATTTATTTTCTTTTTGCAAAATGTCAAAAGAAGTAGCCGTGGATTCTGGTAAGGCTGCTTCCATTTGGGGACCCAGTTGAAAACTGAGGAGACATATCAGAAGATAAATCCAAGAGTGGCTTATTTTTCTTCTACTACTCCAAAGAGATAACCCACCATTATCCTGAAAAAATTCATATCCTTCTCCAACTTAACACATTCTTGATTTCTTTTTTCATTTCTTTTCTATCCTTTCTATTTCTCTAGTCCACATATTTTTCTGAAACTTCTTTTCTAATTCTCATTCTCCTCAGGTCTGTTAGAGTTTAAATTAGGCTGATATATGAAATATATTAAATATATGTATTTTTTTTTTTAGCTTTATATCTCCACTGATACCTCCTAAACACTGCCTATAGCTAGAGCCCAGCTGAAGGATTTGTCTCAACCTCTACTACCATCAAAAGCCCCCCTCTCCTCTTCAATTGTCTTCTCTAGGGCCTCCTTGGGTGAGAGCATGTAGTCCTAGATAAGTCCACGGATAAAATACAAAAAAAGAGAAACGGATTTAAAAACGTTATGCTCACACCAATGATTTAAAGTCAAAAAGTTTAAATAATTTCACAGGAACAACCACACTTAGTTCCACGGGGCCAAACCCCCACAAAATCCTAAACAGACCTTTGGAAACCTTAGGTTTCTGAGTGGAATGTAGTTTTAAAAATATTAACCAAACCAAACAACCAAACAACAGCAACAAAGCCTCTAGCTGGATTTGCTTGGTTAGTAATAGCTGGGCTTCTCTATTCCTTCAGACTTTAGAATGTGCCATGACAGAAGTCCTCTCCCTGTTCCAATCACCCCATTCCTTCCCGCACTCCAGGAGATGGCCCCAAAACAAGGTGTGAGAATCCTCACTCGGCTGACCCTCTTTGTCTTGCTTTGTTCTGTACATCAGCTACAAAGTAGTCTGGGGAATCTTCTGGCTTCTAAAATAGGCCTGTGATAGTATTTCATGGCGCCCAGTGCCAGGAGCCTAACGTGGAACTGCTCTGTTGGTCTCACAATACGTTTTGTGCCTGCATGTGTCCATTCTCCCTTATACAGACTCTGACTTTCCACTTCACTGCCAGCAGGAGACACCTGTCAAGTTGTTTGTCGCGGGCACGTCTAATATGAGTGCAGAGACATAGAGAGTCCCAGAGCAGTCTGTTTCTGCACGAGCCCTAAACCCTTAGGTGAGGGCCCTCTTTTTCTAAACATGAAGAACAGAAATCCTTACGTTCTCGCGTTTCACGAAAGGTAAGTTTAGGAGGAGGAAAAACCAAACCAAACCAAACTAAAATCACACAATAACTAAACTCTCATAATGTGAAATGAAATACAACTTCTGAAAAATGCAGGTGGCTGCTCACATGGCTAACAGTCGAACTTTGCTTTATTATATGTCAGATTTATTTATAGCCATGGAATTAATTCATCCCTCTGCTCATTTAAGAAAGTGATCCTACACAAAAGCAGATTTTGATTATATTTTCCATTTAGAGGTATAAAAGAGAAGCATTATTCTTCTAAGCGTCACTTCTAAATGTATTTGATTTAAAAAAAGACAATGGCACCCTTGCACAACTTTAGTTTACAGAATGTATATATTACTTCTCTCCCTTTAACTTAGCATTCTTATAAATATCCATACTTATTCTCTTGTCCTCCTTGTGGCTGAAATGGGGATATCAGGAGTTTAGATGTTAAAAAATTTCCTTAGGAAATTTTCTAAATTTCTTGAGTTTGAGTAATAGTGCTGGGATATCTACTTCATTAGAATTCCACACATTTCTTCAAGGATAAGAAAAATACGAAATGCTCCTGGTAGACCTTAGCCATCTTCCTTCGAAGTCCATGTGAAACTATTTTTATCATGGAAGCAAATTTTCCTTATCCTCAAGGACAGAATTCAATTAGTTACTAGTAGGGATTTGGGCATTTAAACCCCTGTTAGTCTTCACTAAGCTTACACGGGATATCAGAAATCTCAATTTCATATCCTCCGCATTGTGTAAATCTTTATCCAGTTTTAAGGACTCAAACAAGATGAATTATTGTTATACAATAACAGAATTAATAATATCATTTCTATGTTTATAATTACCAAGTTAAAGATTTAGACAGCACTTTGAATGTGCATATAGATTTAGATTCAAGGCTCTGGTGCTCAAGACTTCCTAGGTTCAAATCCTGATTCTGCTTTCTTAGCTGCTTGTGAAAATGTTGACAAAATCCTTAGCCTCTTTGTACCTCTGCTCTTTCATCTGTAAGCTAGGAATAATCATACCACCTATTTAAAAAGTTTGCTGTGAGGGCAACTGGGTGTCTCGGTTGGTTAAGCAACTGCCTTCAGCTCAGGTCACGATTCTGGAGTCCCAGGATCGAGTCCTGCATCGCGCTCCCAGCTCCATGGGGGGGGTCTGCTTCTCCCTCTGACCTTCTCTCCTCTCATGGTCTCTCTCACTGTCTCTTTCTCAAATAAAAAAAATAAAATCTTTAAAAAAAATTTGCTGTGAGAATTCAAAAATTAATATATGTAAAATGTGTATAAACAGTGCCTGGCACATAAATTAATAATCAATAAATGGATTTATACATTGACAAAAAATCTTTTTCTCCGAAGGACTCCTTTAAAGTCATTCTTGCAGATAGTTTTCTCTTCTTTTTGATGCAAATCTCAAGAGGAGTGAATAAGGGACGCCTGGGTGGCTCAGTTGGTTAAGCCGCTGCCTTCGGCTCAGGTCATGATCCCAGCGTCCTGGGATCGAGTCCCGCATCGGGCTCCTTGTTCTGTGGGGAGCCTGCTTCTCCCTCTGCCTCGGCCTGCAACTCTGTCTGCCTGTGCTCACTCGTGCGCTCTCTCTCTCTGACAAATAAATAAATAAAATCTTAAAAAAAAAAAAAAAGAGGAGTGAATAAACAAAAAAGGTCCCCTGCAATTCCAAAATGTAGAATGGAAAGTCCCTCCCATGTGCTGCCTGACTCATTGCATTTTCTTTGTCCATATTTCACAGAATGAGGAGCAGCTTAGTCATGCCTTTTCTCACAAATACCCTTCGAGCCAACTCCAAAACCATAAAGCTCATCGTGGTCCCAGAGCCAGATAATATGAACCACTGAGACCCAGCAATGTTTTGTAAGTAATAATTTTCTTGTATAGGGTGAAACCCATACCATCTTGGTCTGCTTTGGGATCTAGAAGGTCTCACTGGCTACTTTTCTTTCCTATTTCTTTATTTTGCTACTGTTTTCCTTTTTAATAAACAATTAATTCTAGTTATTTCGCCTTCCCGCTAAAAGGCATCCCCTCTAAATCTTTTAATATTTTCATTGGGTTTATTGGTATTTTATTATTATTCAGTAAATGCTTTATTTCAAGTTAATGTGAATGTATCTCTAAACTAGGTTCTACTCCGTATAGAAAGAAACAATTACTTTGGTGCATCAATTCATCTACTTCACGAACATTAAATTTTTGCTAACACAGGTAAGCCACCAAGTGAAGTCCTCCTAGAGAGTCAGTGAAGATTTAAGGCCTTAAGAAGTATATAATTTAGCAGGAAAAAAATAAAAATAAATAAATTAAACAAGCCATAAACTCTATTAATATATACAGCCTCCAAAATACAATGTGATACGTGCTATAATAAAGGCATAAATGAAGTATACAAAAGACTAGAGAATTGAGAATAGAGAAATGAATGTAGGAAGAGGAGGTGCCATCAGAACTATCAGGAGGGATTCAAAGACAAGATGGCATGTGAACTGAATGTCAGAGGACTAGAGTTCAAATTCTGTCTACTACTTTTTGGCCACGTGGCCTTGAGCAAGTTCTTTTATACTCACTGACTTTCTTCCCTCTATAGTATAATTATGAATGATCCCCACCTCACAGGATTGTTTTGCGGGTTAAATAAGAAGATATATCTTAAAAGAACATTGCAAATATTCAGGTTCACTATTATTATGAATCTTAATGATTTCAAATAGTAGAGAGGCAGGAATATAAATTATGGAGATTACCAGCATGAGGTGGAATCCACAGAGGACTTCCTAGAGGAGGTAAACCCTAAACTTAGCTTTCACTTGTCACTTACATTGGTAAAGCCTGAGAATCTCAGAAAGGCATCAACTTTTCTTTTAACTCAAAAAACAGAATAAAACTAAACAGGTGCTTCATGGGATAAGGAAAGGCAACTAAAATAAAGGGAAGGAAAGAAGGAGAAATGGAAAGTGAGGGAAGGAAAACAAAGGAGGGAAAAGCAAAGGGAGGGAAGGGGAAGGAAAACTCACTTGTTGGAAGCTACATTCCTTCTCTCTAGTGACAGGGTTGCCACATTTAGAGATGTCCAATAAACACCATGTCAATAAAAAGTTAAGTGGTAGCATAGTCAGTTTTCCTTTGTTCAATTTCTCCCATGCCATTACTTTCCAGATGCTAAAATACCCATTGGATCTGATTTATAAGACTGTGGTTAATTCTGGGAACATCATCATTCACACATTCATCTTATTCAGGTATCTATCTCACTCACAATTTGATGAAGGGTACATCTTCTAAGATAGGGGTACAGAGATCTAAAGCAATCGGCCACTTTCCCCTTGATACTATGTAGTCTTAAATTTACTGAAAGAAATCTTTGAGGGGAATAAGATGCATGTTCCCTGAACAGAAGGTACAGAGTATTATCTAAACAGCTCCAAAAATATTTCCAAGATGGGCAATAAGGGCATTTCTCAGTGGTATTGAGAATTTAGCATTTTCCAAAACTAACACTGAGGTCAGGGGAATACTGTGATATAAGTTTATGTCATAGTAGGAGGAACGGACTGTTCTAGAAATAGATAAAGCAACATTAAGATAACAATATCAGCATTGATGATATCTAGGTCTTCAAAATCTACCATTTCCCATCTGGACAGGCAGTATTAGTTGTTCTTTCCTATCTTCCGTTAACGTTTGTCACATACTGTTATTATCAGTTAGCTTTATATTTGGGTTCCCTACATGATTTAGAGAGAATCGTGCAAGAAGTGGGGTCCTGTCCTAGGCTCAGACAACTTAATTTGTGGGGGAAGACAGTTTATGTTCAAGTCTCTGATCCATTCTTTACTAGCTGTGTGACCCTGGGCAAGTTACCTAGCCTCTGAAAATCTCTTATCAGTAAAAAGGAGATCACAATACTTGTCTCCAACTTAGCACAATACTAGACAATATGAGATGTTCTGTGGAGGTGTATGGAATAGCCCTGAGATGTGATTAATTACTATAGATGAGAACCTTTTTTTCTGTATACCAAACAAAAGACTCCAAAATATGCAAGCATGTCATTATAAGGAAGAACTATTCAATATTTGGAGCCATTAGAAAATTGGAAGAAGGGATGCCTTATGAGGCCATGGGCTCTCCGTCACAAGAAATGTTCAAACAGCAGATATCCTTTAGGGACATTGAAGTTACTGTTTTGCAGTAAGTGAGAGGATGGAGTATATAACCTGTAAGTTTCTTTTCAAATTTATATCTGACATTGATTAAATTCCTTTTTCAACTTCTTTTTGTCCTTTGCTTCAGCATTTACTTAAATATGATATCCTGGGTTTATTTTAAGGCTCAAACCCAATTCCTGAATACTGCAAAAATTATAGCACACTATGTTTATTAAAACCTCATGCACAGTGGTAAGAAATGTGAAACTTCTGTACAATGAATCTACTATTATTTTATTAGAACTTCATTTTTCATTTTTGCATGCAGTACAAGTTGTCTCTAGGCACATTAAAAATTTTATGTTTCTATTTTAAATACCAAAGATTATTGTTGTTGTTGTTGTTTTTCCCACTAGCAACACCTACATAGCTGCTGTTTCTGTGATCTAAGAGGTCATTTTTCATTGGTGAAGAAATCATTGCTATGGAGAAAGTATGTTGACTTACTTTCCCTATTGTCCTTTAACCACCCAGCAGGGAATCCTGGCAGACTGAACATAAATAAAACTAAACCTCTTTAAATAAAGACATGTATCTTGAAAATCCTGGGACAAAAAGCAGAACTACTTGGCCAAGACTGGGCCATTCCTTCTCAGGAGCTGGTATGGACAAGAAAAAGAGAGCTAGGTATTCAGAAGACACCAAAGAAAGTTACAGAACCAAGATACAGAGACAGAGAATGACTTGTACAATATCACACAGCATATCAATGTCAGAATAAACTGAAAAATTCCTCTATAATGTAAATCTAGAGTCAGGTATGCTTGGCTCCTACAGCCACATCAACATAAAGTAAGATTATAAGAAAAATAATAATCCAGTAAGAAGATAACCCACCATGAGAGTGCTAATAAACACAACAAGGAGAGAATAAGGATTCTAAAAATGTAAGATAACAGAACAATTTTTTTAAATTCCAAAATAATTAAAATGATTAATAAATTATAGAGATCACAGAGGATAAAAAAGTATTATGGTAAGTGACAGATATAAGAAAACTAAAATATTTTGAAAATGCAACACAATGATTTATCTTTAAATATTTATTTATTTTAGAGATATTGAGAGAGAGATGAGCATGAGCATGAGTGAGGGGAGGGGCAGAGGGAGAGAATCTTCAGGCAGACTCCTGCTGAGCCTGGAGCCCAACATGGGGCTTGATCTCACGACTCTGAGATCATGACCTGAGCTAAAACCAAGAGTCCAACAAACATTTAACCAACTGAGCTACCCAGGAGCACTTTCAGTCAGTGGCTTTATTATATAAATGCAGCTGAATAAAGAACTGGTGAACTGGAAGACAGAACAGAGGAAACTTTCTAAACAATAGCACAGAGATTGAAAGAGATTTAGAAAATGGAAAAGAAAGGAAACAAACAACAAAAAAGGAGCCATACCTTGGTTCATAATAGTGAAATCAAAGAACACCACAACTAAAGTAAAAATCTTAAAATCAACAGATCACTTTTATGTAGAGCTCACAAAACAATGAATATAATAGTTTTGTAATGGAAAAAATATGCCTGTCAATCTAGATTTATTTATTTGGACAAATAATTTAAGAGTGGAGGCAAACCTAAGACATCTTCAGACAAATGAAGTTTGAGAAAGCATACCACTCATGGATTATCACTGGCATAAAGCTAAAGGATATTATTTCAGTTGAAAAAAATGATCCCAGAGAAAAGAGGTGGTATTCAAAAGGCAATGGTTGAGTAAAAGGAACTAATGTAATATAGCTTAATCTAAGTAAGCATTATAATTGCTATTTCTACAACCACCACCAATGGCTTCTTTGTGGAAGCTATAAAACAAGGATAATAACCAACATTTACTTAATGCTTATAAGCTAGGTATTAATTATTGTCCCTATTTTACAATTAGGGAAAGGGAAGCATACATTCTGACTTGTCCATATTCACACAGCTTGTCAATTTTAGAGTCAGGATTTGAACCCAAATCATCTATTACTGATCTGTGATCTAAATCACTTTACTATTCTGTTGCTAAATGCTTTACAAGTGATGTGTGCAACTTCTGCGCCATACCTTAAAAGCCTGACACTTGCTTTCTGCTTGCTTTCTACTTCTTCTTTGTCCCTTTCTGGAATATGGGTGTGGAGATGAGTTAACTTCAACCATGTGACTGAGAACATTGACACATCTGGGTTTTTGTTTTTGGTTTCAGTTAACATTTGCCTGGTGACTTAATTAAAATATTGATTTGGTTGTTTTTAACTGAAACCACATAACTATGTTTAAACAAGATAGAAAATTCCTTTCTCTCACACAGGAAAGCCTAAATTGGTAGATGGTCCAAGGCATTATGAGAAAAGCAATCTGGAGATAAGGATGATGACCTAGAGAAGCATAACTACCATATCCTCCAATCAATATTCTAATTAATATACTTGGCAAATATTAACCAAAAAATAACAGATTTGTAAATATTATTGTCAGACAAAATAGACTATCACCAAAAGCATCATTTTATCTTGAAAACAAAACAAAAACAATTAACCCAGGAGATACAACAGTCCTAAATCTGTATGCACCTAATAACATAGCCTTAAAATATATAAAGCACATATTGATAGATTAAAAAAATGACAAATCAATGATCAAAAACCTCACTAAAATGTGTATTTCATGGGGGTATATGCTTTTGTTTGTTTGATCTCTGTAAGCAGAAAACAAAAGGCTGTAGCTAGTTTAAACAGCATAATACCCAGACCAGAAGTTATGGACATAAAAGGAATAATTAGAGAATTCCATCCTTTCAAGATATGTGAAAAAATGTAAAAAAAAAAAAAAAGTCATGTTTTAGAATAATAAACAAATACTAAAAAATCAATGATTGTATTCCATATCATCTGCCTACAATGCAATAACAGTCTAAATAATTTTTTTAAATCCAAAACAAAGCAAAATATTTGTGATCAAATAAATGTTTTCCCATTTTATCAATGAAATGGGGTAAATGAAATAAGTAAAAATGATAAACTGAATGAAGTAAATGCATATGTATGCTTAAAAAAATTCTATGGTCAAAGAAATGAAAAGTAAAGCACAAGGAATATAGTCAATAATAAAAACGTTATATGGTGAGACAGATGGTGATTATACTTATCATAGTGATCATTAAGTAATGCACAGAATTGTTGAGTCAATATGCTATACACCTGAAACTAATATAACATTGTATATAAATTATACTTCAATAATAAAAAAAGAAACTAATTCTATATCCTTAATTATGTTTGCATACAATGAAATATTACAGGGATGCTTTCAGAAAGAGACCTGTGATCAAATTCTTCTAATTTTCTTCCCTTTTTTATAGCAATGTTCATGACAAGTTATCCAACATATGTCAAAATGCATATTCTATAATGAAATAAAGCAAATGGCATACAAATGATTATATTAGAGTGTTGGCTATTTGATAACATATATATCTGTTGTGCTTTCCTATACGAGACTTAAAGCAAAAAACATCTAGGTTTCACATAAATTACTTGCAATGATATACATTAGAACTGAATTATGCTCAAAGCATTGCATAGACACTGATACTTAGTACATGATGCCTGGGAAATTTACACCTAAGAGATTAAAAATAGTTATGTTCACTATCTGAAAATGGGAAAGGCCACATTAAATTAGTAGATAATGCACAATATATTCCATACCCAGAAAACTTGCAGCTATTCAGAAAATTATTGACGTTTTATGAAATATTAATAAATAAGTTTACTGCCTGTGTTCCTGTTGCAAATACCAGTCAAGTTCTTTAACTCAGAAGTTGCTCCATTCCCTCTATAGGTAGAGTGAGTCCCCAGAACACCTACACCATTGTTGTAACTATTTATGAATAGGGAAGAGGTTCATTTCCTGAGACCGCCAGTCTCTACTCCAAAACTCAAGATCCTAACAAAATCAACTAGAATTTTTTAAAAAAGGGGGGAGGGGGATTATTGTTCAACCGGAAACTAAATGCCTGGAAAATGTATCTGATGCTCTCTTTTGATCCTCTCTGAGTAAAAATCCTGGAAATAACATTCCAAATGGGAACTTTGATATGAGCAATACTGTCAGTAACAATGATGAGTGCAGAGCTTATTTTTAAGCTACAAAAGAAAGAGAAAAAAAAAAAAAAAGAAGAGGAAGAAGAAGAAAAAAAGAATGTGTATATGACTTGGAGCTAGAAAAAATCAGGAGACTTTTAAAAAGTTATACCAAAAGAGAGGTCTATCGTTGTCCCTTTAAACACAGTTTTGAACTAATCAAGAAGGGACTCCATTATGTACGATTTCCAATGGTTCAATGTGGTATAATTGAGAGAGAGATTGTCATGGTGGTTTAGAAATGAAAACATCTGGATTTTAATTCTTGGCTCTAACATTAATTGCCAGACATTAGGCAAGTCACTTAAGCATAGACTATCTCTTATACATTCGCAGTTATTTTTTTATTTCAATTTTTATAATAGAAACTGAGACTAATGAGCTACACAACTTTGAAGTAATAATACCTGCTAACATGCTTCACCTACTATATATTTTCCCTGCTATGTCTCACCCATGCTTGGCTTGGCCAACCACCCATTTTTTAATTTCAAGCAAATGAATATAGATGTATTTACTGTGGATACCTTAAAAATCAAGAAAAGAATTCACAAGGGAAGAGTGGTAGAAGAGGGATGGAAAGGCACAAGTCTTCAGAAACATCTCTCTTAGCCCAATTCAGGCAGAGTGAGACATATCATCTAAGGAGTGTGTCTGTGTGGGAGTAAAGCATCACAGACAGAGTCATCATGTTTGAGATGTAATTTCCTAAAATGTATACTTTGTCGGTATGCAGAAGATGAACAGACTAAGGTCGGTGCCTCCAAAGAGAGAAGGACAAAAGAATGATGTGCTATTGGGTAGTTCTGAATATTTTTGGAGGGTGTGCCTCTCTATTAATGAGTAGGTCTGACTCATTGCTAAATAAATGAAACAGCTATAAAGTTATGGTGAAGCTTTAGGAATAACAACATGTAGCAAAATCTGAAGTTTTGAAGTCTCTTCTTGAATCTCTCTTATTTAGCTCCTGCTGGGACTAGGGGAGTTCGGGTGGGTGTAGAATGGTTGCTGCTTTGGGAGTTACTCACAGGATGGTGGTTACTAAATGTGATCCTGGGGGAGCAATAATAAATTTTAAAAATTACACAGAACTCTTGGCCTTTTCTCTTCAGCCCCCATTCTCCCACTACTGATTAAAGGAAAATCAAGAGTAGCAAAAATAGTAACCCCCAACTGCCCCCACCCCCACTTACCAGATGTGGAAGAGACTTTTGGTTGCTTGATTTACATCATAGGAAGATGATTACATACTGGCCCAAAGGGAAACAGAAACTAAAAATATTTATAAGTTATTATAATTTTTTCCTCCCCTAACTCATTCCCACCCCCATCAACATTTTTGACCAGAGCTCTTGATGACCAATTCCAAACAAAGTTTATTTTCTTTTTTAAAACACCAAGATTTTATTATTAATTTTTTAATACAGTAGTCCTCTCTTACCCAGGGTTTTGCTTTTTGCAGATCTAGTTTCCCAAGATCAACCAAAGTCCAGAAGCAAATGCTCCTCATTCTGATGTATCATCAAAAGTTTAGTAGCAGGGGCACCTGGGTGGCTCAGTGGGTTAAGCCTCTGCCTTCGGCTCAGGTCATGATCTCAGGGTCCTGGGATCAAGCCCCACATCGGACTCTCTGCTCTGCAAGGAGCCTGCTTCCTCCTCTCTCTCTGCCTGCCTCTCTGCCTACTTGTGATCAATGTCTGTCAAATAAATAAAATCTTAAAAAAAAAAAAGTTCAGTAGCAGCCTAATTTCAAGTCATAATGCCTGTGTCATTCACCTCACTTCATTTCAACATGTGGGCATCTCACATCATCACAAGAGAAAGGGTGAATACAGTATAATAAGAGACCACAAGCACATAACTTTTATTACTACTAATATATTATTCTATTGCTTTATTAGTTATTGTTACTTAATTGCATGTATGTAGGTATATGTAGGGAAAAAACATAGTATATATAGAATTTGTACTATCCATGGTTTCTCAGGCATCCACTGGGGGTCTTGGAATATATCCCCTACAGATGGCTGGGGGAGTAATGTATTAAATAAACCTCTTTTGAGAGTGTTCCCTTTAATAAGAATAGTTGCAAATAGATTTATTATCAATTATAAATCCCCATTTTAAAAAAGCAATGTATTTTCATTCTAATTTTTGATAGGCTAGTTTGTGTGTTTTGTGACATGGAAAGAACCTGAAAGATGTCCTCTCATTGATCTAGTCATTTATCATTACTCTCTGCAATGTGTTTTAACAGTCTGAGGTTTCTCATGGCTTGAACTATGTTATCCTCAAATTCTTATGTTGAAGTCCTAACCCCTAATATGACTGTATTTGGAGAAAACTCTTAGATACGTAGAATTAAATGAAGGACCCTTAATCCAATAAGATTGAGGTCCTAATAAAGAGAAGAAAAAAAACCCACCAGGACTGTGTGTGTATGGAAAAAAAGGCCATGTGAGGAGGAGAGAAGACAGCCATCTGCAAGTCAAGGAGAGAGGCCTCAGGAGAAACCCAACCCACTGGCACCTGGGTCTCGAACTTCTAGTTCTAGATGAGAAAATAAAGTTTCATTGTTAAGCCACCAGCCTATTGTATTGCGTTACACAGCCTGAACTAATATAAGGTTGTCAATAACAACAATGACTTTTGTGGAACAAGAGACATTTAGATCAATAAAGAACCTTAAAGGGCTCACGTGGCTTAAGAGTTCTTAACCCAGAGCTCAAGAAACTGCTACAAAGAAGGACATCTCTTTGCACACCTCCAGAGGGGTGCCTTTCATACCTTAGTCTATGTAAATTGTGCCCCTTGAAGCTGCATAAGTCTACACTCCATCATTATTTAGTGTATAATCTCTGTGGGTGAATGTAACAACCCTGGAAATGGTCTGTAAAACTCCTTCCTGAAACGGCATTTAATTTCCTCTGGGAGTGCATGTTCTTTTTTTTCTTTCTTTCTTTCTTTTTTCCAGAAAGAAGGTCCAAAGATGTCTTCATATTTTCAAAAGAAGTTCATAACCCCTGGATGTTTAAGAACTGCTGATGACTTCAAATCCCTCATTTCACAGGTGAAGAAAGGAATGCTAGAAAGAGAATGTGCTCAAAGACACATATAAAAACACTAATAAAAATAACATCCAAACTTCCTGCCTCCTAATTTGAGAGCATTCCATCTATGAATGCTAAGACTTGAAATTATAGCTTTTAATGGATATGAATTTTGGGGGGAAGATTTTATTTATTTAAGTTGTTATGAATCTTAAGCTAAATAAAGTATTTGTGTCCTGGGAATGGTCAAGAGACAGTGATTGATGAGAAGTCCATTTCCCTTGTGGTTCATCATTCGGCCTGGGGTCAAGCATAGAGGCCGGAGAGAGTGCGTGTGTACACACCCACACATGCGTGCGTACACACCCACACATGCGTGCATTTAAAGTGTGTAAATCCAACCTCCAGCTGCGAAGGTCTTTCAGATTGAATTCCGGCAGCAGTCTTACAGACAGGCTCTAAAAGCCAGTAGAAGAGGAGGCTGAGGGTTGCAAAGCTCCTCTTCTCCTCCCTCCCCTTGTACCTATCTGTGCTGATATCGACCCAGGAACCATCCACTTTCCCTAGGCCTCTGTGAATGTCAATAGCCATTTGCCTCCTGTGTAACACAGAGCTCACGCTCTCTCTGCTAAGAGGGCCTCTTAACGTGTACAGCCCTTGTAATCAGTGTGACTACCTCTCTGTCTGCATTGGCTGTCTTCCCTAATTCCTAAAACGGAAATGACCATCTCAACTTTTTAACAGAAGCTTTGTATCTCTGACAAACATTTGCTAAGATTGTTCTTCTACTCCTTTTTTAGCCAGGTCTCCAAACTCTGATCAGAGAGCACCCCCTACCCTGCTTTGTATACTGCAGGGTCTATGGGCATGGAGAGAAATTTGAGAACTGGTACTTCAGTTGACCTTTCATAAAAATTGTGGGCAGGAGGGCCCAAGAGAATGAGAATGGATTATTTGTTCGTGAAAGAACAGACTGACCCAATCTTTCTTACGATTAACTTTATGCAACATGTGAGTGAGCATTCTGGGCCCTCCCCCATTTTCTCTAAAAAAAAATTGTCTTCCCCTGTGTTTCCCTGCTGCTGCTTGGGATACTCTAAGACATAATTTAAGCTCCAAAACCATGCCTTTGTCCTCACTCCGATCTGACTGGCATCTGAGAGCCACACGATGGGCATTTGGGAAAGAGGAGAGACATGAAGTAGGAAAAACAAACAAACAAACAAAAAAAACCCTCCTTGACCACCAGTCCCCTGTCACCAGATTCTCAAAGCCCACGACTCTCTCCTTATTACCCTCTCTCATCTTTACTCCTTCTACCACACTATGGCTACAACTTGCCCATGGGGCTGGGGTCTTTGGAGGCCAAGGAGAATAATATATGGTGCTGAAGGAGAAAATCTACTACAGAAGGTAAAATCACAACTTGGAGTCCTCTACTGTCTAGGCATGTCCTCAGTCTCTCCTCCGACCCCTGCATGCATAAACCCACCTTTGGACTTTGATCTCAGCCACCTCCTTTCTGAACTGGACTCGTCCTTCTATTTCTACCTATTTCGGGCAATTAAAATCCTCAGCCCTACCCCCACCCCCACCCCCAATGCTTCTTCTTCCATGAAATGTTTCCCAATCTGCAAGTCAGAAAAAATCTCTCCTTCCCGTGCTGATACTGAATTTCTAGACAGGGACCAAACAGATTCTCTCCATGATGCTACTGTGCATATACCCCTGTCTTCTCTCCTTACCAAAGGTCTTGGCTATGGAAATGGCATCTCGCTTAACTTTGCTCACTTTCTGGTACATACAAGATTGGGTGCTCAATAAAAAAGTGTTGAATTTAATTGAACTATGTTCTGCTTTTATGTTTAATTACCACTGCAGGCCCACTCCTTCAGCCTTTATCCCTCTCCCTTCATCTCCCCAACGCCACTGCTTCTATTATTCTCCTCGAATGTACCCAACTCTCCTCTCCACTCCATCCCAGAGCATTCCACCCAGCACCTCCCCATACCTTGTTCAGCCCCTTTCTTGTCCTGGAGTCCCCTCTTCACTCCCACCTTGACCCAGATACAGGAGCAACCCTGACTGGAATCTTTAGAGACAGAAGGTTCATGGCTGAGTAGACCAGATCTTGTTATCAAATCTGCAGTGGTAAGAAATGAGCTGTTAGCATCTTAAACTAGAATTCCAAATACATCCTTCCTTTAGAAAACACTTCCTCTATGGCCAGGACTTGACTATAGTAGCTCTAGACTAGGATACCCCAGGAATGTTCTGGGTTAGCAGGTATTTGAAATCTGGAAAAAGAATCCATTCTATCTCTGGGAAAATATAATCTGAGCTCTGAGAATCCGTCAAGTAACTTTTGGAATACAACCCTTTTGAAAACTGAGGTCTGCCTGCTCTTCTGTTATGCTGTGGGCGGCAAGTGGGGCGGTGGTATGACTATGATATGGAGCTTTCTATTTTTGTAACGTGGCAAGGATGCTGAGGAATTCAGCCCCCAAACTGAGAAATACAGAATAGCACCAGATACTAAATCGTGCAGAGACAATATACACCTATGTTGTAGGTGGCTGTGGGGGTGGGGGTGAGGGACTTGTCAGAAGGACTCTTTAACACGGGGCTCTCTGTTTTCTGATGTAGCCTGAAATGGAGGAGAGTTTTCTTTTCCATTTTCTTCTTCTTTTATTAATCACTTTATTTTGCTGCTCTATTAAGGCATGCCTGCCATCCTTCCTATGTGTCAGGACCCCAAGGTTTGTCTTTCATGTTTCATTCTTACAGCATTACTCAATTTTGGCTAGACCTTCATAAAACAGAATGAGGAGAGACATGAATCCTCTTTAAATACATAGTGTATTATGTGTATTAATGACAAACATGACTGGCAACCCTTTAAGGCAATAATAAGGTAGATATATACTTTCACACATCACAGATATCGGAACAATGTGAAATTGTAAATACATTTACAAGGCTTGAAGAAATTTTAGGGCAATCCATAAGTAGTGTCATTCATTCCACAGTTCAAATTCATCAGCAACTGACCTCTGGTACGTTGAGTGAATGACGCAGAACAGATAGGTAAAGAGAATGGAGGAGGAGAAGGAATCAGAAAAGTAAAATTTAAGACTTGATTCTTACCAAGTTCTAACCTCCTTATGTTATATAATGAAGATAGCTCAGTGCTCCATCTAGAAGATCCCAAAATATCAGTCTTGGACTCAGTTTTCATTCAATATTATGACTACAAGTTGAAGAAGAAAAACTTAGTATATATATATATATATATAGGAAACACGAAAGCATTACTCTATTGATACTAGACCCACAACTATGGTCCCTGCACAGAAGGATCTTAGAAAAACACTAGAGAACATAGAACTTTTGCAACAGAACAAGTTCTTCATTTGAGAGACAGAAGTTTTCTGTATTTCTGTTTGAGACAAGGTGGATCAGAAGGTAGAAAAAAAGGTTGGAAGCAGAGCTTGGAAGAAAAACCAACATCTCCCCTCCTGTGGCTGTAAAACAGCAGATAAGGAAGTCGAGTCCTTCTGACACAGTGTGTTCCTTATTTAACACCATAAACAAAAGCTCACAGACTTTCCTGCCTTATCAAAGGACTAACCTAAAGACGGGACACTGGGACCACTTTACAAGTGAAAACACGGTGACTACACAGTGTTTCTGGTCTGTTTGGTTGCCTCTTATCTCTTTGTGCAAATGTGCCAATCCGGGACGCCTGCAGAAGAACCTAGAAAAGGAAAGGGAAGGAAAAAAATAATAAAAATAAACAAAAACACAAACTATGACCACAGTGTCTCTCAAAGTCAGTTTGTTTAAAGGACGTCTGACCCCACTTTGTTTGACATACCAAACAACACCTCCATTTTGTTGTATTCCTCAAAGGGAGAGATGTGAGTTTGGAAGAACAGACCAGATTTCCTTTTCTAGCAATGCTACCTTCACTTAGCCACATACCCCTCCTTTTTTCATCTACTTGTTTTTTTCCCTGAGGTAAGCGTTTTTATTTGGGTGTCTGATTCACACAAGGCAGTAGTAGGACGAGGTGAGAGCAATGTCATCTCCAAACAGAAAGGAAGGACCAGTTAAGTAAGTTTGTCACCAACAATGAGCCAAGAGCTGAAAGCTTGCTGGTTTCATTTCCACACAAAACCTGAAGAAATAAGTCTCAGAGAAATTATAAAACAACAGCTTTTGGAACTCCTCTAGTTATTAAGTAACAGCACTGAGATTTGAATTAAGGAAAAGAACTGAGTCTGAATTTGTAGAAACTGAAGGAGAACAGATTGTTTTAAAATTTTTTATGGCCTTCTACGGAGAGTTTTAAGCATGAATGTGGTACAAAGACACTAAATGAGCTGGTGGAGGAGGGCGAGAATTTACTATGATGAAGATTAAGAACCTGATGCTACAAATTCTGAAAACCAGAAGCAGAACTGACCCTACATTTGGATCCCAAGCATTATTATCTTCAACAGGTCAATTTCCTTGGTCTTATAAGAAATCCTTGATTGTAAAGATTTAAAACATTACAAAAGACAATAGTCATGATGTGGTTCCCCCCCCCCGCCAGGCTGTTTTTGGTTAAATAACAGAAAAGTTTAAAACTGAATTTGAAGAATCATTCATCTGATTGTATAATTTCTTGGCTTCTTAGTTTCTAAAGGATAATGTGATAATTCCACAGGGGGTGAGAGTTTGTATGTACCTCTTATTTCATTCATTTAAAAGTCAGATGTTACTTACATCTGTTACTTACATTAAGCTGGATATGATGGTCTTCCCAAGAAAGGTCATTTCTTCTCTTAAGTTTTCTGACTTCTCAAATGAACAAATATATTCCAACATGCATTTGTTGTTGATAAAATTTCTTCACGACAGACATCCACTGCCAATACCATGGCTTCACTACACCACCATCACCTTTCTGCCATCAGGGATAAGTCCACAGAACTTCTAGCACGTGCCTCTTTAAATAGCTGACATCTGGAGGAACTATCTGATACTTGTTACTTACACTCCACTCAGCATGAACGGAGGTTGGCAGGGAATTTAGCAGCATGTCTTATTTTTAAAATATCTCACACCTCCCCCACGCCCTCCCTGCCTTCAGAGAGAGGTTTAAGCAATACGCTCTTATGTTCTGCTGCATGAGCCTACCACCTTCTTCCCAGACATGCAAATGCTTTAAAAGAGGGCCCTGAGCTTTGATCTAATGCCAGGGTGGGCCACCCAAATTAAATACAAATAAGACAGCAGCCAAACTCTCTTCATTTCAGGGATAAACTAAGAAGTGAACTTATAAACCTAAAGTCAGTCTCTACTGCTTGTCGTCTCTGTCTATCTCTTGTCTCCTGGTACCTCTCTCTCTCTCTCTCTCTCTCTCTCTCTCTCACACACACACACACACACACACACACACACGTACGAGCTCTAAACATTGCCTAATAAAAATCTGCCCACTCTTTCACTGCAATCATTCCAAAGGAAAATCATTAGCAGGTTAAGAGAATTAAGTTGACTTGACAAAACTAATGGGACTTTTAAAATCTAATTGTGACCTGAGAGAAAACCACCTGCTTTGCTTCTGGCCGATTAGGCTGCCCCAAAACTACCCTTCCCTATTCCAGCTGCTATGAGGTCAGATAAACAAATGCCAGCATGTTAATGCTGGGCACTTAAGCTCTTGGAGAATCTAAATGGTGAAAACTGCCCCTAATATTTATTTAGTATCTGTTCTTTGGGGTCTCAGAGCAAATTTAACTCAGAGGTGTGTGGAGGTGCTAGGGGGCGCTCTATTACAGGAAATAGCATTAGAGATTTAGCATGGAGCCTGTGGAATTGGGGAGTTATGCGTAATTGCTAACAGTTCAATAAGGGTTATCACAGAAAGTGGTCATACTCAATGTTGACTAATAACAACAGTAATTATTATTAGGAATAGTGCTAACAAAAACAACTCCAAGAGTTTGAGAATTTCTCCTTTCCTTGGAAACAGCTCATAGTATTTTATGAGATCAAATTCTGTAATTCTTTATAACTTTCCTTTAGGTACCTAAACTGTTCTTCTGGGAGGTATTGTGTGTGTGTGTGTGTGTGTGTGTGTGTGTGTGTGTGTGTGTGTGTGTGTATGAAAGAGAGAGAAGAGAGAGGAGAGAACCCCCCAAAAAAGGATATATTTAATTTGGGAAAACAAAGTATTCATCCTCAAGCAATCCTGAGATGAAGTTTTGTTTTTTCCCTTTCCAAGAGTGAGTATGATATTATTTTTATGGACTCTCTAGTAATGTGCCCCAGATTCCCCACAGCAAATATTCAATCCTGATTCCAAGCGTTCAAAATTGGGAAAATCTGGTTGAATCATCCTCTGCTTCAGAAATGGAGGATACCAATCTAAGGCAGCACTGTCAACCAGCTTCTTGAGCAGATTTAAAATCCATTGTCTGGAGAAGAAAAAGATGTACCAGGGAGTTATCGTAATTATCATCTCTTTGGTCTTCAACTACCAGGTCTACGATATATCAATTTCAGAGTCTATGATCCTTGCTTATAATAGGGTGTTGAAAATTTCATTTAAGCATTTGGACATAAGCAAAGGATAGTAAAAATAATTAACATTGTTTTTACTACATGTCAAATATTGTGATATGTCCTCTTCCATTATCTCATTTAACCCTGACAACAATTTATAATAGCTACAATTATCCGAATTTTTAGAGAGAAATTGTAGCTTAGAAAGGTTAAGCAACTCAGCCAAAGTTACACTGAGATTAAATAGTAGGATTTGAACCCTATGTCTCTGGCTCTGGAAGTCACACTATTGATCTGTACCATATTCGGCCTTTTAGTAATTACCCATCAAACATCTGGGCATAGTAAACAATCTGTATGTATTAGCTATCATTAGCTAGGAAATTCCCTCATGCTAGGATGATCTGACTTATTGTGGAGAAGGCATGTGTACCACTTGAACGCCAGGGAAAATTCCTTTGCAGTTACAGAAGCTGGAAACATGGTTGAACCACATGGCCTGCGCCACATCCCAGTAGAGGGACTTTGGGTTCTTTCTGCGCAATGAGTTTAGGGGAATGAAAGAAGATAAGTTTCATTTCAAAATAGGGCCAGAAAATCCAGGAAAGCATCTAGAAAAGAAATAAGTGAGTTGTATCTTTGAATGAGGGATGCCATTCCATTTCAATGAAATGGGCCTTATATCAAACAGTGTCCTTTGAGGGGATTTGGGAGTACAGGCAAAACTGTCAAGCAAAAGCAGGTGAATAATGTGAAAGGAGAGGTGGAATCAAAAAGACATCTCTTCAAACAAACAAAGAAACAAAGCAAGAACTATGCTTCCCAAAGCACTAGTAGGTTTTTGTGATTTTTTTGTTTTGTTTTGTTTTTAACTTGAGTTCTCCCTCTGAAGCTTGTAATGTAACACGATTATTTCTACTCGGAGGTCTTTCTTTTTCTATCAGATGATTGCAGCTAAAGTGGTCTGAGGCCAGCACATAATGAACTTTGCCTGGGAGACAAGAGTCCTTGATCCAATGGTACGGCAACTTCCTCTTGGCCTGCTTGTGCGCTCCTCACCTGGTTAGTACTTCTTCAGCATAAATGATCAAAGCTTCTTTGGGAGGAAATAAAGAAACATACTGAATGTCTCTTCAAGCAGAATGAGGAGATTAAATATTCCTTTTCAATGTCTAAAACTGTCTCTGAAAAGTTACCAAGGAGTCTCATTAAGTAACAGTAGGCAAATGAGATATTTTCACCATTACTTGAGACCAGCTGATCTTGTTTATTTTTTTTTTTTTTCTCTAACAGGTCACAGATTTCTGGAAGTGAGTTTCTGCCACACAGTCCTCAGGATCAGCCAGGATAAATGAAACATTCTTCAGGCATCACTGCAGATACACATTCATGCAGCTGTCATAGCAACATGGGCCATTCTGCTGATCTTTTCTCTGAGTAGGGCTGACAGCACTTTCAGAAGACAATCTTCAGGTTGCACCCTGTGTGTCTTTAGAGACACATACGGCTCTCAGACCTACCCACTCTTGCTTATAGGAAGAGAGGTGACCAAGAAAAACATTTTATACCATGGGATAGAAATGATGAGAAATGGATCTATTCACTTTACAGTCTTCTTATTTTTTTAGATGACAACATGCTGACCAAATAGAAGCAAGCCCATGAACTAAAACCATGAAGGTATCAATGTACCCCATTTAGGAGAACTCTGCAATTTGCTGCAATGCATTTGTTTGATTAGCAAGACGTCCAGTCTTGCCCCAGGATCTCCTTCTCCACTTATTCTCTTTAGAAATTCCTGAGTGGGAGAAGAGCTTCTTACATCCACCAGATTCCAATCCCATGCTCTGGAGGCTGTGTGTGTCCTTGAACGCTTGGATTCTGCCCTCCATTGAGCTGGCAACCACATCTAGACTACTGCCTTCTAGGGCCCTTGTCTCTCATAGCCAGCAGCAAAATATCCTCTTCCCGTCCAAACGCAGTGCTCTCAGAGGCCTCTCCCTCAGAACAGTAAAGCCCTTAGTGACACTTTCTTTCCTTTGTAAAAAACCTTTTCCCCCAAACCCAAAGACGATACAAGGAGAGAAGATCCAAGGATGTTTAGAACCAGCTTCAAACTAACTTGGAAACATTTTCTTTCTTGAACATTCTAGTCACACTACCTAGTCTAACCGATGGGTCAGGCTGTATTTGCACGGCTGGTAAGTCTCCCTTGGGGGACCTCCTCTGATCTCCTTTTGGTCTGAGCTCCCTCGGGGCCTTCAGGTCTTTACAAAATCTCTGTGTGAGTGAACTCCGTGGGTTCCATGTAAACTAATGCATGCAGCTGAACAACTGTGGCAGTGCATTCATTTTCTTGACAGTTAAAAAGTTCTCCAAAAATTGTATGAAAAGGAGGAGGTTCCTCTTTGCAGAACACAGCGGGAAGGCGTGTTCTAGCTTCATAAGCTGGTAGGGTAGTCTTATTTCTGCCCTTACCAGCCCTTATTCCTCTGTTGTGTTTGTCATTGGTTCGGAGGTCTCGTTCACTTCTTTCCGTGCAACTTTTGCATTTTCCAATTCCCTCTGAAATCCAGTCAACTTTCTCTTAGATTTGAGGTATACCTGCAATTATGCCCCAATCTCCACTCCCCACCCCCATGACACACATACACATATCCTGTCTCTATTCACCTTCTGTTCTCTTAACATCTAATGTCCTTCATACTGATCTTTAGGGAAACCATCTATGCTAAAATGAGATTCTGCTGCAGTTTAAATAATTAGCATGATGGGAAGAAATAAGATATTAACCATAGGATCTCACAGAAATAAGAGGAGGGAAACTGTTTTCCATATAAATATCTCTGGTAATTAAAAAGGAGCAAAAATGACAGAAGTAGAGTGAAAAACAAATGAAAAGCAAACAGGTTTCATTTCTAAGCCTGATAAGTCAGAAATGTTTCCTCCTAAGAAGGATCCTCTATTAAGATCCTGGAAGATAAATTCAATTTCTGGTTATTATGCATTAGTGTTATGCCAATCACCTTGACATCCAGATGTACTCCATTTGAAAAAAATGGAGTTGGAGGCATCTGATTTACCTACTCTAATGGGCAAGACCTTTGGTTAAGACAATGGGCTAAGTGACTACAGACTAAAGACACAGTTCTTGCTTGGTGGAAGATTTGGCTACCCAGTGTGATAAGCTCTAAATAAGAGTATTGTCAAACAAACAAAAAATGAAGGTAATGGTGCAATGAACCTGACAATGTCTCAGTCTCAAATTTTTCTTCGGTTGGTCTTCTATTACCTGTCATTTAAAAAATGTGTTCCCACCAAGGCTCTATCCTTAATTATATTATTCCATATTCTCCCCCTGGTGACCCCATATGAATCATCCTACGGATTCAGCTACTACTTTTAAGTAGAGAACCCCAGATCTATATCTCTAATCTTATCCAACAATCTGAGTTATAATCACTTGCTAGATCCCTTACTATATAGATGACCCTGATTTACCATTTTCATTATTATTTTCCACCTCTTCTCAAACTTACCCCAAACTTAATATACGTTCCTTACCTTAGTTAATGACATCACCATTTTTCCATTTACTCAGGCACAAAATTTTAAACTCCTTCCTTGCTCGGCTCCTCTCCCTCTTAGCTAAACTTTATAAACTGCAGAACTGGCTATCTCCATAGTATAATTCATCTCTGGATCCTTGGTCCCATTCCCAGAGCCTGATTCTGCCCTTCAATACCTCTTTGTCTGAACAAATACAGAAGACACAGATACAGTTTTAGTTGCTGACTCTTTCTTTGAACAGGGCCTGCTTCACAGTTCCACCAGAGAAATCTTCCTAACATACAGGTCACACAATTTCACCCCTTTGCTTAAAATCTTCCAGTGAGTACTCAACACCCACATGCAGAAAGTTCCAAATGCAAAAACCTCTGGAGTGTGCAGTAGGGCTGGTATCTGGATAGGGGCAAGTGAGAGAGATAACAAACCCTAATAGGCCTCGTGAGTGATAAAGCATTTGTATTTCAACCTAGGGTGACTGAAGAACCACCTGAAGGGTGTTAAGTGGGTGCAGAAATTGATCATATGTGGACTTGAGAAGGTTCGCTCTTGGGCTGGGCTACTTCAGAAGCATTTAAAAACATCACACGCTATGAGGGAGTAGGGTGGGTGACAAATCGTGAAATGTGAATTTGGAGTGTTCTTCATAAAGGCCAACACACACACACACACACACACACACTCTCTCTCTCTCTCTCTCTCTCTCTCTCTCATACGTACAACTTAAAGCATGGCAGTGTAGAATAATAAAGGTAGAAAATAGAAAAATTCCCACATTTTTCAAGAGTTGTGGACATAAGGCTGAAGAGCAATATAAATACAAGTTAAAAATAAAAACCTTATTTATGTAAGCAAACTTTGGGAGAAAAATATACAAAATGTGAAAAAAGTAGGCAATGGATCCGATGAGAAATGCCAAAAAGGAAGGTAGCTACCTTGCTTTTGGCCATTTCCACTTTAAAATGAGACTGAAAATGTTAGAAGGGAGAAATACTTATTTTGAATTAGAAAAAAAAAAAAAAACAGGTGTGATTTTCTGCCAGGGAGATTATGTGTGGGGAACCTTGTTGGTTTTCTTTGCAGAAAAAGACCTACAATGGAAGGTCCTGTGGATGAAATGGTTTGATGGGTTTGGGGAAAGTGGGCCTGTGAAATGGGGACATGAACAGATTGTTCTACTACTGTTGCCTATTAGTATGACAATAGACCTTTCACTAATGATGAGGAATGTAAGCAGAGAGTGTGGAAGGGGAGGAAAAGAGATATGATCATGAAATAATAATATGTAACAAGTCTAATTTGGAATGCCCTTTCCCTCTCCTTTATCGCATAGGCTAAACCATCAAATGATTCCAGAGTTCAAGCAGGTAAAGTGAATGCGTGAAGAAGGTTGGACTTAAGAATTCTAGTGTTCATGGGGCGCCTGGGTGGCTCAGTGGGTTAAGCCTCTGCCCTTCAGCTCAGTTCATGATCTCAGGGTCCTGGGATGGAGCCGGGCATAGAGCTCTCTTCTCAGCAGGGAGCCTGCTTCCCACCCTCCTCTCTCTGCCTGCCTCTCTGCCTACTTGTGATCTCTGTCTGTCAAATAAATAAATAAAATCTTTAAAAATTAAAAAAGATTCTAGTGTTCAGGCATTTTCATATGTAGTTACTATTAGAACTGGCCATCAGCTGTGCTGTTGGGGAGGTGGTAGGAAATGCTGGGGCTGCAGCCACCTGAAGAATGTCTAAACCCATCGCCATTGACTGATCTCTGGCAAATTTTGTGTCATGGAAATGAAGGCCCAGTATTGCACTGTCTTCTGATTTTCCAAGAATATTTAATGATTTTTCATTTTTATTGGAAATATCCCATTTCCAAAATGTTATCTCAAAATTACTTTTCAACCTTGTTGGAACAAATACAACTCATCTGTAAGCCCCATCCAGCCCAGCTTTATACTAACTGCTACCACTAAACCGCAGAGCAGGGCAGACTTAACCTGTCTCTTTCACTTCCTGTGACGTCTATTTCTGTTCGAAATGCCTAACTTTTAAAGGCCATGATGTGAGAAGAGACAGAAATGTGTGTCGAGATTGGCTGTTTGCATATTTGAGGACTAAGGAAGGGTGAGCTTCGTGCCAAGTTTGACCAGGGGGAGAGGACAGGTGGGTGTCCCAGACAACGCATGTCAGCAGAGCTCTGGACAGAAGTGACACCGCCACCATTTATGCCAAACACTCTCATTAAGGCCATTTCATTTGATTTCCTGAAATTACTCTGTATGTGAGAGAAGATGTGTATAAAATTCTGGAACTGGGAAAAAGCTAATCAAGCTGGATTAGAAATCTGAGTTTCCTTGGCCAAAATCACACATGCCTAGGCCACACCATTTCAACTTAACAAGGATCAGAAGTAACTCAACTTCCTTTGCAATGTTCGCTATTTGATCCAGGCCTGGGAACAGGCTACTTTATGAAAATTCCTCCTGTAGGAAGAAAGGACTGGAAAACACACACACACACACATAAAAATTCACATACTACAATGTTTGAAGTTTTTCTTTTCTTTTCTTGTTCTTCTGGTCTTTGTGAAATGCTCTGAGAAGCAGAGCTATACTTTGCAATAGAAATGACAACTTTATGAAAAAAAAGTCTGACTACTTTTTTTATGAAAAAAGAGTTGACCTGCTATCGCTGTGGTCTTTCCAGCACTAGTGATCCCGTTGTGCAGCTCCTAACACTGTACCAAGCCTGTAACACTATCCCTCCCTCCTTCCGCCCCTCCCTGGCTCCCTTTCCTTTTTCTTCAAAAACGCTCTTGAGTGTTTCTCTGTGATGAAGGTTGCCCAGAGATGAAAAACCATGGACTCCAACCTCCCCAAGGACTAGGAAAGCAGGCAGAAATTGAAATGAACAACAGGAAATCAGAGAATGGGATCTAGAACATAACATGGGCTAGGAATCCACGCAACAAAAATGAAACTCATCTTTAGAAACAAGAATGTTAGGGGCGCCTGGGTGGCTCAGTCTGTCAAACATCTGCCTTCGGCTCAGGTTATGATCCCAGGGTCTTGGGATCCAGCCCCGCACTGGGTTCCCTACTCAGTGGGGAGTCTGCTTCTCCCTTTCTTTTTGTCCCTCCCCCAACTCGATCTCGATCTCTCTCTCTCTCTCTCTCACATATAAATAAATAAACTCTTAAAAAAAAAAGCAAGGATATTAGATTCCATTTATTACAAGTTTGCTATCTGCTGTGCCCTGTGGAAAACATGTAATATAACTCATCTGATCTAGTCATGAAAATAGTTAAAATCTGGGCTTTAAAATTTACTGTTTTACTGATAAGGAAACTGAAGTTTAGAAAGGATGGCTATCTTGACCAAGGTACCATAAGAACTCATTTATTCTCCTTTTCTCTCTCTCTCTCCCTCCCTCCATTCTTCTCTTTCTCTTTTCCACAGTCTGTCTCTGTCTCTGGATTCTGCAGAGTCAATGACTTACAGCATGTACAGCATGTTACATGGTGTGTGGCAACATCATAACTTCTCAGTAATGGTGACTGTCATTGCTTGGGTGCATTAGGGAAGGCTTTTCAGGGGAGGTAGTGCTTGAACTAGAAATTGAAAGATGCTCAGGTCAAGTAGCTGTGACATTTTCATTTCATTTCATATTTATTAGGAACCTGGTGAGATGGGTATCATTAACCTCACCTTTCAAATGAGGAAACCAAAGCTCAGCAAAGTTTAAAAAACTGGCTCAGGGCCAGGAAGCTGGCAAGTTGGAGGCTCGTGACTGGGACCCAATTGTCCTAATTCAAAGGCTAACTTTCTGCTATTACATCTCTGCCCCGATGGCTTTTAGATCCAACAGTTGAAACCCGTAATCCTTTAGTAAAAGCAGAGCGAAACACAGAAGAGATACCAGCTTATTAATCCTTTTTCCCTGAATTATAGCCTTTCCCTTGGAGAGATAAAAGATACATACAGATGAGTAAGAATCATTGCCTATTCAGTAATATTTCCAATATGTGCTTGTAACTTCTGGAGTAACTGAAATAATTACATGAAAGAAAGGAAGGGGAAAGAACCTGGTGCAAAGTGTGTATTTGCAGGAAGGTCTTCTTAATGAGCTCTCTGTGCAGTACATTTTGTTGTCTGTAAAGGAAAGGTGTGAACAGAGCCAGTGCAGATCTGCTAAGAATTAGTCCAACTTGCTCCCATCAATTACACTGAATTTTCTGGCAAACCTCTCTACAGCTCATGGGAAATTTCCTGACAGGATGCTAATAAATCTACCTAACCTTGTCACCCCCCAATATGCCAAATTTGCTGTATTCAAGATAAATAACATTCATGCATTATAAGACTGAACTTGACATCTCAGAATTTCCATAAGGCTCTGGCAGGTTAATGAGTGACTTTTTTTTTTTTTTTTTTTTTTTTTTGGGTGCATGTCTCCAGAGCGTAAAAGAAAATGCTTGTCTTCAGAAAAAGCACCAAATTGGCAGAAAAAGTGTTTTGTTGATGGGCCCATTTGAGATGCCAGTAGCCTGGGATTGGGAGGGATCAGGCCATGGTCATATGGTATGTGTGCAATACAGTGCCATGTTGAGGAGCGTGCAGCGAATAATGTGGAACATTATTCTGGACAGATATACTTAAAAAAAAACCCTCAAATGCCTAGACCTTGTGACCCATCTGCCAAAATCAAAGCTGGTATCTGTAGGTTTATTTTCTACCTGAATCATTAACTTCCCGTTGCAGAAAGGAAATTGATCAGAAGCTAGAACCAAGTTTATTGCCCAAGGGCAAGAGTGAGTATTGGGTCCAAGAAAAACAGGTAGCTTTGCTGGGTGATGTTCCTAGGTAATATACTATGGGTAATGATAGTGTGACCTCTTTGCTAAGAGCTGAGCTCTGAGGCCAGAGAACATGGGTTCAAATCTCTGCTCTGCATCTTTCAAAGTTTTTAAAGCAGTAATAGTAATCGCATACTTTCCACTGGATTGTTTTAAGAATAGGATTCACTGGGGCACCTGGGTGGCTCAGTGGGTTAAGCCTCTGCCTTCAGCTCAGGTCATGATCTCAGGGTCCTTGGATCAAGCCCCGAATTGGGCTCTCCGCTCAGTGGGAAGCCTGCTTCCCCCTCTCTCTCTGCTCTTAAGTTCCTGTATGTTAATAGTGTGATTCCCAATGGTGGACATAAGGATGTCACAATCCATTGTAAAATAGCCTTCACTGTTACTGCCCCAGTAGAGAAAGCACATGATGAATGAACCACAAGTTCCTTCTCAGAAAATCCTTCCTTCCAGGCAGATGCTGCAAAAGAGCATTGGGGAATGTGGAGGTCGTGGTACATGCCCCCACTGGAACTGAAAGGGATTTTGCCTCAGATTTCTGGTCTTGCATTTCCTAATGACCTCAGCAGAAGACATCATCAGAAGACTCTAAAAGGAAAAACACAGAACTAAAAGGAAATCCCACTAGAACTTTCATCAAAATTGTAGCTATTCCCCCACCTGGAGGTAACGACCCTTATTCCCATTTAGGTCCTAGGTAGAGTAAATACGTTCTATGCCTTTTATGAGCCTTGTTTTCCTCATCTGGGAAAGAGGTGGTAATTAATTATCCAGCTTTAGGGTTGTGATAAGGATTTAATTTTAATTATGAAGGTGAAACATATTAAAGTTTCTGGCACAAGAAATCCTCAAGAAGTGTCACTTTTGTTGTTGCTCTTCTCGTCGTTTTTAGTAACAAGCTAATAACAAAAAGACTTCGGTATTACTGACCATCGTCTTGTTCCATGTAAGGACAGTCCTCCAAATCTTCCCTTGTGACACACCCAACCGTAAAAATACTGGTCGGGCAAAAGACAATTGTTTTTACTACACATTTTCTGGGATTTGTGCCATTTTTCCAAGTAAATTCAAATGTGGTTTAAATAAGAGGCTGTGGATTTTGTAAAGATAAATAAAGGACACACACACACACACACACACACACACTCTCTTTTTAAATTTTTATTGCATGGACCCAGTTGGGAGAAACAAGATTTCACTTTTAGATTCCTCACCTGTATGGCATAGGTATAATGAAAATACCTGTCAGGGAAAGTAATGTGTTTAATATCGCACCAGTCTTAAACATCAGCAGAGATTTCTGTGTATTGCAAATAATTCCATCACCTGCCCATATTACAATGCTCTGTGTTTTATCTGTGGTAGGATGATATCACTATGTCAAGCATGAGGAAAGGATGTTTTATGAGACTGATGTGGAAAAACACAATGACAAGTACATAAAAAGGGCAGCCAAAGATGCCACAAAGTTGTCAGAGGAAAAGGCCAGGATCGTTCATGGGTGTGGCCTGAGTTAATTCTTTTTCCACCAAGGTTTCCAGAGACTGTCAAGGCCTGCGGCTTTGATCAGGGATTTGAAAGAAGATAAAACAACACTGATTTTTTTTTTTTTTGACACAGATCACAAGTAGGCAGAGAGGGAGGCAGAGAGAGAGGAGGAAGCAGGCTCCCCACAGAGCAGAGAGCCCAATATGGGGCTTGATCCCAGGACTCTGAGATCATGACCCGAGCTGAAGGAAGAGGCTTTAACCCACTGAGCCACCCAGGCACCACAAAACAACACTGATTTTAAAAAGGCCTTTCGGCAACTGCTGGTGCCTGGTTGATGAATCACAGGTGAAGGCTGTCAGGGAGCCTAAGGGAAACAAATATTAGTGTTCCAGGGTGAACTAGGGAGAAGTTTCCAAGACCCTAACTTTACAAGGTACCATGAGGTGGAGCTTCTTTGGGACCTGAGGCATGATTGGAAGGAGGCAGGCAGATTTTTCTAGAGACAAGGACGTTGCATGTGGATAAGAAAAATGGTGATTTTCAATCTGGATGGGTACATTATTTTTCGTTTTTTTTTTTATAATGTTCAAATAAATTCTTACTCTTAGTGCCCTATGTTTCACCTTTGTTATCTCTTCTCTTCATTTTCCTAATAGCCGCTAAATGTTCGCCTTACCCTTCCCTTCTTCCTCTTTTATTTCCTTCTGTATAACCAGTGGTCTTAATTCCCTTCTATAAAAGCCTCAGCTTCAGTAGCGACCATATAAAGCCTCACACTATGTCCTCATTGTTATTATTTAGTACTCCTTTTTATATTTTGCACACATAGAACCAAATTAACTAGTTCATATTCCCAGGGTAAACCCACACCTTTTCCCCGCTGTGTACTTGCCATACTATCCCCATTACTTCAAATGCCTCCCTTGTGTTTCTTATCTACGTGAATATATCCTTCAAAGGACAGATCACATAGAATTTCATCCACGAAGCCTTCTCGGATTACTTCAGATTTACAAATTCCTTGCCTTTGAAATTCCATGACATTTGAGGTGTATCTCACTAATCTGTTTTTTTTTTTTTTATTCTAATCATTACATATAGGTACTGAAATACAAGGTCGTTGAGGGTAGGGCCTAAACCCTTAGTCATGGGTCAGAGAGTGAGCCTACCTCACAATGGCTCTTAGTGAATACTGGCTGAATGAATTCTAGTATATACTTTTATCCACTTTAGAATCTTGTACAGTGCATATAGGAGGTGCTCAAAAAATAATTATTGATGAAATAGATAAAATTAGGAAAGTCCCTGAAATGCTGAGAATCCCTTTATATATAAAAAGAAACATGAGATGGCAAATTCTGGCTTTAGTTATAAATTACTTATCTTCATGTAGAACTAAATGATTACATGTGGCTTTTATTTCCTTTGTTATCTTGGTTTTACTAAATTTTACAATAACTGTATATGATATTGTAATCAGAATATAATAAATGCTACTTAAAAATTTTAAGCATATCCTAAACAATATTTTTGATCATTCCATAATATTCTTACTTTGTACATAGTCTTTTCTATTAAGTCTATAATAAGTGGTTGTTAAAAAAGTCCTGATCTTTAAAACTTCCTTCTGAAAAAAATTAAAACTAAACCATATAAAAAACCCGAAAAAAAAAAGAAAGAAACATGAGAAAGAAGAGGGGAGAGGAGGAAAAGAGGGAGGAAAGGGAGAGGGAAGGGGAAGAGAAAGCAGTAGGGGTGGGGGTGAAGATCAGAAAAAAGAAAAGAATTTCCAATTGGCATGTTAACATATTCTAATTTGCAAAAGCCTTATTTTTCAGGAAATGTGGGTCAAGGTCTTGATACAGCATGAGTAGCTGTTTCCAAAATCTACTTGCCCCTAATTTGTTTAGCTGCATTGTGAACAATTGTACACTCGTGGCTTGGCATCTGGATATAGGGTATTGCTTGCTGAAGCAAATATCTTACAGTGATTTCGAGTAGGGACCCAAATACCACAGAGATATGCTAGTTACAACATGCTTTCTCTGGAGCTGCTTCTGAGGGAAACTTGGGAAAAAAATCACTTCAATCTCCAATTATACATAAATATTAGAAACAAAACATGAGTAAGCCTTTCACTCAATGATTAGAAACCACATCTGGAAACCACCTGCATCAGAAGCCCTTGGGGTGACTGTTAAAAAATGCGGATTCCTGGCTATATTCCAGCCCTACTGATGAATTGCATTGCAGTGTCCTTATACGGAGGAAAATAGGATATATTACTAATATCTACCATTTATTTCATTTCATATATATAATCATAGTTCTTGGCCCTGAAAGATAAGAGGCTTTCAATTTCTTTTTTTTAATAAGATTTTATTTATTTAATTGTCAGAGAGAGAAAGAGAGAGAGAGAGAGCAGAAGCAGGGGGAGCAGCAGGTAGAGCAGGTAGAGGGAGAAGCAGGCTCCCTGCCAAGCAAGGAGCCCAATGCAGACTCGATCCCAGGACCCTGGGATCATGACCAGAGCTGAAGGCAGCCGCTTAATTGACTGAGCCACCCAGGCATCCCCCTCCCTTTTTAAAAAACATTTTATCAATTTCTGATATCTATTAGAGATATCAACTTTTTTTCAAGTTCGCCTTCTTTCCTGGGCCACAGATCCAAACATGCAACTTGTACTCCTCAAGTCCTTCATATCCTATGGGAGAACATGTCAATGTGTAAATATGAACAAAGAGATGGAGAACTGTCAGATGTATAAATAAATAACTTAGTGACTGATGTATTTGGTATGTAACTAATCTAAGTATTTATACACTCAATCTGTCTACAACCCGGACTTGCTATATAACTCATGAGGCTGAGTAAATCAAAATGTGCAAAATGCTCTTGTTTAACCCCGTATCATTCCCTCTCAGGTGGTGGAAAGTAATAGTCATTTTAATTATACAATATGGATTAGGGAGTTTCCTTGTATGCCCAAATGTCACAGCAAGCCAAAGGGAGATAAAAGTTTCCTGACCCTTTTATCCAATTATTTTCCTCTTATTCCTGCCTTTACTGTCCATCTGGTCTTGATTGGCTACTCAGAAGTAGGGTTTTTTCTCCTCCCTCTTACACAAATATAGGTATCATATCTTTCATGTTGTATAAAAGATGCCTTGAAAAGTTGAGTATAATTTGAGCTCTCATAAATCAAATTCTGAAAAGAAGAAATGCTAGAATGGAAGACAGGGTAGAGGTGGAGATTAGTACAGTTTGAATTTTTTTTTACAATTTATTATCTTCTCAAAACTGAATATTTTTTAAAAAAAATACTTAAATACTATTTTAATGCAACTGAAAAACTGACCTGGAAAGGAACTCTGCATAAATTAAAATACAAGATAAGATACTAATGTAAATACACACTTCATCACTTCGATGGGTCCCCTCATCTTAGTTTATATGTGTGTGGGGGGGGGTATAAATTTATGTAAAGCTTATATGTATAATATTTTCTAAGTATACTTTTTCCAAATTGTGCTCCCAGGAACTGGTTATTAGTAAGTATTATATCAATGAATGTTATGCAAGTTAATGGTCAAATGAATTCAAGAAATCTTGAATTAAACAAAGTTGAAAATGTGTATGTATAACAAAACTTGGCAGAACCTTTAATTTGCTAACATATACTATGAATATCTAAGGGCAGGAACAGAATTCAAAAGCTTTCCAATACAGATCTTCCTCAACTTATGATAGGGTTATGTTCCAATAAACCCATCATAAGTTTAAAAATCTAAAGTCAAAATGCATTTAAAACACCTAACCAACCAAACATCACAGCTTAGCCTTCCCTACCTCAAACATGGTCACAACACTTACATTAGCTGGGCAGACTCATCTAGCACATCTAAACACCTAAAACCTGGTCTATAATAAAATTTTGAATGTTGAAAATTTCAAATTCAAAATTTCAATATTGAAAATATTGAATAGTAGCTCAATAATGTAATTTATTAACTACTGTACTGAGAGAGGAAAATGGAATGGACGTATGGGTACAGAATGACTGTATGTGTATAGGTTGTTTATTCTGGTGATCGCCTGGCTAACAGGGAGCTGTGGCTCACTGCCACTGCCTGGCACCATGAGTCACCACACTACTGACCGCTAGTCCAGGAAAAGATCAAAATTCAAAAATCAAAGTACAGTTTCTACTGAAGACATATCACTTTCACACCATTGTAATGTTGAAAAATCGTCAAGTTCAACTATTGTTGGATCCTTAAGTTACAACTACTGTAAGTTGGGGATCATCTGTATATTGTAACCACTGAATACCTTTCCTGTTTTTTTTATTCTGAAGGACCACAGCATAAGACTGGTTTTTAAGAGAATGTATTTTAGGAAACAGCAGTCTAACAATATTTTTCTGTAAGTGAGACCACCAATATATCAATTGCCATAGTGTATCCAATGCTGGGCTGAAGATACAGCCCCAGTAAACAAGGTTTTTGTTTGTTTGTTTGTTTCTCATCATAGCAAACATCCTTTGGGCACCAAACCGAGAAGCTCCTATTCACTCCCCAAAGTCCCCTTTGTAACCAAAACAGCATTGCTCTAGAGAAATGTTCACAGATTCTACAAGACTTTCCTCTCAAAATTATGTAGATCTTTCCTTCATGTCAGGCCTTTCATTAAGTTAAATAACAACACGTTAAGAGAGTGTCATGGTTTGATTCAAAAGAATATTAAGGAAAAACAAAAACATGACACGAAACAAATAAAATCTAAACACAGAAAATATCTCCTAACTGTTACTCCCTATCGATATTCAAGGATCCACATATAACTCGTCAGTAGACTTTATCTGGGAAATCCTGTCAAATTTAAATCTAATCATCTTTTATAAAGAGTTTCTGATTCTCTCTCTCTCTCTCTCTCTGCAGTGACACCAGAGTACGGCCTTAGATCATTCTGGCTTTGGAAAAAAATAAAAATAAAAATTATCCCAAGGGTTTTCTAAGATAGAACATAACCAAGTCTCTCTAAAAGTGAACTGAACTGGAATCCACGATAGGCTCAGAGGACCGAATCCTGAATCAGACTAGGTTTATACATGTCAATGCCTACGTAGTAAGAAGAGGACAGTAGATGAAGAAGGAGCCCATTGGTGTATTTAGAAGAACCTCCCAGCTTTCTTGCCCTGGACCGTGAGTCCTATCTTTTCATACCTAACACTTTGCACATTGTTGACTCTCACCACACGTCTGTTGGAGGCGGATGACTACACAATGAGTTAGGGATGAGAAAAAAATTCCACCTAGAATAATGGTCTTAAGAGTCAAATCGCTAATGAGATTTCAAGGCAATAAAGATTGGTAGGCTGCTATAAAAATTTGGTGCTACACAGACTTACTGGTTGGTAAAATGGACTGACCTCCCCCCCCAAGAAATTGAACAGATTTTTTTGACAGAATATTCATGAGGATTAATGGTCTCATTTTGGGAAGGTACTCTGAGATCCCTGGAGGAAACATGAAAAGGTTCTAAGCAGTTTATCTTTAATGAACCACTATCACAGTTATCTAAATAGAACTCTGTTTCAAAAGTTAACAGTATTTATTTTGTGCATATTAAATACTTATCCATGTATGACAACCATTATACACAGCACATTATGTCATCAGTTCAGTTTTACACTATGTACACAATGAAACCCTGTTAAGAAAGCTTGAGGAGAGCTCAAAGTGGGATACGGTACTGGGCTTGCGTATCTGCAGGATGCTAATGGGGAAAATTCCTTTCTGAGCATCACAGGTAATCAGTTTATTCCCTGGAGCATGAGATCTGATTACCTTTATCTGTACTTCACACACATGCAGTTTATTGGATCTGTCATCCTAACTGAAAAAAATTCTGATGTGGTACCCACAATTTCAAGAATTTCTCCAACTAGAAAGCAGGTGTCACTGAAAATGAGCAACCTGTAAGAGAACCGTAGCAGAGATGCACTCTGAGTTAGTGTTGAGAGGTTCTACAGCCAAGAAAGAGGAAGTATTTTTTCCACAGCATTCAAAGGAGGCAGAAAAACATCTACGTGGGGCTTTGCAGTTGATGTGGATTTTCAAACTTTTTAAAAATAAAGTCCTCTTTTTGATACAATTTCAAGAGAGCAGATACCTAACTATCAAGTCACTCATCCAACATTTGGTGTTTTTGTTGTTGTTGTTGTTTGTTTTTTAAAGATTTCATTTATTTATCTGACAGAGAGAGACACAGTGAGAGAGGGAACAAAAGCAGAGGGAGAAGGAGAAGCATGCTTCCTGCAGAGCAGGGAGCCCTATGTGGGGCTCCATCCCAGCACCCTGAGATCATTACCAGAGCTGAAGGCAGACACTTAATGGCTGAGCCACCCAGGTACCCCAACATTTGTTGTTTTAATGATGATCTTAACATATTTTTTTTTTTAAAAGAAAGATCAGATGAAAGAGGTAAAGATGGAAAGAGAGGATGAAAATGAGTGGCAAGTGGTAGTGATTTCAGATCCTATAGGATACAAAGCTGAGCCATTCACCAGTCAGAGCTATAGTCAGATGAATACCCACTTTATTGCCAGGTTCTCCCGCCATGTGACCTGAGCCAAGCTACTCAAGCTTTTCCAGCCTCAGTCTTCACCTCACAGAATATAAAATACTTTTAATGGTTCTTCCCTTTCCAATTACTTCCCTAGGGGTCCATGTTCTCTGAGACCAATAAAGAAGTAGTTAATTAATTTTGTTAATGCTAAATAACTGTTATTTCCTTCTTCACACAGCTACTGAAATCTCAAGTTCCCTCTCCTACCACGCCTCAAGGTCTACCCTCCCATAACGAGTTCAGCATTTTCTTTCCAATGGAATGGCCATCTTACTTACCCTGATTAGAGCACTACCATTTCATACACCAAAAGCCTACTGACTTTTGCTTTCAATGTGCCCTACCTGTTCAAACAAAGGCTTGCTTCTGCAGCCAGCCAAACTCTTGTTAGTATGTGACAAAATTGAGAAGATATTCTTCTCTTTGGGAAATTTAACTGAGAAGTCAGAACACACTGTTTAATCATTGAATGTCTCTGACTCTTACCTCTTAGATCTGAGCTGCATCGTAGCCTTAGTCCTGAGTATGAGGGAAGCATAACAAGAGAAATAAATCAGGGGCACCTGGGTGGCTCAGTGGGTTAAGCCTCTGCCTTCGGCTCAGGTCATGATCTCAGGGTCCTGGGATTGAACCCAACATCATCGGGCTCTCTGCTCAGCAGGGAGCCTGCTTCCCCTCTCTCTCTGCCTGCCTTTCTGCCTACTTGTGATCTCTCTCTCTGTCAAATAAATAAATAAAATATTAAAAAAAAAAACCAATGCTATCTCAATGTTTTACATTTTGGAAACTAATTGTATAAAGGGGGTACGTGACAACTGGTCTATTCCTATCCCTAAAGTCATTTTAAAGAGTTCTCTTTAGCCTCAGGGTAAACTTTTACCTAGTTCCCAGTTTTTTCCAATGAAATAATGATGGGGAAAGTAAAGTCACAGAAAGTCAAGAAAGCCTGATGGCATGATCCGGGAATCAAACTGTGTGCTCTGGGTTTGGAACACCGTGCTTTGAAACAAGCACTGCTTGACTGACTGAGGAATTAGAATCAAAAGATATTTAAGAATATTTAAAAATACCAAATAAGATGGCTTGAATAAATGTAACTTACCATACAACAGCTCTTGATAGTGTATAAAGCACCCTTAAAATTGCTTGTAGGGTAAGGAAGAGATAAAAGGCAGGAAAATTATTGCTCTCCCCAGTTTACAGAGGAGTAAAATGAGGCTCAAAGATCCTGAACAACAGCTGAAGGCCACATTATTCTGAGAACCCAATCTTCTGATTCAGAGGTGAGAGTCTTCCCAGGATTCAGTGTCTTGCATCTTTCAGGAAGAAAGTGGGCAGCAGAGGAGAGAATCACAAAGATGTTCACTCCACGACTTTAAATCAGTTAGGGCAATAATTTACCAAAAAGGAAATTACCTCTCACAGATCACCAAGGCCAGGGAACTTTCAATGGACCGGGTTTTGGGGCTGCAGCAGCTCCCCCAGAGGTTGTGATATCAAGCACACTAGAGAGCAGTAACCAAGGTAGGTCGTTCCACACTGTGGCCCTGGCTTTGTGTAGCTAATCCACATGGGCAGAAGGCAAATTTCTGTCTCCCTTAACACCTACAGGAACGTAACGACCACTGCTTCAAACTCCCTCACCGATGTTTAGTCAACGGCACTGACATACTGAGCCAGAATCCTCGGCCGGACAACCCAGTGGATTTGAAGAGACAAGCAGGGTCCACTGGGTTGCTGAGCCTCCAATGAAAGCAGGCATGTGTCTGTGGTTTGGTTTTGCGAGGCAGCAAGGCCCACACCAAACGTCCCTCTTACACCAGGCTCCTTTCTTCAGAATCGTGACCTAAGATATCTGCCCTAAATTCCCTTTGGGAGGAAAAAAAAAAAAGAAAGAAAAAAATTCTAGTCTATTGTGTGGTTTTCCCCAGAGCCTTTTTTTTTTTTTTTTCCTTTTTCAGATGCCAGTTTGAAATGCTCAGGCTCAAGTCCAGATACAAAGTGCAGCAGACTGCTTCATTTACTTCCTCTGAGCCTCATTACGGCTCACCTCTGGGTATGTAATCAGCCTTTTATTCACCTAACAGGATCATTCTCTAATAAGATGCTCATTTAAAGGGTTTTTCCCACAGGGTCCACCTCTCTGAGAGCTCCTGGGAGTGCTGGTAGGAAGACTGTGCATGCCAAATACTCATTGCAAACAAGATCCCCTCTCTCTGCCCAGGTGCTTAGCTATTCTGAAGGCCCCAGTGGCTGCCCTGGATCTTGTCGCCGGCAGCACAAAGGAGGGAAAAGACAGAGACACACTAGACAGGCAGCTGGCAAATGATTTCCAAGAAGGCTGCTGCCCACAGGGAGAGCAGTCCCTACTTCCGAGGTAATCCATCTTCCTGACACATCCCCTTCCCAGGAGTTAGTTTTCTCCAACATACTTTCTGGTCCTGACAGCAGGATGGATCTGTCCTTACTCCTCCCTCCTCCTGACAAGCTTAGAGAGTCACGCCTAGCCTGCCTTCAGCACCTCTCTTCTCTCCTGACACTGCTATTTATCCACCACCCAATTTATTGATAATTATCACAGACCTCAAGGTGTGTGGTGATTGGATAATAGCATCTGGCCACAGTTGGCCGTTTGATTTAAAATGAGGTTGAAGAGAAGCAAATGGGAAATGACTAAGCTGAGCTCCAAACAGAATGGACAATGAACTATTTTAAAGGCACAGAAACCTTACAAAATATGTCTCATGGAGACCAGAGAATATACTATCTTAGGAGACCTCTTACGGAAAAAAAAAAGAGAAATATTCTATATTTACAATGTTTATTCAAGCAGCGATCATGCCAATGGGGCAAAAGGAAAAAATGAACAAACAAACAAACATAGATACCATGCTGGCCGTTAGAGTAACCTGGCTCCTAGTCCTGGCCAGCCTGCTAAATATTTGAGATTTGAAATCTCTTTTTTAGCCTTTCGGGGGTTCTGTTTGCTAATCTCTAAGAAGGGGTTCGTAACCGATGATCTCCTTGCTCCACGCGAGGGCTCCCACTCCAGCCGGGATCTTATCTCCCAAGTGAGGTGTCTGCAGAGTATGATCGACAGGCCATGATGGCTCCCCTCTAAACAAATTCAAAGGGGGAACTTTAGCAAATGTGTAATCCAGAAAGAAATACAGTCTATTTACATTTCCAAGTGTCTACCTACTTTTTCATAGGGAGAGCTTTCAAAGCTTCCTAGGCTCAAAACCTAATTGTAAATCTCCTCTCTTTGGAGACCTGAGGCAGGCACCAGGTGCAAATCAGTCAGCTATAGCTAATGTATTTTGCTAATGAGCCCAAGGCACAAATACACCCTCTCTCTCCATATATACGTAGAAAGGACTCAAGCAATGCTAGATGTCTCTTTATTTTCATTCTCTCTGCCTACCAACTGCCTCTTCCAAGACTTCTTTCAAGGGGCACAATTCAGCGTCCTCTGACGTGAGGTGAGAAGCTATTTCTGGCGAGGCAGTTAGGCATTAAACATTTGTCTTAGTCAAGTACCTGACTGACACTGGAACGTCAAATATTTTGTTGCTTAGTCATATCTAAATTTAATGCAATTTTTTTATATTTAACTAAGTTCCTCAAAGTGATTATTAATAAATTCTTTTTTTTTAGATTTTAAACGACCAATTAATTCATATTCTAAAAAAAGTCTTCCAAATGTTCATTTCTCCCTCCCCACGTCCAAGAACTCAAGTGCAGGGAGGTTTATCAGTGAGACTTGAACAACGAGCCCCTAAAGGGATACACCATTCCGTTTAACACTTCAGGCAAGGCATGTACTATCTCTTGAGAGCAATCTAAGGTCTAGGAGATCATTACTATCAGCCTCTTTGAGGAGATTCTTATCTAAGAGGCAAACTAATCTGAAAAATGAAACATCAGGGCAGGCAAAGGAATTCAAATCCATAGATCCTCCTGAAGTATGTTTTTCTTCTTCTTTTAATGTGAGTATCCTATTTGCTTTGACCTACTTAAATCATTATTTGAAAAATGGCCTTTCTGCTGCTTTGGGGGAAGATGTCATTGGCATGTGCTTAACTGTCACACTGGAGGTCAGGGCTGGTCTCACCATTTGGGATATTAAGTGAACAGACTCCCAAAATGGGGGGTGGGAGAAAAACAAAACAAAAAAACAAAACACAAAACCATACGGGCACCAGAAAGTGGACATAACAAAACATACATTGTCTTTAGTGGTCAAAATTCGATGGCCATAATTCTACTAATGGAAAGTCTATTCATTTGGGTTAAAAGGAAGCCCCTTGACATACAGCAAATGCATACAGAACTATTGCAATTAATTCCTGGATGGCATTTTCTTTCTTTTTTTTTCTTTTAAAGATTTTATTTATTTGACAGAGAGAGAGAGAGAGATAGGGAAAAGGGGAACAGAAGCAAGGGGATGTGGGAGAGGGAGAAGCAGGCTTCCTGCTGAGCAGGGAGCCAGATCCCAAGACCCCAGGGTCATGACCTGAGCCAAAGGCAGAGGCTGAATGACTGAGCCACCCAGGCGTCCCTGGATGGCAATTTCTTAATCAGACCCTTTCTAAGTAGACTTACTCAAAAGCTGAGTCATGGTCAAATGAGACTCAGGATATGGAACGCAGACAATAGAAAAGGTAAAAATGTATAGATGCCAACATAAGGAGATAAAAATAGAAGTAGGCAAGGGTTTACCGTTAAGATTCCCAGGAAGAGAAGACTTAGGTAAAACAAGTGTGTACCAAGGCGATTCCCTCAACAGGGACCTTAAGTATTTGAATCACTGGTGTATTTCCAGTGCCTAGAACAATGCCTAGTACATAACAGGTGTTCAATAATCATTACATGAATAAATTCTCTTCAAATAAGTTTTTCAAATATATTTTTGAATTATTTAATTTTGTATGGATGGGAGAAGAGAACGGATGCCAAAATATGACTAAAACCTGCATTGGAAAACTGCAAGTGAGTATGTGTCTTCACTTGGTGGATAAGTCACTAAAGGATTTTGAAATCAAAATGGGAGCCATTGTTTATCTGTAATGTGCCTCTTAGAATGTTTAAAAGAGGCAGGAAACTAGAAGACGATATATAAATGATATAACAAATTGATGTTTTGAAATCATTCAAGTAGTAATCGGATGGAGTTAAGCAAAGAAAATTTAAGGTAAAAACGTAAGTTACCCTTTACTGGGATACATTGAGTTTAGAAGTCCTCAGAAGAGAAACAAGAGGAATTTATACTTAATGTGCTCAAAGGTAAGGCCAAAAGGGATCTCTGAGCACAGGACACCAACAATTCTATGTATTCCCTCCATGGACTACGTAGAAAGTAATTTCTTCCCTGATAAGAAGCCAGTCCTATCAAAGATAGGTCTGAAGTTTTAAAAGTCAAATATCCTCCATTTAGTAGATTTAATTTTTAATTCCCAAGTCAGCAAGTTGATAAAAAGATAGATTTTTAGGGGCGCCTGGGTGGCTCAGTGGTTTAAGCCTCTGCCTTTGGCTCAGGTCATGATCTCAAAATGCTGGGATTGAGCCCCGCATTGGCATTGGACTCTCTGCTCAGCAGGGAGCCTGCTTCTCCCTCCCCCTATGCCTGCCTCTCTGCCTACTTGTGAATTCTCTGTCAAATAAATAAAATAAAATCTTAAAAAAAAAAGATAGACTTTTAAAAGCATCATGCTTATAATTAATGTTTGCTAGGTTTCACTAAAGGTCTGTTTCCCCCTCACTGTTTAGCTCCTCCTTCTGCTCAGTGCTATTGGGAAGTTATGATACTCAGCAGCAGATAATCTGTGGTAGGCAAAATAACGGTGCCCCAAAGATGTCTGTGTCCTAATCATCAGAACCTGTGAACATGTTAGGTTACATAGCAAAAGGGAATTAAAGTTGCAGATGGAATTGAGGTTGCTGATTAGCTGACCCAGAGAAAGGGAGATTATCCTGGATTATCAGGTAGGCTTGATCTAATCACACAAGTCTTTAAAATTAGAAAAGAAGGTATGGGCACCTGGGTGGCCCAGTGGATTGAGCCTTTGACTCTTGGTGTCAGATGTCAGCTCAGGTCATGATCTCAGGGTTGTGAGATGGAGCCCCGCGCCAGGCTCTGGGCTCCGTGTGGAGTCTGTTTAAGATTTTTTTTCTCCCTTTGCCCCTCTCTTCACATGCTTTCTCTCTCTCTCCCTCTCTCTCTCAAATAATAAATAAATAGGTCATTTAAAAGATTGGATAAGGAGGCTAAAGAATGGGTCAGAAAGATTTGATGGGAAAAAGACTTGACGAGCTGTTGTGACTTTGAAGATGGCAGAAAGGGGCCATGAGCCAATGAATGCAGTAGTTTCTAGAAGCTGGCAATGGCCTTCACTTTATAGGTAGACAAAAAAAAAAAAAAAAAAAAAAAAAAAAAAAAACCAGGGAATTCAATCCTACAACCACCAAAAAAAACCAATCCTGCCAACATCCCAAATGAGCAGGAAATTGATTTTCCCCTAAAGCCTCCGGAAAGGAATGTAGTATATTGATACCTTGATTTCAGTCCAGTGCAACCCATACTGGACTCCTCACCCAAAGAAATGTAATCTAATAGATTTGTGTTGTTTTAAGGTATGCAGATTGTGGTGACTTATTACATCAGCAACAGAAAACTAGAACACAACCTAGGATTCTACCGAGAAAGATAGAGTAGCAAGAAAAGCCTGGAATACAACTCTGTTAATTGTACAAGAGATTATCTATGAGCCAGGAAGGAAGCTGTGTGATCAGGGACAGTGACTCCCTTTTTTAATGTACAGCAAGATACTCAGGCTTCTGGTTATAACTTACCTCATGTTTAGGGGTTTATTCAAGCCAAAACCTGTCCAACCCATTTCAGTCTATTAAAGTGACTTGGGTAGTAAGCACATAAAAATTGGCAGCAACACTGACATCTGGAACAGGTGATTGCCAAGAACTCTTTTGATGACTATCCCTCAGTCTCCTTGGCTCTTGGATCCCTGCTTCTACCTGGGTTCCAAGATACCTGCCTCTACTCTATTTCAGTGGCCTCTGCGGAAGTCCCTCAGGGGCAACCTGGGCACAGCAGCCTCCTTGACTCCTCAATTAGTCTCCTAGGAATGCCACAACAAAGTGCCACAAACCGGGTGGTTTAAAACAATAGAAATAAAATGCCTTCCGGTTCTGGAGGCTAGCATTCTGAAATCAAGGTGTTAGCAGGGCTGTGCTCTCTTCCAGCTTCTCACGGTTGCCAGAAATCCTGGATTTCGTTGGCTTGTCCCTGCCTCTCTCAAACCTCTGCCTTCATCATCACATGGGCGACTTCCCTCTCTGTGTGTCTGTGTTTTCATACCATGTTCTCCTCTCTGGGAGTGTCTGTCTCTGTGTCTCTTTTCCTCTTATTCCAAGGACACCGATTATACTGGTTTAGGACTTCCCCCTACTCTAATATGACCTCATCTGAACTAATTACATCTGTAATGATGCCATTTCCAGAGAAGACCACATTCTGGAGTTCTAGAAAATACATGGATTTTGAGGCGTATTGTTCAAGCCAGTGTAAATCCTAACTCTGAACAGGTCCTAGATTTTTGGCATCTCCTTAAGCTCAGGTGAGTGATTTCCTCTATCCACTCTCAACTTGAACACAATACTCCCCTGCCCGCCAAATAGTAAGAATGTGTTAAATATCATGTGTGAGAAACTGAGTTAAACCCACATTTATTTTCTTGCATTATCGTTCATTATTAAACTTACAAATGATTTTATATATCCCCAAGAAATCCACACTGATTATCTCATCCGTGCCTTATATTGACAAAGGCAGTGCAAATTTCTTTATTTCTGTTTGTACAGTTAGTTAAGAACTACATCAGACTAAAGATGAGACTTCTTGACCTCTAATTCCAATTCCTGGGTCTCCTTTTTACAATTGTAATAGAAAAAACATCACCCCTGTGTCCACCACTGTTTGAAAAAGAGTGTTCCTAAGAGTTGGAAAGGGCACAGTGATAATCTATAGACTCTCTGATCACTGCCACGTGGTATCTTCATGTCCTCTCTAAGTTGTCCTATTGCAGATTGAATCCTTTCTTCTTTATTCCTCCTCAAGAATAAAATAAAGTAGAAATTCAGTACCAATATATATTAAGAACACTCCCCTGCTCTGTCACACACAGAAAGTATCTAAACATCATCAAATCAAATGACATAATTTATGACTAAAAACACAGTTTTTAAAAACAAAAGAAATCAGATGAAAAGTTCAAATGGATATGTTTGGCATGGCTCTGAGAGAAAAACCCTTTATGTCCTAAAATAGTGTCTTGTTTTATTATCATCATGCAAAATGGTGATAATCTGTGACTGGCGAGAACAAAGTACTAAACAATGTGTGAACCATGGGTTTTATATTTCAAAGGGGCAGTAAGCTCTTCATTCATCTCCATGATCTCAGCTACTGTGAGTAGATGTGCATCACCATTACTTCACATGCATTTGGGTAAACACTGTTCTTTTTGTTTGTTTGTTTTTAATAAGAAATGTGATTCAGGAACATGGCATTCCCATTAAAAGATCTAATTGCCCATAGAGATACATCACTGCATCCCTATGAAATAATCAATTTTTTTTTCCCTAAAGGGAAGACAATGGCAATTTCTAAAGGAAACACAAGAGTAAAAGGCACAGGATAAAAGAGTATTAAGACCAAAAACAAAAGAAAAAGAAAAGAAACAACTTAGAAATGTCCAGCAAGATCCTTACTTCAACAATCTAACCTAGATCATGGAAACATTCATGTGGAGAGAAGAACAAATTCATAACTGTACAAACAAAGGAAGATTCAGCAGAGTAATGAATGATGTCCCTAGCTGCACATTAGAGTGAGAGTAAACTTTTTACATATTTGGTTTCTGCCTTTCCTTCTCTTTAGGTAGAGAATTGGGTTGCAAGTCTCCTGACCTTAACTTTTGGTGGCTTCACTAAGGTTTCCTAGTCCCTTCATTTTATTTCACTAGAATTATTGTGAAAGAGAAAATCAATACAGGTCCAATTTCTATCTCAGATAAAAAGAGGCAAATAAAAGATAATGTGCTTTAGGGGCGCCTGGGTGGCTCAGTGGGTTAAAGCCTTTGCCTTCAGCTCAGGTCATGATCCTAGGGTCCTGGGATCAAGCCCCACATCGGGCTCTCTGCTCGGCAGGGAGCCTGCTTTCCCCTCTCTCTCTGCCTGCCTCTCTGCCTATTTGTGATTTCTGTCAAATAAATACATAAAATCTTTAAAAACAAACCAAAAAAAAAAAAAGATAATGTGCTCTAAAATAAGATTACTAAGCTTTGTTTATTTCTCTAATTGTAGAATTCAAAATATGATGGAGCTTTCACAAGAATGAGAAGAGAAGCCAAAGATTATGGAGAGAAAATTTTTGCAAAGGGCTTATTGGATAAAGGACTGTTGTCCCAAAATACAAAGGCCTCTCAAAACTCGATAATTAAGAAAACAAACAACTCAATGGAAAAAGAGATGGAGTATATGAACAGACATCTCACCAAAGAGAATATGTAAATGAAATATAAGCATATGAAATGTTCAATGTTCCATGTTATCAGGGAATTGCAAATTAAAACAATGAGATACCACTACACACCTGTTAGAATGGCCCAAATCCAGAGCACTAGTAACAAAATCAAATGCTGGTGAGAATGTGGAGCAACAGGAGTTCACATCCATTGACAGTGAGAATGAAAAGTGGCATAGCCCCAGTGGAAGACAGTTTGGCAATTTCTTACAAAACCACACCAACTGTCACCATACAACCCAAGAATTACACTCCTGGATATTTACCAAAGGGAGCTGAAGACTTATGTCCACACAAAAGCTTGCACATGGGTATTTATAGCAACTTTGTTTATCATGTCAAAACATGGCTGTAACCAAGATGCCCTTCAGTAGGTGAATGGATTCACCCAAACAACACAGTTAGTCAGCACTCAAAAGAAATGAGCTATCATGTCATGAGAAGACTGGGAGAAAATTTACATGTATATAGCCTAAGTGAAAGAAGCCAATATGAAAAGGCTACGTACTGTATGATGCCAACTATATGACATTCTGGAAGAGGCAAAACAATGAAGACAGTGAAAAGATCCATGGTTGCCACAGGAAGGGATGGGAGGATAAAGAGAGGAAACATTGAGGATGGGGGGGTGAAACTACTCTGTATGATCCTATAATGGTGGATTCACGACATTCTACATTTGTCAAAGTCGATAGAATGCACAACACCAAGGATGAACCCTAATGTAGATCATGGACTTTGGGTGATAATGATGTATCAGCAGAGGTCCATCAGTTGTAAGAAATGCACCACTCTGGTGAGGGATAGTGACTACAGAGGAGGTTGTTATGTCTGTGAGAACAGGGAGTATATGAAAAAGATCTGTCTTTTCTGCTCAGTTTTGCTGTAAGCTAAAGGTTCTTTAAAAAATAAAGTCGGGGCGCCTGCGTGGCTCAGTTGTTAAGCGTCTGCCTTCGGCTGAGGTCATGATTCCAGGGTTCTGGGATGGAGCCCTGCATCAGGCTCCCTGCTCGGCAGGAAGCCTGTTTCTCCCTCTCCCACTCCCTCTGCTTGTGTTCTCTCTCTCGTTGTGTCTCTCTCTGCCAAATAAATAAAATCTTAAAAAAAAAAAAAAGTCTATTGAAGCGGGGGTGGGACGTGATGGACAAAATATCATCTCTACCTAGGAAGTCATTCCTTAAAGTCCTCCATATGCTAAAGGATGATTTCATGATGCGGGCAACAACTTTTATTTTTTTTTTTAAAGATTTTATTTATTTATTTGACAGACAGAGATCACAAGTAGACAGAGAGGCAGGCAGAGAGAGAGAGAGGAGGAAGCAGGCTCCCTGCTGAGCAGAGAGCCCGATGCGGGACTCGATCCCAGGACCCTGAGATCATGACCTGAGCCGAAGGCAGCGGCTTAACCCACTGAGTCACCCAGGCACCCCCGGGCAACAACTTTTAAACTGGAAAGCATATCTTAATCTCAGTTTACAGGTGTGAACCTAAGAAATAAAGATGACAAATTGTCTTCCAATTAAAAAATGAAAGGTAGAGATATTTAGGTTGAGAACTGTCATGTCACCTACGTTTCAATGCAGATCCATTTTCTTTTTTTTTAAATTTATTTTTATTTTTATTTTTTTATTATTTTTTTAAACTATTTTATTTTTATTTATTTATTTGAGAGAGAGAGAGACAGTGAGAGAGAGCATGAGCGAGGAGAAGGTCAGAGGGAGAAACAGACTCCCTGTGGAACTGGGAGCCCGATGTGGGACTCGATCCCAGGACTCCAGGATGACCTGAGCTGAAGGCAGTTGCTTAACCAACTGAGCCACCCAGGCGCCCTGCAGATCCATTTTCTTAATCATAAACTAATCCTCGTTCCTATGACCTATAAAATAGCTTCCTACAAGTATCCTGATATGGCAAGACAGTGAGCATTTGCAGTGGTCTTCCAACTAATGCTGCTTAAATTTAATTTCCTGAAAGACAAGTATTATCCTGCTTGTGCATACTTGCCCCCCTTTCTGAAGGGAAAAAAATTCGGTCCGTATAGGATCATGAAACTAATTTGAGTTAGAGCAGTTATCTAATATAACATGACCATAAAACCACATGATCAAATTCTGGGGGCACCTGGGTGGCTCAGTGGGTTAAAGCTTCTGCCTTCGGCTCAGGTCATGATCTCAGGGTCCTGGGATCGAGTCCTGCATAGGGCTCTCTGCTCTGTGGGGAGAATGCTTCCCACTTTCTCTTTGCCTGCCTCTCAGCCTACTTGTGATCTCTCTCTCTGTCAAATAAATAAATAAAATCTTTTTTAAAAAATGATCAAATTCTGTTGGATTTTTATTAAAATATAATTATTTGACCATCAAATGTGGAAACTGAAATAAACAACCATCAAAAACTTGGGCTTTTTGCCTTTACCTTTGGTAGACACAAACCACTACATTAAGGAGCCTCCCTCTACAGAGATCTTAAGCTAACTAGGCCCTCTTGGTATCATAGTGCACTTCAGAAGGAAAGCCTTTAACAACAACAAATAAAATCTGGAAAACCTTCTCTGCCTTTCTTATTAAACCTTCCCACAAAAGCAACAGTAATGACAGAATAAGAATGTTGCCTCTAGATTTTACTAATACTAATATTAACAAGGATAACCATAGCTACAGCGTACCTATGATGTAAAAATTACATTATATATTTACTTACATTTATGTGATTTTTTAATAGAGTACTATTTTAGAACAGTTTTAAGTTCACAGCAATATTGAACATCCTTTTTTTCCCCATTTTTAGCAGAACCACCCTAAATGATACCATATTTCACTGAGAAAATTACCACAGCCTCCTAACTGAGCTTCCCATTTCCTTCTTGCCTCTCCATAAATAAAATTAGATAATTTATCCCCTTGCTTAAAATTCTAGAATGCTCACCATTGGACTCACAGGAAATGTGACTCATTTCCCTGGCTTACCTGTCCAGGCCCCTGCCTACCATATAGCCCTCTCTCTTTGCTCTCCCCACTGCTACTTGCTTCTGGGATCATTGTCTTTTTCTGGTTCCCAAACAAGTCAACCCTATTTTTGCCATCAGGCTTTTTCATTAACAATTCCTTTGACCCAGATGTGCTTTTCTGGTGCTCATAGAACTGCCCTTTTTCATTTGGGTCTTGAGCTTTTCCTATTTACACAACCTAAAGGATCTCTCAATCATTCTTTTCTGCTTTATCCTGTCTTATCCCAGCTTCTATCAGAAACTGAAATTCACTTCTTTTTAACTTACTTATTGCCTCTCTCTCCCTCAAGAGAATACAAAGTATGGTTGTCTCACTCAACACTAAATATTTGGGGTGCAGAACATGATTTGAGGATAGTCATGTGCTCAGTAAGGGTTTGCTGAATTAAAGAAGAAGTGATTTTAATTCCTACAGCCATTTTGAGACACGAGTATTTTATTCTCTCCCAACATGTGGACATGCAATGAGATGGGAAGATTGTTGAAGGTCACTCCACATAGGACAGTGGCAGAGCCAGGATTCGAACCCAGATCTGCCCAACTCCATGATCTGCGGAGCAGACTGACAAAGCCATCAGTAAATTGCATGGGTGGGAATGGCTTTGGTTCCAGGTTATAGACTATCCCAATATCTAGTTGAAAAAAAGGGGGAAACTTAGAATTCCAAATAAAAATAGGTTAACTATAGAGTGGATATTTCAGGGTTCAATGATAACATCAAGCAAAGAAGTTCTTTTGGCTTTACATGTTGGCATGTGGGCTTTGTTCACAGATTGGCTATGAATCCCACAGTATCTGCTACAGAATAATGTGTAGAAGGGTGAAGAGGCAATGAAGTGTCTGCTTAGAGGAGTCTTTTTTGGTAAGAATTCACTAAGGCCACTAAGCATTACAATTAAAGATTTTTCTTCTATGCACTCTTCAGAAAGTTTAGAACAATGGTTCTCGGGACGAGCTACACATTAGAATCACTGAGGGAACTTCTGAATTTTGACACCTGAGGTTCATACCTCACACCAACCAAATCAATGTTTCTGGAGGAGGAATCTGCGCACCAGAGTTTCTTGGGTTTTGTTTTTTAATCCTGTAGATGATTCTTCTAAATGCCTTTCTTCTAAATAGCAACGGTCGAGGATCACTAGAATTTCATTTGTAGATGCTACCCTGACCTAAGTATTTCTACTTCTTCATTATCCATTACTTTCACTTCTTACTTGTATGTTCCCATTAGTTTCTGACTTTCCGTTCTATGATATGATGTTTTTCCTATAAGTTATTAAATAACGGTTTTTGTTAAATGAGCTATACAAATGAAGAAAGTACTGCCAATTACTTCCCATATATTATCTTAGAGCATTCTTAGAAAGATGAAGAAAGGCAGCATTTCAAATATACAGCACTTGAAAGGGATCCACCTTTTGTTAACATGATGAAGTGTCTGATTTCTCAAACGAATATTATAAAGATATGATCACCATGCTCTTTTCCAAAAAGATCAAATAATGTCTGCAGAGAATTGTGTTTTTCAAAGACAGCCATAACAACATGCCCCATTCAACCTGCTCCTTTTGCAATGTGACTTTGTCTCTCCATCAACAAGTAGAGTCTAATTCCCTCTCCTCTTGAATCTGGGTTGGCTTGAGTGACTCATTTGTAACCAATGAAATGTTGGTTTGTGTTGAATGTGGTGGGAGGGGATACTGTGGGCTTCCAAGGACTAAGTCAGAATACGTAATGCAGTTTCAAATTGGTGTTTTGGAATGTTCCCTCTCCAGATGCTTGCTCTTAGGACATTTTCTCTCAGAAAACCAGATCCTGTGAATGAGAGGCATGAGCTACACCAAAAAGGTCATATTGAGAGTCCCGGCTCAGTTCAGAAGTCCAGGCTCCAAATAACAATAAAGAAAGTTCTAGATAATTCCAGGTCCCAGGCATGAAAGTCACACCTGATTCTTCAAGTCTTCCCAGTTGAGACCCCCTATACCAAGGAGCAGAGATAAACCATCCCCCTAGTGCCCTGTCCAAAATCCTGCCCCACAGAACCTGTGAAATCATAAAATAATTGTTACTTATAAGCTACTGCATTTGGGATTATTTGTTACACAGCAATAAATAACCAGAAAAATCTCAAGAGAGTCACATCAGAAAAAGCACCAGAGAAAACATCTCTTTGTTTCATTCTTTAACTGTTTTTGTCTTCCAACTTCACAAAATGTGTTTCTAACATTTACTTCTAAAAGTTGCACCATTCTGACCCCTTTATATACACACACATAAAACTGCAACCCCATTCTCTATTAATTCCAAGAGTTGTGCATTTATTTAATAAGTTAAATACTATTTGAGGAAGGATACATTTATAGAGAGAAAGTGCTGAAATGGACCATAAACATTGTGGAGATCTGTATCTCTAGGAAAGCTAGCTCTCTTTAACCATCCAAAAAATGGGAGAGCCTTCTTTCATGTGCCATTGGAAGCCTTTCCAGGTGACCACAGAACTGTCCTTACAGCTATCTCTTTTCTACAGGTGGTCTAAGATACCAACACTCAGAAAACAAGGTAATGAACTCATTCCTTTCTTTCAAAATCAAAACATTGTATTTTTTCTTTAAAGAAGAGCCTCATGAAAAATGGATATTATGACAGAGCCCAACATAGGATATGTGTAGTTATGGCAATCCCACGTTTAACAATAAAGCTTTTTCATTTCAGCATGTTTTTTTTAAGAAATTAATTGACTTGGAAGGGAATAAAAACATTTCTTTATACTTGATCCCTTAAAACCAAATAGCATGATTTTCCAAGAATGTAAATGCTATGTGGTCCCATGGGTATATTATGGCAGTCCCAAGAGCCAGGCTCTCCTGGCCAGTCTTCCAGTTCCGACGTACCAAGTCAAGGAGCTGGGACAGGAATCTTGATGTCTTCAGGGAAGTCTTGACCTCTGTAATGTGGGTTCTGAAATGTGCTGTCTACCATGGTTACAGTCTCCTTGTAAGTGCTTCTTCTTGCTTTGCATTGATTCTTTAAAGCAATTTATGATGTGGTATATTAAGAATACTATATTTTAAAAATGACATTTTATTTTTACCATGCTATATTTGACTCCATTCATGTTGTTTCCATGAACCCAACACATTTCTGCTAACAGAAAAGCAAAACCATTTTTAAAATGTACACAAAGAGAAATCCAGGATATGTTAATTTTATATACAATTTCTTGAAATCTAATTAATAAAGCCCATTCACAGATTACTTGAATACTGTATCATTAACACACCAATCCATCTACAGAGGCTTGTACCCCTCTACTACCTACCTAGCTTTCTTCTTTTTAGGTACATACACGGCATTATAAGAATGGAGGGAAAACAGACGTGGGAGGGAGGAAAAGAGAGTAGTTACTGAGATAATGCTCTTGTAGAATCTTTTTAGAACCACAAATTCTGGCAGTCACTATAAAAATACACTTGCAATGTGAAAAATTGTACATAAAAAACTTTCCCTTGAACTGAAAAGCCAATTTACCCAAGTAACAAGATAAGTTTGCAAACTAATTACAAAATTGTAATGAAAGTGATCAAGTCCAATGCTCTCCAAAGTGTGTTCAATAGAACATTAGTCCCTAAGCTGCTCCTATAAAAAGGTACTCTGAGGTCAAATAAAGTTGAAAAATGTTGTACATATTTTGCCCCTCCTAAAGAGATTCATAAATTGTGTAATTTTTTTTTTTTTAAGTCTCTGAGTAGGTCTCCAGTAAAAAGACTTAGTTTTCTTTCCTCCAGCATTCCCCACACTTATTTGAGCACAAAGCCATTTATGTGTGTGTTTGTGTGTGTGTGTGTGTTTGTGTTCTTTTGAGGGGGGTATGGGAAGACAAGCAAACTATCCATTATACCCACATAGTGAAAAAGAACTGGTGTCATACCAACAGGTACAAAGCACCGTTATTAACAGACCCAATTTCCTCTAAAGGACTTCCTAGGAGCGGATGGGAACAGGAAGGAAGAGTCAGTGGTTGAGATTTTTTGAGATCCTTCTCATCTAGGTTTTTCTAACACCTTCATCCATCTTCCCTGTTCCTTTTCCCCCAGGCAAGTTAATGGATTAACCTAAGAACATAAAGTATCAGAGGTCAAAACTCTGCACCTGAGAATACATTGTAGCTTCACATGTACAGAAGAATAAATCATTTCACAGTCTTTCCCCAGTGAAGCCCGGGAAGAAAAATCACAGATGGGGGGATTTGTCCTTTGGATGGTTATTACCCGTAGCAGGTGGCAGAAATGCCAACAGTAAAAACTGCACTTTGGCAACCAAAGCTGCAGCCCAAACACAATGGTGTTCACAGGGTCTATCTGGTTTCGGCTGCTACGATTCCATATTAACATCCAAACAGGGGCAGACAAATTATTGTGCTTGTTTCCTTTGCTATGGATTCCGGAACACACACGGGAAGTTGTCCTTCAAGCCAAGATTGGAAAAAGGGAAAGTAGAATGAAGGAAAGAGAAGAAGTACCAGAAACAACAACTACAATAAAGCAAAACAAACCAAAATCGTCTCTCGACAAATCCAGACTCGAGTGTTTTAATTCTTTTAATGCTCAGAGCAACACCAGGAAAAATTACATTGTTAATGTAATAACAGAGGGAAAGGCACATTAGCTGAAGGTCTTTAAAATTTATTTATCTAGTTTGGGATTATATTGATGGAGTTTATAAAATCTTATGGTTCTGGGATTCAGATTGGCTTGAAAGTGACCAGGGAAAGGATTGCGAAGGATTCCTCTGGAATAGCCATTCCAATTCAGCTATAACAGAAGACTAAGACTCAGTGAAAGAAGACTGTTGATGTGACATGGCGTGATACTTGTAAGCAGAGGTATGAAGTCAGATGGAACTGGATTCAAATCTAAATTCCACCCATTAAGAGCTCTTTAAATTTGGGCAAAGTGCTTAATCATTGGGCTCTCCAGTTTCCTCACTGGCAACATGGAATAAAAATAGATCAAAAGCTTCTGCACAGCAAAGGAAACAGCCAACAAAACAAAGAGGCAACCCACGGGATGGGAGAAGATATTTGCAAATGACAGTACACACAAAAGGCTGATATCTAGGATCTAGAAAGAACTTCTCAAACTCAACACACACAAAACAGATAATGATGTCAAAAAATGGGCAGAAGATATGAACGGACACTTCTCCAATGAAGACATACAAATGGCTATCAGACACATGAAAAAATGTTCATCATCACTAGCCATCAGGGAGATTCAAATTAAAACTACATTGAGATACCACCTTACACCAGTTAGAATGGCCAAAATTAGCAAGACAGGAAACAACATGTGTTGGAGGGGATGTGGAGAAAGGGGAACCCTCTTACACTGTTGGTGGGAATGCAAGTTGGTGCAGCCAATTTGGAGAACAGTGTGAAGATTCCTTAAGAAATTAAATATAGAGCTTCCCTATGACCCTGCAATTGCACTACTGGGTATTTACCCCAAAGATACAGACATAGTGAAAAGAAGGGCCATCTGTACCCCCATGTTCATAGCAGCAATGGCCATGATTGCCAAACTGTGGAAAGAGCCAAGATGCCCTTCAACAGATGAATGGATAAGGAAGATGTGGTCCATATACACTATGGAGTATTATGCCTCCATCAGAAAGGATGAATACCCAACTTTTGTATCAACATGGACAGGACTGGAGGAGATTATGCTGAGTGAAATAAGTCAAGCAGAGAGAACCAATTACCATATGGTTTCACTTATTTGTAGAGCATAAGGGATAACATAGAGGACATGGGGAGATGGAGAGGAGAAGGGAGTTGAGGGAAATTGGAAGGGGAGATGAACCATGAGAGACTATGGACTCTGAAAACAATCTGAGGGTCTTGAAAGGGAGCGGGGTGGGAGGTTAGGGGAGCCTGGTGGTGGGTATTATGGAGGGCACGTATTACATGGGGCACTGGGTGTGGTGCATAAAAAATGAAATCTGTTACACTGAAAAGAAATTAAATTAAAAAATGCAAAAAAACCCTGTTTCAATGTGTTATTAGATCTATTTTTTAAAGATTGATTTATTTATTTAAGAGAGAGAGAGGAGAAGGGGAAGAGCAGATGGAGATGGGGAGAGAGAATCTCAAGCAGACTCCTGCTGAGCACAGAGCCTGATAAGGGGCTCCATGGGGGGCTTCATCTAACGACCTGAGATCATGATCTGAGCTGAAATCAAGAATCAGATGCTTAAGTGACTGAGCCACCGTAGTCCTCACTGTGTTCCTAGATTTAAATCACATAAGGAATACAAAGCATCCGTTTCAGTGTCTATACTGGATGTTTTATAAAGGATACTGCAAGCATTATCATCATTACCTTACAGTGGGAACATGCCAATGGTCCTTCCCTTAACTCCAGACATATAAATCAACATAACCTTGAAAACGTGTGATATGCCAGTCATTTTTGGGAGTCCTGGGCTTCCTTAGAGAATCAGAGAAGTCAGAAGGCATTCTTCCCAATATGGAAAATGAGATTCTCATAAATTCAAGCCAGTTAAATCCCCACTGAAGCAATTTCCACTGCCTACACTCAGCAGTTCAACTTAGAAATAAGCAAGAGAGAGTCAGTTACACAGATTCTTTGTGCTTGAAGGAATTACCCAGAATATATAATAGATCCCAATTGGGTTTCTTGATAGGTAGGACAGACATTGATTATCTTGTTCACTTATTCAACATTTTTTGGAGTCCTTCCTATGTACCAGGCATTGTGTAAGTGTTGGGTATACCATGGGGACCATGAAGATTCTGTACCTGTCCAAGTGAAACAAACATATTCTCCTAGTTAAGGTACATGGTAAATTGTTAAGCTACTTGCTTCAAAATCATGTCTCTCAGGACACCTTTTATTGGACAAAATCTTAAGAGACGTTGACATTAGGATAGTTAATAGTTTGGCAAAAGCTTTATCCATGGGAGACAGAGACTGAGAATATTGATTAAAATAGCTACCCAAAGGGCATAGCCCTTAAGGAAGCAAAGAAAAAAGTGCAGCCAAACTTATCTATAACAAAAGCCTGAGACCATTAAACAGCAACTCATAGGAAAAATCCAAGGGGAAATTAACTCACATTTGTAACCAAAGGGTCAATGCTACTGATGCTTTAATAATTAGTCCTCTCCTGTTTATCTTCATCTACAAAGCTGAGTACTTTAGACAGGGTCATAAAGGACACTGCCCCATGTGCACATTCTGTCTCTTAACAGTGTTGTACTGCAGACTTAGCAGCTGTGCATGAATAGCGAAGAGTGAACTTTGGGATTTAATAGAACCACCATTCATTCATTCATTCACTCATTCATTCATTCATTACATATATGGATGTCTTTCGTGTTTCAAGCACTATCTTACGCCTCAGGGAATAAAATGACTAGTACAGGAAAGGGCTCTTGCCTCCTAGAAGCCTGTGATATAATAAGGAGAATGACAATAAAGTCACAAACAAATAGTGATAATCGCTATAAAAAAATAAGACAGAGAAATGAGATACAGTAACTATTAGGTGGGGAGACTGTTTTAGATCGGGTAGCAGGAAAAGTCTCTGTAAAGGTGACCTTGGAACTGAGACCTCAGTGACCTAAATGGTGACAGGGAATGAAAGTTTCTCACATACCAGGAGTGTTACTTACTCCTTGAAAATTTACTTATTCCTTGAGAATTACGCCCTGTGGGTTTTAAAGAAGTTTCCTTACTACTTCTATGGCAGTGTATTAGAGAGACTGAAACATAACCTTGATTCCTTTTTCGGAGGAAGTAGGTAATTGGACATCTGTTTCTTGATAAAGACTGCTAGGCAGCTGAGAAGAACCCAGAGGTTGTCAATTTGTCATTCATTTCCTTTAAACATTTTTATAAAAATCTTCCAGTGTTGTTGGTGGATATACAAACTGTCGTAACGTTCCTGGAAGGAAATCCGACAAAATGTGCTAAAACTTAAAAATACTCATTTTACACTGGCAATTCTACTTCTGCAAATTTATCCTAAGGATATGATTACAAACATTTTACATCATTCAGCTACAGATAAGATTCCTGCAACATTGTTTCTTATAGCAAATTTTGGAAAATAACCACAATGTCCAATAACATTGGATTAATCAAAGTAAACTATACTATTTTACAGTGACCACCTAGAGTAAAATGTCTTTGAATGTCAGTTATTATGAATATTATTGCTACCAGTCGTAGAAGATGAAATTTGAGATGAATACTAACTGACTCATAAACATTTTGGGTGGATGTAGAGATGAAAAAAATAAACAATATTCTTAGCTCAAAAAAGATCCTTGGTAAAGATTTCCATGTTCTCAATGCAAGATCTTGAGTTGAGCACTTAGGGCCAAAGGGGAAAAAAAAATATTAGGGCACTGATATTGTTGGCCCAGTTTAGAAAAAAAAAAAAAATCTGGGTGGCAGAGAGTCTAATCAATATATTCTGATTCTTTAATCCACCCCTTATGCCCATTTCCAGAAATCTAAGAACATCCTAGATTAGGGATTAGGTAACCTCACCCAGCAACCCCCACTCCCAGAAAGTTACTTTTGTTGCCAGAACCATTTATATTTTGTTTGAGTTATGGGTTCTGATTCTTATGGAATTATTCATTGTAATTAATTAAAACAGTCTCCTTGGGGAGGACTCAAAATGCAGTCTACTTTTCTACTAAAATGATGGTGTGTTTCCTCCAGCGTCTGGTGCTTTCACCTTGCTGCCTCCTCTTTCTACCCAATGGGAAAGTTACTGAACTTTCCAGTTTCCTTGAGTGAAATGCTGGCATATTATTATTACCTACTTCACGAGGGTTTCATAAGATGAAATGTGCTAATATTTTTTTAAAAGTTCCTAGCTCAATGTTTCATAATGTCTGTTAAATAAAGTTTAAATATATATTCTATAAAACCTCTATATTTGCTTCTCGATTATTGAGTTTCAATGATTTCAATTCTTGAGATCACTCTCAATTGAATTATCATCTAAGGGGATGAAAAGGAGCCTGGGTGGTTCCATTGGTTGAGCATCTGCCTTCGGCTCGGGTCATGATCCCGGGGTTCTGGGATTGAGTCCCATGTCAGGCTCCCTGCTCAGCGGGGAGTATGCTTTACCCTCTGCCTGCTCAGGCTCTGCCTGCTGCTCCCACTGCTTGCGTTCTCTCTCTCTGACAAGTAAGTAAATAAAATCTTAAAAGAAAGAAAGAAAGAAAGAAAGAAAGAAAGAAAGAAAGAAAGAAAGAAAGAAAGAAAGAAAGAATTATCCTCTAGAAGGGACTCTGGTTTCTTGTTTAAGATCTCTTCCCGATATATAGATATATATATATGGCTTGTGGATTTGTTGATATATGCATCAACAAAACCCACAGGCTTTTAAGCACAACCTGAAAAACCTTCCCTCTGTACGTATGCAACAATCCCCTGAAACCCAGATCCACTCTAAGTGGGATCTTTACCAGCTCACTGGGGCAAAGAGAGCAGGCCAAACAAATAAAAGAAGAAAATCAAGAGGGAAAACCTGTATGGTAATTCCACTTTGGGCACAAGCTCACCTTCAGAGTGGTCTCCTTATTAGTATTCCCAGCTTCAATTAACTCTATTTTTTTTTAATTTTTAAATTTTTTTTCTTATTTTCTTAATTTTTTAAATTATGTTAGTCACCACACAGTATATCATTAGTTTTCGATATAGTGTTCCATGATTCATTATGTGCATATAACACCAACTGCTCATTATGACACGGGCCCTCCTTAATACCCATCAGTGTGCTAACTCCATCTTGTCACTGCTCCGATTCTGAACCCTGCTGCAAAAACTATATCCCTACACCCAATATTGATATGAAGTCCTCAAGAGAGGCAGTCTCATTTTCTTTAGAAATATTTCTAGTCTTCAATCTCTTCTGCCAAATTCTCATGCATGAACATTCTGTTTTTCTCTACAATCCACGTTAGTATTTCTCAAAGAGAAGTCTGTGGACTGGCTACGGTCAGGGTCACTGGAGGAGGCGGGGCTCAGATTCCCGAGCTCTATTTTAGACCTACTGAATTTCAATATAGTCCTTAGAAATTTGTATTTATAAAAGAACTCAGATGAAGCTAATACACACAAAATACTGAGAACCGTAATCCAAGGAACCAACAGACAGGAGTGGACACAGGACAGGGACTGGTAAGCCATGTCCCATTGACACTGGCAGTTGCAAATACCTTCTAAACTCACAAGGGTTTGTGAGCCTGCCTCAGAGGCAGGAGTGCCAAGAAGTAGCTGTGAAGTGACAGTGTGCTGGGGGATATTCCTACTCAAAGTGGGAAAAACTACAGAGACCTAATGCCTGTAATTCAATCTGCTAGAGAAAGGGAATCAATGTTTTCTTTTTAATTTTGTCGTAAAAATGTAAATGAATCCAATAGTGGTAATGCACATGGACACTTGGACGTTAATCTCCTGGTCACACGCATTGTGTTCTGCCTTTCTAATTAGATAATGAAGTTACTAATTATGCCTAATTTTGGATGTTCACCTATTAAAATTAACTAAAAACCAAATGTTTTCCAGTGATCAAAAAAAAAAAATAAATAAATAAATAAAAGGAAGGAAGGAAGGAAAAAAGAAAGAAAAAGAGGAAGCACTCCTAACAGCTAAACCTGGTTAACAACCCAGAAGGAAGCACTGGGGTGTTAATGACAATAACTCAGAAAAGGGGCAGGAAAGGCAGAGTTGTCACAACCTAGGGTGAAGACAGAGAACACTGCTAGAGCATGGATGGCTTTCCAGGTTGCCCTTTAAATACTTGCCCATTTTAGCTCATGTCATTCTCATCACTGCCCTAGGAGGTCAGCCTTGGTCATATCCACATTGTCTTTGACAGTCAGGGAGGGAGAGAAGGACACTTGACACTGTGATACAGCCTGCAAGTGGCAGGGGCAGATTTTGAACCCATGCGTCAAGGTTCCAGACCCACTCTCATCTGTGTAACTTAATGAGCAGCCTCCTCCAGCTGAAGCCTCTCTTCTAGAACATGGGGATATATATCACCTGCCTCAGAAGACCACTTGTGAGGTTAATACATGCAAATCCTTCAGAAGAGTATCTGGTATAGTAAGTACCATGTATATGCTACTGCTGTCATTCATTATTACTAATTATTAATGACCAATGTAATTTGGACTAATGTAACTATAATAATTGGCATAACAGTAACTATAATGATTATGTATTTATAATCACTTTCTATTAGATGGTAATATAGCAAAAACAGAGACAGAATAATGCATTCTTTTTCTGAGGGCAGAGTGGGATATTCCATAAAATGTGTTCTTCCAGACTACCTGTTTCAGAATCATCCGAGATGCTTGTCAATAAACAAACGACAAGCAGAGAGATTCCAAGAGCCTCACCAGAGATCTGCGATGATGAGATTCCCAAATGTGTGTATTTAGCAAGGGGCCTTAAGTGCTTCCCCTGAACACTAAAGTTCAAGATTCCATGATACAGAGGCAAAATTAAAACAAGAGTAAATAGAAAAAGTCAACTGCTAGGCAACCTACATATTTCTCCGCATCTCTGAGTTAAATACCTTAAAGGCATAGAGAGCAAGTCCTTCCAGGAGATGGTATTTCTGGATTTCTGTCACAGGACTAAATGATTTCTGGGTTGATAAGGTTTGCACTTGTAATTAAATAATTTCCATACCATTATGCTCTGTTAGGACTGGATTAATCCAAGCAATAAAAATACAATAATAATAGTGATGGATAATGGTGGAAAGAGATAGATGATGATGATAATTATGAAGTGTTTGATGCCTTACATCAAAATTATAGAGTCTTATTTTCATTAACTTTGGGCTAAACTATGGTGACACTAGGGACTAACAAACTTTTAAAACTGCAATTCAGGAGGAAGTCCATTTGATCTGTTGCACTTGTGAAGTATTCTTGTATATCCCTACTCACCTTTGTTGCGATTATTATGGCAGGGTTCTTTACCTCCAGTATTACAGCTTTAACGTCTATGTTAAAATACCTCAACACTGAAAAGTAAAAACTGACAAATGGATTAATAAAACGCCCCCAAAGTAGAACCTTGTAAAATTAGGTTTGTAATTGTCAAGTTAGGTTTCTAACCTCCAGGGCGTCCTATTTTCAAGGCTGATAAAATGGGTAAGGAAAAGTTACGACTAATGAGAAACATACATCCTAACCTCTTGTCCAGTTTCCATCTGGCTATGCCCACTTCCCCATATCAACCGTCAGGTTTCAGGAAAAAAGTTTTCCATCTTTGAAGCATAAAAGGAACCACCGCTGACACAATCTACAATGCCCAAATATTTACTAAACACAAAGGGAAATCTCAGTTGGCTGTGCTGTTCAAAGAGAAGGATTTGAGTCTACCTGCCAAAGGATTGCCAGAAGGAAGCAGCCACAAATAAATACGAAACCGCGTGTGTGTATCTATACCAAGTCTCAGCTGTGTCATGCTTTGAGGACTGTCCAAAAAGCAGAGCTTTCTAAGGAGACAGCTAGGAAAGAACCTGGATGCATGCCCTTCGTTTCTTTTCCTGGGCATAAATAGCTCCACCTGTGCCAGGAGTAGGAAATGGGAGGGCAGCACTCTTAGTGCGGTTCTCAATATCTCCCCAACAGCCACTTGCTTTTCGCTGACAGTCACAGGAGGCAACCCGCGAGAAATGTGCCTGCAACTCTGTAATTGATGATGACTTAAAGTATGAAAATGAGCATATTCAGACATTTCTCCTCACAAGGAAAGAACAAACAGCCAATATTAAACAAGCCCATTTCTCTTATGCCAAGATCTTGATGGTGGTTTCTTTGGGCAGGCAAATGTTTCTTTTTATAACCGGCTCTTAGCCCGAATGCTATCTATTGATAAAACATGGGCATTTTGTGTTCATTTTTCTAAGCAAACCTTGGAATTTCTCATAAAATCCTTGTCTCTCTTTGGTAACTGTTGCCATATAAAGCACTGTGTTGGAAGGAGGAGGTAGAGAGGAAGGGGGAGATGGATAAAGGTAAAAAGGAAAAAAGCAAGCAAATTTGTAACTGGAGCCTCCAAACCAGAAAAAGCAAAAGAAATTTCACAATTATAAATGCAACTAAAACCATCGCTTCTCCTTTTCAGGCGATAGCAGTACCTGACAGGAATGCCTTGCAAAGGGATTTTTTTTTTTCTGTGTATCTTTTTACTCCTTTATGAATGCTGCAGATCTTCCTGTGGGTGGTAGTGGAGCATGAGCACACACAGGGACACACCAGATCGGGCTTGCACTGGCTCCCAAGAGCTGTTGGATTATCCATATTGCTTCTCAACTCTGGGTTCAGACATGCAGATGTGCTGGGGGAACTTTCGCCCAAGAAATCAACAAATACCATAAAGTAGAGCCTTTTTTTTTCTTTTTCAGTTATACAGAAAGTATGAGAATAGTGCTCAGCACAAGGTCAGGACTATGTAAACATTCACTCTTCTGGTGTCAAGAAAATACCTGCTTTCAGATAAATCAGAAGCTTTATGAACTTTATTAGTCTGTGATTTTGTGTTTACTTAACTTCTTCCTGGGACACAATGACAAAATTTTGGTTGACGTACAACAAATACTTGTTAATGAATTGAGACCCATGGTCCCTCAATAATTTTTAATGAGACTGCCATGAAAAGTGATGGCATGTAGATTCTAGAGAGGAAGTAAAAGCATATCATCCATTCCTAACACCCCTTCCTACCAACCTCAGAGTTTATAATACTTGTGTTTCTGAATATATTAAAATAAATAAAATATCACATCCCTAAGAAACAGCCCAACTTGACTTTAAGCAACTTTAAAAAATCATATTCCTAATTTTACATCTTAGAGCATATTTCTTGATCTTTGCTTTCATTCAAACATGTAATGAGCTAATATATGGTACTCATTGGGAATACAAGATAAAAGCTACACATCTTCCCCTATGACCACAAATTTTATTTTTTGAAAAATTTACTGTGTACCAATTAGTTTTGATAAGTGCTCTAAGGATACAAAAGATGGGCAGAGAATTGTTCCCTAAAGGTGTCATCATCATTTCTTCCTGAATTTCTACCTCGTAGGCAAATTTGATTCCAGTGTTGCTTACCAATACAGTGGCTTCAATATACACTTCCTCCAAATCCTAGAAGCTAAATTTGACTCAGTCTGAGCCACTATCCTGGGAAGAAATCCCCATTTAAAAAAAAAAAAAGATAAACTAGTTGGTGTTATTTAGCCTGAAGAATGGCAAGCTAGAATGAAGAAGAGGAAAAAAAAAGTCTTGATGTATTACCTATTTCAAAAATATGAATATTATTACTTGAGAGATAGTTACCATATGTTCTTCATGTCCCCTGAGGATAAACAAAAGAAAGCTAGAAAAAAATCAGCTTAAATGAGAGCAATGGGAATTTTGGATAATGATTTTAAAAAGAACTCTGGAGTAACAAGTGCCAGTGAGTATCAGAACAGGTTAGCAAGAGACAGTGTGAATTCTTTTTCTCCAGGAGTGTTAGTTGTGTGTACATTGTTTTCCAATTTGTTTTACCACCTGTTTTTTTCTATTTGTATTAATGAAGAACGAACAAGAACAAAACTAACTCATTCCTTCCCAGGGAAGTAACTGCCCTTTCTTCCCTCACTGTTCCTAACTCTCCCACTATACATTCATCATGGATATGCCAACCCTATGAACACACTACCAGCATGGAAAATATCCATTTTCATGGATTCAACCATCATTTCAGGGTAGACATCATAAATCCACAACTTTAGCTTGAAACTCTCTCCCAAACTCTGGATGGGATCTCCTTACTGAAGAATGGGTCTTCTCACTTGGCTATTTTTTAGTCACTGAAACCTCAAAATTATCACCTTCACAAAGCTACCTCCTTCTCTTGATTTTTTTTTTTTTTCATGTGCCTCCATTTACTTCAATATGCCAGCCTTCAAAATGTATCCCTTTTAATCCTTCTCTGGTCTAGGTACCTCACTATCCAACTCTCCCAACCCTGATCAGTCACCCGGGCCCTCCATTCCTGCTCTTTTGCATTGCTCACAGCTTTCTTCTCCATGGTTACCGTCAGTGGTTGTCAAGCACATCCTGGATAGGCCTAAGCTTGCCTGCCCCCCTGCCGTAAACTGACCCCAAGTCACTGTCCCACACTTTTCTACCATTTAAAATCCAACTATCTGAGCCAAACCTATCTAGAACTGCCTCTGACCCTTTGGTCAGACATAATCACAGCCACGGTTTATCTGTTTGAATCTTATACATAGTGTTGCCCAAAATCCAGCATGAAGCCCACATTCCTTGGACCACCCCCAGTTAACAGTGATGATCTCCTCTTCCACACTTAACACATATTCCTTTAAACAGTCAGTTGCTTTTTTTTTTTTTCTTTCTCATATATCTGTTTTGGCATATAACTTTTTTTCCCCCAACTTTTAACTGATTGCAAACAATTTGGAAGTGTGAACTCTTATACATCTTTACATCTCCTCCCTTAAGAAATACATGCTAATGAATATTGATTTAATTAATTTTTCTTATCTTTGATGCTGAGTGTTGCTTCTTTTTCTTTGCCATCAGAATAATCAAAAACACATTTGATTTTGTCTTTCTCATAGGACCAGTAGCTTGTAATCAATCATTCCTCTCTAAGAGCCTGTCTAATCCCTCATAGGAAAATTGGTTGGAGCAAGAGAGAAAGAATAAAGTTAGAGAGGGAGAAGTGGGGAAAAAAAAAAAAGAATGAAGATGAGGAAAGAAAGCTTGTGGTTTTGCTTCCTCTAAGTTTGACAACTCAGGAATTACTTGTGATCTTTCTCACAGCTCAATCCCCATTCTGGAAAGTCAGGAAGTTGATAGCTCCCATCAGTTATTCTCTGGAGACCACTCTTCAGTTCCAAGCCTTCTACATAAAAGAGCTTGCAGCTTCACTTCTCCTATCATGAAGCAAGTTCCTGACCCATTCCACTGACCTGTTTGAATGGAATTATTGCCTCTCAGCTTCTAACGATCATAGCTGAATTTCCTTCTGCTAATTCTAGGAATACTGCCTCTTCGGCGAACTTAACCTAGTCTATCATTGCAATTTCTTCCTTTTAACACCAAGTAAAGAGTAATGGATATCCTTCTGCTGTGGCACTGTTGTTTAGTGAAGCAAATTACATCATTCTCACTAAATCCATCAAATTGAAACACTAAAAATGAATTCCTTCTGGTGGCATAAACAAACTGGTCTTTAATATGCAGAATATCATAACAGATTGTCCTTGGCTGTTCACTATACTGTATGTTCTGACACTTGTTGGTGTATTTACAGTGTTTCTACTAAAAAAAGATTTGATCAAGGGAAAACAGCCAAGTTCAGAATGTTTTATATCTCCATTACATGCTGTCAAAATAACTTTTAAATATATGTGAAAATGAATATTTGCAATTCAAAGTAAGAACACATAAGGGAGAAATAGAAAATACTTCCCTTTCATATAAATCATATTAGGAAGAAGTTATTTGAATCATCCATTTTCTACCAGACTCATGGAGAAATGGATGGTAGGGTATAACAGTGTCTCTCTCCCAGACATTGCCCTTATAATGGAAAATAATAATCTCCAGAAAGACATAAAGACTGAATATGAAAAGTTGGGCAGGAGATGTGATAATTCAGAGAATGATGACAGATGATTTTCTAATAGTATGACCATCATTTTGATACTCTAATAAGGACTCTAAAATCAAATAACAGGTTTGTATTAAGCACCTACTATGTGATTGGCATTGTCTTTGATTCTTGGGGAATATGAAAGAGGCACAAGATTTGGTAACGTGCTAATAAAATAAGTAATCTAGTGTGGGATGGAATGGAATAAAAAAGAGAATGTGAGAAAAGAATATGAGGCCAACATGTGGATAGGTGCAAACAATTGGAGTTGGCTAAAAGAGAAGGATCATAAATTCAGAGAAGGAAAAATAGCTGATAAAGGAATAGCTCATGTGGCCTCGTAAAGGAGTCATGGAGAATATGGACTGAAGTTGGGGCCTTCAGAAATTGATACATCTTGCTTGAGTTGTGAGCTTAGGTAAAAGGACATTTACAATGGGAAATTTCAAGAAAAGTCATGGAGACAGGATTGATAGAGGGGAGCAGTAGAGAAAGGCACCCCAATTGAAGAAGGGGCTGGGCACTACACAGTAGAGAAAAATCAGTGTTGATAAACCAATTTTGGATGGTATCTAAGATAGAAACTTGAAGACAGAAAGAGCACTGCATGTGGTAAGACCACCAGTGGGATGCCTGGCTTGGATCTTTGACTACAGAGGCAGCAGCAACAAAGGGAATGAATAATCAGAGTTCATGTAAGCATTCTTCGAGATTTTCACTAAATCACAAAATGAGGGAGAAAAAAACACAACCAGAAATTGCAGATATAGCAAAGAAATAGAAGTATGGAAGGAAGGAAGGAAGGAAGGAAGGAAGGAAGAATGGATGGAAGGAAGGAGGAAAGGAAGGAAGAAGGAAAGAAAGAAAGAGAATAGTTCTGAACAAACCAACCAAATGTCCCATGAAGAATCATGGTCAAATAACTAAACTGATCAAATACTAAGAATCTTGTTCTGTGTAAGCAACAATAATCAATATGTCATTAATGTGGCTATATTTGTCTTTCACCCATTCATTCATTTTCCATATAATTACAACAGGCCAAGGAGTTGACTTTGCTAATATAACCACACCTCCTGATGGGAAAGTTCCTTCCCCAGGAGGGACTTGAGGAAGACAGTCTGGTTGTTTTCTTAAAGGCGTATGGAACAAACCTGAGAATATGAATTGCCATTCAGCTATTTTACTGAGGAAGCAGCAACGAGTAACCTGTGAAGATTGAGAAGAATATGCTTAAGATAATTAGCTGGACACAGGAAGAAGGTAAGAGATATGAGGTCAAAGCTGACCTGCCCCAGCTAGTCAAAACCCAAGTTATGGAACTCCACCTGACCCCCAAACCCATGAGGGAGCCCAGCTGAGATCAGCAGAGTCACTCTGCCAACCCCCACCTTCAGCCACTGACCCTCAACCAACCCACAGCTCCATGAGAATTAACTCTTTATTGTCGTATGCTGCTGAGATAACGCTGTTGTTGGTTATGAAGCATATGGTGGAATTAATTAATTGAACTGAATTGATAACATCCCTGACATTGAGTTTCTCATGATCCTTATATTTCCTTATATTTCCTTTTTGCATAAATCAATTGAAGTAAGCAAACAACACCTGATTAATACTCTAAAAGAAAAAGAAAAGAAAATCACCGCAACATATTAAGGTCAACAATCTATTTAACAATAATGTGGGATTTCCTGTGCAAAGCTAGATCGATAGGACCCAAGCCACCAAGTCATCTACTCCATTCAGAAAATCTAAATCTCCAACACTCCACTTTAGTTCTCCATCACTCCTCAACTCTCCTACCCCTACCCTGCCCCCAGACAGTGTGGTGATCCTTTTTCAGGACATTTTCTCTTCCAACCCATTTCAACTTATCTATTCTATTTCTGACTCCTGGGGCCATCCTGTCCACTAATGACCTCCTTAGAAAATGGATTTGCTAAAAATGCAGGAGGGTATGATTGAGTAGGTCGTACTGTGTCATTCTTTCTGCCTGGAATCACTTCTGTTTCATGTGACCTCTCGAAGATGTAACATCTTAATCCAAAGGCATGATCTCTAATAGCAGAGTTTCAGGCCTGTGATGATTGGGGAAGTTTTCTCCCTAATCTCAATTACATAAGAGTACAGACCCTACAGTGGGCCCTACAGTGTTCAAAGACATAAACCAATTGTATAACGAAAGGGTAATTTGTAAAGATTTTTACAGCGCAAACACTTAGAAAAAAACACAATTGGAGAAAGAACAGAGAGTATGAGAATGCCTGCATGTATGCTTATGAAAGGAAGCCTGTGTATTAAAAACTTGGGGAAATTTCAAGAATCATTACTTCATAGCACCATTGCAAAGGCAACCCACTTTTCTCATAGTACTGAAACCTAAGTCACTGTAAAGAGTGCAATGCAGGATGAAAACTTTTTTTCTTTCTTGTTCGCTTTTCCCAAAGGCCTCCTGACATAGAGAGATAGATGGTGGCCAATGACAAGGATCAGAAAGTCCACCCCTTGCTGCCTAGGGTCTAGGAATCTTATTTGTCATTCCCAGTGCTTTCCCCTCAGTGGGAACTACTTGTCATGGGGCCTGGCTTGAGTTCTCCAAGGACGGGGAGCCAGGGGCATGGGAGGAGAGACCTCATTCTTCATCATTCAGGCAGCAAAGGGAAGAGTAAGAAGAGGAGGGGAAAGGAGCCATCCATGACTGAGTCTTGATTAATTACCAGTCTTGACAGTGACAGGAATGTGAAAAACAAAGGAAGGTGAAAAAAAGAGAGAGAGAGAGAGAGAGTGAGAAAAGAAAAAGAAAAAAAAATTAAAGTGACTTTATAGCTTCCTACACAGAAAATATTGTATCTTAAATTAGAAAAATCAGTTAATCACATCAGATGTCTTATAAGCAGAATCTGAAAATTTGGGAACTATAAATAAAAAAACAGAGCTCAAGACTTATATTTTCGGGAGACCTCCAGGTATGGGAAGACCATCTCTGGAAAACCAATTTCAGGTTTCTACCTTTCATTTGTATTGAAGGTGCCTTGTTTATGTACTAATGACAAAAGCAATCATAGCCAATACACAGAGACATTGAGACCTTTGGGGTCTTACTGTCTGGCCCTTCTTGGGAATGAGACTCCCTAATGTCTGCTTTCTTTTATGGGCGTCTTCCAAAGAATATCTTTGTCTTTGCCTTACTTTCTCCCACAGTACTGGCAGGCCTCCAAACTACCCAGACAAAAATGCCCTCCAGCTACCTTCTGGTGCACTAGAAATTCCCAGAAGGAGAACTGTTTCTTTAGGTTAAAGAATCTCGTTCCTGGGAGGCCTCAGTGAACCACCAAATATGTTCATTTGGAAGTTCCCAAAACAGACTGTCAGCTTCAGAATCTAGCCCAAGGCTAGGAGGTTCCTAGTTCTCTCTGGGCACTGAGGGATGAGAAAGATGGTTCTGGCAATCACATGCCAAAGGAAGGAAATGTGTGACATTAGTTGTAATAAATCTGAGCAATCCCTGGAAACAGCACAAAGTAAAGGTGAGAGGAATTCTAGGAAAAGGGGGGATCTGAGTCAAAAAGAAATTAAGGTTATTCAAGAAGCCCAGAAACCTCTCCTAAAAAGTTCCTGTTTTTCTATGGAAATACTGTTGATATAAACATATCCTCTTAAAATGGCACTAATCACCTTTAACTATAAATTGTGTCATCGTCCAACTGTTTGAAGAAATTTAGAACACTTCTAATTTTAAATTTGTAAAAAGCTATTCCTGTTAATATATTACTGAGATTGCCTTATTTGGACTGCATTAATCACATCTGCATTCTGAAAAATCCAGTCCCAGATAACAACCATGCTAGGAAGCACTGTTACTCACAGATAAACAGTTGGATCCATTTTTTAGTAGTAATTCTAAGATATTCTTATCCAAGGAAAACACATTAGAAAACTTTTTACTCATTCAGGGCTCTCCTCCAATGCATCCTCTCTCCATCTCTCTTATTTTTTTCCTTTTCTATACTGATCTCCACAAGATGTTTTCACATAACTGTGATTAAAAAGAGTGTCTAAACAGATTTTCCCCCCACCTACTAATTACCTTGGCCACTTGAAACCTAAATTTCATTTAAGAAGGGTCTTCTCAATGGTTAAATACAAATTTTCAGAGCTTATGTTTTTAAAAAACATTGCTAAAAATTGGCAAAATTAAAAGTAGATGGCAACATGGACTTAAAGTACTTGGAACTATGATTTATTCAAACACTAAGGCAATAGCAATATAATCTAAATTTAAATAAATTAAATTCCAAGACACTCTCTTGCTTGTTCATATATTTCTTCCTCTTTCTTTTCACCACATCCCTTGCTCTGTGATGCTGCTAATACACTAGTAAAGGTTGAAATAAATCTCTTTGACCAATCTCTTGCCTGTGCAATTTAAAACCAAAGTCAGATCCAGAGGGTGAAATTCATCTCTCTTTTCCCTTTCATGCTCCTTTAATTTATGTTTCTTTAAACAAACCATTCTTATTTAGAGGATATAGCATATTTATATTACTACCATTCTTCCCTGAAGTTCAACTCTTTTCAAGTATATCTTTTTAGTCTCTTCAAAACCCTTCTATGACAAAGACAAAGAGTAGGTTTATCCTTTTTGGCTAATTCTCTATCAGGATGAAAGGTCTTTTTACATCATTGCTTCTCCGAGTGTGTCAACCTATTCTTTCCAGTGATAGACTCTGCACATAGTAGGCGCTTAATAATGTTAGTCACTGATCTCAGAGCTGGAAAGGACCTTCAGGAGCATTAAGTAATGGTTCTGAGAACCAAGGAGGCAAAGTCACTTGTTTATCGTTCAATGTGTTTTCTTTTCTTTTTTTTTTTTTTAAAAGACTTCTTTTTTTTTTTTTTTAAGATTTTATTTATTTATTTGACAGAGATCACAAGCAGGCAGAGAGGCAAGCAGAGAGAGAGGAGGAAGCAGGCTCCCTGCTGAGCAGAGAGCCCGATGCGGGGCTCGATCCCAGGACTCTGAGATCATGACCTGAGCCGAAGGCAGCGGCTTCGCTGAGCCACCCAGGCGCCCCTCAATGTGTTTTCATTACGTTGGATTAGATGTTGAGTAACACTGGTTTGGTAAACGCTGTATATGTATGTTTGAAAAGATGGTTACCAATACTTCCTGTTGGGTCCATTAAAACACATCAAATGTCCCGCTTCAAGTCTACACATGGCCAATACTTCCTGCTTGATTCTTTGTTGAAACAATAATGGTTAAGATGGCTATGAGCATGTGTGGAATGTTTACCGTGTGTCAAGCAAAAGTGTTTTAATCTTGAAAACTCTGTCTTAAAGGGGCACCATTATTATCCTTGGATTATCACATTCAACAGAGTAAGAATCACAGATCTAGAGAGGCTCAGTAATGTGGCCAACTTGTAGAGCTAGTAAACAAAAGAACCGAGATCCCAATCCACTTCTGTCTGACTCTAGTGCCCATGTTCCTACTCACTGTATCTTCAAGGTAAAAAATGACCAGAATCTAGAGAGCATTGTTCTTTGTGGGATCTCTTTTGGTTCTACAGCTACGAGAATACTCCTATTCGAGATTGTTCTGAGAGTTGATTTTTCTGTCAGGTGGTAAGACAGGCTTACCCATTGCCAGTGGAATATTTATATGTAGGATTATTTATGCATAACACAAGAGAAAGTTCAGAGGCCTTGAATTGAGGCAAACTAGCAGTCAAATCCATATTCTACCAATTACCTGCTGTGTAGTTTTATACAAACTTGACTTCCTTGAGTATCAGTAGGATGTTCCAAGAGCAGGCTGTTATAAGATTTCCAAATCTTATGTCAAATGCCCTGCAAATAGAACACTGTCAATAAATACTGTCTTTTATTATTGGTGCTAACTGACTTAGCTTTGGTGCTTAACTAATTTTCTCATCTATGCCATGATGCCACAGATTTTGGTTATCTTATATTTTCTTTCTGACAGGGGAGATGTTATGCCAAGATTGCAATGTAAGTGGAGACACAGTGATTCTGGAAGTCAGAACCTGGACAGACCTACAGTCTTGCTGGTTTATGGCTCCTTTAAGATCAAGCAAGAGTTTTCAGGACACCTTGAACCACTGCTCTCAAAAGGCTGCCTCCCCATAGAGCAGTCTTTAGACCAAACTGGTTGTACCAGTTGTCTTTACCTATCATGAATTTCTGATTTGGGCCTGATCAGGCTCTTGGCCATGCCTTTGTATTTCAGCTTGCCTTCCCTACTTCCATAATATTTTTGATTTGGTGTCTGGCCTGTGTTCCCATGTCAGTTTCTATTATAAAACACAAGAGTGATGACTTCTCCATAGTTCATGTGTCTTATGTAATAGGCACAGCACTATCCTCAGAACACCATTCTAGCTGACCCTGACACTCAAGCCCTCACTCAGCTCATAGGAGACTGTTTTATGCTAGGGAACTCTTTGCTGACCCCTTTTGACTTCTTTTCCCCCACTATAACCAAGGCAAAAAAGTAACCCTACCTCACTGGAGATGGGAAGATCTATGGGGCATCATGCATGTGCAAGTTTGATCCATGTTGGCAATTGGTGTTTTGGTTCCATGCAACATTCATAAAGGAAAACCCTCAAGACTCCAGCTATGGCATAATTCCTTCATAATGCCTGTGTCCTCATTCTCAGTAATGCCTATGTGACTCAGTAGAAGGTTAAGATGAAAAGAAGAGGGTTTGAATAAAGCAGATCAAATTTCCCTTCCCCCCTCCATGTATCTCCACCAACATATTCAGAATTCCAAAGGACCTCTAGAATTTTTTTTTTTTTTTCAGGGATTCTCTGGTTTGGAACTAGAATGGTTATGACTTCTTCAGATCTGTAATGTGAAGAATTGAGAGAAGCCAAACATTCTTAGAGTCTAGTTATTTAGCTTCACACTACAACAGGGCTACAAAGACATTCAATTGCCAACAATGACTCTAACGAATCCTGTGTTCCAAGAAATAACAACCAAGTGCCCATTAAAGAATGACAAATTGTTAATCCTAATTTAAAAAACAAACAAACAGGATACCTGGGTGGCTCAGTGTGTTAAAGCTGTGCCTTCGGCTAGGGTCATTATCCCAGGACCCTGGGATCGAGCCCCACATCGGGCTCTCTGCTCCGCGGGGAGCCTGCTTCCTCCTCTCTCTCTCTCTCTGCCTGCCTCTCTGACTGCTTGGGATCTCTGTCTGTCAAAATAAATAAATAAAATCTTTTAAAAAACGAACAAACAAAACCCAAAAACCTAAGGCCTTCAAAATAAAGAAAAAAGCTTTCTCTACAAGTATGTTTAAGTTAAACTTGACTTCACTTTTTCAGCAAGAGTTATTGAATACTCACTATGCACCGTTAGCACTGGGTAATGGATATAAAAGGGAGAGAGAAAAAATAAGAGGAAATCTGTCAGTTAAATGGGGGGAAAAAAAAGCTGAAACTTTCCTGTCAGGAATAGTATGATGACAATACAAAGAATTTTCAATAAGGATTATGGACCTCTTCAACTTGATCTGAAAATGTCTCCTTGGTAAGAGTACTTCCTTTCTCTTTTGATGCAAAAGTCCATATGGACGGCTGGCAAGAGCCATCACTTAAAATTATAGGGAAATCTGAGCAAATGAGTAGATGAGACATTATTTCCCTTTAGAGGATGTTTGAAGGAATACCCAATTCAGCCCAACTCCGAAATGTAATGTGCTTCCTAGTCAGGACATATCCATCAGGTATAACAAAAATCCCTTCCCCTACTATAAATATTGTCTTCAGGGAAATCTTTCTCAAGGAAGAGAAAAATCACCGTATAATACATTTGGATAGACACAACAAACCTGTCTCCTTTTTGATGAATTGATAAATATGTTTTTATTGTTACTGTGAAATAGGTTATATATGTATATAGTTATATGACTTTTTTTATGCATGACATAAGGTGGGATTGCACTCGCCATGGATTGACTTACAGTTTTCACTGCTCTGTGTCACTGCAGAAAGTTATATTCACAGGCCTACATTGTATATATCTTGTTGGGCAGGAACTCCAGAGAAAATGTCTTTACTACAAAAGCAAAAGTCACACTCCTCTCTAGATGACTTCAGCTCTGCTTTGGAAAGCCTCCCTTATTCAGGTTCTTAAAGCTGCTGCTTAGTCCCTTCCTTTTATCTCTTCTCTTCCTCTCCCCTCCTTCCTTTCACTGTCCTACCTGAGAAAAATCACATGACTGCTCGACAAAGACCAAAGGACAAGACCTATATATTTATTTACCTAAGCCATTTGGAAGGTAATGACCAACAATAGCTGCTCAGAATTGTGGTAGATTTAAAGGTGGCTGGTGCTGCCTCTAGGAAGCCTGATTTATTTGACTCAATTGATGGCTTTATTTTGGGGAAGAAATTGCCTTTTAATGGAGAAGCATTAACCATATGTCCATGGATATTTCTATGAAGGTTATTCCCTAGAAAGATACCTACTAGGGATTTCATCTTTGTACAGTGTGAGGAAAAGAAGCATGCGCTGTATACGCTCAAGGTCTAGTGGCAATATAAATTTGCTTCGAAAAACCCTATCTTCGTTCATATATTTTCAGGTGTCTGAAATAGAGGATCTAGGAATACTTCTCAATGCTTGGCCATAGTGTTTGGAAAGCGATTCATCACCACCACCACCACCACTCCCACCACCAATTTTATAATAAAGATTCACAGTGAATTTGTATGGATTTAATTATGGTGAATTGAAAGGATTTAATAAATTCATGTTATTTTTTTCACTTCAGCCAATGTCTTCTAATAGTGACTCAAAGCCTGTTACAGGGTAGTTTCTTCTCAGTGTTGAGGGAAGGAGCGAAGAAAACATGTGTAATTACCTCTGTGTAACATGACAGAAATTCTAGCTGACTTCTTACAGTAAAAACCTTATGTCTACCAAAGGCAAACAAAACCTACCAATGCTTCAACAAGATAAAAACTGTGGGGTTTCAAAATTTGATATTCATCCATATGCTCAACAAATACTTCGTGAGTCCCTGCTTATGCGAAGAGATACCAGGAGTGGTGCATTCACAGGGCATGGCCCTTGCTCTCAAGCAGCAACCATCTGGTAACCCAGCTGAGATGATCTTCAGTCCCATTCAGTAAGGGTTCAATGTTGAAAATCTCAGAGAAACTTGCCATAATAATGGATTACCCATAAAAATCTACTGTGATCTTGGAGAAAAACATATGCTATTTTTTCCCCAGGTTGACACACCTTTCAGAATAAGTGATCATTGAAAACAGAATTATTAGTCAGTAGGGTAAATCCTTCTGGTGAGTACTGAATTATTCTAGGGGGCAATGTGACATTTACTCAGAACCCAAGGGAAAGGGTCATTTAATCTGTTTGCATTCCAGAAGCCTCTTCTATAAAATGAGCATATTGATACTTTCTACTTCACTGGTATATTGTGAAGATTAAATGAGATAATGAATCGGGACCACTTAGCCCAGTTCCTGAAAATAAAAGTCAGTCCCTGACAATGAGAAAAATAATAATACAGTGTCCTGACACCTATGAATACTGCTAAGTGGTTCCAGAAACTCGCCTACCTGCTCGAAAGAGTTGTTCCAGTTCTGCTCATGGTGATTTGGTTTGGAATTGCTCAAAAAGAAATTATTTACATGCTTGAAAATTGCAAGCACCACACTAGGGCTCTGCTGGCATCCTCAATTCCAGAATGTTTCTATGTGCATAAAGCTCATGGCCTTAGTTCACTACTAAAGCAGAAAAAATGGTGAGAGGGAAACTCGACAGGAAGTAATCTGTCCAGATATTTATTTCTCTTTGTTTAGGACTATAAGACATATAGATCAAATGTTCAAAGCTATTAGGACAAGAGGAAAATGCCAGAATCAATGCTGAAACACAGTTTGTGCTTATCCTGAATTAATGTTTCTATACCAGTATTCCTGATCTAACTTCTTTGTTAATAGTCTTAAATGTTTTGATCTATATCTTTTGTCAGCTCCAATCCAGAAAAATCTACATCATGGATTCCCTATAGAGTCACAAGGAAAGGAATCTGCAATGCCAACAGAGATGGCTACAAGCCATACTAAGTTTGAATGACCCTCCCCTTCTTGGTAGGTAATTATTACAGAGAAATCCTTATATCACAAAACGTACCCACCATCAAAGTGAGAGCCTTCACTGCTCACCAATAGTTAAAGTGGAGGTTCTTTTTAAAGAGTAGAGAAGTTCACAGAGTAGATTCCCTTCCCTGTTACTGGCCTTTAGGGCAATTTCAATAAAAGAATGGTGGAAAGCATGAAAAGATCTAGCAACAACTCTGAGGTCTTCAGAAACAGATCTTATCATGACTGGACCATTGCTTTCCCAACTGGATTCACTGGAGATGTTAGTAGGTGGTGTGTGAAAAGGAAAGACGACATACGTCATATTAGCCACAATGCATACACACAATATATATTTGTATATTAAAAGGTTGAAACCCTATAGTAAAACAAAATTTTAAGATTTATATGCCACCCCCTTTGTTTACCAAATATATTTAAGTAAGAAACACTTTTTTTTGGGGGGGTGACATTTTTGACTTCCCGATAGAGTGGTTACTGGCAAGTCTACTGATTTCGTGTTAAACCACTAAAATAGAATAGAATAAAACAGAATAGGTAACATTTACTGAGTGTTTAATATGCCAGCCAAATACTATTCTAAGTATTTTACATGTAGGAGTACTTTTATCCTCCCAGAAGCTCTTGAGGTATGTACTATTACAATTCCACTCTACAGAGGCACCTAGAGGCTAAATACCTTCTCAAGGGCAGACAATAAATGGTGGAAGTGACGCTTTAACCCATGCAGTCTGGCTCCAGGTCATCCCAAAACAGCATACAGGTAAAAAAAAAAAAAAAACTGCTGGAGACTGTTTTATAAAATCTTGGAAGAAAAGAAAATATTTTTTTTTCCATTGAGAAAACAGAACTCTAAAAAGAAGGAATAATATCATCGTATATTAAAAAAAAAAAGAATTCAAGTAAGAAAAATAAATTGACTATAGGAAAAATCCCCAAGAATAAAACTGCTGATATAATAGAGAAAGTACAGGTTGCAGAATAGCTTTCTCTATGAATCTTTTAAAGTAAGAATGCTTGGGGGTACCTGGGTGGCTCAGTTAGTCAAGCATCCAACTCTTGATTTTGGCTCAGGTCGTGATCTCAGGGTTGTGGGATGGAGCCCCATGATGGGATCCGTGTTGGGTATGGAGCCTGCTTATGATTTTCTCTCTCCCTCTCCTCCTCCCCCTCTCCCATCTCTAAAAATAACAATAAAATAGAATAGAATAAAATAAAATAAAATAAGAATGTTTGCCATGAATACCTCTTGAACAGTCTTTATTAAGATGAATAATCCCTAAATTCTTATGAAACCGCAACTATCTAGGATTTCGCGTGGAGAAGTTGGTAGAAGATTCCTGGTGAATGTGGGGTTATAAGAGAGCATTGTAAGTGAGCCAGCCCACAGCAAATTTCCCACTTATTAACATTTCTGCCTGAGAAATAAGCCTGTTAGAACCATGATGAAAATGATACTTCCAAGGCATAAATAATAGTTTAATCACATCTTAAGATGATGATACCCTTTATAAGTACACGTTGACTGTGTGAGCTGCACTTCTGTAAAATATCCTGAAATGGCAAGACTGTTGACAAAAATACAAGACCATTAAATTGCCACAGATACCACAAAAACTTGAGAGTAGAGTTAAGACAAAGTGTTTGTTCGTCATCCTTAACTATCCATATACACAAACAATGCAAATAAGATGACTAGGGGGAAGCTGGAGTGCAATATCCATTAAGGACAGTCAATGAAGGGCTGTCTCTGATAGAAAAACAAAACAGACAGCCAGACAGAAACACCATGTTAGGGCATCAACAGTGAAGTACGAAGTACCATTTCCTTCCACAGTTACCCCTAATCACTTATTCTTATACCCTTTGCTCCTGCTCTGACCATTAGTGAGATTTAGGTCCTGCATTACCCATATCTTCTCTTTCATTGTCCTCCAGAGAACGCAGGGTGGCATGTGTGGGAGAATGTTCCTTAAATGACTATCCATGAGATGGGAATTTGTGAATCCATTGGCTTGAAGAATACTTATGCCTCCAATAAAAACTGTATTGGTATAACGCAAAAATTTCATAAAGGCAGAAATGACACAGGTTTCCTGTGATATCTCCTATAGAGTATGATGGAAACCTAAAGCTACCATCCGGTATTTGGGAAATGTTACCATGGAATCATTTTTCCTCCTATCTTTTTTAAGTAGGCAAGCATAAATCATCTTCTTGTGCTGTTTCCTTTCCTTGTCTCTTTTTTATTACAAAATTGAAAAGTATTGGACAGTATCCCAAAACACTACAGATTTCATATCTTGTTTGGGCTAATTATATCATCCAGCCTGCCAAAATGGTTTCATCAATGAGCTTGCATTGCAGGAGCTCTCCTAATCAATTCTTTGACACTTAATTAAGGACTCTGTCTGTCTTTGAGGATCTGGAGCTTGAAACAAGGAGGGGTTTCTGTGTGGGGAGGGTAGGCTGTCAGAGCTCCTGGCAAATCTAAGCCCACATCTCTTACCAGCTCTGCTGTTATGGCCAATTTGATAGTATTTTGATCTTATGGGAACACTCTCTCTAATCCTCAAGCCTCAATTTTCTTCTTGGTTACAACCATCTAAGACCTACTGGTGGTAATGGTTTCAAAACCATTGGAAGGTTTCTGACTTTTCGCAGACAGATGTACCAGGTGACATGACGGAAGTCAACTTCGAGGCCTAGAAACTAAGATGGCATCCCTTTATCTCTCATGAGGTTGAACAGAGAAGGCCTGTCAGACAGGAAAAGAAAAACTATAAGAAACAGGATAACATGAGAGGCAGTGGTTTGATCTTCAGTGGTGAAAGGCATAGTCATTATGTGAGCACAGTGCAAGAAAGGAAACATTTACACCAGGGCTGTGACTTGACTCAAAGCGGTCCCAGGGAGAACTCGGAAGTAATTATGGTAAGTTTTTGGATATCTGGTTTACTAATTTAAATAATTTACTAATTTAAATAAGCAGACATTGTTTAAAGATGACAGAATCAGATCCCCCCTGCAAATGTGTACTGAGCATCTACGGAATGTGTGACATTTTACCTGTTGCTATGGTGTCCACATACGACTTGGACCTTCTTTTCAAATGTCTTACAATCTGAATGAAGACATATTCCATATTTCCATATATACGGAAAGTGAGTCCTTACATGATGTAGAGAACCACTGACGTATGTGAGGATCAAGGCAAGGATGGAACAGAGAAGATATGGTTGGGCTGAACTGGCAAAATCTCCTCTACATCTTGCTATTAACACATGGGGAAAACTGAAGTATAAGGGAGTAGAACTACAGTTTTAAGTATATTAATGGGTTTTGCAAATAATTTCAATTATTTAAGTCCAAATGAATCACATATATGGATTTTAAATTTTTAAAAAATCTAAAAGGATTAGAATTTTAAAGAATTATAAAAAAATAAAAGTGTGTTTAGAGCAAATAATAATCATATCTTAGAACTGTATACATCCTTAACAAACCTAACCCACTGGAGAATTCAAATGTGGACTTTTTTATAGAATCTAGTCTGATTGCAAAGAAATATTTCTCTTTGTTTAATATATCTCAGATTTTTCTTTATGCTTATATTTTTAGTGAACATGCTTTTTAAAGCCACTTCCTGTATAACAGCTGATTTAATCAATGATGCTAGATTTCAATGAGAAAATTATTTGAAAACACTAAAGAACTTTGTAGCAAGTTTTAGGGGGTCCTCATGAATCTAGTACTTCTCCTTTTATAATTGAAGTTAAATAATTTGTCATGTGATTCCTTGTCTCATATACTTCAAGCCTATTAGACTAGAGGTTCTGTGGAGGTAGGGACAGTGTCCATCGTCTTTAAGCCTTGTCTTAACACTTCGCACATTTTTACCTTCACAATTATAAGTACTCAATAATTATTAATCAATGAATAAAAACACTATATCAATTGTTTTATAAATACTATACATATAGGAAAGACCATGATTATGAATAGGGGTGATAGCAAAGATTGAAAATACCAGAAAATGGATTTTCTCTTTTCTAACATAACCAAACCAACCAAGAAATGTCTCCATATTCATTGAAGGAAGAGTCATCAAATTGGAATTGGATTAGAATCAATGACTGAGATGCTTTTCACTGTGTATACCACCAATGATATAAATGCACATTTTCTGGGGGCACTTTATAAAAAATTAGTCTTCATTTCATAGCATATTCTTTAAGAGAAGAGCCTATATTTCTATTCCCTTGGTTAAATCTTAGCTCACCACTCTTTGTGAGTCTTTTTACCCTAATCTGTTCTACCCTGCACATGATCCAGGAAAACAAAACTTTGTATTGGAAAATGGAAATCACATGACTTTGTTCATAACACTATTGATAGTAAGGAAAAAGGCAGTCTAGAAGTTGTTCTAGCTATGATTTTAAATTTTCCAAAAGAAACCAGGGAGGAATGAAATAAGAAGAGGATTGCCTTTTTTTTTTTTTTAAAGGTACCAGATTAGGAAAATTAAATGCTAAGAAAAGGTCAAAAGGTCAAAGTTGAATGTAGGATTGACCCAGGTTTCCACTGACATATTTATTAGTTTTAGACCAAGTTTATACTTTTTCTCTTATAGTTGGGACTTCATGACTGGAATTACTTTTAAAGTTACTATCTTGGTCTCCTTCACTTTGATAGCTGCTTTCCATTTTAGATTTCTATCCCATTTTGGAAAGTCAGCTGACACAGAAGTCACTTGACCCTTCTCCCTGCCTCCCTCTCTCTGCTGAATAGAGAATTACAGAGGATGCATGGGTAGTACATAACTGTGCTACCATATAAATATTAGATCTAAGGAATAGCAGAAGAGGCACAGGCAGAGAATTGAGATCCTATGTGGCTAAATATTTATCGCTATTGTCAATTTTTTCAATTATGTAAAAGTTTCCAGAGCATCCTATGATGCTAATTTCAAAATACAACATTTGCTGTGAGGTTTTAGATATAAACTAAACTCAACAAGCAAGTCCATTAAAGATTGTTAAGTACGATATACCATGAGGGATGGTTTGTTAAGGTGAGTGACTTGGGGAAAAAAAAAAATTCAATGACAGCTAAGAATACAAAAACATAAGAGCCGATTCAATATTATTCAGCAATATGTCACTCTTCAACTGTTTCTGGTTCTCATAACAATGCTGGAAAACATACTCTCAAAAAGCTTCATATTTACCCTTAAGAAAATACTCAAACATTTCCCATTTGTACTTATTTTTTGTGTGGTCGGGGGAGAGGGGGAAGCGGGGAGTCCATTTATTTCTTCCTAGAGACTATGATTTCAAATTTCAATTAAAATGGAATGAGCAGCACGATTATCACTATAGAGCAGGCTGTGGGTAGCAGGAATAGGCCTCCTTTCATTGCTATGGCAACTGGACTGCATTGTCACGGCTACCTTGGCGCTACATGTAATTGTCAGTGTGTGAGCTCAACTGATAATACCCAATCAATACCCCATAAGCTGCAAACCACATTTTGAGCCTGAAAGAAAACCTCGAGAAAGAGAGGTGATTTATTATTATTTTTATAATTGTGGTCTGAGACAGAATCAGGCTATTGTCACCACCTGTAAGTTTTGCTAGAATGGAAGGGAAACAAATTCGTATTGTACTACTAGGACTAAATACGTCATAGTCTTAGGGAGAAAAAGCCTCAACTAGCCAAGGGCACTGAATGAACATGAAACAAAATAGAATGCATTGGCAGTTCTGGCTGGGGACTTGGGAGAACCACTGGGTCTCTTCCTGAAGGGCATTGCCATGCAGGAGTTAGAATAAATTCTCTGAGATGGGAGGGGTGGGGGGCGGTTTCAGCAAATAGAGTATGTGTGCACAGTGCTCTCTGGGTATCCTCTTCACCACAGCCAAGCTGCCAGCTGTTTGCAGCCATCAAATAGAAGAATCCAATGCAGACATCAATTTCAGTCGGGGATGCACAAATAGCAAACACCAAGAGGACCAGACTCCTGTGTTTTCCACCCAGTCTAGCCCTTCTTTCCAAATCCTTAAGGGGATGATTCTCAGACAAGCTCTACATGAGAACCACTTGGAGGTTTTGTTAAAATTCAAATTGCTAGGCCCCTCCCTCAGAGTCTCTGACTCAGTAGGCCTGAGATGGGGCCTGAGATTTCGCTAATACTGGTGGTTCTGGGACCGTACTTTCAGAACTATGGCCTCCACTAATTTTGGCAGACATCTCTCATAACAATATAATAGTAATCTTTTTCCAAATAAGGTAACAATGTAACTCAAATCTATACATTTGAGAATAAGAAAAGCAGTGAAATAGTTGTACTGACTCTACAATCTTTATAAGCTTGGTCATGTATTACATTCTTACTCCCAAGAAAGACCAGGAAGGATTTTTTTTTTCCTTTCTTGCCTTTTGTATATGTCTCATCTAGGAACCTGAGACATAATGAACATCTTTCAAGATAAGTCAAGGATGAACAGCATCAGGTATGCCAGAGTAAAACTTAACTGAAGTCATTGAAAAATACATCCTCCAGGTATGAAGACAGGCTTGAGAAGTGAGAGAGAAGTGAAAGAAACCCCATAGGTAGGACTCTTGACCTGGTAACTCTTATCGCTGTCTTTACTTTGAAAGTAGCTGTTAAGAGAAAGCCTTCCTTTCTGTACAGGGTAAGCCGAAGGAACTGGAAGATGGGTGCTAGAAGGTTTCTTCATTGAGGAAAAACACTGAGTGGTAAGAAATTTCTGAAGCAGACTGGGCCTGGACAAAGACAACTGATTTGGCAGAAAGCTGCTGACTTAATGATAGTCACAGCACAGAAAGAAGTCATTTTATGTCTTGATATTCAGTGTATGGTGTGGGCAAAACGTGTATTTTTTTTTTTTAATTTTATTCTTAAGAAATCTCTACACACTGTGTGAGGCTCGAACTCACAACACAAGACCAGAGTTGCATGCTCTACAGACTGAGCCAGACAGGTACCCCAAAGTATGTATGTTTTGGAGAGATGCTGATAAAGGACATGAACTTGAATGAGTACATATCCATAAGAGACTATGTTATCACAGGGCCCTTCTGGTATCTTTGCTATAATCCCAAAGGACAAACTATGAGAGCATATTTGAATCATGTTTCATCTAATCAGATTTACTCCTGATCTGATACATGGGGAAAAACCATGGGTGTGTTTCAAAGAATAGTGACAAATTAGTGACAAAACCTACAACTCAATCAACGTGCTAGACAACAATTTTATGAAAGTTAATGTTATTTTTCCATTCCTTTAAAATGTCTATTCTGGGACATCTGGGTAGCTCAGTCAGTTAAGCATCCCATTCTTAATTTCAGCTCATATCATGATCTCAGGGTCATAGGTCAGAGCCTTGCCGGGGCTCAGAGGTGGATGTGGAGCCTGCTTAAGATTCTCTCTCACTCTTCCTTGGTCCCTCCCCACCTCACACAAGGCACTCTCTCTCTTGAAAAAAAAAAAAAAAAAAAAAAATTCTGCCCCATATTGTCTCAGAAAATGTACAGCAATTAACAATAACAGTGATTAAAATAGAATTTCAACCTTCCCAATAGTAAGCTAATGAAATGGTACTTAGAAAAATCATTCAAGGGGTACCTGGGTGGTTCAGTCCGTTAAGCATCTGCCTTCTGCTTGGGTCATGATCTCAGGATACTGGAGTGGGGGGGGTGCTCAGTGGGGAGTCTGCTTTTCCCTCTCCTTCTGTCCTTCCTCTCTCCCCACCACTCATGCTCCCTTTCTCTCTTATGCTCCCTCTATCAAAGAAATAAAATCTTTAAAAAAAATAATTTAAAATATCATTCAATGAAGAAAAGAAAAGAAAGACTCACTAAAGACACCTAAGGTTTACAAAATGAACCCAGCATTTAACCATAGCTGGTCATGACAGCAATTTTTTTTTTCCCTTTAATCTTATCTAAGTATTGTAACAGAACGGTATTTCCCAAAATGTGGTCCTGGGCCAATGGCAACCATTTCACCTGGGAACTTGTTAGAAACCCACACTCTCCTGCCCTGCGGACATACACTGCATCACTAACTGGCCAAGGGACCCCACAATGCAGGCTGTACCAAGCCCACCCTGTGATGCTGATATACTGAGCTCAGAACCACTTGTACAGCATGCCTCTCTCTTTGTCCTGATTTTCAATTACTGGCTTTGTATGACACATTCCACACAGCAGTCCAACAACCTTTTTTTTTTTTTCTCACATAGTTTCTAGAAATGATAGGCTAGTCTTTAAACTTATTAGTGATACACAGTAAAGAAGATCGCTGTCATCCTTTATCTTATCTTTTATTATGATCTTCGTCTCTGTTCACACTCAATTCAATCTTGATATGCTTAAAGAATCAAGAATAACAATGATAAAAAGCCCATTTACCACAAACTTGAAAGCAAACAGCTAACTATACTATTTTCCTCTTATTTTTGTTGTTACAATTTAGCAATTTAAGATCCAAGTTTTTTTTTTTCCCAGAATTCTCCCTCTCCTCAAATGCTACAAGATCACCTTTCAAATGTAAATGTAACAGAAGGGAAAAACACCTGTGAGAGCTTCTTTTCCCCAGTGAAAAAATTTGCTCATAGATTAGGTTTAAATAATCCTTCAGAAACCTTAGATTGTAGTGTAGGGTACTTAGGCTGTTTTAGAAGACATCATGGCCCCCCATATTCATTAAAATTAATTTGTGCATTTTACGACACAAAAACTTATCAAAGCATCTTAACTGTGAAACTAACTAAATAAATATCCCCAGCAGTCCCCACATTTAAAGAGATTATTTATTTTCTCTGAGGGTTGATAAAAGTTCTGATGGCACATTTTCTAATTTTAAAACCATTTTCATTTCACACTTCTGAAAAACTTGAAGTCAGGAGTGAGCTGGTGGGTCTGTTTGAAGTGTGATTCACACTTTATGCTCTCTTCCCTAACAGCTCATGAATATTTATAAAGCTAACCAGACTTCAGGTTTTAAACATTCCAAAGAAAGGGACTATTTTAGAGGATAATAAATAAATGCACTGTAGTTAAGTAGCACTTTCTGTCCAAAATATCCATCCTGTTTACAAATTTTAACTCACAATTTCCAAAGATAAAATAATAGAGAAGTCATCCTTATCTTTATCTTATCCTACAAAACTCTTCATAAAAAATATTTTTTTCTCTAGAGCTATATCCATAGTAACCCTCCTTTTGTCAGGTCTATAATATTCCCTATCTCATTTAGTGATTCATTCATTCATTTCTCTGCCAGCCCATCCATCCATCTGCCCATCTAACAGTGCGTCCATCAGTGAGTCAACAAACAGCATACAGGAACCCATTTCTCAACACAGAGAAAGCCAATGATGGACCAATGGGATACAAAGAGAGTACCCCAACTTTTTCAGTCAACTCACCTAAGTGAACAAGTTATTATATCAACATGAAAAGTGCCACAATTGATAGATGGAATAATAAAGAAGCAAGTATTCATCTTTTTTAAGACATGTTTTAAAAAAGGCACTCTAAAGGCAGTGGTGTTTAAATTCACATGAAAGGCTAGGATGGAGTTCAGTAGGTTTATGGGGCAGAAAAAGCAATTCAGTACAAAGAAGCAGCATGAGCATGAGTTTCAGAAGACTGGAGGAGAACAACCTATTCAGGGAACCAAATAACCAGCATGGCAGGAGTGCCTGTTTACGTGGCAAGATGGTGGTACCCAAGACTGAACTAACAAGCAAGGGGCAGAGAGGAAAGGGTCTGGCACCCCAGGCTAAGGAGTTGGGCTCAGGGTATAGTTGAGGGACTGTGAACCCAACACCATGGGCTGTGAACCCAACATGAACCCACATGAACACCATGTGAACCCAACATCTAGGGTTCCTGTGGGAAAACTAGAGAGTATGTCTCTTGAGAAGGCATTCTAATTCAGTTTATTTAAAGCATCATGCAAGCTCAGGAAAGAACACTTCCAGGTTCAGATTCAGTGCCTCTTTCTGATTCCTCAAGCTATCTCGAAACCGGGGGGGGGGGGGGGGGGGGGGATTAAGGGAGTCATATTATCAGATTTGCATTTGGCGGGATGGACGACAGATTCTAGTGCAGTGAGGCAGAAGGCAAAAGTATCAATTAAGAACTGCTCTACCAGTGCAGTTTCTGTTAATATGTTTATTCATTCATTCAACTGATATCACTAAGTACTTCAAATGTGCAAAGCCCTGAGCTAAGCTCAGAATCAAGTCATGTAATTGTCTTCATGGGAAGTCCACTGGGCTACTTTCTGTTTGGTTGTTTTTATTTTTGTCTTTCTCTAGTTAGTAAACTTTTCAAAGACAGCAACAGCACCTCTTTTAAATGTAATCATATGCTTGCCTAGAGTGCTACTACAGTGTTGTGCGTGCTCTGTGCATGCCACAAATGTGTGCTGATGACATTCAGTTTCACGACTACAACATTGTTTTGTAACTTAGCCAGGAAACAGAGAAGTGCTGTGATTTAAACACGCCATCCCACTTCCTCACTGCCAACAACACAGCCCAGAAGCCAAAACTCTGGGCTTGGGAATCAGATGGCTTGGAAAATTCTGGGACTCAATTATAGGCAGTGCTGACTCCTACACTTTTCAAGTATGCAAGTCATGCATCAGAGTGATGTAATATCACACGGTCCTCTCAGTATCCCTCTGTTAGAGATACGTTTCTTTTTTTTTTTTTCAAGTGAGAAAATACACAAATTTACCACTTCCTCAAGGAGAAGTCTACAGAGCTTACTATTCATATTCATATTCAACAGAATATAAAAGACATACAGTGGATTCTTTTCTAGTTTATAAATTATCCTCTTAAAAGAACTGGTGATCTTACCTAATCAAGCACAGCTTCAAGTGAATTCCTGCTCTTGTTTTTTACCCAACACGGGTCTTGTTGTGCCCAGATCGTGTGCTGTGGTTTCTCTGCTTTACCCCAGCTCCTTTGTAAAAAGCTGAATTCTAAGTTATTTTAGTTACGCATGTATCTAAAATTTGTTTCTTCTCTCCTTCCACATTGTACGTTTCTCAACTGCTTCTCCTCCTTCCTCCGAATCTTGGCAAACCAGATTAACAACCTGTATCATTCTTACCTTTTTCTATTATTATCTTGTTTCCTCACTTAACAATGCATTCTGGAAATTACTCTAAATCATATGGCGTAGATCAAGACAGATTAAGTTCATCCTCGTAAATGACTGCTTAACAGCCCCTGATACGGATTTATTATAATTTACTCAACAGTTCCATTTCCCTATTTGTGAACATTTACTTAGCATTTCCTCTCTTTTTTTAACTACTATTAAAAAAAAAAGTTACAACGAAATCCTTGAGAATACAAAGAATCCATACTTTGATACTGAGATTTTTATTTCTATGAAGTAGATTCTCATATTTGTATTACTGAGTCAAAGAGTATATGTATCTTAATTTCAACAGACATTTCCATGCAAAAGTTGATCTTTATTTTTAAAAAATCTAAACAGGTCAATTTTTTTCTTAAACAGCAGTAGGAACCAGCACACTTAAATTGTATCCATCGATTAAATATAAAGTGGTATCTCATTGTTCCTTAAATTTGCAGTTATTTGATCACTAAGATTAGAAATTTTTTCATAGATTTAAGGCCTACCAGAATGCTTTCTTATGTGAATTGTTTTTTGTTGTTGTTTTTTCTTATCAATCATGCATTCCTCTACTGGGTTGTTTTCTTAGTTTTCAATTTACAAAAATTCTATGTATAATCCATCTTCATTCATTTGTTTGTGAGAACAGAATTAGTATCACCCCTCTCCTCATAAAAGAATTCTAATGCTGGGGAATCTGGGTGGCTGAGTCAGGTAAATGCCTGACTCTTGATTTAACCTCAGGTCATGATCTCAGGGTCATGAGACCAAGCCCTGTGTCAGACTCTGGGTTCAGTGCAGAGTCTGCTTGAGATTCTCTCCCTCTGCCCCCACTCCTCTCTCAAATAAGTAAAATCATAAAAAAGAAAAAAAAGAAGAACTCTAATGTTAAGGTTAAAGTATCCCCAAATTAAAGAAACAAATACAACAAAAACAAACTGTATTAGCCAGCCTCCTTTTCAGCTGGGATAGACACAGTTATGGCAAAGGAATATAAAAGAACATCACAGGGTGAGACTTTCAGGTAGCTTCTTTCAAAAGATGCAAATTCAGCTGGTACGTTACGTTTTCAGGCTTCCTATTTTCCTTCCAGTAATTTGGACCTGATACTGAAGGGGAAATAACCTTCTAAGTGAACATGAGATGATGAATGTGAAGATGTAAGGTCGTCGTCAAGGACACTTGGGATTACTGAAAGGGATTACTGCATGAGCTCTGGCTTGCTTACTCTCTGACTTCCTGACATGACAAAACTGTACATTACAAAAATGTACACATCTTCAGTTACAACTGCTGGCAATCCTAATGAATATATTTAATGAAAACATTCTCAAATATACCATTTACATGTTGAAATGCCAATATATCTTTTACTATATATTTGTTTCCTTAAAAATATGTATGTTGAGGAGGGGACTGGAAGAGATTATGCTGAGTGAAATAAGTCAAGCAGAGAGAGTCAATTATCATATGGTTTCACTTATTTGTGGAGCATAACAAATAGCATGGAGGACAAGGGGAGATGGAGAGGAGAAGGGAGTTGAGGGAAATTGGAAGGGGAGGTGAACCATGAGAGACTATGGACTCTGAAAAAAGATCTGAGAATTTTGAAGGGGTGGGGGGTGGGAGGTTGGGGGCACCAGGTGGTGGGTATTGTAGAGGGCACGGATTGCATGTAGCACTGGGTGTGGTGCAAAAATAATGAATATTGTTATGCTGGAAAAATAAAAAAAATTATTAAAAAAATATGTATGTTGACTATTTTCATTTTATATTATAGTATCTGGGATTCCTCTTTTGGTTAGAAATGTTTAATCAATCACTAGGTTGTGCGTATAGTCCAAATTATCTTCCAATATTTTTGGTGCTTCTGTTTTGTTTTGTTTTGTCTTAATCTTTAAGTCTTTAATTCATTTGCAACTCATTTTGTTATAAAGTAAGAAAGATACCCAACATTATATTCGTCCATATGGATGGCAGGTTGTCCTTCTATCATTTGTCAAATAAACACTTTCCATCTCTCCACTAAGTTGTGATAATAATTAAATTCCCATTTATGCTGGGGACTGTTTTTTCTCTTCCTTTAATCTGTTTGCCCATTCCTATGCCAGGACATGCATTATTTTTTATTGTGATGGTTTTATATTGGAATTATAAAGTATAGTCCTTCCTCAAAATCTTCTTTCTTATACTCCTTTTGTCTAGTCTCGGACATTAATTCTTTCATATAAAGTTTAGCGTTACTCTGGGCCATGGAAAAAAGTCACCAGCAAGAGACTTTACTTAGAATTGCAGTGGAGTCACTGAGTATGAAATCATTCCATCCGAGGCCTTAGCCCCTCTGTCATCTGGCCATATTGTTTATTTATTTCTATCTTGTTAGCTATCCCAAGGTATTTAAGACTTTTCTACTGTGAACTGTCCGTAGCTAGTTGTCTAACAAAAGTAACAAATAGGGGCTCCTGGGTGGCTCAATGGGTTAAGCCTCCGCCTTCGGCTCAGGTCATGATCTCAGGGTCCTGGGATCGAGCCCCACGTCGGGCTCTCTGCTCAGCAAAGACCCTGCTTCCCTCTCTCTCTCTTCCTGCCTCTCTGCCTACTTGTGATCTCCCTCTCTCTGTCAAATAAATAAAATCTTTAAAAAAAAAAAGTAACAAATACCTTTTGTTCTTTCTTTCCTCTTGTCTCCCTTCCCTCCTTCCTTTTTCCTTCCCTCTTTTCTCTCTTTCTGGTAGAGATATTCAACATTGTTAGATGTAAATGCAATACGATGAAGAAAAGATAAACTGATCAGAAAAAATATGAGGGGAAAAATGTATCATTTTACTAACACCTTGAGGGCTATCATTTCTCTCTTCACTCTACAGATAAAGGCAACCGAAGCTCAAAGACAGGGCCTGGACGCAAGCCTGGGGCCGCGTGCCTCTGGAGCTGTTGCCTTGTCTCTAGCACGTAATTGCTGCTCTACGGTGATTTTCCCCAAATAATTCTTCATTTAATATTTGCTTTTTATGTATAAGCATTAAGAATAATTAACTCAAATGTTAAAGTTATAAAGATATTTTTACATATGCTCCCATTGATAAGAGAGGTCTTCCCTATGTTTACCATGCCATATTTAGAATGTGTCCTCTCATTTTTTAGGATTGTTGCAATATTAATTGAAACATTTCTTCCTAGTTTTAGATGTACTTAGATAAATACAGTTACCTTCCTTTTACTCTTAAAGGTTACAACTGCCCATAGCAGAGCCTGTTGGATTTTACCCCAATTAGGAATTATTCTCTTGATGAATAAATAAAAGTAAATAAGGCCTTATTTCGCTAAGCATGATACCCTCTAGTTCCATCCATGTCGTCGCAAATGGCAAGATTTCATTTCTTTTGATGGCTGCATAGTATTCCATTGTGTATATATACCACATAATCGGAGAAAGACAACTATCATATGATCTCCCTAATATGAGGGATAGGAGATGCAACATGGGGGGTTAAGGGGGTAGGAGAAGAGTAAATGAAACAAGATGAAATTGGGAGGGAGACAATCCATAAGTGACTCTTAATCTCATAAAACAAACTGAGGGTTGATGGGGGGAGGGGGGTTGGGAGGGGGGTGGGATTATGGACACTGGGGAGGGTATGTGCTATGGTGAGTGCTGTGAAGTGTGTAAACCTGGTGATTCACAGACCTGTACCCCTGGGGATAAAAATATATTATATGTTTATAAAAAATAAAATTAATAAAAATTTAAAAAAAAAGTAAATAAGGCCAAAAACAAAAACAAAAATAACCCACAAAGAATTTCTCCAAAGAACAGAAACTCAAAACTCGGACGCAGGGTTATTTCTCAGGCTCTAATTTTGTTTCCATATATTTTCAACAACAGCCAAAGGAGGGAAGATAGAAGAGTAGAAAGTCCGACATATCTGTCCAGGTATGCATTTAGAAGCTCTGTCTACCTTTAACTATAAGATGAGTTCTTATGGGTACCCACTCACCCCTGCTATAATCTATAGGGAGGAGGGTGATGTCCACATGACATCATTATGCATGATATATTGAGACAGTTACAGAAGTGACTGTGTACCCATGTTTAGACATGGGACTTTCAGGAACTTTGGGTTTGTTAAGTGCAAGAAAATGGAAGCAGACTTTGGTGAGAGGTAAAAAAGAAATTAAAATGATTTCTCATTCCAACGACTTCATACAACTACTGCTCTAATAACTTCCTCTGACTTTGGTCCAATTCCCCCTTGTTCCAAGAGGAAGGGAGAGAATTTGGGGTATAGTACTCTCAAGGAAGGTGGGAGATTAAATGTGCATCATGTCCTTCCCTCTACCCACCCTTTCTTCAATGGAGAGCAAAATAAAGAGCTTGTGTAAAGGTTTAATTAAGGTCAGAATTAAAACATGGATCCTGCTTCTGTGCCTGGGGGAAGTCAGTGCCTGTGTTTTGAAGTCTAATTTCAAGGGTAGAGTGGAACCTTGTAGAGTGGGTTTTTCCTACTAATTGGGCCCTAAGTGAGGAGCCTATGTGTTTAAACTTCTCCTGAAAGGGTTATTTGCATTCCCCTCCTCCTCAGAAACATACTTTGATGGAGAAATAATCCTTCTCTTGAAAAGTATTATTTTGAGATTTGACAGTCCTTCCTTTGTGACAGGGCCAGACTAGTGATCCAGGGAGCCACTGATTAATGTCCCAAACTCAAGATGTTATGTCCACTGAGGCATCAAGAAAGCATAGTCATCTCTTGAAATTGTGACTACCTCAAATTCCTGTAGGGACTATATCACACAGAACATAAATTCTTTTGAGATATCTGGAATGACTAAAACAGCTAGACTCTAAAAATGGAGAAACAAATGCATAGATACAGGGAAAATCTGGAGTGGGATAAAGGCAGGGCTTCTTTTTTATTTTAATTTTATTTATTTATCTGACAGAGAGAGAGAGAGAGAGATCACAAGTAGGCAGAGAGGCAGGCAGAGAGAGGAGGAAGCAGGCTCACTGCTGAGCAGAGAGCCCGATGCGGGGCTCGATCCCAGGACCCTGAGATCATGACCTGAGCCGAAGGCAGAGGCTTAACCCACTGAGCCACCCAGGTGCCCCAAGGCAGGGCTTCTTGCTAAAACTTTCCTCCACCAAAAAAAAAAAAAAAGAAAAAGAAAATCCAGGTGGTACATTCTCTTCATACCTTTGCCCATGCTTTCAGTGATAGAGAATGATGTTTCTACCCCTTTAAGGCTCAGCTCACATTTCAACACCTCCATGAATACCTATCTACCCCAGTTTCCAGATATCTCATTCTTTGCTGCATACCTGCAAGACATATTATAGATAGCACCCATTTGACATAAATATGTCAATATGAATGGTTACTTTACTCAGAATTCTGAAATTACAAGAAAACTAGAGGACCAACTTTAATCCCTCATTTTCATGTAAAAAAACCTCACTTCTTGGAGGTGTGAAATAATTTGTTTAAGTCACACTGGCAACTCTTTTTTTTTTTTTTAAGATTTATTTATTTATTTTAGAGAGAGAAGTGCAGGGGGTAAGACAAGAGGGAGTGGGAGAATTCAAGCAGGTTCCCCGACGAGCATAGAACTCAACATGGGGCTCGATCTCATGACCCTGAGATCATGACCTGAGCTGAAATCAAGAGTCAGATGCTTAACCGACTGAGCCATCCAAGTGCCCCAACACTGACAACTCCTAACTGGTATCTCTTTTCCCCATCCATACTGCAAGATCCTAGAAGGCAAAAGAAAGGTCTTACACTTCTTTGCATCTGTGTGTGTTCCAGCCCAATGACTTCCATATAATAGATGGTCAATAAGGATGGTTTGATTGAAGGATTAATATTAAGCTTGTAGTAAATTTAATTTAACCCAGTGCATCCAAAAAATATCTAATCAATATGTAGTATAAAAGTGCTGTGCGATGTGAAGAACACAACTATTGTCAGAAAGCTTACAATCTTGCATAATAGATATGACATGCCAGCTTATGCCTACCCCAGCTCGAGTCACAGATGACTTATATACATTTAGGACTAGTTTCTACTAGTTATCAAGCCAATTCTAACCAAAGAGGGGTGTATTCTTAAATCTCAGTCTTAGCAGTTGGCAGACCAAGCAGGACTGTATTTTGGGACATTCCATGTGTCCTCCCTATCACTGTTTCCTTACCTGGACCTTAAGTTTCTTTCTGGGACTGGAGCCTCCCATGTAACCCACAATGGTTAGATGAAGCCCTGAAAAAATTCTTTTCAATCTCCACCACTTCAAAGTAGGTTTGCAAACAACAGGAACCCATTCAGTGAGTAATGAGCATTCAGAATAAAATTTCAGGAACAAAATTCCAGGGTATAGGAAGAGATCTATAGGTCATAAAGATAGACTAACTTGAAAAGTGTCTGGGCCACACTTTTTCCAGACCCAAGTGAGACAGAAGTGACAAAGGATAAGGATAATCAATTCTGAGACAAGGAAAGGTGAAAGAAAGACTACACAGAAATACTTTGATAATTTCCGTATAAGAAGGGGCTGTTAAGTGATGGGGACTGGTTAGGTATATAGACAGTAAAGGAAATGGAAAATCCTTACACAAATTACTATGGGAATTGGGTAATAAGCTATTAAGGCTATAAAAACACTAATGAAAGAAGTGTTGAAGTGCACTGAGATGCCACATAAGATCATGACTTTCTCAATTGATGAAGGTGGTGCATTCCAACTGTGGCCAAGGCAGAGTGACACGGGTTGAAGGACTGAGATGGAATGCAGGGTTTCAATGAGAACTTACAGCCCCAGTGAATAGGATGCAGGCTTTGAGAGGCAGAGAGTAAAGACAGACCACTGCAAAGGGAAGTGATGAAGTGGGAACTAGAGTGCCTGGAGTGAGGCCACTGACATGGCGGACGTGGAGGAACCTTTATGCTTTGAAAGTGCCATCTGCATGAAATCTGATATTTCTGAGTACGCTTGCCAAAGATAGAGCGTCAAGGTCAAGGAGCCAAAGTACCAATGCCACAGGTGGAGAAGAGACATGTATTCCTGAAAATGTCCTTTAGAGCAAGAGCACACATGTCAAAGGGTCAATAACAATTTTCACTCCTCTGGACTAAAACAAACAAACAACTCAACTAAGTTAAAAGAAAAAAAAAAGAGCATTTTTCAACACACACACAAGATGGGATTCAACCTTACTTTCTCAATTATCAAATTCAAAATACCAAAGCCATTAATTCCGAAAATTTTCCATTTTCTACAGATGAACTTTGGTGTGACTCACAATAAACTCTTTGGGAAATCTGCCCATTGTAATCAATGCAGCAACAAGAGTGAAGAGGAAAAGAAGGAATGGATCAGGATGGATGTGTCAGTGATTAAATTAGGTTTGACCCTCAAACTGAGAATGACTCAGCTTGATGAAAGACCATTTATACTACCTCTTAACTGTTCCACATTTCTAAGCAATTTTTTTCCTTCCCCCTACAAGGAAGAGGCTTTCAGAACAATACAGTATCAGTAACATATCCCTTGAATTCTTTCCAGATATTCTTTCCACAAGGAACAACTGCAAAATCACATATGATCCCAAAAAGCAAGAAGTAAACCTGTATTGAAATTAAAGACAGTCAAAAAAAAAAAAACAGAAACAAAACTGTAGAAGGGCATGCGTTTTTAATATTGGAGCATGGAGAACATTCTCTCCCTGATCCCCAGTTGAATTGCAACGGCCATTTGTAAATCATTTTTAATTGTCTTATTAAGCAGCTTAGAGTGCAGCAATCAAAAGCTTGTGGCGATGTGAGACCTGGCACAGCCATCAGGCACGGATCAGCAGTCAGGATAATAGAAGATGCAGGATTATATAACCAGTGATGGTCAGCAGGGAAGGTGATTTGGAGAGAAAGTGGTACATGGTTGGTTCTGAAGAGATGCTGATCTCACACAATATGAAACCTGACAGTATTGTTCCAGGGGATGGAAAACCCCCTCCCCACACATGCACTGAGAAAAGCCAAGTGCCAAAAGCAGTGATCTCTTTTCAAGGAGAAATTTCTCATGCAGTGTTGTGACTCATGACATAAAGGGTATTTGCAAAACAGGCCCCAAAGTTTGGAGGAGGGAAGGAGGGAAGAAGAGAAAGAGGTAGGGAGAGAGGAGGATAAAGTGTGTGTGTGGGTGTGTGTGTGTGTGTAAATTCCCTGACACTAGACCAGGAAGTTGCATTCTTGCTTTAAAGAGAACATACAAAAGTGCATGAGAATTGAATCTTTCTTTGAGACAAAATGCAATTGTAATTCCGTGAAGACAACTTTCTGAGGTGAGTGCGCCATGTCACAACTTTGTGATTCACAGTTATGACATCTTTAGACTCAAAATAGATCAAAGATTCTTTCTCATTCCTCTACAGACATAATTGTTCTACACTGACCTAAAGCATCCCATGAAAAAGCAGCAAACTTCTGAATTAATTATTATGCCACTTCAGGCAGTAGCAAGAGCCAACAGTCTGTGGTCATCTGAAGAGAGGCTAGCAAACACATGCTGAGCTCCTAACAGAGGGATCCAATGAAATATGCTATTCTTCATAAACCACTTCTTTTTTTTTTTTAAAGATTTTATTTATTTATTTGTCATAGAGAGAGAGAGAGCAAGCACAGGCAGACAGAGTGGCAGGCAGAGGCAGAGGGAGAAGCAGGCTCCCTGCCAAGCAAGGAGCCTGATGTGGGACTCGATCCCAGGACGCCGGGATCATGACCTGAGCCGAATGCAGCTGCTTAACCAACTGAGCCACCCAGGCGTCCCAATAAACCACGTCTTACTATACAATAACAATTTGCAACTCAACCACCAAGACTTTGGCCAAAAATGAGGAACATTCAGAGAAAGAATTTACGTATTAATGGCAATGCATTTGTAAGCGCAGTAAGAGAAATCTGTTTTAATAGAACATTAGTGGGGGAAAATGTCTGGTCTCCTGGATTTATAGTTCCCAAATTATGTTCTGCAACATAAATAATACATGGTTTTGATTTTTCTGTCTTGATTTCCTAGCCATAGGCAAAAATATTTTAAGTATTTTTTTTTCATACACACTTGGCCTTATCCAGAGAAAGAAACCATAAAAATTTCAGTAAGGACAGTATTGGTGAAATGCAACAGTCTTAGAAAAGTCAGTATTATTATGAATTTTTCTGAATAATGACTCACTAATTTCTTTTAGCTTGAGATTCTGAAATAAATTTAATTAAACATATAATATAAATAATCTCATTGATAAGAAATAAGCATGGATAAGGGAGAAAAATGAGAAGAATTTCTCATATGGGCATTCTTTCTCATTTCCATAAGGGATAGCCTCTTTTCCAAATACTACTCTCTAGGTTTGACCTTGGGCGTAGCATTTCAGACACATTTGGTAAAATACCCTCTAAGTTTCTCCCTAGAAATTATGAAGATTCCACAAAAAGTCATATTCAATAACTTTTCTAAAAGTGAGTCAATTAATAAGGTAGAATTTAAATGACTTAACCAGACACATAAACTAAAATAATTAAATATTTACGTTTACAATAAAAAATAGAGAAAACATAAAAGGATATATATGAGCACGGATGTTGCATTTTTATTGTTAGGAATTGTCCAGGTCCTGCTTGAGAGCCCAAAAAGATCTTAGCTTGTTGACTATAGGCTAGGTATAGCATCCTTAATCCTGGTCTGGCTTTATAGAGGTATATATCTTCACTAAAGGTCCTAAGACTATGTAGTTAGAGTAGACATATAAATTATAGTTGAGAGGTATAGCTTAGAAAAGAAAAAGTGATGACTGACAGATCTAAAGTGTGATGTAAGGTATCACACAGAAAATTTAGTCATAAGAATAGTAACCAGAAAAATCAGAAGTAAACTGAAGGAAGTAGAGAGCTAGTCAGGTCAGTAAGTTGTTTAGGACTATGCTGAGAGCAATGGGTAGGTTCAAGGGGAGTATTTTATGTAGTGCTGGCTGAATAGGTCCAGAATGTCTTAACAGTTTAAAGGAGCTACCGAGGACCAGACAAGGATAGCAGCATTGCTCTTGCTGCTACTGTTGCTATTAATATTTTATATTATAACAATTATTTTTAGGTGAAGAGTACTCCTTAAAAGGATGGGAAAGGGGCATGATTTTATCCTCATTTTGCCATTTTATTTGGTTCATTTAATAAAAGAAATTGATTTGGCAGACCTAATTTTATAATTAAAAAGCTTATCATGGCTTTCTATAATGAGTTAAATAAACACACAATAATTCACTTACAATACTTAACATAGCTCATACCAGGGGTGTCTGCTTACTAAATTAAATAATATGGGGGAATGAGGAAGATGCCATTTAAAATAGGGGTGAAGAGAATATACCAAGGACAAGAAGGAATTCATAGAGGACAAGTCATCATTGTATTTTTTATACTGGTGCCGGGTCAGGAAGTTAGCTATTTGCAACTCCCCTTGGAGAGAAAACATGGTGTCAAGTGACTTCATTCAATGGTGTTCCCTTGAGTTTTGGCTCATCTCTCTTGAGAAAGCAAGTAAATAATCTATTTGAAATTAAAAGACACCAGATTGAAATTAAAAGACACCAGCCTCATGAAAGAAATTACTTTCTTTTTGATCCCAAAGGACTTCTTGGAAATGTTTATTCACCTACACTTGAAGAGGAGCATAGTACCCGTTTAATGGAGAACAGTAATAATGAGGGAGGAAAGAGGATGGTAGATGAGGAAATAGCTGAGAACCTGTCAAGCCTCTGGAGACTATAACTGCTCAAATGGCAATCTCCAAATGTTCTGTTAAGTATATTTTTGTAAAAGGGGTCAAATTAACTGTAAGTTCCACAAGACCTCTGTTTGAATGACTTCTGTAACAGGAAACCATAAAGGCTTATATCCCTGAATTACTAAATTTGAATGTAATTAAGAGAGAGACATGGAGAAACAGAGAAGGCAAGGGAAGGGAAGAAAAGAGAAAAGAAAAGAGAGGGAAAGAACAAGCGGGAAGGGAAGAGGATAGAAAAAGAGAAGGGAGGCATGGAAAAAGAGGAAAGATGATGAGAGAGAAGAGAAGACAGAAGCCACAGTCTCAGTACCACAGCACCTGGCTTTGCTATTATATTTGGTAATTCAAGTAATGATGAGGCCCAAACCTGTTTGCCTTAAAAATATAGGCCAACTTGTTGCCTCAGGTAATTGAGCTACAGTAAGAAACACTACTCAAATCCCCCCTTGAAAATTACTGCTTTGGGATAAATCACAAATCACAAGAAAATTACTGCTTTGGGATAAAACATACATTTTACATGTTGTTGGGTTTTGAACTATACTTCTGGCTACCCTGTGCCACCTATCTCTACTCTTGTTTTACTAAACTACATGGGATCCTATTCTTCCAGTGCCTTGATGACTAAATTCAATGCAAGTCAAGGGATTCCAGCCACTTTCCTCATCACCCTGTGTCAATACTTACTGAAGCTTAAACAATTCAGGACCTGGGACAACTCCTGTCTCTAGACACCTGCCATTTTAATCATACATGGAGTGCTTTGGAACACAAAGCAAATAATCACCTTTGTTCAACGGAGAGGTTTCAAGCAGTGAGTGAACAGTATCACCCACAACCTTGGAATTTAAAAGATAATTTCAAAACACATACTTTACCAAAAAATCATCCAGCCCCATCTGTCCTTTCAATCATACTAAAAAGAACATTGTTAAAATCAATTCAAATAATCACTATGTGTCAAAGATATGCCCTGTTGGGATATTTCTGCCCAGTGATCTGTGTTGGAAAATACTAACTGAAGCAACCAGATGTCAAATGTCTCTACCTTCAGCATAAAGTCGACAGAGGCAAATTCTCTGAATTCTAGAATGCAAAACTTTCTAGAGTCTGGGATTAAGAAGGATGTATAAACTCTTGCCAGTATCAACTTTACAATTATTTCCTAAAAGTCGATTATGTTTCATGCCATAGGTGAAAGTCCCAAGGAAAATAAAGTTTTAAGAAATGCTCCAATTGGCCTTCTTTTCTCCTCCATTCCCAAGATAAATCATGGTGCTATTTAAAAACGGACAGTTAATCTCCAGATATAGCTATCCAATTATATGCATTATACAAAAAGAAGGAATAAGAGTGCTACGGTAAGTAAGCATTGCAAGTTGTTTGCCTTAAAATTAAATGTTAAGAGAAGACCTCTTGCATCATTATTTATAGGTTCTCTCCCTATAGACCTATTGTGAAGTTTTAATGAATTTATCCATAAACTGGCCATTTGGAGAATATAAGAAATAACTAAGTGTCTCTGGTTAAAGAATGGTCATGACCTTTTATGAAGCTCGTCTACACCACTGTCTACTTGGCTCTGCTTTCCCTTCTTGTGCTGCACCAGCCTTCCACCATGTGCCATCTGTCAGCTCTTGCTATAACACGTGAAGCCTCTTAAGTATCTGAGTATCATTTTAGATCCTATTTTTCAGGTTAAAAGCAGTAAATTGCAGATGGCAAGTGTTTTTTTTCTTTTTTTTCTCTTTCCTTGAGATTATTGAAAGCTGGGTAATTTTGTCGTGAGTCACATTAAAAAAAGAACAAGTGATGTTATGCAGCACCTACTCAACGTGAATATGTGCAAAGAACAGCCATCCATTCAGCAAAGGAGGGGGGGAATCTTGCTTTGCTCTAGGTGACGGATTTTGGAGGGAGAGACTGTGTGTAGTCAATATGCCCTGTAAGCATAGTCAGAAACTGTGTGAGGATGCAGGTGAAAAAAAGAAAGAAAGAAAGAAAGAAAGAAAGAAAGAAAGAAAGAAAGAAAGAAAGAAAGAAAGAAAGGAAGAGCGAGCGAGCAACACAATGGATGGAGCACCTACAATGTGCTGAATTATGTGAAGCACTACCTAGAATGGATTCACTAAAAAAGCTGAGAATTGGGAGATCCAGGTCAGAGAAGGGGCTACGATCATTACAGAAATGACAATTTCACTCACAGACAAAACTAAGTTTAAGAATTTGTGTAAAGAGGGTTTTTTCCCCACGCTTATATGTTTGTTTTAAATTTCTCAGCTTAAAAATTCCAGCTTCAACTTAACTGTTGAAATTTAAGAAGCCCCTCAGATACCTTTCATTTTTCGAAATTGGGCTATTCAAAATGGTAGCAGAGGTTAAAGACTGATGGAGAAAAGTAGGTGATGCTGGAACGTGGAAAGGAAGAGGTTGCCCCAACTTCTAACCAGCTGCGGGAGTTTCTTCCCAGTCAGGTCACTTTACTGAGTCTCAGCAGGATCTAAAGAGGTCAGGGTTGATAACAATTATGATTTCTGGTAGCATTATATCCTATAAGCCATCTCTTTTGAACAGATTTTAATTTGAAGTTCTCAGTAGATGGCATTTGAAAGTTTCTCCAGTCTTGAACTCTCTCACTTAAAATTACTCATGGATGATGACTCCTCACTGGAATCAACCCATGTCCTCAATTCCTGTTATAACTTTCAGAACATAGCATAAGACATAAATGTACATAGATAGATCTATTTAATTATGCTACTGCCCTCAAAGCTGGGCACTGATGAATAAGGAATCAAAATTTGCAGAAAATTTGCAGAAAAAACTAAAGGCAGTAAAGAAAGGGGCTTATGGAGTAGGTAGGTAAAACAAGTTAATTTTAGTAAATAATAACATTAAACCACATATTCCAATGAATATTTATTTCTTTGGGTTGCAGCAGTAAAAACTTAAGATCAGCTTCATTGATCATAGAATAGGTTGTGAGGTTCTCAGAAGAATTTCTACCCCAAAGTTATCCCACATTAGCCAGTTCATTAGCGTCACTATTAATACGCAGGAGTAGTTCCTTAAATCATCAACATATCAATTATAACCTCTGTGTTATGTAATAACTTCTGTTATATAAGAAGTTTTATAAGAAGTTATATAATAACTTCTGTGCTTTAGAAAGGTGCAGGGCACCTTATCAGAGCCTTTCCTACTCAACGCGAATGGAATATTGACTTTAGTCATAGAGAAGTAGACAGAGATACTTCCTAGAGAGAATAAATCTAGAGGCAAGTCTCTGGGCATGAAGGAGAGGAATAAACTAGTATGCATCTCAGTAGGAGTGGAGGAAGGAGCTGGAAATGGAAGGATCTGATGGAAACTGAGACAAAAATGGGTATCTTTCAGTGTAATCAAAAGCCCAATTTACAAAAGAGGACCTGCTTCCAAGAGTGCATTTTTACTCAGCTGCAAGCCCCATCTCATGCTAGCATAGCAGCACTTCAGGAAAAAAAGAAAACCTTATGCAAATAGACAATTTCCCAATTTCCAAGTGGCAAGAGGTGAAAAGTGGTGCTTACTAAGGTCCATCACAAACACCATTCTTTTATAAAGTCTTTTCCAAGCCCAAAGTAATTCTCAAGACTTTTACTCGAAGTCCTCCTTCATGTTTTCACTTCCCTCTCCTCCCTTATTCTTCACAACCAAGTACCCTGAGTTTTTACCATTCTCATAGGAAAGAACGTCCTATTAAGAATTTGAAATACTTGTTGATGTGAATTGTGAGTCACTTACTTGTCAAATAATGACACTTATCTCTGGAGACTCCAAAAGGTTTCAGGAGTGTTTTCTGAAATAGTGATAGGACAACTACTATAATCCAGATAGAAAATCTACGAGTATGAACTCTTCTGGCCCATATCAATACACCATATGCCAAGTTGAGGATTTGCTGCTTTCCTTAATTGTGCAAACTCTAAAACAAGGTGCAAGACCAGCTTATGCTGGTAAAAACCAAACCAAACCAAACAACAAAGTCCAAGAATTCTGGAGACCTAGGTTAATCAAAAAGCAATGCCAGTCTTGTCTATTTCTTTCCTAGTTTCCACAGTTTGATCCCAGGCCAGCTTATGCTGGTAAAGCTCCTATCCACTTCCAGAAGTCATTGTGCTTGATCAGAAAATATTCTTCTTTGAGAAAACAACCCGATAGACATTTAGATACAGTGCTAAAATCAAAGTAAAAATATTCAGATGTATATGCTAATAATGTCATCATTTTTCTACCTTGCCATATAACTCAAAAAATAATAGAGATTTCATTAAGACTTAAAGTGTCCTAAGCGTGACCTCTCTCCAAGCAGAGGAAGAACATTTACTAAAGGAAAAAGCAACACAACAAATATCAATCGATAGCAAAATAAGCAGAAAAGTATCACAAACTTAGATAATCCCTAGCCTGGTTCCTAACCAAGACCAATTTTTCAATTTCTGGTAATATTATTTTCAAAGTTTTTATTTATTGATTTGAGAGAGAGCGAAAGAGACTGAGAATGAACTGGGAGAGTGGCACAGGGAGTGAGACAATCCCACACTTCCGGCTGAGCGTGGAGCCGGATGGAAGGCTCCATCTCAGCACCATGAGATCATGACCTGAGCTGAAACCAAGAAATGGACACTTAACTGACAGACCCACTCAGGCACCCCTCTGATAATATTTTTGATTGTCACAATTAGGGAGGTATTACTGGCACCTAGTGGGGAAAAACACAGAGATGCTCCTCAGCATTCTAGAAGGCACAGGACAGCCATTGACAATGAAGGATTATCTGGCCCACAAGATTAGTAGTAGTGAGGTGGGGATCCTGGCACAAGGAAAGCGAAAATAAGAGTGGAGTAATGATAGAATGAAATACCAGTGGGAGCCACCGATGCTGATTTTAAACAGTCTTCCTCACCTGGATTCTGTTAACTTCTGAATTTTTTACTTTTCCCTGGCTCTGTGAATTCCTCCAGAATCTTGCTCCTAAATCTGTCGTCACAGTCTTGTTAATAAAATAACATTATGTTAAGCAATTTAAGTAAAGCACTACAGAAGGCAGAGAGGCAGGCAGGAAGGAAGGAGCTATTACACACATTTGCAAAAAAGAAAAAAGAAATCAAAATGGTTGGTAAACGTTCTTGTTGTTGGTGTACCTTTTTTGTTGTTTACCTTGCTTCCTAAATCTAAAATCAAATTATAAAATTTGATCTTCTATAGGTACAACAATTTCAGAATGTTGATCTTCATTTCAGTGCAGTAGACTATTAACATACCTTCCAAAAAAACAACAAAATAGGACCTGTTAATATACTTAGTAATCTTTTTTCTTTTTCGTAACATCAAGAGTAGTTTAGGAAGGGTTAAGATTGCAGGCTCCAGAATCAGATTTTCTGATGTAACTGAGGACTCTGTGATCACAGCAAACTAATAAATTTCATGTAAGCCTTATTTTGCACATCTGTAAAATGAGCACTTTCGTGGCATTTTTTTAGAGCTGCTGTAATGATTGAATTACAATATCCATGTAAATAGGGGAAACACAGTCATTGACTTGAGATCCATGTACTCTCGTATCATCAAAATCTTTATGAGAGCCAATCCATATCTAATGACAACACTTATCTTTTCAACTAGAAATCTTTATTTTTATTTAAGTTTTTGTTTTCTTTAACAACTAGCAAATAACATATCCTTGATAAATTTAAACACAAAAGTGATTTTAAAAATCCATGTAAAGTTCTTCCACTGGTCTCTAAATAAGTAATAATTCAGTACTTCCTTGTCAGAGTATTGTTTAATATCTATAATGAAGACTTTGGCTTAAAGAAATAAAATCCTTGATTCCGTTAATGAAGACTTTAGCAAGGAAGATATTTTTTATAAATCTTTAAAAATATAGCTCCCCAGAAATTTGGGTCACATTATTGAGAACATCTACAGATAAAGATAAAATCTATTCCATCAGAATAGATGAAGACCCTAATGACTGTGACAGTGTTTGTTGTCTTAAGTGAAGTTATAATGAAGAAAATACTCAATACTAAGTCATAATAAATCACACACAAGCAAAATTATTAACTTTCAAGTTTTCTTTCAATCCTCATTTCCTCATAGAGAAATTTGATATTCATAAGTCTTTAAGAGTATTTTTTAGACTAATCATTTTCCTTTCTCCTCTCTCCTTCCCTATTTCCTTCCTTCCTTCCTTTCTTCCTTCTTTCATTCCTCTCTCTCTCCCTTCCTTCTTCCTCAATAGAAGAGTAGGACTTGGTTTTTGGTGGACTACAAAATACAGCTAATATATAATAACATGTTTTCTCATTGTTTATTTTTACCATTATCTTTTGCTTATGAGAAGTGCTACTGATTTTCCATTTACCTGACAGATATATATTTTGCTTTTAAAAATGAAACCACAATGAGATATCACCTCACACCAGTCAGAATGGCTAAAATTAACAAGTCAGGAAATGACAGATGCTGGCGAGGATGTGGAGAAAGGGGAACCCTCCTACACTGTTGGTGGGAATGCAAGCTGGTGCAACCACTCTGGAAAACAGCATGGAGGTTCCTCAAAATGTTGAAAATAGAACTACCCTATGACCCAGCAATTGCACTACTGGGTATTTACCCTAAAGATACAAATGTAGTGATCCGAAGGGGCACGTGCACCCGAATGTTTATAGCAGCAATGCCTATAATAGCCAAACTATGGAAAGAACCTAGATGTCCATCAACAGACGAATGGATAAAGAAGATGTGGTATATATACACAATGAAATACTATGCAGCCATCAAAAGAAATGAAATCTTGCCATTTGCGACGACATGGATGGAACTAGAAGGTATCATGCTTAGCGAAATAAGTCAATTGGAGAAGGACAACTATCATATAATCTCCCTGATATGAGGAAGTGGAGATGCAACATGGGGGGTTAAGGGGGTAGGAGAAGAATAAATGAAACAAGATGGGATTGGGAGGGAGACAAACCATAAGTGACTCGTAAGCTCACAAAACAAACTGAAGGTTGCTGGAGGGAGGGGGTTGGGAGAGGGGATGGGGTTATGGACATTGGGGAGGGTATGTGCTAAGGTGAGTGCTGTGAAGTGTGTAAACCTGGTGATTCACAGACCTGTACCCCTGGGGATAAAAATATATTATATGTTTATAAAAAATAAAAAAATGAATATATTTATTTTAAGTAAAAGACATCAGCTTAAAGAAGACAATTAAGTAAATACTAGCACAAGTGACAAGTGGGCATGACAAAAATGGTGATGGTATTCAAATGGCACAAGGATAAAAAAACAGCACAACCCTTTTGCTCATCTTGAAGTGAGTATCAAATCATGTCCTTTCCATAGGTTTTTGTAGAGTCTATATTTTGTTTATCATTTTGCTTCATATTTTACCAAAGAATATTGAAAATACTCATAATCTTCAAAAGATACGTAGATTTTTTTTTTTAGGTTTAGAAGTGTCTTGTGTTGGATCCATCCATTCTAAAGCAGTTTTAGATTCCTATTCTCCAGTTTCAGGCAGATGCTCACCACTGAGGAAGCGAGAGTCAAGGGTAAAGGAAGGATGCTCCGTGTGACACCAATTTTCTGTGATGAGGAGGAAAAAGTCCAGAACTTCACAATGGAAAGGATGCCACCACCTCCTAAAGGAAAGGTAATCTCCAAGGTGGCCCCTCAATCTTTCTCACAAGAAATCCAAAAGGAAATATAAAGAGAGAATGGAAACGTGTCCAGCAATCTAACATTCTGCAGGTTTTCGGCTGCTCTGCCCATCAGTCCAAGAACGAAGATTCAGTTTAAAAAAATGAAAGTGAAGACATTTTACTTGCATATACTAAGCTCAATTTGACCACGCTACAATACCATCCAAATACTAATCATTAACACTCTTAATTTAATGATAGTAGATTCTCTCATTCTGTGCTTTCTAATCTTTTACAGTCCTTTTGCCCGCATTACCTATTTGGGTCCTCAGAAGGTCTCATGATGCAGACAGGGCAGGTATGATGGCAATTTTACAGATGAGAAAACTGCAGTCTAGAGAGGTCAAATGAGGTCCCGAAAGGCCAAGCCACATATCAAACTTCCTAGAGCAGCCTGGCAGGTATCATAAACATGTGAATAAGCTTGCCATAATAAAACATGGAGTGATGGGGCCGGAGGCTGAGTCCACATGACCCACCAGAAAACATTCATAATTTCAAATATCTTAAAAAAAAAATACATGTTGCCAAATAGTACATGTCTGTGGGGCAGATTTGACTCTCAGGAAACCCATTCACTCCTTCTGGCTGTCTGTGGCATTGGGGCTACACGGCTTGTGTTTGCACACCACTAGAAGAGCCATTCTAAAGTAACCAAATTGAATTGTGCAGTACACAACGGTGCCATTGTCTATAAACCATTCTAGTTTATAGGTGTATAAGAAAATACAGAATAATCCAGTGAGGTGAGAGGCCCAGGAGAGTACTACGGGATATAGGATCTACATGGGAAAGTCTTGGCAGGTTACTGGGGAGCCCCTGTCCTTCGTATCATGGCCAACTCTGCCTGCCCACTGTCCTGTTTGGAGGGCCCCAGGAAATGCAAGCATGTCATTCAGACTTCATCTGTGAGGCTACTGATCCTTCCAAGTCTAGGTGTTCATCCAGTTCAGGGATTTGGTCTTAGGGTTTTCTCTTTAGGGTTTCTACCAGGCTTGGGCTTCTGCATTTCAAATACAAAATAAACTTAAAAATGCACTGAGGAGATGAAGGTAGGGGGAGGGGCAAATCTCTAATAAACTAGCCATGAGTAGTTTATTACAATCTCCTTAAGAAGACAAGTGAAGAAGAGGTCTTCCCAGGAAAAATGTTGGACAGCTTTGAGCCGTATACCCTCCCAACCCAGGAATCAGTGAGCTAACCCGGGTTTAGACTTTCCTCATGATAACATTTCAGTAAAAGTGATTGAGGTACTTCAGTTGAAAGTTCCCAAGACAGAGATCCACTGACATATTATTAAGCATTTACACAATAGCTCAATGGGTAGAATAAATGTAAGGTCAGGAATTTTCTGCTCTGACTGCCTGAAAACTAACTCTCTCTCTCACTCCAATAATAGTAATAGTAATAATAGTTACTATAACAATAACAAATAATAATAGCTTATCTCTGAAGCTTGCTTTGTTAAGTCGCCTCCCTTCCTTAAATGCATATATAATCATATTTCTAAATTTGTCATACTCCTTTTTCCAAACAAAGGAAGAACATCTTGCTTAGATTTCAAAAATCATTTTATGAAGACGGAAGAATGTTTTGAAAACAGCTGTGTTTAAATAGCTTTAGACAGATATATTAGGGTGTGACAAGTCAGTCGTTAGGCTGCGTGTCAGCAAGATAATCGGCTTCTTGGGATCCCAGATGGTTGTTACTGGTCTTTGACTAGCTGACTACAAATGAAGTTCAAAAGTGTTCTCTCCGTGCTCATAGTCCTTAGCACAGTAAATGATTTTCGGGTGAAAGAGTGAGGAAGAGCACAATGTTTGTCGAAATCCCTGTTCAAAACAGCAAGCGGCTCATAGTTGAAAATAGATCCAAATACATAATATGGGAAAATAAAATTCGCTAGAGGAAAAAAAAAATTAGGGATGAAAGATGCCTAATTATGAGCACAGTTGTTTTAGGAGGATGAGAGTAATTACTTTTTTAAAACTTTTCTTTATTTCCAGTTTTTTAAAAAAAAATACAATGAGAACATGTTACTTTTATTATATGAAAACAGAAAGTGATATTTTTGAAAGGAAAATATAGTATATTGGCTTCCAAAAGTTGTGAGTTAGAAAACTTAAGGTGTCATAAATTCACTGACAACATAATGGAGAGATGTAGGTTGAGTCTATGCACTCTGGGCCAGTCTCCTCAGCCATCAAAAGCCTTTTTTGACACATTTGTGGTGGCTGCATGTACCCTTGAAGGACCTCACACATGGGTGAGGTTTCCATCTCTCAGGGACTGGCTTCCATGAGGCCCTGCATGTTTGAGTTCCTAATCTGAGATGGCTCTTGGTTAGGCCTATTGGATAAATATTGTAATAAATAAATATCTTCTGTTAAGTAGTAAAAGGCTTATCAAAGCCTGATCATATATTTTTTTAAGATTTTATATATTTATCTGAGAGAGAGAAAGAGAGTTCATGAATGTGGCGGGGGGGAGGGGTGCAGAGGGAGAGAAAGAAGTAGTCGCCCACTGAGCAAGAAGCCCGATGCGGGACTTGATCCCAGGACCCTAGATCATGACCTGAGCCAAAGGCAGACACTTAACCGATGGAGCAACCCAGGCAACCCAGCCTGACCAGATTTTTTTTTTTTTAATAAAGATTTTATTTATTTGACAGACAGAGATCACAAGCAGGCAGAAAGGCAGGTGGCGGGGGAGGGCGGGGGTGCGGTTAGGAAGCAGGCTCCCCGCTGAGCAGAGAGCCGGATGTGGGGCTCGATTCTAGGACCCTGGGATCATGACCTGAGCTGAAGGCAGAGGCTTTAACCCACTGAGCCACCCAGGCACCCCCTGACCAGATTTTTAAACCAAAGAACTTTCAGAAGGATATTTTCCTTGTCGTGGGGTAGTCAACTCCTCAGAAACTAGCTCCCTTTTATTTTTCTCTTTGCATGCAGCCTCACCATTACCCGTGTCACCGCACTGGAATCTTGAACCCAGTGGCTGCCACGTGGAGACTGCCCTCATTGAAAGGACTGGGGGTGGTTTCAAAAGATTTTGATTTTTGAGTAAAATTTTAAAATTGTCTAACAAATTTAGTTTGCCTTCTTGAAGTTTATGCTGCTTGTATTTAATGAGGCTGTAACTTCTTTTAATTCTTTTTTGCTCTAATTGGGTTAATGGCATCTGCGGAGCAACAGCAGCCTTTATTTTTAGCTTGTGTGGCGGGTCTCCTGGGAGGTGGCTGTGTCTTCGCGGGAGCCAGGTCAGATAGCAACATGCATGGAAGGTGGAGAGTTGGACTAAAGCTGGAGTGAGAAGCGGTAGCTTTGGTTAGAGGCAAGGAGTTCTTGTCTCTTTCTCTGGATGTCACTCTGTGTGGGAACACGTCCAGGAATTAATTGGGGGTGACAGTCAGATCTTCTGTCACCCTTACTTAGTGCGAAAACAGGCTTAAGTGAAGTGCTGAGGGCTTCTGCCAAGCATCTCTTTCCGCACCTCCCGACACACCACGCGGTAAAACCGCTGATAGAGGTGATAGGGAAGAGGACTGGGTGCGGGAGGCTATTGGCAAGCACCAGAGCAAGAAATAAGCAATTTTCACTCTTCATTCCATTTTAAGAATTGGACCCAAACTTGACTAATATTGAAAGTGATCTCCGCTACCAGGCAATGGGGCCAGGAAGAAGATTGTGGAGTGATCATCGGAATATGCATGAACACACCAGAACCCATGGTTTGTGATGTGGATACCATAGTCATTCCGAACACAGGCAAGGGCAAGATTTAGAATGGTCCATGCTTGGCCTGCTCCTCTGTGTCTCCTATGAGAATATTGCTACCAACAACAACAAAATAGTGATATATCATCGTAGGGCACCCGATTTCTTCCTGAAGATGGATTCCAGAAATAACCGATCACCCGTGCCCCAGGCCATTCTCTTTCAACAAATAAATCAAAATTCTAAGCTAATGCTGTCTCAGACCTACTTTTTTTCTTCCCTTTCCACTAGCCATGGCATTAAAACTTTTTTTATTTTATTTCATCTTTTTTTAGATTTTATTTATTTGTTTATTTTTTTATTTGTTTGACGAGAGAGAGAGAGATCACAAGTAGGCAGAGAGGCAGGCAGAGAGAGGGGGAAGCAGGCTTCGCACTGAGCAGTGAGCCCTATGCAGGGCTCAATTCCAGGACCCTGAGATCACAACCTGAGCCGAAGGCAGAGGCTTAACCCACTGAGCCACCCAGGCACCCCGGCACTAAGACTTTTTAAAAGACCCTTTTTTTCTCTTTTTTCTTTCTCTCCTACCTAAGATATTGACACCAACAAATGTCTATGGAATGGCGATACCCGACCATAAATGGGGGCAGACTAGACTTGACCTTTGGGACTTCAGAAGGCTCTGATCTCTCTGAGCCCTACCTCGTCCCCTTATACTATGTCCAGCCAATTCTTTTGCTACTGCTCTCCCAAGAATTTTATGAGGATCACATGAAGTGATATTTACAAAAACACTTGCTGTATCGTAGTGTATTATCCTAAAATATACATGTGAGGTTTTCGTCAGCTAATGTGATGCAGGGAAAATCCAGAGCAGGATGTAAGAGCTGAAAAAGAAGGATTTGAAGATCTCATGTTTTACTTTTAAGGCAGTAACTTCTGCACTACTTATAATAAAGCACAGTGACACATGGAAGGCCAAGTCGCCTTCCCCTCCACACCCATCCCTGCTCCTCTCAGAAGGAATGCCACTGCCTCCTGTCTCCTCAAGATGGACAGTGGGAAACATCAGACACAAAATAATATATGCCTCTGCTTCTGGAGACTTCTGCGCAACTTTTGAGGAGCTTTCCTCCTGATTCTGCTCGAAAGGCATTCATTAGCCAAGTGATAAAAGAAGAAAGTGTCTTGTGAAGAATAGGTCTTCACAAGAAACTAGGTTCACAAGGTAAAGAAGCTTTTTCCCTCCTGTCTCAAATGGGGCAACAGTAGATCAGGTGCCATGGAAAGGAGGCTTTCCTGAGATCTCCCACTTCCCAGTTTCAGCCTCTGCCGCCTGCCAAGATGCCGCTTCTACTCTCTTGCAAAGCGATGGAATGCAGTCACTTGACTATTAAGATGTTCTTCATTTGTCAAAAGAAAAGCTGCTAAATTACTACTCTGGGCAAATTTACATAGAAATTACTGAAGATACTCAGCAAATAAGTAGGGAATTACAACAGAGAGGAGTATAAACATCTGAGGGCAGCTCCCCCACCCCTGAGTCAGTGCGGGCTAACTGGGAAGGGAGGAGAAATTCCCACCCTCTTACAACCATTTGGATGGACTTGAAATCTGGCTTGCTAACAGGCTGGCCTTTCCTTGCCTAGTGCCCACTCTCTGGCCCTCGTGCACTTTTCCACAGTTCCCCCTCCCACATCATGGAAGAGACTCTGCTCTTCTTAGAGTTTCACACCTGTCACCACAGGTTAATTGCTCAGTTGTCTGTTCCCCTTATCTGGGCGGCTGCTGGGGCTCACTGTTGTTCACTTAAGTGTGTTGGGAGGAAACCTCCCCCCGAGTTCCTAAGGGCTAGAGGCACCTCTCCTCCTTCCTCTACAAATGTCCTTCTACTGCTCTCCTTCCTGGCATCCAGATGGGCAAGCTGGGTTCAGACAGGCTTTTCTTTCTTGAGGCTTTGTCCAAGGAGATGGTACCTGCTTTTTGCTGTTCTGAGTTTCTCTCTCCTTCCAGGATTAGACAGCAGCTTCAGTCTACCTGGGCTGAAAATTACGCTGTCTGCCCAGGGTTTACAATGTATACTTTCTTCTCTGAGGTCTTCAGAGCTTGTCCTCCAAAGCCTTTCAAACCCCGTGGCTGTCATTCCTACTAACTGCACACTCCAAGAAAGTAAAGCCCTCTCCTCGTCAGCATTATCATATCAGGCAGAACTCTATGAAGAATGAAAATAAAATAAAACGGGATGCCTACACCATTCCCGTTGTCTCTGAATTTGTCATTTTGTTCTCTGCAGCTAGAATACAGTCTCCTTCACCCCTACGCACATTAAAGTCGAGGTCATTCTTCAAGAACAAAGTCAATCTTTTCGCCTGTGTTGGTGTTGTCTGGCCATCTAGACTCTAACGTCACAAAGCAGAGCCATGCTTTGTAATTTTGTAATTTTCTATAATGGTTAAGAGCATGGGCTCTGGAATTTGTCTGCCTGACTCAGAATCTTGAATCTTCGCTTATTAACATGGAGACAAGAGGTGCGTTAACTTGATCTCTCCAAGTCTCAGTCCTTTCATCAGCAAAAATTGGGAGAGTATTTACATTATAAGGCTACGAGGATTAACTGAAATAATGCACATAGGATAAGTAACACAAAAAATACTCATTGAGTATTAAATGTTGTAGTTTTTATTTTGTATCACTCATAGTGCCTAGCTGAATGACACACACAGACATACCCACACACATAGAAGGAAGGAATCATTGCCAGAAATGACCAGATACATTCCCAACCCTCTTCAATCCAAAAGAGGGCCTCCGTAAAATGGGAATGTACCACAGAGAGCTGCTGCTCAGATCTGAATAGGTAACATAAATGCAAATCTGGAGAAAAGAGCAAAATATTCTAGAAACATGAGATATGACCTGTGAGAATAATCCATTAGTTGTACCTGGGGAGTCTGCCCTACACGGGATGGGCGTTGCAAGGTTTATGTGAGAAAACGGGACAGCTGACTATGGAAAAACACAGGTTGCTCAAGAAGAGGTAGATTGGAAGCATGCCTCTATCATTTATTAATTCTGTACTTTTCACTAGTTAAATAACTGTTCCGTACCTCAATTTCTTAATCTGTGACATCTGGGAAAGACCTCACTAAGTTTACTGCGATAACCAACACCATACAGGTATAAATAAACCTTGGCTGACTTACTCTTGCCCTCCTGCCACATGATTTCAAGAAAAAATTTGGGACTATAAAAGAGAATGACATTCATTAATGCTTAATTACAATGCAATGAATATACAAGTGCACAGGTGATCTTGTTTAATACCAAAGGAGCCCCCTTCTCATTTCTTCTTATTGCAAGGAACACCAAGGAATTAATTGAGAGCTGCCCTTTACAAGATAAGAGAATTGTGATCAGATTTAACAAGTACCATAGGACAACGGCAAAGGTAAAGATGCTAGATTTTCCTTGTGAGGAAGACATGCCTGACTTTTTCTAGAATCATTTGAGGCTGGTAACAAAAACAATTTAGCATGTAAATGTGTTCCTATAGGCCCTACAATGGCCCATTAAAAACTTCATAGTACTATGTCGGAATCACAGCATTCATAACCTTCTGTCACTTTGGGGGTGAAACATAACACCTTGGCCTGTTTCCCTACGCTGAGTATCAACAATGACTAGGGACTGTCGAATTAAATGGAATAGGAATTTTAGTCTCTGATGCTGAAGCGAGGCCTGAGGTCTTCCCATAAAAAGTTTCGAGATAAAAAGGAAACAAGGAGGAGGTTATTTTTAAATGGCCCAAGGGAAATTCTGGAAAGAGATCTGAAGATACAAAACAGCAGTTATATCCTTTACCCAAATAACCACATATGAATCAAGCCTTCACATAGATTAAGGCACAGGGTTGCCTTATGTATCTCAATGACTGTATTAAGTGTGCACGAAATACTCAGGAGAACTCTAAAATCGTGCCCCTTGATGAGCAGACAGGGCTTTCAATTTAAATGATTCATCTAAAAAGAGTCTCCCACACAGGAAATTGCAGGAGACTTAATTCATTTACCTAAAAAGGATAAAGGATTGACTCAAGCCAAGGAGAATTCAAACATCAATTCTCTAGGCTGTATGACAGAAATTTCTAATAACCTAATTTTTAGATCATGAGTCCATTAACTCTTGATAAGACTTTCAAAAGAAAAGAAGAGGTGTGGGGCGATGGGGATGAAGAGAGAGGGGAAGAAGAAAGAAGACAACCAAGGAGATAAGATATCCCTAACTCAGGAGAAAAGTGAAGTCTTTAGCCTTAAAGAAGTCAAGAAAGGGCTATGCTTCTAAGACTGGCTCAAAAACATTTTTTTTTTCATTAATACTGGCTTTGTACCTTAACAGAATATTGGCTAGAACTTAATCAAATGCCTTTGTACCATAAGTCTTCTTATAGAGCAAGAGCTACCTGGACAGCAGCACTGATGGTTAAGAATGGCATGGGGGATGGAGAATATATCGGCAAGCATCTTATTTTTGATAAGACTTCAGTAACTTCTAAGGTGACTAGGGGAGATAGTCTAGGAGTATCTTAATTTAAATGAGAATGCTTCCCATCTGTTCACTTTCAGAAGCCACATGGCTGACTTTATTACCAGGTAGGAACCCACCTTCCATCAAAGCACAGAGTTGTTTTAAAATCCATTAGTAAGACAAGATTCAACATCTATGAGAGCTAGGAAGTTGGCAAATATGAGAAGTAGGCCAGGCATTATACAACAGGAGTGATAGGGGCCTGTGTTGAGCTAGACAGAGCATGTCCAACATAATATCATTAAACTGTTAGACAAACATACAGTTCCATGCATAGATTTTGCCCCAGAAGATGCTAGTTTGAAATTTCTGCAAGAGAACATGAATCCAACCTTTGCCAACTGAAAGGAAGTGTGTCTCACAATGTAGGACTCTTACAGCCTTTTTCTAAATGATTACAAATGGTAATCACCGCCAGGAGCATCAAGTAGCCATTATTCTACCTTTTCTATTCCCCTTTGATCCAATTTTGGAAGATCAAAATAATTTTCTTTCAACACAGAAAACACACACACACACACATATACACACACAAAGTGATATTTAACACCTTAGTAGAAAAATTTTAAAATACCTGCTTACTCCTTGTCTGGAGGAATATACACTTCAATAAAAACTGACAACTACATCCAGAAACATTTGCATAAGTTTTCCTACACTTACATTTAGTTAATACAAATAACCACATAGGAAGAAAAAAAAAATGATTCTTTGAAAGGTAATTAAAAACTTTTGTACCAAATCTCTCTAAAATTAAAGGAAATCTCCCTAAAAAAGTGAGCAAAGGCATCATGACTTCTCTAGGCTTCTAGATCTTAAAGCAATCAGGCAGCTAATATTTATTCTACAATATAGACAAAAGTCTATCTTCTGTCAAAGAGAAGAGAATGAATTGTTTTCCCATAATGGTGTTTTCTTTTCAATCAATTTCCCTTCAAGCTTGATTTAAGAAGGTACCATGTCAGAACCTGAGCCTGGTGGATGAAATCTGGGACAGTTCCCCATCAAAGGTGAAAATTACGAGAGGCAAACCTCAAAGTTCAATCTAGATGCTGCAATCCCCCCTCCTCCTGCCTACTTGCTCCTTTTTTTTTTCTTTCTTATAAACTAGAAGCATTTGCAGCACTGGAAAAAGCTCAGAGGAGCCAAAATGAAAAGGCTGAGATTAACCAAAGAATTGGAGCAGAGACAAGAAAATCCTCTAAGCATTTTTCCCTATTGCCAAAAGTGCATTTAAATTTAATCCAATTCATAAACCGTGAGTTGACGTCTACTCTGTGTCAGGCACCTATGTGCTGGGTGCTTAAAAGATGAATGACAGAAACTTGACTGCCCTTGCCCTCAAGGAGCTCACAATCTAGTAAGATACACTACTAATACACAGTGATGAGATCATCGTAACTAATTTTATAAAATGCCACAAATATTACATAACAAAGATGACAAATGGAGAGATGGTATTCTTAGAACTAAATCAAATCTATATTGGGGGAAAAAAAAGGAGTCTGATAATAATTCTTTATTTTGGTTATGGTGACACTTACCTACTTATCTATCTAAGCTAGTTTTCTCTTTCTTCCCTGCTGCTTCCTCTGTATATTTCATTAGGTGTTAAACCCAGCTGGGTGTGTCCATGTCTTTTGTGATCTGAGTGCCCCCTTCCTCACCTCCAGGGCCACTTTCCCAGTCTCAGTCCTCATCACTTCTCTCTTGAAACTGCAATAGTTGGTTGGACTGAAGACTCAGCCCTGGCTGCTATTTTCCTCATGCTGCTTCCCGTGTTATCTTTTGAATCACAAATCCGGTCATGGCATCGTTCTTCCTGAAAACACCCACTGCAGCTCAGGATGCTACCAGATCAGCTTCAGACTGCCCAACTTCCAAGCAAGGCACTTCCCAGCTAGACAACAGCCTTTCTGGCCACCAACCCAGTTTAACCCAATTTGGATCATTCATTGTTTCTTGTTCCTTAATATCTTTGCTCCAATGGCCTCTTTTAGTCTGAAAGGGACCCTACCTGTTGCTTCTGTCTGCCCTTCTCCACTGGACAAATGTGCAGCCATCATTTAATACCGCATCCAGACAGGGCATTCCCTGAACTCCCAGGGGAAAATAAAATTCTTTGCTTCTTCATGTACGCTCATATAGTTTTTGTTTTTGTTTTGTTTTTAAAGATTTTATTCATTTATTTGACAGACAGAGATCACAAGTAGGCAGAGAGGCAGGCAGAGAGAGAGAGAGGAAGAAGCAGGCTCCCTGCTGAGCAGGGGGCCCGATGCAGAACTTGATCCCAAGACTCTGGGATCATGACCCGAGCCAAAGACAGAGGCTTTAACCCACTGAGCCACCCAGGTGCCCCACCCACATAGTTATTTATATGTACTTTATACTATGGTGTTATACATATTTGAATTGCTGAAATTTTCAATAGATACTGGCTAGAAATTAAGTCAAGAGTTATTGATGTTCTTATGAAACTTTTATAACATTGGACTTGATGGAAGACACTGAATACATATAACAGTTTGAGGTTACCAACAGAGATTACTTAGAACTGCACATTGGCTATCAGTTCAGGTAAAAGGCATTTAAAATTATTAAATTAAATGCTAACCCTTTAGGACAAGGCATGGGTTTAAAATCAGGGAGAAGATATAAGGCAGAACTGGCATCTTCTTTATCTTCTTGAGAGTATTCAGAAAGAAAAAAAAAGTCACTATTTTAAGAGTGCTATACAAAGAAGAACAAACTGGGCTAAAAGGTCGATATTCTTAGTTCAAGTACCTATAATGCTATTCACTAATCCTGAGGCCCAAGACCAGTCAGGTAACCTCCTCGCCTCCATTAGGCTCATTTTTCTTTCCATAAAATAGGGATTTAATTATGTGCCCTAAAAACCATCAAGGGGATGTGGAAAGGATCAAAGTGTAATAAGGATAGTATCTTGCATTTACTCAGTGAGCCCAAGGAGCCAGATGCATTGCGAAGTACATTCCATAAACAATCTCATTTATTAGTGACATTGAGGAAGGTAGGCAGTAGCAAGATGGGAATAAGGGAACAATGACTGACCGGAGAGGAGGACAGAAAAACAAAGGCTTTTGGGAAAAAGCAGTACAATCCACTTCCAAATCATACAGGGAGCTTCCCTCCTCTTGGGTATCCAGTGGCTGCAAAATGCCATCGCTGGTATGGGTTCTGCTGCCTTATCACTTACCACACAGTCCACCACACTGAGAAAGACTGTTGTGTAGGGAAGGCTTCGACTAAAGCTGCAAAATACGCCTGTTACATTTTGAAAAGGTAAATTTGCTACATTTTATGTTTTTTTTTTCTTCTACCCCTCAATGTTTCTCTTATTTTAATGCATTTATTTTCTTAAAAACAAGCATAAATATATGCGAGTATACACATACAATACAAAATATATAAATATGTGTGTGCGTTTGTGTTTGTGTTCACTGTGTCTGTGGGTTTGTGTTTTCACTCTGGACATACAAGAACACAGCTGTCAAAATGCTAAGCATTGAGGACACTCTAAAAATGGTAGTAATAACAACTCTTTCATTTACTGAAATTAGCTGTCCAAGGCAGAGTTAAAGAAGAGAAAGGGCCATGTATCAGCTCTCTGCACATTCCTGTATATTTTCTACCAGTGTGGGTCCATCTTGTGAGGCAGTTTCTATATTTAGGTGACTTGGTTCACGTTGCTTTTTTGGCAATAAATCAGTACTCACTCTCCCACACATATACAGATACACAGACACACACAGATACACGCCCAGGTGTGGCAATCACAGTAGCAATATGTAACCCTTATATATAAAGAGAATTATTAACCACTTTACTTGTAATGGGAGTGTACTTGTAATTCAGGACTTGTAATGGGAGTGATCCGACATTAAGAGTGTCCCTACTGGTTACTACTATTTCCACATCATTAGAGCACATTCTTGCAGAATACAGAGGCAAATAACACGTATCTCTGTTTACACACACACACACACACACACACACACACACACGGAAAAGGCCGTATCTTCTCAATGTCTCAAACCCCATATTCCCATCTCACAAACATATATAGGTAAGGACAGTGTTAAAACTCAAACTAGCTCAAAGATTTTCTAGTTCACATAAGCACTCTATGTGCAAACCAAACATCTATCATTAGCATCTATCATTAGTTTTTCAATTCTGTTAGACAGAGACCACATAAGAATTATTTTCCCATGGCATTTTTATGGCCAGTCAGTTCCCGTCTCCCATGCAATCAGTGTGAAAAGAAGAAAGTAATAGATAATAGAACAAACCAATGGATTTGGTTTGAATGACAATTTTACTGTCTTTTTAAAGACGACAACAAATATAGCTTCCAACTATGAACAAAAGGAGGTTTTTTTCACATCATTTCCTGTGTTTCTATTGTCAATTATATCTATATGCATATGGCATTTGCATAGCCATATTTCCAAAAGCCTCTGAGTGTGCAATCCGGAAAGTATTTAATTTTAAAGGAGAATTTAGATTCAGATTATGACTTGAAATCATAGTAATGTTGATTTTTTTTTAAATTTTGATTTTGAAGACTGCTCTGCTTTTAATAAAACTCTCAGGACCTTTGGCTCCTATTACTAGAGATTCTTAGAAATTTAATTACCAGTTAAGAACTTTCAAAAATAGGGGCGCCTGGGTGGTTCAGTGGTTAAAGCCTCTGCCTTCGGCTCAGGTCATGATCCCAGGGTCCTGGGATCGAGCCTCACATCGAGCCTCACATCGAGCCTCACATCGGACTCTCTGCTTGGTGGGGAGCCTGCCTCCTCCTCCTCTCTCTCTGCCTGCCTCTCTGCCTATTTGTGATCTGTCTGTCAAATAAATAAAAATCTTATAAAAAAAAAAAAAGAACTTTCAAAAATAATGTGAAGTTTGCTATAATCTAGATATAAAGATGCACACAGCTAACGAGAAACTTAAATGACCCATTGGTAGCAAACCAGAGGTTTTTTTTTGTTTTGTTTTGTTTTGTTTTGTTTAACATTAATTTGATATTTGGGAAGTTACGGAACAAGGATAACACTATAATCATTTTTTTTTCTTTTTATATTCTGCATGAATGAGAATAAAATTTTACTTGTAGATTTAATGTAACTGATACAAGTGAAATCTACAAAGCCCACACGTGCCAAATGGATAGTATTATTTATTATGACTCTCTTCCTCTCCTTAATATGGAACACATAAATGATGACAAATGAACAGATAGATGCCTACAGGCAGGCCTACATACAGAGATCTCTGTTGCCTTGAACAAGGGAACCCCTGAAGTGTTCTGTGACAAGCCAGTGCTCATTCTTAAAATGCCAAATGAAACTATGTCTTTTATTTTTGGAAGTTACTGGACGACCCTATGCAGGTAGATCCATGACCACACCCACCACTCAACCTAGACCCTCAAAGCAAAGGTTATTGGACAGCTCCTTTAAAAAGCTTTAATGTCCTCCTTTGAATTCTGCCATTCCTCATTCGAAGGCACGATTCAGGTAGCTCGGGCAAAGTTATTGGCCCTGAAGATGAGAAAGGAATCTGAAATTGTAAAGTGAGAAAGAACTTTGAGAATAAAGGCATTTTGCCTGCAAATATTCCATGAATTCATTCCCACAACCCGTTGCACTCTCCTATGGAAAACCATTCCCTTGATGCCTTGCCTAAGTTCTTCTGACTTGGAGGCAGCTCAATGGCTTTGCTCTTTCTCACCAACATTTATCTACTGTTTAGCAAAGGAAAGAAAGAGGCAGTGAGTTTAGATTGCTCTTCTGAAATGCCAGCCTTCCTTCATTTTTCAGCCCATCTTCCATATATCCAGAACTACCTTTGGACTGATATTTCAGACAAGGTCTGATGTCAGCCATTACCTCCTGCCTTCTTAAGTTCACCAGCGACTTCAACAAGATACACAGTCATTCACTTTCTGGCCAGCACTCTGATAACCTAAGACTTTGGTTGGACCTTGGTCCCATAAATCCCAATTAGGCGAGGGTCTTGTAAGTTAGCCTACAGATTCTCATCCTTCTGCCCTGCCCAATCCTTCAAGAATCACTCTACTTCACAGCAACTTATTTCTAATGAGCCTAGGACCTTCTGGAATATAGGAGTCATGACACTTAGAAAACAATGCTGTGTGTCCAAGTTTATTCCCCTTCTCAAGTTTTATTCAGAGAATATATTCTATTTAAAAGAATATCATCAAAAGACTCATTTATGAATATTTCCTAAATTTTTCAGCAATGCATTTTGCTTCTGAGAATTACGACTCAGATGCTTTCTACAGAACAGTCCGGGAGTTACTTTCCTGGCACAAGGCATGCCATAGGGATATAGACCGGCCTTCTCCAATGATGATGAAATACATCCTCCTAAGGGAAAAGTTTTCATAGTCCCTTTTGACTTAATCTTTTGAAAGACTTTTCCTGTTCTATATCCCAATATCTGAGGAAAGAATCTATCTCAACACAGGGATGGCAGGAAAAAAGGCAATTTAAAACATGAATTTAATAGTTCTGACATTTCTTAGGCTATGATACTCTAGACAAAACAACTGAGCCTGACTTTCTTTGTCTGAGAAACATGTCATGAGCAAATATCCTATAAGGTATTTGTAAAAGGCCAGGAGAAAAGAAATACAAAAGCACTACTGTAAGTCTCTAAAGTACCATAGAAATTGGAATTACCTTATTAGAACAAGTTTATATAACCTTAAATTTCTGTGATTACTCACTCTTCACAAGTGGCTGAATTTTAGTATTATTTGAAGTACTCTGTATGAGTGTTCACAATTCTAGACATTTGTATTATATCTCAGGTTTTCCAGTGGGTAGTGTGTGTGTGTGTGTGTGTGTGTGTGTGTGTGCGTGCGCGTGTGGGGAGTAGTGTGCATCACTATTCATAAGTGAGTCACACCAGAATGCTAACTTTCAGGAGGCAGAGCAGTGTAGGCAGTAGCTGTTCCGACACTATGCACTCTGATGACAGGCAAATGTTTTGCAGGAACAGAATGCTTTCTGTCACCTTCCTCCAGATGAAGGCCGAAATACTCCAGAAATAACAGATGAGGGGTGCCTGGGTGGCTCAGTGGGTTAAAGCCTCTGCCTTCGGCTTGGGTCATGATCCCAGGGTCCTGGGATTGAGCCCCCATCAGGCTCTCTGCTCGGCAGGGAGCCTGCTTCCTCCTTTCTCTCTCTCTCTGCCTGCCTCTCTGCCTACTTGTGATCTCTCTCTGTCAAATAAATAAATAAAATCTTAAAAAAAAAAAAAAAGAAAGGAAGGAAGAACAGATGAAAAGAAGCCACGACCTAACTGAAGATCTACCTATTGAGACAGTAGCAAATGCTCAAAATTTAAGAGTCAGACCTTCCTGTCTGACCAGGCAGCAAACAGAATCCATGACGTTATAGAAACAAAAGAGACTTCTTTCTTACTTGAGTAGGGGACTGTTTTCCATCCATTCCTGGCTTTTCCTATCCCCAGATGGCTCTAAGGGGTAAACGGATCTTAGGGAGCCCTGATGAGAACACAGCCCTGCCAAAGTGTTCCAGCACCAGGATTCGGAACTCGTCTCTGGTCCTCGGATGGCTCCCGTGATCTTTGAGAGCTGTCCCACATCCTGATTGCTGGCATTTCAAAACAGTATCCATGACCAAGCTTGGGAAGTAGGACTCTACGGCTATTTTAATTGTTTTGGTTTGTGTTTTACAGTGTTCATTTTTGCCTTTATATCCTTAAGAATTCCCTTGCCCAACCATCCAACTGTATGCTTTAATATCTTATAATTTGATCTGTCCCTTATACTTCAATAAAGCTGGAAAAAAAAAAAATCCCCTTTCTAATCTTGTACGTGAAGCACAGGCAGTCCCTGGGAAACACACTATTGACTCTAACATCTGTATTTATGAAGCTCATTTTCTCATTTTCTCTGCTCTTACTAAATGCTCTACAGTGCTCCCTGTACTTTGGCCCTGCCGGGAAAGGAGCAGGCTTGGACTCAGCAATTCTAACAACTAGGAATATAATGAATTTACTTGTGATTCACTCAGTCCTGTTCTCCAAATCCTATTATCTTTTAATCCATTCAGCTTCCCCTAATGGATTTCCTCTTCTTCTTTGCAAATTACCACAGGAAGCTGGGGAGTCTGGGAGAGGAGCAGAATCTATCACTTATTCATTGTGAGTGCTTATAAAGTTGGTCCTTAAAGAGGACCAAAAAAAAAAGGGGGGGGGGGTAAACAGGAGACACTGCAGATTATTTCTAGCATAGAAGCAACATGGTCTATAGAGGGCACTTTAGCTATGGGTTGACAAACCTTGATCAATGGTCTGGTCCTGTTGGGTAGGTTTCTGGGAAAGGGCAGCCTGTTCTAGAGAGCACGAACTCACATGTCTAGGGACTACAGAATAAGTTATACCTTTAGGAAGTATCACAAAGGCCACTGAAATAACCACAGACACATCCTTCAGTGATTTTATATGGGATATTACTAATTCCTAAAATTTATGCCTCCGAAAACCCAGCCCACTGGCTTGGAAACAGAGACTTTTATCCTGTTTTATGGCTATAATTCAACTCTAGACAGGAGTTGGTGGATGTACCGTTGGAGGAAAAGAAAGGCAAAGACAATAAGATAGTAAGTGATAAAGAGAGTAAAGAAGAAGGATGAGGAGGAGGAGAAGAAGGGGGAGGGGGAGCGGTGCTCCCTTATTATAAGGATTCAGGGTAGTACAGCGGAGGGGGAATAGCTCTCAATTTGAATATAATAGAGCTCTGATTTCATATTAAGGTTCAGTCAACAATGAGCTGTGTGATCTTGGGGAATTGACTCGACTCCTCTGAATGCCTGTATCCTTATTCAAAAAATACCTACCTCATTGGACAAGGGGAGATGGAGAGGAGAAGGGAGTTGAGGGAAATTGGAAGGGGAGGTGAACCATGAGAGACTATGGACTCTGAAAAACGATCTGAGAATTTTGAAGGGGTGGGGGGGTGGGAGGTTGGGGGCACCAGGTGGTGGGTATTGTAGAGGGCACGGATTGCATGGAGCACTGGGTGTGGTGCAAAAATAATGAATACTGCTATGCTGAAAAAATAAAAAAAAATTAAAAAAAAATACCTACCTCATTATAATTAAATAATTTATGTAGGGCATCCCTACAATCAAAGTATCTCTGCAAATGGTACCCAATGTGTAGTTAGATCAGCGCTCCTTGGATTGAACAACCACTTATTTGGTTTAATAATTTAAGTGCAGAGTCATCAACTGTCGTATTAAAAACTTTCTTTTTTTATAGGGGGAGGGAAAGCCTGAGGACTGTCAGAAAAAGCTTCTTAATCCTCTATGTTACTCCTATATTTCAGTGATCTGGACATTCACATCAAAGTCAGCCTCAAAGTTCCCTTAGGAGAGCATTTTGACAAGTCCCTAGAGGACAGGGATAATGATATCACTTTTCATTACATCGTGCCATTTTTCTTAATGCCTAAGACTTTATCTTCCAGATTTCCCTGGGGAGAGCAATAGGATTTATCTGAGTAATTATTTGCCCCATTATATATATATATATATATATATATATATATATATATCCATGTCCATAGCCATATATATATATATATATATATATATATATATATATGGAGAAAGGAAGAGAGAGGGAGACGGAAGTGGGGGTGGAGAGAGTGAGAGAGAGACAGAGAGAGAACTATGGGAAAGAGCAATTTTATGACTTTGCCAAAGTAAAAAAGTACTGAAGACTATAGGAAAAGTCAAATCTCTTTTTTTTCCAGGTTATGTATGTTTTCACAGGCTACATACACATCACACCACGCACAAATCAACAAATCTTTGGCTAATCACGATAAAGGGCAAACTTGTTCTAAACTCCGTCAGTGCTGAAACATTCTCCCAAAGATGAGTCTCATTACATATCACGTACCTCCCACATTCCTTTCTACTTTGTCTCAATTACTCACACATATCCAGGATGGAGTGAAAATTATCAGCGTTGTTTTAGCCTAGGTAGCCAAAAATATCCTCTAGGCATCCTGAAGAAAACATTTTTATATCAATTCTAACCATGACCCGTGGTGCAATGCAGGGGTTCAGTAAGTGCTAGGGAAATAAATGAACTTTCAAATTTCTCAAATACTCACAAATATGTGATATCTTATTAGCGGCCAAAGAGAAGCTAACATAGAGAACAGGGCTTAAAAAGAGAGAAAGGAAGATTTTGTTCTCATTTCTGCTAATGGATCACTTGAGGCAAGACAGCTAACTTCACTGAGACTCAGTTTAATTACCTCTACAATGGAGATGATGAGATCATTCTCTTACATCTCCCGGTAATTCGAAAATGGGTGCAAAACTGATAAAGTGCTTGGAATTTTCTAGATGCAAGTAACACAGAATCGAAGTCACTGCTGCTTCTCTGGAGCCTCACAGCCACAGCGATTTCCCTAGGAACGAGGAGGACAGTGTTATGTAACACTTGCAACTGGCCTGATGGTCCATTTCTAAAAAGAGACCCACCGAAGTACCCAGCTAGCCTTGTTCCAAAACATTGGCAAGACTTTGTTCTTCCTTTTAACTGAAATTAAACTGCTGCCCGAAGAACTAAAAATATATTTAGAAGACAGTCTCTCCCCCCCCCCTTTTTTTGGACTTCTTTAAAGTTTCCTAATTGAGAATCATATCCCATAGAATTACATAGCAGTGTAAAGAATTGAGGAAACAGGCAGGAAGACTATAGGAGAAGAAAGTCTTAATCTTTCTGACCTTTTCCATAGTTTCTCTCCACAACAAATACATAGCTGACCTTTTCTACATACTGACAGGATGTGCCCTTCATTCTATTCAGATAGTCTAGTTCTAATCTTTTTTTAATGTCAAAAACATGCAACACAACGTTGAATGTTATACCCAAGATTCCAACAAAGGGTTAATGGAGCCTTCCACTTTTCATTTCTTTACTGCTAAGTGGTGAGGGGGAAATGTCATGGGTATGGTGGTACACAAGCTTTCAGTACAGATGTAGGTACAGAATAAGGACACTGCTGGGTATTACACAATTATTCCTTCAGTAAAGCATGTATTCATTAAGCCTCTCTTTGAACAAGGCTTTTTTTTTTTTTTTTTAGATTTTTTTTATTTATTTGTCAGAGAGAGAGAGAGAGAGAGAGAGCAAGCACAGGCAGACAGAATGGCAGGCAGAGGCAGAGGGAGAAGCAGGCTCCCCGCCGAGCAAGGAGCCCGATGTGGGACTCGATCCCAGGACGCTAGGATCATGACCTGAGCCGAAGGCAGCTGCTTAACCAACTGAGCCACCCAGGCGTCCCTGAACAAGGCTTTAAGAAGATTATAGATATATATAGTACACACGCACATGCACACACATACACACACACGCACATGCACACACACACACACACACACACCGTCTGTCTTCAAGGAGATAGCTAACAAGTAGCAATAAGAATTAGACAAACACAATGGGGATAAAAATACATTATATGCTTATTAAAAAAACAAATAAATAAAAAATAAAATAAAAAAAGAATTAGACAAACACAAAAGTTCCTTTTCTCATAAACTTTCATAGATCAAAATAAAGTCTGACCAATGTTATTTGCCACCAACAGGGGGCAGTAAATGTGGCTACCAGTCATGACTGGGCTGAAGTCAGTTTGGTCTGGGTTTATAAACCAAGCACAGATGTCCAGAGGGGCCAGGCAGGTAAAGAAGCTGGAGGATCTAAGCCGGAGATGATTCAAAAGGAAGAGAGAGAGAGAGGATCAATGCGAAACACACAAAGCAATCTATGGCCTAAAAAGACAGACTTAGCTTCAGCTATAAATGAGTGTGAGCCAATGCATCTGCTTTAAAGCAAAGAAAGGGGAAAAAAAAAAAAGACAGTAATTTTTTTTTTAATGTGAAGTTTTTTAATGAAAAATGCTATTATAGTGGATGCTCTGATGTGCTGCTCAATTATCCCCACGACATTGGACCCTGCCCCTTCAGGGTTAACCTGAGCTACAGAGAGCCTCCTCAGCCACTGTCACTCTTACTCCAGGGGGACCTGCTTCTGATGACTTACAGGCGCCGTGGTATAAGGGCCTGGCCGTCTCAGGCCCACTCGGGACAGTCTGCAAGGCCATTTTAGCTCTAGAGTCCCCTGTGGGGTTGGATGAGGCACTTTTGGGCCTGCACTGAAGCTCGGATTCTCCCTCTGCCCGACTCCACACCCCTACCCTCTCTGTTACGGGGCTGACCCCCAGGATCTCCAAAAAAACCACGTGGCACACAAAACTCCATCTCAGGGTCAACTCCTGAGTAGGCCGAGCTGTGACTAGTGGCAGCTGATGGCTTCTTGCTTAGTTTTTATTACTATTAACCAACGTCAATTTAAATCATCTGGCCTTAGGGGGCAGTCGAAACTAGTACTATCTGATGGGAATATAATGTAGAGAAAATACTTAATTCGCATGTCTCTAGCAGTTACATTAACAAAATAATAAGTATAGGAAAAATAAACTGAATAACATATATTACTTAACCTAATATACTAAAAACACTATCATTTCAAGATGCTATCAAATTTTTAAACTAGTAATGAGCTATTTTGCAATCTATTTTCCATACCAAGTCTCCAAAACTGGGCGTATATTTTAGACCAACAGCATATCACAATTCAGAGGCTACAGTTATGTTTTATTTTGTTTTAGAAATGTGTGATCCATAGAGAAGTTTCATAAAATTTACCATTAGAAAGGTAGATGCACATATCCAACTTGTTCCACCCATGCTTAATTAAGGGCTTTCCAGTGACTGAACATCACAGGAGTCAGTCCTGTCTGAGAAGGATACACTCTGTTGAGATCTAAAAACGAAAAGAGGCATCCAGAGCTGGAGCTCGGGGACAGGGCACCAGGTAGTGCTTTATTTGTAATACTTTAATTACTTAAATAAAAACTTAAATACTGAATAATCAGATATAACTCTGTCCTTTTACATACGCGTTTTCACCTGGATTGCAGTTTTGTTTTTTGGGGTTTTTGACATAAGGTCATTATCGCTAGCTGGCTTTCTAACAACTGCATATAAATTCTGGTATCTCCAAGGTGGTGTACTATGCATGACAAGGACAGCTCTTTTGTGTGTCTCAACAAAATTTTTAGGGAATCATGGCTCAAATTAAAAATTTTCCAAACTTGTAAACTTATGAGCTGACAAAGTGACCAATTCCCTGGAGTCTTAGCCTACCCCCACCCCCCACCCCACCCACCCAGGGTCATGCTCCATTGTAGTGTTTGTATTTTTCCTTGGAAGGTTCCCTTCAGAAAGGACACACATTAACAAAAAGGAAAAAAGAGAAAAGGAAGAAGACATATTAAGATGATCATAGTGTTCTAAGAGCCCCAGTTTGAGGGTGTCTCACTGTGCACCTGCTACGCAAGCAGGGTTATTTATGGTGCCATCTCACTCCCTTCCAAGGTGTCCCAGTTTGGAAATAAACAGTATGGTCACTGTACATGCCCCACACCACTTCTAACTATACTGGGAGGATAAAGGGTAACTCTCCTAATGGATGTCTGGCAAACAATCACCAACATGTACATTCTGTACCTTTGCGTGCTCCTAGCCACATCCCCATCTGCCAGAGATTACAGGTAACTAATGACAACTCTGAGCCAACAGCATGATTTATACTAAGCACCACAACTGACTCTCATGCAGAGCAACACACTCCCTCCCAGAATGCCCGTCCTCCCTCACTGGCCTTACCAGCAGAGAGAACTTCTTGATTCAACGATGCCTGATAGCAGGCCCTGAAGACTCCCAGCTTCTTTTATTCTACATTTATCTCTTTATTTCATTTACTTTGGTTTTACTTTTTGTTCCCCACCTAAAGCAACTAGCATGACCCTTCAGGCATTGTGTTTAGAGCTGAAGCAATCAATACTCGTTTCAAGGAACATGGAAAAACCCCCAGACCTTCATCAGAGCTGTAAGGGGGACTTCTGATCGGGGCCAGACACTGTCTGTTTCATGAGTCAGGATGTGTCGCTTATACAGTGTTGTGATATGCGGATGGCACCGGGTGGGTACAGAGACATCCCATTACATACTGATTAGCTCCTTAGGACACAATTTAGAAATAGTTAAAAATCAAGAGAGGACTCAGTAGAGGGTGCTAAGGATGAAGAAAATAAATCTTTCGAAGAAGAAAAAAAAAATAGCTGGTGGGAATCCCAACTTCCCTTTCCTAGCCTGTTCAGCTATTCATTCTCTATATACCCACTCTAAGCATAATTTCCACTGAAACACCTTTCCTGACTTTCCTGATTTACAACCCAGCCTCTGACATCGTTCCGCAGCCCCAACAACATTCCCTCGGAAATTATAGCAAGCATCCTCGGTTGTGTTTTTACCCATGTGTCTTTCTCTAGACTTCAAACTGCCTGAGAGGGAACGCTTTCTTAGCGCTCTCAAAGGTCTCAGTCTAGCAGCTTGCATGCAGTAGTCACTCAATAATTGTCTTCTGAATTTAACGGAAACCCACACGTACCAATGCATTTTAGATCCTACTGTTGAGAAAAGGAATGAGAAACTGGGTGAACTGCGGCACCTACTTTATGGCTCTTTTATCAGACAGCTATTTCCTGGCAGCCAGTCCAGCTCTAAACTCCACATGAGAGATGCAATTTAGGGGAAACAATGGAAAATTGGAAAGCTCATCTTGACAGTAAACATCGAGGTGAATAATGGCCAAAGAGCGTGGGTTCTTCATTCCTAGGTGCGTGCACGCACACATGCACACACACACAACAATACAAGATAATTTAGTTACAGTCCTATATGAAGAGAGGGGAGCAGACCAGAGGGTTTTTTTTCCATGGGAGTGGACCCTCTAATCAGCATCCTAAATAAAGGTCAATGATTGCACTCATTGTTCCTGTACATGCTGGGGTGACGTCAGAAGCAGAAGATAAGTGGAAAAATACTTAACTCTCTCAGTAGTCGTGACCTTTCTCACTGAAAATTATATCTCCATTACTTCCATGAAATTATGTTATACTCACTTCAGGCTTTCAAGGAAAAACGGGAGAAAACTATGTGTTTTTATATTTGTAAGCAGTCTTTTGAAACAGGTCTATGTGTATTTATTTATTTTTTTTTTTTTTTGCAGGCTCCCTGCTGAGCAGAGAGCCCGATGCGGGGCTCGATCCCAGGACCCTGAGACCATGACCCGAGCCGAAGGCAGCGGCCCAACCCACTGAGCCACCCAGGCGCCCCAGGTCTATGTGTATTTTTGAATGAATTTTAAAAGCCTAAGAATCTCACAGGTGAGAAACTTAAAGGGGTGAAGTGATTTGACCCTGAGTGCATAAAGCCTAGCATGGTTCTGGCACATGGCAAGTACTTGGTAAATACTTGGAAGCAAATAAATGGATGAATTATGGGGAGCCTGGGTGGCTCAGTGGGTTAAAGCCTCTGCTTTTGGCTCAGGTCATGATCCCCGACTTCCGGGATCAAGTCCCACATCGGGCTCCAGCTCGAGGATTCTGCTTCTCCCTCTGACCATCTCCTCTCTCATGCTCTCTCTCGCTCATTCTCTCTCAAATAAATAAATAAAATCTTTAAAAAAAATAAATGGATGAATAAATGAAAGATGGAACACACTCGAATGGGCAGGGCTGTTGAGTTAAACTAAGTGCTACATATTCCAAGTAAAAGGCTATGTCCACTCTATATACTTAGACTGAGTCTAACCATCTTGAATACAAGATATTTATCTTCTTACATTTCCAACAAATATTAAAAACCCTCTTCAAAAAGTCACTCTCAATCCTTTTAATTATGTATCTCATTTAATGTCTGGAAATGGGAATGTGAATTTCATCGGTCTCCTCCAGGACTGTTACAGCCTAGTTTCGAGGGGAGGAAGGTCTGTCGCTACTTGCACGTTGATTGTTAATACTGGCCACTTTCTCCAAGTCATCCAAATTCAGAACATGCCTCCGGCCAGTCTCTTTCAGCCAAGCTTCCCTCAGGCTGCAGAGATGTGTATGGGTACACCTCAAAATGTCAGAGAACTCCCGTCAATCCCTGTCTGCTACTCATTATTCTGTTTCCTGTGCCAGCACTCCAAGACATTGGAAAATCTTCATGCCAACGACCAGAGTGAAATTTTCTTTTTCCTTCTCTGCATGGTCATTTGCATGTATTTGCCAGCCATTTTGGGTCAAAACTTCTTCCCAGCAGATAGAATGCATGCAGGACAAAGAGCCGCAATCGAATACACCCACCAATAGGGATAAATAAAAATAAACAGTACTTCTCTTAGAGCCCACGACCTGGCCTTATAAGGCACTAAGTTTGTGGCACGATGTGCTGAAGCTACAAAGTGAAAAATACTTAACTACACTTTTACACACAGGTCCCCATTTTGCCTGGTTCTGATATGCGTGAATTTCACTTACCATGATTTAGTGAGTAAGTCCAATATCCTAACAACAGGTCCTACATTTCAGTTACTATGGTAATGAGCCATGAGTATTTACATATAGTGTAAACTCTGCTGCTAGTTCTTCTGTCCACAATCACCGCCTAAGTTACAGATATACCTCATGACCCCTGGCCAGTCACATCAATCCTTTCAAAGTCTGTTGGCAAATGATCACTAAGCGTCATTATTCGGTTCATGCACAGAGAGCAAACCATGCAGGGTGTCGCTTCTTTGTTGCTCAGGGATATGCCCATGTAACGTTTTATTAAACGGGATAATCACAACAGAGAAATGACCAACAAAGAAACAAAAAGTGCAAATGTTAAAAGTGAGCTTGAAGTTGGACACAGATGGAATTATAGAAGAAACTGCTGATCATGAAGATACTGAGACTGTCATTGCCGAAGAAAGGTTTCACAGTCTGCATGTGACTAGGAAGCTGTTCCTAAAATCCAAATTTGATTCTTCATTTATAAGGAAGCACTCACATCTCTATCCTTTACACCAGCAAAGAAGTGTGTTTATGTCTTCATGCATATCTTATCAACAGGCTCACGATCTCATGATTTATGATACACACGTGAACATGGCTGGAGGAGCACTAAGACCAGACTCTCAGTTGTCTCAAAAAGCCATTTGGATTATAGTCCTGCTCCTCACGTCCAGATCCAATCCTCTTACGATGATGACTCTAAAGCAGTTAAAAGCATTACTTGCTATAGCAATCATGAGAAAGCTTTTCTTCTAACATTGTTCTGAAAGATCTATGAGCCCATATTCCCCTGGAATTGTATCTCCTCTTTGCTGCATTCTACCTATAATGCTCACAGTAGAGAGATTATGAATAGAACTCAAGTGACAAGTCTTTTGCTGTTAACTTCCCCCCCAGAGAGCAATGCAATGAAATAGAAATATGATACAATAAGATTATCTAGAATCTTCCTCACTCTAAAGGTAAAGCACAGACCCAAAAAGCAAAATATCACCTAGTTATAAAATGTAAGAAACTTCCAAGGATTTAGGAATATGCTGTGTATATAAGATTCAGTGTTGTCATTCTTGTTGTTTTCTAGAGGTGGGGATGAGGAGAGGAAGAGAGAGAAAAATCTTAAAAAGACCCTATGCTGGGCATGGAGCCCAATGTGGGGCTCCCTCTCACGACTCCAAGATCATGACCTCAGCAGAAATCACAAGTCATGTGCTTAACTGAATGCTCCACCCAGGTGCCCTGATTCAGTGTGTTTCTTTACACTACGTAGAGCTATTTCTTACTGGAAATTTTTTCTTTCATTATTGGAAAAAAAAATTTAACATTTTTGTATTCTCATTATAAAAATCTGCTCAAAAAAAGAACTGGATTATATAAAAGATTTAAAAAGCATAGTGAGGAGAATACATCAATTTTAGAGTAGATCCTGTCATCCTTTTCTTCAGGGGCATTTAATGAATACAGTCTCATACTCTATCTGCTTTCCTATAATCTGATTCTTCTGTATTCCTCTGTTGTGAACATTCCCTGATACTTATAGTGCACTGATCTTCTGGATGAAAATTTTAAGTGAAAATCGTAACCAGTTAAAGAGAAATTACATAAAGTTTTATCTTTATTATGAAAAGAAAATTAGGATGGACTCATGGCCTTAAAAAGAAATATATTTTGGGGTGCCTGGGTGGCTCAGTGGGTTAAGCCGCTGCCTTTGGCTCAGGTAATGATCTCGGGGTCCTGGGTTCAAGCCCCGCATCAGGCTCTCTGCTCAGTGGCGAGCCTGCTTCCCTCTCTCTCTCTGTCTGCCTCTCTGCCTACCGGTGATCTCTCTGTCAAATAAATAAAGAAAATCTTAAAAAAAAAAAAAGGAAATATATTTTTAGCTTTGTTATTATTTAAAGTACCAAGAATAGGGGTACTCATGCATGCCCACTATCAACACTCATCTGTGCAAGATTCTCTTCAGTTCCATTCATGTCATGTCTTGGGGTAGGAAATAATCTCCATGAGTCTAGAACTTCTACTATTGCCAGAACACAAGGATGTATGTGAAAATATCAAAGCAAGTGTTGAAAGGACAAAGAAACTACTTAAAGGAGATCCGTGGCCAGTGGTGGTAATTTGAAGACTAAATAAGATTAATAACTAAATTACTCATTATTTCTGTTGTTGATTAAAACAAGCTAAATCTATGAAAGTTCATAGTGACGTTCAAAAAAAAGGTTAATATAAATTCTATTATGGATAGTTGTAATATAAAAGAAGTATGAAGACCACAAGGTATATTTAATTGTTATTGATTTTAATAAGTAAGGAAGTGTTCAAATATATGTGCACATGTGTTTTCCTCTAGCTTTTCCTTAGGTGCCTGTTCATAAAGTACTGGAGTGGTCATGGTACTATTGAATACATAGAGAATGGTGAGTAAAAGTTAACAGGAACTATATTAAACATTCTTGGAGAAAAACAAAACAAAACAAGGAGGGTTACTTACGAAGAGCAGATAAGGCTGGTCAGTTCTGGGCTTCACACCTAACAAACCAGTAGAACAGGAGTCACCTGTGCATTCATTCTAGGATAACACGTTAATCTAACCTGCTAGGAGAACTAATGACTCAGATTCACCTCAATCTCTTGGGAGTTGAGACCTCTAGATGGTCTTCAACTCCTCGTAAGGTGTTTATAAGAATATATGTTTTTAATAATGCTAAATAAAGGAAAATATTTAATAAGGAACATGGTTCAGATAATGTTACCAAGTGCCACCTTTAAAAATACATAATTTGGGGGGTTACTTGGGTGGCTCAGTCAGTTAAGTGTCCAACTTTTGATTTTGGCTCAGGTCATGATCGTAGGGTCATGAGATCCTGCCCCACATCTGGCTTCATGCCCAGTGGGGAATCTGCTTAAGATTCTCTCTCTTCCTCTCCCTCTACCCCTCTGCCCGGCTCACGTGTGAGCTCTTCATCTAAAATAAATAATTGTTGGGGTGCCTGGATGGCGCTGTTAAGCATCTGCTTTCAGCTCAGGTCATGATCTTGGGGTCCTGGGATCAAGCTCTTCATGGGGCTCCTGGCTCAGTGGGGAGCCTACTTCTTCCTCTCCAGCTCCCCCTGCTTGTATTCCCTCTCTCACTGTGTCTCTCTCTGTCAAATTAATAAATAAAATCTTTAAAAAAAATAAAAATAAAAATAAAGTAATTGTTACAAATAAATAAATATATATTATTATAATATTAAGTATATAAAAAGATGTAATTTTTGGAGAAAGCAATTGAAAAAATACACTTTTGTGAAGGAAGTTATGACTTGAAACAACAAATTCACTTAATGATTAAAAAAATAATCTCAGCCTGCTGATCAGTAGCTCAGATTTGATTCACACTGAGAAGAAATTACTATTTAGTACATGAGCTGCATATTAATATATAATTCAAGAAAATATAAAAATGAGTATAGAAATAATGATAAGTCAAACTCATGATCTGTTAAGATTTAAGAGTAGAAATTTAAGTATAAAAGTGTATATTTTAAGGTATTTGAAATGTTCTAAAAAGCAGCCATATAAAATATGGAACTGACGTTAATAATTTAAGAGGACTTGATCATCTTATAAAGAAAATTTGTTTTTTAAAGTCTGTCTCTTTGATTTATATGATTTAAATATATGATTCAAATAAGTAGAACATTAAACAAAGTGCAGATTGTAACGATTTCTCCTGTTCATACACAAAACCCTCATATACTAAGCCATCCACTAACATAGTGTCTCCAATCTTTCATATCCCGATTAGCATTTAAAGTGGCCTTAAGTCTTCCAAGACTAAAATAAATAAAATGTCTTTAAGGAAACTGCACCCTATGGGTAAGAATTTGAGTACACTAAGTAGTAGTTTGGGTTGTGAGAAGGGGATTATAGTATTATATAAACTCTTTACCTCTATTCATTAAGGAAAACAAAATGCCTTATCTTTACATCCAACCAAATATGTCCATTATTATGGATAATAATATGGATACCGCTGTAACAAACAAGCCTAAAATCTCAATGGCTTAAAACCATAAATGTCTATTTTTGTCTCCTGTGTGTGGACTGGGGTTTTGATACGTGTTGTCATGGTCCTGACTCCAGAGGCCAGGCTAATGGAATGGCCGCTATCTGAATATTGCTGGCAGCGGTGGAGTAAAGGACAAAGAGAGCTCTAGAGGGTCTCATTGCAACATTTAAATGCTTGGCCTAGAAGGGACACACATTACTCCCCTTCGCAGCTCATTGACCAGAAACGATGACCCATTTCAATACAGGAGGTTTCAGGAAGTGCAGGCCTACAATGTGGCCAGAACATGGAAAGCCAGAAATACTCAATGAACTTTGTTTTTTGCTGCAACTTTCATGAATAAAACAAGACTATAAAACTCCCTATGTCTCTGGGAAAAAAGGACACTAAATTCAAAGACAAGGGCATGGTTTTGTTAAGAAAAAGTCATTTTTTCTACTGCTGCTGGTGTCTAAGGATGACTCATATTCCCCGCTGGGGTGGGACTCAGTACTTCTCTACTGAACTCCCATGGTCTCAACACCAGGCAGCCCCAATTTCTCTGGCCAAAATGCGCACCCTGCATCTCTGAAATGGTTTTGCTTCTTTGCTTGAGCAAATTCAAGTGAGAGATTTCTTTATGGACAGACATCCCTCTGTCCACATCCCTGATCCACCACCTAGAATCCCCTGCCCTCCACAAACACACACCCACGCTGTAGTATCATTTCCTTGCCACACTTAGCCCAGACCCTTGTGGAATCATTTCTCTGTCAACCCCAACAATGATTTTTTTTTTCCTCTTTTTTTCCTTTTCTTAAAGGCTCACCTTGAGAGGAAGTGTCTCCTTCCATCTGTCTAATGCTGACAGGCTAATAACTAGAATCTGACAAATGCTGGAAGAGACAGACACGCTGCCCAAGGCCTGAAACCCTTTTCCTTTCCCTACCAGTAGCCTTTCCCCATCCGCACCCTTCGCATCTGTGTGTAGTGTTAAAAATGCTCTTACAAATTTACTGCTACACACACTTTTGGGGACACATCTCAAAAATGTCTGTCGTTTCAGGAAATGTAATAAAATCCTTTAGGGACAGCTAATGATCATTTCTTCCGAACTATCTAGAACCCAGACACGTCCATGTGCCCACAGTTCTTTTTGCCAGTTTTGCAGTGAAATATAAATATAGTCTGATGACCAACATCACTCCTATTTTTGCAATTACATGAAAAGGAAAGATATTCTGTATGTGTCCTTTTACGGTCATCTTGTTGCCATCTAAATCCTTCCTTCCACGTAGACTGTCACAGACAAAAATGTATTTATGTACTGAAATTTTTTATGAAATGTGTGAAATAATGGTGAGAGATGTAGCACCGAGAACATATGAGAAACCTATAAATGCTACGTGAGATATGATATATGGGCATATATGTGTGTATATATATATGAAAGAGGAACCTTTTACAAACACATGTAGTGCTTTCTGACAAATGGTACTATAATGTAAACTCTAGGGCAGGGATCCCATTTGTCTTGTTCCCTAATATATCTCCAGTGCTTAGAAAAATACCTAGAACACAAAAAATACCCAATATTTTTTTGAATGCATATCAGAATCTTCCAGTAAAGACAAAAATTATCACCAAAAGCAATTTGTTCCAAATCCCCAGTAGAGATTATTATGAGGTCTGGTGGGGTGGAGGTTTGCAGAAGTTTTTGGAAAGACATGGAGAAGAAAGGAAGGTAGACTGAGGACAATAAAGAATGAGCACCACGACTGTCCACAACTCTTATCTTCCCAGTAATCATTCTATTTCCAACCTGTCACATCTTTTGCTGTATCTTCATAACGTATTATGAAGACAAAGGGATGATGGAGTGAAAATGAAGTTTTCTAAATCTTCTATGACTATTGCTTGTGAACTGATAATTTCCTGATGCCTCTAATCTAAATTCCTTTAGAGACCCTTCACACACCAGTGAAATGACACTAAGGGGGACATAAGTAGGGATTACTCTATCACATTAGTGATATTCATATTCATAGTGATAACAATATTCGCTCCAGGAAGGATGCAGTTTCCTAGTTTTTAAGATGAAGTAGCCATTCCTTCTGGAGCTGTGGCCATGCCTATACCTCCCTACCTCTCAGGAATCTTGAACGCACAAACAGTAACTAAGCCAGAGCTTTACAATTGTGATGTGTGTATGGGGTCAGCCTGGCAGAACAAAATGCTGTAGCAATTTTGCATCAATTTCAGCCCAAATATGGAAACTACAAAAGAGAAAGGGACACAAGACAGAGTAAGAGGTCTATAGGTGTCTCTGTAATGAACTCCCACAAAGGAAAGCTATCTTCTGTGTCTCCTTCCATTAGTCAGTTGTACGGCTTCTCTCACCTACGGGGGACTACCCCCTACCATTCCCTAGAGGCCCAAGGGCTGAGTTGGATGGCCCTTCCTTCTCCAACTCAGTCTTTGATTTTGCAGAAGATGGGTTATTCACAAATACCAGGTTCCAAGAGCCATGCCCCACAGCAACTCAATTTTGTGTTAGTGGAAGAAGTATCAGTTTGGTTCTTGGAGAACCTGTTTTCAAATCATAATTCAGCCAGTTGTAACTTAGGTGACTTTGAATATATTCCTTATCCTCGTTAGCCTTTGGTTTCTAGAGGTGCATAACAGATACAGTAACAGAATCTACCATATAGGGGTGTGTGTGTGTGTGTGTGTTTGTGTGTATTAATTGCATTCAAAGTACTTGTTATGGCTTTTAAAAAGTGCTCAAAAATAGCAGCTATTATTACCAATATGGTTATTACTAGTAACAAGGAAAATATGCATGAAATTTATCAAAGAAAACAATGTACAGTGGCTTTCTGTAAAGCAGAAGACTCATAATTGTGAGAAGTTAGTATCTTCATATGATTTCTTTGTCTGAAGCATAACACATCAGAGTGTTCTCCAAGTAATATTGGACTGAATTCTAGACAGATAGATAACTTCACTTTTCTTAGGAATAATGGGACCTATTCCTCCCCAGTCAATCACTTATGGGGTGGTGAGTTTCTCTTCTGATTTTGCTAAATATCAGTGAATTCTTTGCATTGCTTTCAGAGTGGTATCTCTGAGACACACTGATAATGTACTGATTGGTTTAAAGAGAAGGGAGAAGGATTAGGGACATATTCTCCCTGTAGTGAATTGTCAAATGATGATTAGCAGTAATGGAAACAAGTCTCTCACTGTAAGGATCAGTTTTGTTTAATTAAATTAAAATTAAGGAACTGGTGGCTCACCCAGTTGATACTCACTAGGCAGGTAGACATCAGGTTAGGACTCAGGAATTAATGCCAGAATTAAAAATCTACCTTTGGGAGTCACTTCCAAGAGGTTTGAGGTGAAGCTCTGAGAATGTCTTAGATTGACCAAAGTGAGAAGAGAGGAGAGGAGAGGCGAGAAGAGAGGAGAGGAGAGGCGAGAAGAGAGGAGAGAGGAGAGGAGAGGAGAGGAGAAGAGTGGAGAGGAGAGGAGAGGAAGGGAAGGGAAGGGAAGGGAGGAGAGGGGAGAGGAGGGAAGGGGAGGGAAGGGGAGGGAAGGGAAGGGAATGGAAGCACTTTCTTTGGATCATGCCTGCATTTAGAGCAGTGCTTCTCAATCTTGGCACAATTCCTATTTTGGGAAGGATGATTTTGTTGTTGTTGTAGGAGAGTTGCCATGTGCATTGTACAATGTTTAGCAGCATCTATCAACAACTAGACACCAGTAGCAGCTGGTCCCTTCATACTTCCATATCCCCAACCCCAACTTATTTTTGATGATCAAAACTATGTTGAGACATTGCCAGATACCCTCTTGAGGACAAGATCACCCTGGCTGAGAAACACCAAGAAGCAGAGGGAATAGAAAATGTGACCAAAAGTGCCAATGGGTATAAAAAACAGGAAATTATGTTCTCATGAAAGCCAAATGGAAGTACTCAGAAGAGACTAATGAAGGTCTGGCTTTTGGATTGCAATCCCCAGACCAGCAGCACGACCATCACCTAGGAACCCGTGAGAAGTGCAAATCTCAAACCCCAACCAGATCTACTGAATTAGAAACTCTGGGTGTACAGCCTAGAAATCTATTTGAACAAGTCCTCCAGTAATTCTGACACACAATAAAATTCAAGAACCATTGCTCAAGAGTATCAAAAGTTGCATGGAAGTAAAAGAAAAGATGAATTTAGGAAAAGTTCCATTAATTGGGATATTGGATTGTAGCATTTGGGGGACTGCTTTTAGTAGTGATATGGAAAAAAGACAAATTGGGACATGTTCCAGGAAGTGGGCAGTGAGGAGGTGGAGGCAGGCACTGAAGACTACTTTTCTAAGAAGTTAGTCGTGATGTGGAGAGAGAAAATATAGTAACTTTAAACCTTTGCATTGTCAAGAGACATTTTGATTTGCTCGGGGACAAAGGAGATGATCAATTCCATGGTCAGGGGAAAGAAGACCGTGCAGAGGTAGAGGGAGAGGATACAAAAGCAAGAGGGAAAAATTGGTGGAGGAGGGTTGTTGTGCTGGGCAACTGGTCACTCTGTTTCCTTACTCTTTCCTCACATGGGATGTTCGAAAGTTCCAGTGAACTAGGACACTCTCCACATCAGGCTGCCCCATCATACTGATATGAATTTGATACAAAGAGTAGATACTTTTACTATAAACATATAGAACTTCCTTCTAGTCAACATGGACTCTATCTTAACCCATTAATGATTCTCAACCAGGGATGATTTTTGCCCACAATACCCCTTTTCCCCCAGGACATTAGGCAATGTCTGGTGACACTTTTTTTAATTTATTTTTATTTATTTGTCAGAGAGAGAGAGTGAGCACAGGCAGACAGAGTTGCAGGCAGAGGCAGAGGGAGAAGCAGGCTCCCTGCTGAGCATGGAGCCTGATGTGGGACTCAATCCCAGGACACCGGGATCATGACCTGAGCCGAAGGCAGCCACTTAACCAACTGAGCCACCCAGGTGTCCCTCTGGTGACATTTTTTATCTCACAAAAGGATGGAGGTACTACTGGCATCTCATGGGCACAGGTCAAGGATGTCACTGAACATCTGACAATGTGCAGGACAGCCCCTCACAGCAGAGAATTACCAGACCCCAAGTGTCAATACTACTGAGGTTGAGAGACCTCGGTCTACTGAGAAGATTTACATAGTCACTTGGTTGTACTATGTAAATCTTATGGAACTATGCCTAGCCACTCTGGGTGGTAAATTTGCATCTCAGTCCTAACTTTTGCCTCATCTTTTTCCCTCACGGCCACTCTACTACAAAGAGGGGTTCACCTAGTCATGTGTTAAATCCCATGATATTTCAGCTCAAGAAATTTACTTTTAAGTCTATCACTGGGTACTTCAGCCTGTATTTGGTCCATGTGCTAACAGATATGCAAGGCTACAAGCAAATGCTCACACTCTATTCACTTGTGGCCAGTCAGCCATCTGTATCCAGAAAGTAAACTTTACAGAGTCCAGAGACTAGCCTGACTTTTTCTAAGGCACTACGTTTACATTAATTAAACTCTAAAAACCCAGATACGTGCAGACAACACTTCCAAAAGTGCTTATTTCACTTTTCTATGGACACACAGTCTCTTGAGGAAGCCAACAGAGATGGCAGTTTTCTTTACTTTAATACCATGTCCTAGTTTATTCATTCAACGTTTCAAGAACCCAGACACATAACAGAACACTGCCAAAAATTACAGAAGGAAGGAACAGACAACAGTCTATTTGTTTGAAAGACCCATTGTCTACATATTGCTGCCAACCAGGTTTCAAGACTGATGGGCAACTGAATGAAAAATGCACATTTCTCTCCTTCTCCCTCCAGTCCACTCCTACATGATGAGATCCTCATAACTGCAAGGTGACAAGCAAGATAAAACAAAAGGAAAAAGAGAGGCCTACAAGCTTCTCAAAGAAGTGCTAGTTCTGCAAAGGGTTACTTTTTAAGCCTCTTCTCTTGGAACATTTAAGATTAATGGTTATGCGTAGGAAGAAAGAATCTGTTGATATTTTAGTCACTTTTATGTACTCAGCGTATTTTTTTAAAAATAAAATTATAAAATACCATAATTAAATGATTACTCACAAGTGGACTATATTAGGTTTTGTTGGTATTGCTTAAAATGGACTATAACTTCTTTGGGATCCTGATTTTGAAAGTTTGAAGGAGACGACTTAGTCATGCACACACTGGACTCCACCACTTATGAAGAACGAGTTCTTGAGAACACTGAGGACAGATTTTTTTTGAAGGATATATTCCCTTCACAAGACGATCCTCAGGGCTGCCCACTTTTTCTTCCAAAGCTCTCCCTTCTTTTACACGTCCTTTTGAGCATTCTGGTTATACAATAAATTATCCAGTTAGGTTCTTCCATCTCAACTTTGTGAATTCAACTTTAAGCAGGGAGTGTAGCTCTAGAATTCAGGGCTGTGCGTGGTTAGTACAAGCAACAACTGGGGCCAAGAGAACATGGCCCAGGTGAAACAGAGCAACTGATGAAATTTCATGGTGGACAGTATTCAACAGTTCAACTCATGATTTTTTTGATGGCTTAGATTAGCAGCCAAATTCTGTTCATCCCAGTAGAGGCAAGTTGCTTGCATTTATATCAATTCTTTCTTGCTCTTTTACTCATACTCGCCTTCCTGCACTGTTCCAGACTTAATTGTTCTCATCCTTTCACATCCTTACCCCCTTCTTCCTCTTCCACTCTCAAATTTCCTGCATTACCTTTTTTAAAATATAATTTCCAGATTACAAAAGAGTTGTAAAAATAGTAGAGTGCCAAGATATCCTTTGCTCGTCTTCCCCATATGTTAGTATCTTACATAACCATAGAACAGTGATCAAACACAGGAAGTTGACCTTAATGTAGTACTATTAACTAAACTACAGACCATACCACTTGTCATCAAAACAACAAATGTCCAGTCCATTCATCCACTTAGCAAATATGTATTAAGCCCCTGCTGCCTACTATGCACCATTCTACATATTTGGGATGAATCAGTAAAGAAGGTAAAACTATCAGTGCCCTCATAGAACTATCAGTGCCCTCATAGAACTTACATTCTAGCTAGTAGAAGGCAGTTTAGTTCATTCTGAAGGCAGCATTATTACAGAACATCATTATGGATGATGCAAGAATGGATCCAGAGGGTACATAGGACAATCCTAGTTGAAAGTTGGCCCAAAGTTTCACATGAGCTATCCCCCACATGTTCTTTGCAGTTCCACATTTGCATTCTGTCTTGGAATTTTCCAAGTATTTTTTTCCTCTTGTCTGTGTTTGCTTCAAGAAAAGAGCTGTTTTCATAATATTTATTATTTTCCTTGAGTTTCTTTTCCAATTTTAACCAAGTTGTGTAAATTAGAAAATGTAACATTTTACAGTAATTGTCTACAAGTACATTCTTTGAATCAACCCTCAAACATAATGCCAAATGAAAGAATGTTAGGAAAATTTTATTTTATACACCTTATTTTAGCCTCACTGCCTGACTTTTCAGTAGCTTTATATACTTTATTTTTTGTAGAAAACTATAGACTCATAGAAATTTGGCATGGCATGCTTTTTTGTAGGCACTGGGAATGTGGACCAATATTTATTTTCAAGATCAAGTTAACACTTATATGCCCAATTGATACTTACAAGCACATCTAATAAGTTCTTTAAACCCTCTTCAGAAAAATGCTGAGGCTGTACAGTTTAATATTAAGAATATCAGGTACAATTGTTAAAATGCTCACTAGAAAAATACGTAACATATGAAAGAGAGAGACTGACAGAGAAAGAAATTCTCAACAAATCTAGGTAGGGTTCTGAAGCCAGTACAATCTTATCACAGATTGAACAAGGGATTGCCAAATCCCCACAAGCTTGAGGAAAATCTATTTAAATTGTCTTTTCTTTCATGCATGGCATCAAAAGGAGGCTCTGCCAATATTCTGATCCTGAGTTACTCCTTGCCAAGTTTCTAAACCTTTCTGCTTCTGCTGAAGACATTTTCTTTATTCCCCCAGGCTTTTGGAGAAAATTATTCCAAAACCTTTGCCTGCATAATATACATAAAGAAAGAAATGCATCAGAAAGAGACACGGTTATCTAGTAATTGCAAGTTTGGTTAATAAGGCATCATCTCTGGGTATACTAAAAGGGTTAATTTTCTGAATCTACAAATCTCAAAATAACCCCATACCCAGTTTAATGTGCCACTGAACAGACTCTGTTAGGTTCAGCAGAAGCCACCACCCAGTCTACACTGTTAATGGACAATAGAAAGGATTGGGAAGTAAGTATCCAGCAGAGAAAAGCCCACCAAAATTGACATAACATTCACTGAGTATCTAATACGTAAAAAGATAATGTCTTTCGGCACTGAAATAGTATATTCTACCTGAAGAGAAATTGTCATCCTAGCCATTAGCTTATGTCTCAGAGTGATTACAAGGGAAACAAGGACTCTTTGATAGTGTCAATCTCAAAAACTCAGAGATTGAATCTGTGTTTTTATTTATCCTAATATTAGTGCCTCCACATTAGGTCTCTCACACCAGGGTAAAGAATTCTCCCATTTCTTCTTCTTCTGTCCTCAATCACAGATTACCTCCCCTCCCAAAATAGGAAATAAAAGTTGGTTTCCCCACTTTAAGTGATATCATTCATACATACATATATATATATAGATAGATAGATAGATAGATATAAAATATATATATATAATATGTATTATATGCAATATTAATATATAATCAACATTATAATATATATAGCATTATTGTGCTGTATTAAGCTAGAAGCAGAGAATGGATTCATTTTAGGGAAAATTTTATCCCATTTGGTGCCATTCAAAAAATACACTGTATTATAATGTGACTATCATGAAGATTAGCATTTACTACTTTCGATTTCAAGTTTCAGACAGACTTCCTTAAAGTTTAGAACTGTAGGAGCAACCGTGCCCTTCATAGCTATTACGTAAACTCAGTTTGATGTTCTACATATTTGGCTAATATATGGTTCTTTACAAATGCTTTAGTATATCTGCCAGGTAGCAAAATCTGAGACCAGTATAGATAAACGTATTTTTAAACTCCCCAATATATTTACTGGTGATGAATGCATAACAAGACTATTTTCATTCTAGAGAATTGATTAGAGAATTAACTCTAATAATTAACTAGAGAATTAATTTGTCTATAATTCCATGAGTATTCATACAAAGTGCTATTCTTGAAAATGGTTTGGGAAAAAAAACAATACATGTAACTACACACTTGCACACACATTCACATCTCACAATACAGTGACCTATATCCACTATCACTTCCATATTCACAATTTCTATCACCTCACACACAGTTCCCAAGATGGTCTTCAACCACAATGAAAATTAAATTATTGTTTTGTTTGCAATATAGGGGGAAGATATCACCCATATTTCATGATTTCCCTTGGCATGTTCATATTGGTTCTGACCAAAATAAAATATATTTGGCTCCAGGTGAGACTTAATCTTTTGTGATTTGGATTAGATATTCCAAGTCAAACAAAATACAAATGATAGTGTAATAAAACATATTTCCGTTTCTACTCTATTCTTCCCTTAGAAAAGAATACCACTACCCACTCAGCCTCTCAAGTCAAATGTAGACATTCTCAACTTCTCCCTTTCCATTAATCCTTCCCCAACTCCCTACCCGTGAACCATCAGCAAATTTTCCTAGCCTTACCCCAAAAATATACTTCCAACACTCCACCCTTCTCCAATCTCCATACTAAAAGCCTCCTAAGTACTTTTCCCTCTCTTCTTTGTCCCTATCTCCTAGAATCCATTGTCCATTAATCTCCTATAATCCATTTTCCAGTAAGTAGCTAGAATAACCTTTCAAAATATAAATCAGATTAAGTCATTCTCCCAATTAAAACCCACCAATGTTTTCTACTGTTCTGAGAATTATACAGCCTTCAGTACTCTGCAGAGCTGGATAGTGGCTACCACTTTGTTCATAACTTTTCTGCTCACTGTGCTCCACCCACTGGCCCCTTAACTCTTTACCAAGCACCAACCCCCACCTCACAGCCTTCATGACTCCACTTCAATATATCCAGAGAAGACCACACTATATGATGATTTAACTCAAGCCAGTTATCATCTATCACATCATCCTGTTGATTTCCATTGCAGTGCTAGTAACAGCCCATAACTACTTTATTTGCATATGTGTGTACTTATATATTGTCAGACACTACCATAAGAATGTAAGTTCCTTTAAGTCAAATATGTGAATGGCTGTCATTCTCTGTATTCCAAATAAAGTGCATGCCTCCAAAAAAACTGCTCAGTGAGCTTCTAGTACTTGAAAAAATAGGAGTTGAAAGGATAAATTAATTCCCTCTCTTGGCTCCTTGGCATGGGATTAACCCTCACACTGACCTTAGGAAGTGGGTATACTCTGTTCCCTTGAGGGCTTGCTAAGGCCCTTAGTGCCCTCATCAGTAAAATAAGAAAATTGTATTTAATGATCTTTACAGTCTTTAAGCCAAGGAGATCTCTTAAGTCAAATCAGCAGAAAAATAAACTATTAGTAACAAAACCAGTCACCGAGTACACCATTCATCATTCTCCTTTTTTACTCATTAGTTAGTATACGTTTATTTCACTTCCTGTATCTATATAAGGAGGCAATTGATTTATGTCTCTTTCCCTAGCTAGCTAGCTGTCCATTCATCTATCCACCTATCTATCTAATCTATTTCTATCTCTACCTATCTACCTATCCATCATACTTTATTTTAAATCACAGTTAGTTAACTCTCAGACTTCAAGACACATTTTTATTTGGAAACAGAAAAAATGCACTGCATTAACTAATTCTGTTCAATGACAAGAGCTCATCCTGATATACCTTCCTTTCAATCCCCTAGTTATTATGCATAAAGAGATTCTATTTGGCGAATTTTAGAAGCTTTTTAATTATATTTATTAAAAGGATGCTACCTCTTTAGGGTAAATTACAACATACGCTCAATTAGTAAATTCTCTATGATATTTCCAAATTTAACGGTAACTTTATAGATATGTTAAACATTTTAATGTTTGTTTGTTTGTTTTTCTTCCCCATTTTACTTATTGGATATGGATAAATCCAGGACCATAGGCATGGAAGATAAAGCAATCATTTAGCAATAGCGAATAAAAATGCATGTTTTGGGGCGCCTGGGTGGCTCAGTGGGTTAAGCCGCTGCCTTCGGCTCAGGTCATGATCTCAGGGTCCGGGGATCGAGCCCCGCATCGGGCTCTCTGCTCGGCAGGGAGCCTGCTTCCTCCTCTCTCTCTGCCTGCCTCTCTGCCTGCTTGTGATCTCTGTCTGTCAAATAAATAAATAAAATCTTTAAAAAAAAAATGCATGTTTTATAGTTTGATTTTTCTTTTTTTGCTCATGTTTTGAGTATGTTTTGCTTTTTCTCATATAGTTAACTTTTTTCTTTCTTATAAATGTAAATCTCCTATCTCATCTCTTCCTGTAGGAATCAAAGAAAAGAAAACATATTTGAAGAATCTGGGCTTGGGAGTAAGCAGTTTGGCTTATTCTCTTCCATTCCATTAAAAGGAAGAAATATTCCCAAGATAATATCTACAATCCCCAGATAGTTTCCCACTCCTGAGTTGGTTTCAACCCAATTTATCTCTCCTCACCCCACTACCTGCAGCCATCCAAGGCCATTATCTTGGAAGATTATGAACTATGACATCATGTCTATCACTAGTGCTCATGTAGAGATGAGAGATCTAAACTTTCCTGCCTCCGAAGACACAAGAAAAGAAGGTCTTTGGTGCCATATTGAAGGGAAAGAAAGGAGGTAGAAGTCAGAAAATGGAGGGGTTAATTCAAAGTGATTAAAACTACAGAGAGATGGGGTGCCTGGTGGCTCAGTGGGTTGAAGCCTCTGCCTTCAGCTCAGGTCATGATTCTGGGGTCCTGGGATTGAGCCCCGCATCAGGCTCTCTGCTCAGCAGGGAGCTGCTTCCCCCTCTTTCTCTCTGCCTACCTCTCTGCCTACTTGTGATCTCTGTCTGTCAAATAAATAAATAAAATCTTTTAAGAAAAATGAAAACACATGTTACTGTTAGGAGGAAAGGATTTATTTTAAGTCCCACGTCCTCCCCATTCTGGACCTGGCCCCTAACATTTGGTATATTCTCTGATGCCCATCACAATTGGAAACATATTCCTCTACTGCTTCTCTGATGCAGCCTTTTCTGTTAACGCCTTACATGGTTTTAGTCCTTTAGCAACCTTCTCTTTCTCTTCATACGTGAGAGAAGGCTAACATTTGCCTAGCTCTGCCTGAGAACGGGTAAGAATTCTGGAGTAAGGAGAAGCACAGGGGAATTATTTTTAAAAGAGGATGGATATTAAAGAAACCCATCTTTAACAACTTTATCAATTTTGTGGAATTCAGAGGAGTCAGGAGAATGGAATTGCTCTAAAACTACAAATGGATTCATGTGTATGGCGAGTATAAATGAGGAGCATTCTCATTTCAGTAATGCATGTTACATTAACGCCCTTTCTTTAACACTGATATTATACATAAAATATGTAAAATAAAGAAAAAAAATACAAGTCATCTGAAAAACCCTCTTCTCTTGTTTAGAAAGCTTTCTACAGACTTTTTTTTTTTTTTTAATGGGAAGATAAAACAACCCATCTGGGACTGAATGAGTGATTTCTTTGGCTGGAGAAGGTTTGTACAGATAATATTTGTGCATAAGATGTAAAATGGTGTTTATAAATGAAAATGATGCTACTGATCTGACTGAGGATTACTCTTTGTGGGGGTGGCATATCTGTGCCATGGTCAAGTCCCTCTTTTCATCCAATTTCCTCAAAATTAAAAACATATACCTAAGATATGGGTGTCCGGGATTAAACAAAAGGATCCTATAGTCATAAGCAAAACCATAGTATTTAAACAAGAATTAAGCCATTATTTTGGTTTTAATGTAATTTTACCATGTGAGCAACTGGGCCTAGCCACGAAATCCCATGAAAACTGTTGAAGTGTTCTGTGCAATGAATGAGTGCTGGCAAGATAAAATCTTAATGAAAGGACACCTTATTTCATTAAAACATGATTTTGAAATATTGGATGAAGCAATTGCTAAAGGCTCACCCAAGTAAAAAATAAAACGTTATCATAAGATTAAAGATTTTACAAAACCCATAAAAATTAGGATGTGATAACTAGGGGGAAGATGAATTCCCTTTAAGTGATAAATAGGGAAGTGATGATAAATTAAATGTTCTGAACTCCATCCCAGCAGGTAAAAGAGAAAAATACCATCTAATGAGAAGTCATAATGAGAAGTCAATTACCTCAACACGGGTGTCAACTAATGAGATAGTTCAGATACTAATAGAAAGGGTTGCCTAGCTTCCTCTTGCATTTTCCATGCAATGTGACCCAAGGTATAAATGGAAAACTGCATGTTCCTAGAGGTCAAGAAGTTTGAAAGAAAAGACTTCAACCTTTACCAAAGCAGTTATCCTTATTAGATGTAAGAGTGAGTTAAAAATTCACTGTAGAGTGGGAAGGATCCTCCCAAGCTCTTTTCTACTTATTCCCTGTACATTTACTCTGTGTTTCGTCTATACTCAGAGCCTCATCCATCCACCCATCTATCTACCCATCTATCCATTGATCCATCCATCCACCCCCCTAATATATATACTTATAGTCTATAAGTTGTACAGGACACTCATGCCAGGTAGGGTGTGTAGAGGATAGAAAAAATATGTAGATTGCCTCTGCTGAGGTAGAATTTCCATTCTTTTGTTTATTTTTTTTTTAAGATTTAATTTATTTATTTGACAGACAGAGATCACAAGTAGGCAGAGAGGCAGGCAAAGAGAGAGAGAGGAGGAAGCAGGCTCCCCGCTGAACAGAGAGGCCAATGTGGGGCTCGATCCCAGGACCCTGGGATCATGACCTGAGCCAAAGGCAAGGCTTTAACTCACTGAGCCACCCAGGTGCCTTGGAATTTCCATTCTAATAAGAAAGAAACCATTAGAACACAAATTGCTCAACATACCTCAATAAGTGCATGGCATAAAAGAAAAAGGAAACTTGTTCTAGTGTGAGGTCATGGACTTCACTGATAAAAACTTCTCTGATAAAAAAATGTTTCAGCTGAGCATTTATAGAATGAGCTGGAATTGACCATATGAAAGTCATGCACGTATGTGTGAGTGTACACACGTGAATGTTCACATATATGCATGGGCACACAGGGGATACATGTGTGTGTTTGTAGCATGTGCACATGAATCTAAGTGCGTGTACATACCGTTGTGTATGTGCACATGTGTACACATGTACAGTGATGGTGTGTGTGCATGTGTTCACCTGTTTGTGCATATATATTTGCACATCTGTGCTGGTGCTTGAATATATTTGTGTATAGATATGTATGTACATTGGGAGGGCTGCATTCTGAGCTGAGATAACAGAGTGGGAAAGAAGCTCACATATGTCTCTGAGAACTGAAATACAGAGCCTAAACCTGAGGGAGAAGGAATCTCAGGACAGATACTGGGGCTGGAGACAGAGCCAGATCACAGTGCCTTGCCATCATATTAAGAATCTAAGTCTCTTGGGGCGCCTGGGTGGCTCAGTGGGTTAAGCCTCTGCCTTCGGCTCAGGTCATGATCTCAGGGTCCTAGGATCGAGCCCCGCATCAGGCTCTCTGCTCAGCAGTGAGCCTGCTTCCTCCTCTCTCTGCCTGCCTCTCTGCCTGCTTGTGATCTCTCTCTCTCTCTGTCAAATAAATAAATAAAATCTTAAAAAAAAAAAAAAAGAATATAAGTCTCTTTCCTTAAGGACTCCATGTAATTGTTTAAGTGACTCAGGCAGTGGAATGACAGAAATGAGATTAATGTTTCATGAAAGGTCACGCTGGTTGTACTACCATATTGACAAATCAGAAATGGATCTCCGGCCCCACCTTCCCTCTTTGAGTCCAGGCCAACATTTACAACTGTCTGCTAGACATCTTCTACCAGACACTTAAAACTCAAAGCAGCAAAAAACAAATTCATTATTTTCTTTCCATAATATATTGTTGCTCTTTCTAAATCACATGGGGGAATGGCACCCTCCAAAAGCCACTACTTATGTCAGGAACTTTAGAGTCAATACTCTTCCTTTTCATTCCCTTCAACCATCAATTGATAAACTGATCCGAGGCAAGTATGTCCCCTTATTCCCACGAGGATTTCTCTTTTTTAGTCTTACATCAACGCTTTCCTCTATTGCCATGGCCACATTGCACCCAGTCCCTGAAGTCCAGTGAACGCTTTACCAGGCGATATACCTACCACTCTCTTTCTCTAGGGCTTCCAAGCATTCCCCATTTCTCTTTGTACCACAGTATACTGAGAAGAACAGGGACTTGGAATTTAGGCCTGGGTTGAACTCTGGCCTCAACCAACTACCATCTGAATTTGTTGAACAAGTTACCTGTGTCTGTTAATTTTCAGGTTCATCCACTATAATGAATGCATATCTGTCATATAGGTAGTTACCTATCTAATCTGACGAGACTATGTATTAGAAACAATTAGCGCAGGACCTAGATCATAGTTAACACTCCCCAAGTTTTATATTCTGGCTTTAATTCACTTTTTCCTCACCTGCTACTATTCTTTTCTCCTACCCTACAATCTAATTACGCATACACTCCCTCTTTTTCACACTTACCATGTAATGTCCCATAATATTTCCATGTCCTCCAACGTCCTTTCCTAATCTGCCTGACAAAATCCTGCTCATCCTTGAAGATGCAACTCAAAAATTAGCTTTATGTTAAAGACTTTGATGACGACTATTCATTCTTTTTTTTTTTTTTGAAGATTTTATTTATTTATTTGAGAAAGTAAGAGAGGGGAGAGGGTCAGAGGGAGAAGCAGACTCCCTGCTGAGCTGGGAGCCAGATGTGGGATTCAATCCTGGCGCCAGTATCAAGACCTGAGCTGAAGGAGATGCTTAACCAGCTGAGCCACCCAGGTGCCTAGACCCACACCATTCATTCCTTACAAGAATCCCTCACCCCTTCTCTGAGTGCCTATAACACTTTATAAATATGTCTGTGTAACTGTTTATGTGCCTCTGGATTGTTAGCTCACTGAAGTTCAAGAGTATCTTTCCTCCTTGCCTGTACTCAGTAAACATTTGCTGGGAAAACGATGGCAAGTGTAAGTTGTAAGAGACACTCTATGTGAAGAGCCATCCCAGAGCGAATAGCCAGGGAACCAGGAGGCTTGACATTGGGAACTGCTAATACCCTCTTGCTCCTTGCACGTTCTACCCTCAAAACTTGCCTTCTGAAAATATAAGTGTAACAATGTGAGATATTAAAAAAAATACTAAATTGTATAAGCATTTTATTTATCCTCTCCAACCCCAGGAACTATGGCCAGCATTATGTTTCCAGACACTCAGTGGAGAAGAATTACGCTTCGTGAGCCCAAGGAAGGGAGATACAAAAGGACTTCAGCTGAGAAAGGTAAGGATCTGCAGCAGGGAAGGGAAAGAAGGTGACTCTTTTTTTTTTTTTTAAGATTTTATTTATTTATTTGATAGAGGGAGAGCAAGTGTAAGAAAGGGGAACAGCAGAGGGATAGGAAGAAGCAGGGTCCCCACTGAGCAGGAAACCTGATGTGATGCTCGATCCCAGGACCCCAGGATCATGACCTGAGCCCAAGGCAGATGCTTAACCAAATGATCCACCCAGGTGCCCCGTCTCTGTCATTTTTTAAAGGTTGCCATAACAAACTGGGAGGCATAAAACAATAGAAGTTTGGGATTTTTTTTGTTGATGTTTGTTTGTTTCTTTGTTTAAATGTTCTGGAGACCAGAAGTCTGAAATCAAGACACTAGCAGGGCCATGTTGTCTGTGAAAGCTCCAGGACAGAATCCGTTCCCTGCTCCTCTCCTGGCTCCTTGGCATTGTTGGCAATCCTGGGTGTTCCCTGGCCTGTAGACATACCACTCCAGTCTCTGCCTCAGCTGTCACAGGATGTTTTTCCTGTGTGTGCTGTGTCTTCTCATGGCACTCTCTTCTCTGTTTATGTCTGTCTCTGTTTCTTCTCCTCTTCTTATAAGGACACCAGCCATACTGGGTTAGAGACCCACCCTATTCCACAATGATCCCATCTTAACTACATCTACAAAAACCTGATTTCTTAACAGGGTGACATTTATAGATATCAGAGGTTAGGGCTTCAACCTGTCTTTTCTATGGATTCAACTCAACCCGTAACAAGGATCTAGGTGGCAGAGACCAGTGTTCTGCTTCCATGTAGCACCCAGGATAGAGAGGCTTACTGGAAGGTGGCTGGTGGGCAGTGGGAGCAGATGACTGGCATCCAGAGCCAAAAAATGATAATAAAGATGACCCCACTATTTTCTTCCTCAAGCTTTTCTGTCATCACTACCTAGAGAATTACATATGACCCCATTATAAGAAAAGCAAATCCTTGAATTTCCTGCCAGTCCAGAAGGTAGGGAACTCCAAAAATGATTTAAGGTTGGATTGCAAAATAAAGATAAGCAGTAATACTGACATATAAATGGTCTGACTAAACCTCAGACTCATTTCATAAGTGTAACAGGGCAGCACTCACTATACAGAGTGAGGACACTGAAAACACCTCTCCTGGATCCTCCCCAAACTTTGTAGGATGGCTACTGGCTGGGCTGTTGGCCATATGCCAAGAGTAAGGTAGAGGAAACAGTTGATTCTTCCAGTACATAGGTTTTAGAGAGTCGGATGCTATCTTCTACCTGAGAATTAAGTTTGCTCTGTGCCCACTCTCTTATTTGTCCCCTAGTAAACAAATGTAAAGATGAGAAAGATATTAATTATGAGCTGCTGGGGATGGTTTTTTAGTAGAGCTGCTGTTTTAACATTCACATGAATCCTTATCTACTACCTATCTCTGGCATTTGGGACCAAAGAATATTCCCTGAGAGCAACAAACAACGGGTAGGCTATGAGCCGGATACTGGAACATGACATAATTTAACACAATGACCTCTGATTACACCTAAATGTGAGGGGTTTCTTACCCCTGTCTTGGGGTGTTGAGGTCTGTGATATGGTATTTCACGCCTTGTTTACCATCTAAATGACAATACAATACTGTCATCAAAACCTAGGGGGCGATCTAGTCTTCTGGTAGCCTAGAGTGAACGTTAACTCATAGATCAGCAGCTTTGCAGACCAAGAAATAGTCCTTTCACAAAAATAAATAACTAAATAAACAAATAAATAAATAAAAGAAGTTTGCTCAGAAATATGAGGTTTCCTTTAAATTCTTGATAGAAAGCTAATCTTTAATGAACTACTCATTTCTAAGATCCAAGACTAATCACATAAATTAGAAATCAAAGCAACATCTTAGCATCAACCACAATACTGTAGATCATTTGATAAGGGGCACACTGGACCAATAAGGAAAAACAAGACACTGGATCCTATTCTTAAGAAGACTGAAAGAGAGACTAAACATTAAGAACATAGGAAAGTACAAGCTGTTTATTATTCATGGAAGTTCTCCACTAGTTTTTAGCTGAAATTGAGTGGAAGAGAGGGATGATTTGGGGCTTTCAAAATAACTCCTCTTACCATCTCAATATCAACATTCAATTTTGAAAATACCTACCTAGATGTGATTATGTTTAGGCTTCTTCTTGTGCCTCTCATTCTCTCAGATACATGCGGTCACTAAAACAGATTTAGTGGTCTGTTTCAATGAAAAGGCTCTCCTTTATTGTGATTGACAGACAGAGAACATTCTGTGAGTACAGGAGCAAAATGCAAAACTAAACTACCTACAGGGAAGAAAGTACCCGGGGATATTTCCTTTGAGGGCAAAACCACTAGTTTGCCCCTTCCCCTCGCATGACCATTCACACGTTTCATTCATGCTTGGACTCATTTTGTCTGTAGAAAATGATTCTCCTTCTGTTTTGGTTATTCCATCACACAAAGCTGCTTTTTAGGCTTCCATCAGCAGCCAAAACCAAAACGATCCTTAGTATAAAAATATCAGTGACAGCTAAGCCTTGGCAGGTTAGAAGAAATTAGAAAAAAGATTTGGCAAAGGCATGGGATATAATAAAAGATAAACATTTACAGTTTTTCAGCAAACATAAACCAATATGCAATATTTTGATTTCATAGACGCTAATACTTTTTCCCAAATTCATCTGAAGACCTACAAGGTGTGAAAAGTACAGGAAAAGTAATTGTACCTTTTATAATAGTCTTATTTTCTAATGTGTAGTGAGAAAGATTTCAACAAAACTAAATATAAAAAGTTCCCATATAAATTAGAAATTGTCTATGATTTTAAATAAATATGACTTTCTCTCCACTTAAGAAAACTTGAGAATATTAATTTTAGCTTTTCCATAACATCTTGTAAATGGACTCCCTCCTATAAACTTCAATTTATCAAAGAAATAAATAAAATCTTTATGGGTGCCTGGGTGGCTCAGTGGCTTTGGCTCAGGTCATGATCCCAGAGTCCTGGGATCGAGCCCCGAATTGGGCTCTCTGCTCAGCGGGAAGCCTGCTTCCTCCTCTCTCTCTCTCTGCCTGCCTCTCTGCCTACTTGTGATCTCTGTCAAATAAATAAATAAAATCTTAAAAAAAATAAAAAACAAACCTCAATTTAACATGTATCAATTTGCCTAGGACAATCTACTTGTTGACTTGGTAGAATCATTCACAGTACTCACTTTGATTTTCAAAAGTGTTCTGATTTAAAGTAGCCATCAAATGGTTCCTTTGTTTACAAGGGACTCTTCTTGGACACCTTTTCCTTATGTTTTTCCCCAGGACTTCCCCGAATTCTTTTATACCTTCCACTATGCATCCAGTGAGATAACTGGGGTCCAAGATGGACTATAACTAAGAAATAACATAGTTACTTGAAAATATCTCAAACTAAATAGAAAACTGTTTAAACCCTTGCAAACAGCACACGAAATACCTAGAAACCCATTGTGATTGCTCGTGTGGCAAACACTACTGTGTAGTTGTCTACTCTACAACTGCTCTCCTCTGCCAGTTAATCCCTGAATTCCGATTTTGTTCATGAACAGGGTAGCTCTGTGCTCAGGAAGATGGGTCCAGCCCCAGGAGGTGCATCATGATTACCCTATATAATCCTGGAAATACCATTCTCCTTTGTCAGTGGTCAACATAGGGGTAACCAGATGTTCAATCTGACCAATCAGACATAAGGCAAACTCTGCTGGAGGCTGGGGTGGGGGAAGTTGGAAGGCTTCTGGGAAAAGTTTTCTTCTCTGACAAAAAGTGAGGAAATCCATTTTTCCTTTCAGCCTTTCAATGTCAAATTGTGAGGATATCTGGAACCACAATAGTCATCTTGTATTATTACGAACCATCCAGAATCCCAGTTACTTGCTGCCAAAAGCACTCTGGTGTGCTTCCTTTTCCAGCCACCATTGTGGCATTTGGAAATCTCAATGGGGAGCATTTCTCTGAGCTCGTAAACTCAACAGCTTTGTGAGTCTAAGCATCAGACATCCTCAATGTGAGTTAAATGAAAGCAACTTAAATTAGAGAAAGGATCTAATTAGCCAGACTCAGCAACATTACAAGAAAAGTGTGGTGGGGGGAGAGTGTGTGGGAAAGCAGGCAGCACACCCAGAGCAAGAGTGATGCCATGAGCTCCTTCCCCAGGAAACCCATCGGCGGGGTGGCGGGGGGGAGATACTCCCCTTATTGCCAAGTGATGATGCATATATCCACTAATTAGAGAAAAACATGCAAAGAAGCTGCAAACAAAAATGAACTGTAAAGCAAACAGGTTTTTTTTTTTAAAGCATATGCAATAATGTATGTACTTTTTAGGGTATTGGGGTAGAAGTTTAAAATAGGGGAGACATTCATTAACCAAACTGCTTAGCTGACATTGTTCTCGTGCTGTAAATCTGAGATGGGCTAAGACAGGGGGTGTCCAGAGCAGGATGGCTGGGCTGCTTTAATTCAACCATCAGAAAGCATTTTAAGTCCCAGATAAAGTGAGCATGGAGCATGATGGGCTGGCTGCCCCCTTCCCTGGGGACTTTGCCCAGGGAGGATCATTCCAGTTTCTCCTGCAATATGGATTTAGATAGCAGCCCAGAAGAGTTCTCCAAAGGCAGGAGGATTAACAAGCACTTTGTAGAGGGATCCCTTTCTGAGGAGCAGTTGTAGAGGAGTAATATAACCCCAAACAACCTGCTGACACTGGTTAAGAACATGTACATGTCCCCTTTATTTGACCTCCGGGGCAGGCTTGGCAGCCAACTACCAGGCTTTTGTAATAGTACTTGTGACATGGAGCCCAAACTGTGAGAATCCCATGTATTAGCACAATGGTACTTACTTATTTAGTAGTGGGCAGAGCATTACATTTACATGAAAAACACACACAAGCTTCCCTTTCTTATCATAAAGTGATAAGGGATCTACTGAAATAATTGATAAGGGGATTATTCATTGCTGGCACATCCATTAAATGCAAGGCAGAAAATAAGATAGATGTACCCGAGCCACAAACCCCAGTCAGAGAATGAACGTTGGCTCACTCAACTTGGGGTCACAAATTATTCATTCACTAAAGTTTCTCCCTCTTCCTTTTGGACTCATCAATCTGGCCTGCAGAGGCGAAAATCCTCTCATAATGGTCTAAGTAAATTCCTTCTCTAATTTTCCCTACTGATGCTTCGTGGCATATACCACGCCACAAGGGTGGCACACTTACCCTTGGGATGCAGGTAAAAATGACTAGTCTACCTCCTCGGACCAAGAGCCAGGGCTTTCTTAAGTACCAGCAAAACAAAGCTCTTGAAGTTACAGTAGACTAGCCATTGGCAAAACTACAATACAAGAATAAATTTACTTCTGGTGCTTTCTCTCCTCCTGTCTCCTCTGCTCTCCAACCTCAGGCAATGCTCCATTTGGGAAACACCCTGCTCTCAGTTTAGTCCATCTTAGGTGTCAACTGATGATAGTTTTAGGTGCTAACCAGGAGTATTTGAGGCTCACAAGACAAGTCTAGGCACCTAAAAATTCTTTAAAGAGTGAAGGAATGAGACGATAATGAAGAAACTCTAGGCACCATGATACAAGGTAGAAAAGGTCACTGTGGCCAGGGAACTGCTTTGGCCTAACACTTAAAGGCTGCCTTAAGGTTGAACTTCTCAAGATTATATACCAAAATTAACTCAAAATCTAAATTTTTTGGAAGCACACTGATTTACTACCAGAACTGGATTTTTCTGTGGCAGAATAGGGTCACTAATAGAGATCAAGACTGACCTGGGGAGGACTTAGACAAGTGAGGTATGGAAAGTCGGAAGTCATAAGTTCAAGCACAAAAGGAGTCTGAAGTTCTACTGGAGGAATAGAATGGGGGTTAAAGCAATGAAGCTTGGCATGAGGGATCTATAAATCAGGCGCAGATTCTCACTGATTCTCAGTGATTCCCGCTGAGAGGACAACTGAGAAGTAAGCAAGAGCAACGTAGATAATGTAGAGCTAGTTCGTTTCCCATGTAGTATCTCAGTCTTCACAGGAAGTATCACATAGTTCTACAGGTAAGAAACCGTAGCTCAAAGAAGTTAACAAGCATTTTCAGCTAAAAGTTATTAATGCTAAAATACAGTAAGGGGATAAAAGGAAAATCATCCCCTGAATGTTAATTACACTGACTTATGATTGCTCTTTCCTGCCAGCACATCGAAGCATAGATTTTTCAGAGAAAGGAAGGGAGGATGGAAAGGAGGAAAGCAAGAAGAGAGACAATTTAAGAAAGAAAGAGACAGGAAATCAACTGGCCAGCTGCGAACAGTGAAATTAGAGTTAGTAAAAAAATAAAATAAAATAAAATAAAATAAAAAATAAAAAATAGGGGCGCCTGGGTGGCTCAGTGGGTTAAGCCGCTGCCTTCGGCTCACGTCATGATCCCAGGTCCTGGGTTCGAGCCCCACATCGGGCTTTCTGCTCAGCAGGGAGCCTGCTTCCTCCTCTCTCTCTCTGCCTGCCTCTCTGCCTACTTGTGATTTCTCTCTGTCAAATAAATAAATAAAAAAAATCTTAAAAAAAAAAAATAAAATAAAAAAAAATAAAAAATAATTGAAACATGTCTAGAGTCTAGTTTCCAAAAACAGAAAGTACCCTTTATTTGTTCAGATGCATATGAATTCTTACAACAAAATTTTCATATATAGGCTTCCAGTGATTATTCCCCACATTCCAAAACAATCACCAGTATGAAACGAGAAAATATGTTTCCTGAGACATTAGGTAAAAAAAACTATGATGCTACTAGAGGCAAAGGCAACCTCACGAATTCCAGAAGGCAGACCGAAAAATAACAAAAATAAAACTTTGCAGGAGTTTCCCATGGAGCTGTCTAGAAACTGGGGAGAAAAACTATATTGAGACTATCGATATACAGTACAGAAGTAGTGTTCCCAACTCTGACTAGTATTTTCTAGACATTCTTAGTTATAGCTCTTCCCACTAATGCAAATTGTTCTACCTCCAATGCCTAAAACATCACCTAGTATCAAGTAGGCACAGAGTAAATTTCACATGCGTTGATAAATGAATGAACCTCTTGGATAAATTACGAGTCTTTCTTGCAGGGGTTACGGATGTTTAGCATCCAAAAAAGTTTAGCTTATTGCTAATGACAGATATGGATTTATAAGAACAATGAAGCATAGCTAACTCAGACCTAAGTCTATAACTATATTTTATACAACACGAAGGAAATAAATAAATTGTAGATTCAAGTGCTAAATAAGAATAATAATTTATAATGGCCTGTGGTGGCAGCCAGTTCAATTGGTAAAAGCTGACTGTAGATACCCAGGTCTCCACCATATTAGAGAGAAAATTAAGCAGGAGTAAAGTGGCTGTCTCAGCAGAAGCCTACAACAGAAGACAGCCACATTAGCATAAAGCAAGGCAGCCAGAAATTATGACTGCTCCTAATCTCAGAACGCTCAGGAGTTTTGTTACATTCAACAAAATGACCTGTCCATTTTGATGCATTGGTATTTTTTCCCCATTTCACATGCACGTGTTCTCTCTCTCTCACCATCTCCCTCTCTCTCTCTCTCACACACACACACCCACCACCACCACCACCATTTTCACAAAGCCAACATGTAGGGGTCATATATAAAACAAACAAGCCTCATTGTTCACCCTCAGCTCTAGCCCAGGACCTTTCCCCTCAGTATCTGATGGTCAGGGGAATTCACTAATGTTTGTTGGAAGCCAAGAGAACGGTGATCACCAAGACATGCATTTCTACAACTTACTAATGAATACCAATTGTCATTTTAAAAATCTCAGAATTCTTTCAAAACCTTAACAGGTGCATGCAATTATCCGGAACCTCCTGAGTCTAGTTCTATTGTCTTTCTGTGTTGTTACTCAGAGCTCAGATAGAGAAGAAGAGGCTAGGCAGTGAGTAAAGGAACCTAAGTGAAGAACACACATATATTGGAAGGATCATCTTGTCCCAAGATCCTAATCCTTTAGAACTGTATCTGGGAGTTGGATAAAGTCCAAATTGTATAAAGTTTGAAAGAGAATAAAAAATCTTACAGACTAGAGGGACTGTCTTCTAAAGAAGTGATTTATATTTTTATTGTAATACAATCCCATCCACTTTCTGAAATCCACTTATCTTTACAAAGCGTTTCTTTTAAAATGTGTGTGTGTGTGATACACACACACACACACACACACACACACACACACCCCTCTTCTGTCTGCATCTTTCTGCTCTAATACAAATGGATGCTTACACTTTGGAGCCTTTGCTTTGGAGTGACCGGCACTAAGGAGAAAGGAAGCTAAAACGGAAAACACAGGTGAAAACAACCCCAAGAATCCAGGATCAACAGAAGTTCTGGGAGACAATTTAGAGCTTAGCTGCAACCCCTCGGCTCAGGACACAGGTTGGTCATTCCATGTCTCTGCTATGCCCCCTTCTTACCACTCCTCTCTGGCAGAGGCCAAGGCACTCCAAGCCTGGGATGCTTATCTATTCTCCCTCACACACGGCCTGACCTCATTCCACCCTCTACTTCTCTATCTGAGCTCCGACTAACAAAACAAGAGGACAACAGAGCTAGACTCAGGGGGCTCCTAATAATTGCATATTTGTGTTGAGTTGCCCTGATCTTCTCTCATCCCAATCTCTATTCCACCCCCCACCCACCATTTGAGGGGGTGGGTAGAAAAACAAACAAACAAAGGTCAATCAGAATGATATATGACTCGTCAGTTCTGAAGTAAAGCCCAGTCATGTAGAAAATAGACCAGGCACCGTACTCTGAGTCCAAAAGATAGGGTGAGAAAGCTCTAGCCTCAGGTGCAATTATCTCTGGAAAACAAAACATAATAAAAAGTAAAAAATGCTCTTCTCTCTCTCTCTCTCTCTTTCCATATATAGATATATATATCCCCAGAGAAACCTGTGCACCACACGCACTTGGTTTTGCAATGTCAAAGGTATCTGCTTTGCCTGTGGTTTATGCAGCTTCTCAAAGTTGCCAAACTCAAATGAGCTTCTGCAATGGCACCGACTCGCTCACAGGATGAGAGAAACACTTCCTCAAGCTCCACCCGTTGCTCCAGTCCCTCAGCCACCTCCCTAGTTAAAGCCACCCCAACAATCCTTAACAACATCCTGATGGTCTCCCTGCCCTTTGCATCTGTTCTCCACCCTACAAAGCTTATAAATCACACCCTCATGCTTCTTAAAAGTCTTTAATTGCCCACCCCACCCCTATAACTCTCGGAAATAAAGTTCAAAAACTCTTTTAAGAGGCCACTGAGGCCATCACCTGCCTCAACCTGCTAGCCCCTGACAGGCACCCTTAGACCTTTAGCATGTGGCCTTCTCCTAATCCAATACTTCCTGTCTCTACACCTCTGTTCACCCAGCTAAGTTCTATGATTAGAACTTCAGTACACGTGTGAGGTGTCTTGTCTGGGAAGCTTCTCATGGCCTCAACTTTGCCCAGAAGATTCTATACCACAAGGCTAGCCCATGACCCACACTTTTTTGTAATTGCCTATTTCCTGGTTTGTTTCCCTCACGGATCTATAATGTCCTCTGGCAATGAACGGACCATGTCTGTTTTAGATAGCTCTCTCTAGCTCTATGCCCAGAATCTGCCATTTGGTAAACCTGAGTATGAATAAATGAATGTGTGAATGAGTGGGTGAATCCAGATGACTCCCTCCACTTCTCTGGCACTCAACCCCAGGTCCTGCAAAGCCTGGGACAAGCAGTTAGACACCTCAGAAGAAGGCAGAGTGGAGACCAACTAGGCAGGGCCTTTGGGGAAAAATGTTTCTTTTACCCTTCCAAAACTGGGAATAAGGAAGTCCCAAGGGCCTGTCACTATGTAAGTTCTTCAGGAACAATGGGGCTCCATGGGAGTTTGCTACACTCCCTCTTTCATGGGGCTCTTTCTACCACAGAACCAAGCCATCATGCTGTGGCAGAAACTGGCTGGCTAAGTCCATTCGCTTGTCCTTTCCAGCCTGGAAGCCCATAGAGGGGAGGCAGCTCCAGCAAACCTCCACAGGTGATTTCACTTTGAATTTAAAGAGAATTTCCATATTTATACACGTACTGACAGGGGAAGATGTCCAGGACCCATCTGTATTGTATGACTCTGTATGAAAACTAAGTCATCTTTCTGAGTCGACGTGTCTGTGTGATATGCATGTGCACACGTATGCGTGTTTTTATTAGTAGGAGCAGACCACAAGGTTTGGATGTCTGTACACTGAAATGTTAGCAGGGATCCCCACTTGAGAGAAGATCAGGGTTGAAGATGGCCGGAGGGGATTTTATTTTTTCTTGATATTCTTCACTATACACTTGACCCTTGAACAATGTGAGGATTAAGGGTACCCACCCCCAACACAGCCAAAAATCTGAGTATAACTTTTGATTCCCTCAAAACTTAAGTACCAATAGACTTGACTAGAGAAACCTCACCAATAACATGATCAATGAATACATATTTTGTATGTTATATGTATATGTTATACATATATATATATATGTATATTCTTACAGTACACTAAGCTTAAAAAAAAAGGAAAATGGTATTAAGAAAATCATAAGGAAGGGGCATCTGGGTGGCTCAGCCATTAGGCGGCTGCCTTCAGCTCAGATCATGATCTCAGGGTTCTGGGATCGAGACCCATGGGCTCCCTGCTCAGTAGGGAGCCTGCTTCCCCCTCTCTCTCTGCCTGCCTCTCCACCTACTTGTGATCTCTCTCTCTCTGTCAAACAAATAAACAAAATCTTTTAAAAAAGAAAGAAAATCATGAAGAAAAGAAAGTACATTTAGTGTACTGTAGTGTATATATTGAAAAAAGATCCACCTGAAAGTGGACCCATGTAGTTCAAACTGGTGTTAAGAGTCAACTGTATTTTGAAATATTTTTAATAGCATGTATTAATTCTGTAATTAAAAAAGGGATGTGAAGGAGAGAAAATAAAATAGGGTCTCTGGTCTCTCTAGGGACAGGCCTTTGTCCTAATACTTCACTGAGACCCAATTTCAAATGAATTCCCTAGACGCTAGGATTAGTGGTCACAAATAGGACACAAATCATAAGCCTTCCACTACTGTAATTGCATCTCAAGTTTGATGTAGAATTATCTATTATAAATAACCTTAAGATAGAAAAAAAATGGAAAGAAATAGAGCTAATTTATTGCCCTTTCCATTTCATTTTAAAAATAATTTTAATTGTTGCTTCGTTTTTTTTGTTTGTTTGTTTTTGTTTTTTTGGTTTTTTTTTAAGATTCTAAGAAGAAACCATGTTCAATTCTCATAGTTTGGGTTTAGTTTCATTTTAAGTGAACAAAGAAACCCAACAAAAATATAAACATAACAAAAAGGGGCACATTAGAAAAGACTGGTATGGAGTGTTTTCTTTCCCCCCAAAGCAAGAGAGGAACAGGCTGTCCCCCTTTAATCATTCACTTTTGTTCCTGTTTGGTAAGTGGTGCCACAGCACATCAGAACGTACAACGGCAAAGGTATGGAGGGAAGCCTGTCTCTGGGTCTCCTGGGGCACTAACTAGGTCTTTAAGATCACCCATCACCTGGCTATAATTGCCTTGACACCATCACCCACTGACTCAAACAATCACCTTTACAGTAATACCCTCAGCACACAGAATTCTCCTGATTATATAAGCTATAAGCAGAAACACCTGGGACAAAGTGCTGGTGGGGAACCTCTCAGATAAACTACTTGATTTCTTAATCCTTCTGTCCTTCTGTCAAATCAGCTGGAAAGCATGAATAGGGAAGCGGGTGTGGAAAACCGCTTGAGGAATCAGAGACTGAACGTGAACCAGATGCAACTTACATTTTTGTTATGCTACTATTATTAATCCACCTTGCTTTTCACATGCTGGTAAAAAAGAATATGGTATGTAAAGACCTGTGGTTGGAGCTTCCCACTACCGATTATGTGGATGCAAACTTCTTATCTTCACATCCAAAGACTTAATACAATATGCCCTTCACTTTCTTCAGCTGTCTTCATGGTCAAATGTTTTCAAATAACAACCATGCAGCAGGCAATAAACTAGGTGCTTTTATAGCTTGCTGCATATCCGAACGTAAAATAACTCCGATCAAGGCATGCTTTTGTTAGGGGTAAAGGAGGATGAATGCTTATTTCATCCTGCCTGTTTTGGGTCACATTTTTTACTGAGATGGTTGGCTAAGACGTTAAGTTACTGTTTCCTATTCAAAAAGAATCTGGAGATGAACAGTAGTAACCCAGGGACCTCCTTGTGGCCCCATGTTGTTCTTAGCAATGTGGTTTGTGTGCTCTGGGATTTCTGTTTTTCCTCCAAGCTCTTTATCTCTAAATCTTGGGATTTATGTCCCCACTAAAAAAAAATGAGGCATTAGGTACTGGGAAATTATCACTCAATTCCTACAAAAGGCTCTATTTCTTTCTAATACCAGTCATGTCCAGGTAGTGCCCCAGGCTTGACTCTGCAACCTGCATATTCTACGAATCCCTCCTACGGCTCATACAGTGTGGAAGATAAAGTCTGCTTCCTAATGAGGTGGACTTTCCCCTGTGGAGAAGTGGTGGAGGGTTGTGAATTTTTTTTTTTTTTAAGATGTTATTTATTTGTTTGAGAGATACTGCACATGGCGGGGAGTGGCAGAGGAACAGGGAGAAGCAGACTCCCCACTGAGTAGGGAGCCCGATGCTGGCTTGAACACAGGACTCTGAGATCACAACCTGAGCTGAAGGCAGACGCTTAACCGATTGAGCCATGTTGGTGCCTCAAGGGTTGCAAATGACGATTTTTGAGTAGTGGGTGATATGACGAGAGACACTGCGGGGCAATGGGACACTGGGGGTGAGAGGAATGTCAGAGAAGAGAACATGGTAGTATCAGAAGTTGTCAGGGAGAAGAAAACAATTAGGAAAGGCAAGTAGGGTAGGGTGACAGAACTTGAGAGTCAACGAAGGGGAGTGAAAAGCAGAGGAGAAAGCTAAGAGCAAAGAAAAGATATAACCCAGAAGTCAAATCTAATTAGAAGGCTGGGATTCCACAGGGGAAAGAAGCCTATCTAACCTAAAAGTCATTGCACAAAGTAGCCAGGTCTATCCTCTTCTCTAAAAGAGAAGGCAAGACGGGGCACACCTCGGTGGCTCAGTCAGTTGAATGTCGGCTCTTGGTTTTGGCTCAGATCACGATCTCAGGGTTGTGAAATGGAGCGCCAAGTTAGGCTCCTCACTGAGCATGAAGTGTGCTTCAGGTTCTCTCCCTCTCCCTCTGCCCCTTCCGTGCTCTCTCTCTTTCTAAAATAAATAAATCTTTATTATTATTATTTTTTTTTTAATAAAAGGAAAGGCAAGAGTTTCCAAATGCTCGGGCATCTTCATGTGATGTTTCACATTCAGAGATGCATAGTCAGAGACCCTAATAATTACCATCCTACATTATCTGGGAAACAAGTGGAACCCTAAAAGTAGGTTTTCTACATAAGATGATGAATGTCGTTCCATCCAGTCTAGAACCAGGGGAGACTTTAGCCCTTAACTGAGATGTATTATTTAAAGAGAAGGTGTTTCTGAACTTACAGTATAATCAATCCCCCATAAAATTGATAATTTGGCTAGACACTTTTTGAGATATCAAAGAGAAGGTGACTTCAACACTACAGCAATCCAAAGTGTGTTAGTCCAGAGGCATGGCTCAAGGAAGTACTCAGATATGATTTTCATTATTTCAAAAACACAAAAATAAGGCAAACTTCCCACTTAATGCCTGAAACTGAAAATGAAAAATCGCTATCTTAATTCAGGTCAAATACATGTTCTTGGAACATTTAGGTAAAGAGGTGTGGCAAGGTCAAGAGATCCCTCCACAAAGGCTGTATTCCTTTCAAGTCCCCTGAACAGCACTGAAATATGCAGAAGAAGGAGCGAAACCAGCTGCTCTCTATGCGAGTTGGAGGGTGTGAGTGAAAAGCTCTGTAGTCTCCATCATCTCCTCTGATTCGAGTAATGTCTTGGCATGCACACACGTTAGTTTTTGAAAAGGTTTCTAAGCTTGTCAAAATATCCCTAGGTTGTGAGCTTAGTGTTTCTTGAAAAACGGAAGAGGCAGAAAGCAAAAGGCAAACCTTTTTAACTATTTGGCCTTTTTTGTTCACATATGAAATAACCATCAAGTAAGGGGGAGAGAACATTCCTTATCTATAGGGACTGTGCTCGCATACTTTTGCTTAGGACGCTGTTCTCACCTACAGGGTCTGTCCCTCCCCCCTCTCTGATTGTTTGATTACTTCTCATCTATGGAAGCTCAAAGCAAACAACCTTCTCACTAAGGCAACTTCCTTGTTTGTCGTCAACTAAGTTTCTGTGAAATGAAAAGTAGGTTTCTGTTTTGTTTTTTGTTTGACTCATTTGATTTTTAAGTTGTTAATATATTATTCAGCACTCAGATAATCTTTTTCCTACAGTTGATTAATACCCTGCAGTCAGGGGTACCTATCTCATTGCGCCCCTCCCCGCATTGCTTTGCATATGGCGCTGTTCACTATGATCGCATTGACTGATCCTCATGCAGCAGAACAGGTGGAAGATAAGGTGGATTACAAAAGATGCCTCTGTCCTTTCCTGTCATTGACACCACATCCCCAAAAATCCAGATAGAGACACTCAAACCATCAAACCATGAGACCATATATTTTTGTTGTTTTCTTTCATTGTGTTTTTGATCATTGTGTTATTGATCATGATCAATAAAAAAATTTACCTGTGTGGAATGTCCTTACTTCCTAAGTTTCGCTGAAATAGCTTACATGTCTACAGTTAATAATTACATAGGATAAAAGTGATAGCTCTGAAAATTAAACAGCTGCATCACAATTCCACCTGCCCTCTATCCAGGCTTTACTGAGAAGACACATTTTTAACATCATGTACAAAAAAGGGCTCAGATGACAAAGAGAAATCAAGAAATATGAAAGCCAATATCATAAAAATGTTATGCAAATGACCAGCTTAACCAGTTTCTTATATAAACTTCAAGTATCCTAAATTAACCCTTCCCTTCCACAGGTACTACATCTGAGAAACTGTTAAGAGAATTTTTTACTTCAGCCCAAGTCACAAGGAAAATCTAAGAAATTTGCTCTCTTCAAAGAATATCATTATTTACAGTGTCATAAAATAGGCAAGAACATACTCATGGATATACACATACTCATGGATATATTATACACATACTCATGGATATACACATACTCATGGATATATTAAAACTTCAGGGAAAGAGAGAAGGCTCTTAAGTGTTCCAGTCTTTGCTTTTATCATTCTTCATCTTGATGGAGATTTGGAATGATGTTGCTAACCTGGGGAGGCTGAGGCAGGGCAAAGTCAATCCCCACCTTTACCAGGAGTAAGTAAAGGTGTCCTTTTTCACATGCCCCTTCAAGTCACCTTACTTTATGCTAATCTTCAAGGAGAAGAGTTAAGATGGTAAGCAGAATGAGAGAGGCTTGAGCAATTTTTCTTATTAAGTGGAAGCTGAGACACCTCAAAGTTCAGATGGCTAAAGTGATTTATGTGAAATATTGCAGCAGACTTTGGCAGTTTTGTAAGGATCTAGCCAGTCCTCTTCCCTCTGACCTATTAGATACCATTTCCTTCCGTATAACACAGGAAAACTTTGCTTTGTTCCCAAGGGAATTAACCATCTCATTTCAAGTGTATTTAACCTAGGGCAATTTCCAATTATTCTGAGATTGCTTCAACTCACTTGAATACTGGAGTTGCTTTAATCAGAGAACGGTTAGCTATTATTTCCTAAACACAAGAAGGTCACCCAGAACCTCACACTCTTCCCAAGTGCAACTAAAAGCATTATTTTATCTCCTCTCTAGAGGACTCTCGTGGAAACGTTCTCAAAAATAAATTTTTTTAGTTAAGATGGCAATGGCTGCCTGATATTTCCTGTTCAAGGAGTTAGGCAGAGATTTCTTTAAAAAGAATATGATAAAGATACGAATATCAGTTTTGACTGGGTTAAATGGGACTGTATTCGGTTAGGCCTCCTGGTAGCTCTGAGTTTTCTCCTTAACTCTTCAACTAGATTGTTCTTCTCCCTATTTTCTGCCAGGAAATCTTCATTCTTCAAGTATCTACTTACTTTTTAAAAAGATTTTATTTATTTTATTTATTTATTTGAGAGAGAGGGAGAGAGAAAGCATGAGCAGAGAGAGGGAGAGGGAGAAGCAGACTCCCCATTGAGCAGGAATCCCAGGGTCCTAGAATCCAGACCTGAGCCCAAGGTAGATGCTTAACTGATTGATCCGCCCAAGTGGCCCTCTTCAAGCCTCTACTTAAAAGTAAACACCACTGGGAAGCCTTCCCTACCTGTAGCTGTTACAACTGGTTCTGTGCTCCTACTCAATTCATAGTGATGTTTGACATCCAAGATGATGTTATAAATGTGTACTTCTTCCTCCAGAGGATTTTTATTTTCTTTTCTTTTTTTTCAGAAAAGGTGTGTGAACTCTACTGCATCTGAATTTTCATTTATAATTTATAAATTAAGATCTATGTGTTTCCCCAGTTCACATTCAAATTTTCATGAGGTTTTACATTCACAGAACTAGAAGACAGACCTTTGCCTATGGCTCATTAAATAACTGTTCATATCTGCAGAGAACACCTAATATTTTATAGAGTTACTGATAGAATGTCAGACTTTTCACACAGGAGTCCAAACTTGTTTCAGTACTTTTCATTTTACAGTTAAAATGGAACTAATTTTATCAGGGAAATAATAAAAAGAGGTATGAATATAAATTCCCTCCATGCACCTTGAAAGTTGAGGAAAAGCCTTCATTGTTACACACCTTTCACTAAATGCTGACATAACTCAAGAATTTAGGATGATTTTGTAGGGCCCATCTGATCAAATGCTAAGTGGTCCATGTTTCCTCTGCAAACTCACCTCTCAGCAGCATGTACCCTCAATATAAAATGAGAGAAGGATCCAAGGAGAGATGTTACTCTGTGTTACTCTTTTAATTTTGCTGGACATACAGTTTCTCACACAGACAAGGGAAAGGTTTAAATCCACTTCTTGAGTGATGACAAAGAGAGCGTAAGATCCCAAGTTACAGAGAGGGATGATGATGCCCTAGTGGAGAGGATAAAGGACTGGGAATGGGAAAATTTTAATTTCCTTCCTGCATTGACTCCTGACCGCATGTGGAAACTGGAGAAAATCACTTTGCCTCAGAATGCTGTTTCCTATCCTGTGTAATAAGGGAGATGGCTAAGTGACCTGTAGGATTTCATCCAATCTAAGAGGTTGTAATTTCAGCTGGATTCTCTCTGGATCTTTTCCTTGTAGCTCAAAACTCTGCATACCCCATATTCTATCTCCTATCATCCTAACACAAACTCCCTTCCCCCAATACCACGAAGTCAGTGTCAGAATCACAAGAAAAGTCTTTAAAGAAAAAAGAGAGAAAAAAAATCATCATGAAGATCTTAAAGACTGTGGCTCTCATCATCACTCCTTAGTGACCTTAATTATGCATCAATCAACCCCAGCTCAAATGGGAGATTAGAAAATGGGACATTTTTGCTGATCTCAAAGGACAAGCTTAAGAAGCAAGATCATCAGAATCATTATAGTTGAACAGGTAGTTTTATCCACCTAGAGGGAAACCGTTCAAAATTTCTATTCACGTTCACACAGCATATTCAGAGTTTTCTAGAAAAGAAAATTCCAACATAACTTCTATCCAGAAAATTATCTTACTCATTTATCTAAATAACCTTGTATTCAGATTATTTTTCTCCGTCTTCCTCACTGCTTCCCTCCTTCTGATTCTCCTCACTGTTCCCTTTTTTTCTGTGCTTTCTTGCACTGGGTAGGATTGATCTGGAACAAAACCCATTCTATAAGCCCGAGCCATTACATTACTAGGTAGAAGCTGGAAATGAATATTTTTGATTTACATCTAGTAGCTGAATTTCATTTTCCCTTTGAAAGAAGACCATTTTCCTAAGAACAGTAGATATATTACTTGAATTTCTTCTCTAATGATATACTTCAAAGGGTTAAAAATAAAATGGGTACGTTCAAGCTTCTCTATTTTATTATGAAATCTCCAGAAAACTACAAAATACACTTCAAATAGCTTTAATGGTGATTTTAGCACCAGGTCACTCATTTCATAAATTATTTTAATCTTGGCTGGCATTGATAGCCCTAAAAGATAGTGTTTAATATTTCATTATTGAAGACAACAAATTTCATTAACTACTTAATAGTAGGGAATCATAAATAATAAGGAGCCATACAAATGTCTTTAAACACTTTAAGACTCCCAACAAAAACTAACATAACTCCTAGTTTTTATTGTTTAATCCACTTATTTCAACAATACAACTTAAATGTGTTTAGGATTCTATTCTGCAAATGAACAGCAGCAAATGAAAAGAGTAAAACTAGGCAGGGACCCAGGCATAATCCCAAAGGCAGGAGGCAAATAAAATGTCTCGTCAGCTCCTAGGTCTTAATGCTTTTTACCTTAAACATTTACATTAACAGATGGTCCCTAGCAGTGCTATAAACTTATCTCTGAGTTCATTTCTGTGTCACTCTCAACCCCATTTATCACTATCCATGCAGCAGAAAATGCCACAAGGGGTTTAAATCAGAGCAGTAAGAAGTTGGGACAAACTCTTTGAAGCAATGGGTGTCACCTACAAACATATTCTTGACCTTTGTTGAAAAAAAAAAAAAATCAATAGAAGAACTGATGACTAATGAATGGAGAAAGACAAGGATAAGAACCAACTAAAGTCCTCGCATTTGGCCCACTGGAAGGAGCAACCTGGCGCCCTAAATCCTTAAGTGTTTTTGTTCTCCAATTTTCTAAACCAGCATGGAGACCTAGGCAATGAAATGGCCAAGGGTAATTCTAGATGCCAGAGGAAAACATTTTAGGAAATAGATGTAAAGATTGTAATTTTATCCTGTGTGAGGAATAATGATAGTTCTTTTGGGTCACCAATTTGGCTTTCATAGTTGGTTGACAATATGATCAAATGATATCATTTTTGTTAGACATCCTTTAACATAACACGGACTTGGGATTGACAACCTTTTATCAGAATATTTTAAATTTTATTTTTAAAGTCATCATATAATAAAATTGAGGGCTTTTTCCAGAAATTTGAAAACATGTATTGGTTCATGTAAATCAGGATAATGAGGATGCCAGATATTTCATCACTCTTCAAAATTCCCCTGTGCTATTTTTTAAAAAAGTTTTTATTTATTTATTTATTTATTTATTTATTTATTTATCAGAGAGAGGGAGAGAGAGACAGAGAGCAAGCACAGGGGGAGGGGCAGGCAGAGGGAGATGCAGGCAACGCACGTAACAAGGACCCCAATAGAACCCTGGGATCGTGACTTGAGCTGAAGGCAGATGCTTAACCTACTGAGCCACCCAGGCGTCCTTCCCCTATGCTATTCTTTAAGAGTCACTACATTTTACACCAAGTAATACGTAGCTGTGATCATTATAATTCCCCTCTAAGGAGATTTTTTAAACTGTTTTATATAATTCCCCTAATGACTTTTCCGACACTTTCCTGCCCTTTTAGTTGTTTTTGCCTTCAAGATTCTAGAAATTTTCCAGTCACAAGATAGTCTCCTGGGATCTTGAAGAAACATCCCTAGCATAAATCATATTATCCTATTCTTAGATAGGGAAAAACAACAGTAACAATAAAATAATTTTTTATGTTGGAGACACACACGTTGTGAACTGATGGAAAAAGGGGGAAAAAAGAAAAGAAAAGAAAAGAAAAACCAGTTCACTGTTCCAAGTATACAGTGTAAACAGCCTAGCAGAATGATGCCTGGAACATTGCAAGAGCTCAATAAAAGTTCCCTTCATCCTCAGCTTCATTTCTAAGGCTCTGTTTTCAATCCAGTGTTTTATATGACTTTTTTTTTTTTAAGAATATACAAAAGCCATAGCTTCTGGCAGACTTTGCTTCCCCTTGTGTGGTTCCCATCCAGATTTACAGATCAGAGTTTCAGACGAATAGCTTTAGTGAAATCAGAAGTCTTCTTCAATCTGCCGATACTCCTGACAGAGTGACTGGCAATGGAATTGTTCTTTTTTTTTTTTTTTTAAAGATTTTATTTATTTATTTGACAGAGAGAAATCACAAGTAGGCAGAGAGGCAGGCAGAGAGAGAGGAAGGGAAGCAGGCTCCCTGCTGAGCAGAAAGCCCGATGTGGGGCTCGAACCCAGGACCTGGGATCATGACCTGAGCCGAAGGCAGCGGCTTAACCCACTGAGCCACCCAGGCGCCCCGGAATTGTTCTTTTTATAGGAGTTCCACGTTGCTGTGGAAATAAAACTCCTGTGCCTGAGAAGCACCAAGCTTAGACTTAGTACAACATCTTACACAGTGCCACTGATGGAAAATAAATGGGAATTTGTCATCTTTTGTTTGGAGATGCTGCTGTGAAGCACGTCACAGTCCATTTAAAAATGAAGAAGGCAGAAAAAAATGGTCCACCGATGTCTTCCTGTCCTCCCATGCTATGAATGCAAATGGTAACCGTGTGGTAGAAAAATCGTTGGTCCCTCCCCCCCCAAAAAAAGAAAACCTCATTTATTTGAAACTGTGAATCTATAACAGAATCTATGCTAAAGAGTAGCTGGCTTTTATTTGGCCTTTCTGTAAAATTGGGAAATTTTTTCTTTAGCTGAATTTGAAGTCCTACATGAATCTACAAGAAGCAAATGTGAGCTTTCTTTAAGTTTTATATTGGCTACATATTCTACTTGTTCACCTTAAACTTCTCTTCAATTAGTCTGCATTAGGCAGATTGCCAGTATTTATCCCTGATTAAAAAAAGGTCTGATGTGGTCAAGGAGGACTCACTTGGAAGAAACTCTTAATTCAAAGTATGGTTCTTCTGTCAAGCCATCAAAGTTCTCCTGCCTTCAGGTTCCTACGTGTAGTAGAGACTCCTACCAGAAGAAATCTGCAAGAGTGCAGCTCGCTCTAATTTTGATGATGTCTTCGCCATCACTCTGCTCATTGCAACCATCTTGAGTCTTCTTCTAGGGCAGAAGAATAAAGTCAGCATCCCATACAATGTATCTGTTATATGTGATGAGGTAGATAGATCAAGAATATGAGGTGTCCTGTCAAATCAATATTTTAATGGACCTTAAGAGTCTAGCAGAAAACAGCTTCTTGAGATGGGATGTATGCATGTACATTATATTCATGTGTATATATACACACACATAAAACTTTGTGTGTATATATCTGTGATTATACATACTTATATATGTATAGATATTTATGGGTATGTCATATGTGCATAAATGGATGTTTATGTATATATATATGTATTTGTCCATGTATATATGCATGTATAAATATGCATGTATACATGTATATTAAATTATATATATTTTCCTCTTGAGAATTAAATCTAAATCCAGGGATTTTTTTTTTTTTTTCCTGATCCTTCAGCAGAAGTGGGAGACTATTTTGCCCTCATGCCTCTTCAAATAGTTGTTCCACTCTGTATAGCATCCATATCAACAACCCATGGAGACAAGCTATGGCGCCTGACAGAAACCATGAAAAGCCAGCTTTTATGATAACCCAGATTATTTCAAGACACCCTCAGTCTGCAATGAAGAAAATGCGTGTCTTATGTTTTCTGCCATTGAATGCTACCATACCTCTATAAAGGCACATCTGTGCCACACAGTAATTTATGTTTTACCCATCTGTCTCTTCTATTAGGTGGAGAGCTTGGACAGGTAGAATCTTCTACTTCTCAATTTCCATTAACTACCCCTAGTGCCTAGCAGAGAATAGGGAGGTATTCTAAACATTAACCATCTGGGATCAGAAACAACAAATTTGGTCTTAATACAAGTAGTTACACTTACTCTAAGCCTCACTGTTATTATCTACAAAATGGGAGAGAAGGTGAAACCAACTTCACTGACTGTTAATGAAATAATTGATGCAACGTACTTAGTACAGCACTAGGCTTGAATTCATGAAATGCTGCGAGAACAGTTGACTCATCTGTAGCAGATAGAGAAAAGAAACAGGGATAAAAAAATGGACAAAAGTAAAACAGAACAAAAGTTGGTGGTGGTGGCAGTAGGGGGTTAGAAGATAAACCACCATATAGTAGGGTAATATTTCCTTCTGGCCAAAGACAATTGTGTTTGGGTCACTAGATCTGAACTAATCGGGAAGTCCCAGCTACAGCTGGGGGAATTTCCGGAGGAGAGGTAAGACAGAGACCATGACAAGCACCTAGGGGGCGAGCAGGACAAGGGTTGAGCAAGGCTCTGTTTCTGGAGTCTGAAATCCAAAAACTGCCATGAGCTTTCTTCTTTTCATTCATAAAGCTCTTGCTGGATATGGGACTTGAGAAAATCACAACCATGATATGATGAAAGAAAGCTGAGAAAGATGGGAATGTATCTGAAAGTCAAGAAGGCAAAGGAGAAAAGTACCCTTGTGAAATAACTAAGCATTTGAAAGAATAGGAGCTGGAAAAAGGGATAAGAAAGGGGCATATACTGCCCCCCCCCATATATCCTCTGGGAAAAACCTGTGGTGTGGGAATCAGAAACTGCTAAAATGTGAGTATAAACAGATTCCCCATAACCACCGATCCTATCTGATTAGACTTGAGCCTCATTGAGCAAACTGCTATTATTTGGGGGATCTCTCCCAAATTAAAATTCCTCAGACAGCCTCCATCTATCTTTTCTTTTTGACATCGAAAGCTGCATATAATTAATGTATACAACTTGATGAGTTTGAAGATAAGTATACACCTGTGAAACCATCTATCTTAATTTATTCTACTTGCTAACTATAGTTCAAACAAAATAGATTACCTGCATCTCTTGTATTTCTTAAAACAGCTTTTAAATCCATTATATATCTGCTTCTTTTCTCATTTATCCTTCGGCAAGAGAGCATAACTGACTTGGCTTCTAAGGTGTGTGAGTCAAGGACATTTAAAGTCTTCATTAACTGAAGCAGAACTCAGACACTTAACTGTGCCCAGTTTCACATTTCCTTACAAACCAAACCACAATCCCCCATTACTTCTGGATTCCCCCATCTGTCAATCCTGAGAAGTCTCATGTGGGGCCACTTTTCCTTTAGGTAGATTATGAGACTGAATAACACAGTGACCTTAACATACCAACAACTCAGTTAGTGAATGATGATCCAGTTTGAACTTCTTCTCTCTTATACATACCTTTTGATCTCTTTGACTGCCTATTGGCTCTTCTTCCAAAGAGTAAGAGGCAGAAACATTTATATTCATCTATTATTCTTTTTAGAAATCTCTGAGCAAAATTTTAGGTTAGAGGGTATTAAAGGATTATTAATGCTATTAAACATAAATATTTGAAAGTTTAAATTATCCAATCTAGGGCGCCTGGGTGGCTCAGTGGTTTGAGCCGCTGCCTTGGCTCAGGTCATGATCTCAGGGTCCTGGGATCGAGCCCCACATCGGGCTCTCTGCTCAGCAGGGAGCCTGCTTCCTCCTCTCTCTCTACCTGCCTCTCTGCCTGCTTGTGATCTCTCTCTGTCAAATAAATAAATAAAATCTTAAAAAAAAATTATCCAATCTACCTTTTATCTCTTTTACAAGACTGATTCAACTTTTAACTTAAATGTAATGACTTATGGTGTCAAAGAATATTTTCCTTTGATTTCTCTAAACATCCTTTTGTTCATGGAGGAGCTGTTATTTCAGTAACATATTTATATTCTCTTACCAGTTGTTGTTTAACAACGAAGAAAGGAGGAGACAAACCATGAGAGACTCTTGACTGGGAACAAACTAAGAGCTGTGGAAGGGGAGAAGGGTTGGGGATGTGGTAACTCAGTGATGGGCATTAAGGAGAGCACGTGATGTGATGAGCACTGGTGTTATACGCAACCGATGACTCATTGAACACTATATGTGAAACCAATATGTGCTATATGTTGGCTAATTGAATTTCAATTTAAAAAGTAGATATTTTACTATGAACGGGTTTCTAATCAGCTTGCAGTTTCATAAACAAATTGATTTGTTTCCCCAGATCCCATGATTCTATTATATCCCTTTCTTGGTTAGATTTGCATGGTAATATTTGCCTGGTAATTTAACCAAAATGCCCTTTTCTTTTTCTTTTTTTATTTTTTCATTCATTCTTTGTTTTCTTTCTCCTTCTCCTTTGTAGGTTCAGGTATAGAATTTAGTGATTCAACACTTACATACAACACCTAGCGCTTATCACAACAAATGCTCTCCTTCTTCCCTATCACCAAAGGGTCATTCTTTATCTGAAGGTGTCCTCTACAAGAAAAGGGCCATGGAACTGAGTACAGCTCTGACCAGGAGTCAGGGTGCAGGGAAGAGAGCTGATCTTCTGTAGCACAGTTGTTTCATAAGGAGAGGAATACAGGCTTGCTTTTGTCATTGAAAGAACACATACCTACCATGAATCATAAAGACCAGTGACAGAAAAGAAGTTATCATCTCCCAGTATGCCCACGGAAGAATCATGGGCTAATAAGATGTTAGAGCTGGAAGGGGCCTTACGGGTCATTCGGTGTCACCGCCTGCCTTGATAGGTACCAGAAGTGTGGTTCAAAGAAAAGAAGACATTTGCTTCACTTGCATGGTGCCACAAAAACAACTCAGATTCCTTGCTTGTAAGTATTCCCAGAAATGGTCGTTCATCTCTTAGAAATGTATGTGTAGGTGTAAATAAAATTATATCCAAGGTTTTTTTTAATCTGACAAAACTATGTTATGTAGCAGGGACAAACATCAACAAACAGAGAGCCAAGTTGTTAATATAGTCAATGAATTGAATAACACCATATTCTACCGCCTCTTGCTTTCCTACTTGTTTAGAAAAATGTAAATGCTGAAACACGTGTCATCTTATTTAGTCTCCTTGTGCATGGGCCAATTAAAATAAAATGGCTTAGCCATCATTTTGCATTCAGGTTCTGGAAGATATGCATAGTAAGCTTGGGTAGATTTTCATGATATAACGTCACTGGGTTGTATTTAGAGAGGAAATGGGCCTCTGGCACTAATTTCTGATGGAGTGGTGAAAAACATATTATCTTCCCCCATCGATCAACTGCGAAAAATCTAACCTCCTATTGGATAGCACACTTGTCTTTGTTCTCCTTTGGAAGGTACTTTGAACACTAAAGTAGATTGACTGGTCAAAAGTTTAACAAAAGAATTTTATGGCTGGTTGATCTCAGTGACCTCTAACGTTTAATTCAACCCTGAGACCCTCTGATTGTAACAGCAACAAAAGACATCCTGGGCATCTTTCCACTGTCATTCTAAACAAAGCACATCAAAAGAGAAAACTTATTTAGACTTACCTTGTCATTTCAACCAATATAAAATCCAGTTTCATTATCTAAAAGCTTTATTAGAATGCCTATATAAGTCTACATACATTTCTTAAGTATCTCTCTCAAGATAACATCCTTGCCTATAAAAAACTTAAATAAACCCTCCCTAGACATCTTTAATCAATAGGCTAGAAGTTCCCAGACAGATATTTTCAGTCAATCTTTTTTTTTAAGGGTTTATGTATTTATTTATCAGAGAGAGAAAGAGAGAGAGCAAGCACAATCAGGCAGAGTGGCAGGCAGAGGCAGAGAGAGAAGAAGGCTCCCCGCTGAGCAAGAAGCCTGATGCAGGACTCAATCCTAGGACCCTGGGATCATGACCTGAGCTGAAGGCAGTGGCTTAACCAACTGAGCCACCCACGAGTCCCTATCTTCAGTCTCTTAAATATAATGTAAAACAAGCAAAACCCTAACATACAGTATAGCATTATATCACAGAATGGACTGTAGGACTGTCAAATCTTATGCCCTATGAAGTAGTCGTATGCAATTTGTCTCACAATTTATCACCAGTTACAAAGGGCTGATTTGCTTTATAACCAATAGGTCTAGTTCTACAGGACATTCCATTTCAGCTATAGTTTAATTTTGCATTTACACCTGGGTCCTTGTTATCGTTCCTTATAATCACCCAAAAGGTCCAGGGACCACATGAAAGTGTTTTTTGTAATCACCCACATGGAAGTAAAAACTTATTAAATATTTTTGACAATGGGATCAACAGGGATAATAACTTATTGTCTGCTTCAAGGGAGATCAAGGATTTAAGTACAGAAAATTTCAGAAGAAATAGCCAAAAACATTGTTTCCCAGGTTCACAAAGGAGACAGTGTGTCCATATACCCAGTGTCTCAGGCTATGTGGTTAAGATTACACATACTGTGTGCTTTGTCTTCTATTTATTGAATTTCCAGGTGAGGCCAGATTAGCAGGAGAATATTTTCAAGGTCATGAGGGAATTTAATTCATATTATCTGCTGTGCAAGACTGACAACAGCATCCTGATCTAAAGAAGAAATTCCTACTTATGGTTAAAAAGGTAATTCAAGCAAGGTCACTCTAGACTGGCTTCATTTATTTCTTATTTTTGAATGATTAATTTCAGATTTAAGTCCATCCCCTTGACGGTAGCTGGAAAAGTACAACACAGAAAGGCAATTGTCCAGAAAGAATAACATCAAACATTAATCTCTTTATAACAGGGAGACTCTCATCTTTTCAATAAAATAGAATTTTGTAAGCATCTAGATATTTGAGTGCTCACTATGCACCAGACAATGTACTGGGGGTGATAGGAAATAGCACGGGATGCTCTCTACTCTGTGGCAGACACCACAATAGTATTCCATGTAGGCAACCTCAGAAAAACTGCACGTAGGCATTCAAACGCCCGTTTCATGCTATCTACACCTGTGGAAGGCAATCTACAAGATGGTCCCTGAGTATCCCTATCTCTTTGTATCCATGTCCTCATATCGTCCCTCCCCTTAAACATGCACTGCACTTACTGACTCACTTCTAAGAGATGAACAGAATAGAGCATGACTGATAGAACATCCCTCTCAAAAGCCAAGTGAAAAAGACCCAATCTCTCCCTCCCCATCTCCCTTGTTTACTCTAAGGTGAGACAGTTACCACGTTGTAAGCTGCCCTATAGAGAGGCCCAGGTATTGAGGAACTGATGTCTCCAGCCCATAGTCACCAAGGACCTAAGACCTACCAACAACCACAGGAATGAACTTGGAAGCGGCACCCTCCCAATGACCCTTGGGATGACTGAAGCCCTGGCTGTCACCTCGACTGTAGCCTTATGAGGGACAGTGAGCCAGAGGCACCCATCTATGTCAGTCCTGGATTCTTGACTCACAGAAGTTGTGTAATATGCATTCTTACTGTTGGAATCTGCTAAGTTTTAGAGTAAATTGTTTTGCACCAATAGATAATACAGTACCACTTCTTCCTCCGTAGTCAGATCTAAGAAGCAATCCCATGAAGGAGGGGGAATCAAGAGGAATTGAAAGCTTAGTGATTGATGGATTAGGCAATGGTACCACCAGCACTTCACTCCTCCAGAGGCTGCACTTCTCCCCCAAAAGCAAGACTCTAACCCATGAGGGTGGTTTTCACCAGAAAGCTGTAACAGCTGCAGAAGCATAAGAAGCAGGCCCAGCACACCGAGTCTTACATACGGATCATGTCTCAACTCAGTCTGGAAAAGGGCCAGTTGCTTTCCATTTCCATCATAAATCAATTAATGCCTGGGAAGGATGTCTACCTCATATCCCCCCCGCTTTCCCTCCTCTGCCTTCCCCTCCACCATACACAATGAGGCCCAAGAAGTGCTCTTTGTAAAACTACCTGAAGTCGTCTAGATATTAGCCAAAAGGCCAAGAAGTGATTAAGACGAAAAAAAAAAAAAAATCCCGAAATAAATGTTATTGCCCCCGTTCTCTTTGCGAGCAAATCTAGATGGAATGTAATCAAACAGCGTGCATTTGGCATGAACTTCTGTTTGAGCATTGCAGGAAGAAAAATGAAAAATATGTTTTGGCAGGGAGTTAGGCATAAAAGAGGACTTAATTAAAGATCTGAACCATACACCATTGGAACCAATTAATAATCATCAAGGAATCAAAAAGGGAGGACAATACTAAAAATACTTTGCCAAGTCACAATCTTAGGTGAGGGAGAAGGAATCCCATCCACATTCTTATGAACGAGTAAATTAGTAAGTAGCACTTATCATATATCCTTCTAGCTGAAATTTACTCATTATCTGTGGCCCACTGCCATGAAAAAATTCATGGTCTCACTGGGAAATCAACACATGCAAACCATAAATACACACACAAAAAACGCAACAATAACACAAACTCTAAACATAAAAGACTTTTTTTAACACAGAGAAGAAAAAAAAATGCAAACTCTAACCAGGGATTGACTGCTTTGGAGTTCCTCAACCCCCATTACGAGCTCACATGTAGTTTCCACAGCCTCTCTTTCATTTTATTCTGTAAAAATCTGGTCATCAATTGAAATGCATGTACTTTGTAGGTGGAGAACCCAAGTCAAAGGGTAGGAAATGAAGTGCATAGAGATCACACAGCACAGGTGTCTGGGTGGCTCAGTCCTTAAGTGGCTGCCTTTGGCTCAGGTCATGACCCCGTGGTCCTGGGATCCCGGAATCTGGCTCTCTGCTTGGCGGGAAGCCTACTTCTCCCTCTCCCGCTCCCCCTGCTTGTGTTCCTTCTCTCTCTGTGTCACTCTCTGTCAAATAAATAAGTAAAATATTTTAAAAATAAAATAAAATTTAAAAACAAATAAATAAAAAAATCACACAGTCCATTAAGAGAGTTGAAGCTGTGATGCTATTGGACTTTCAATTTTCTCTACCACAAAATCCATCACAATATAGTTGCAGCAACTTAAGAAATACAAAAATAAAATACAACACAATAAAAATAGGTTTGTTGAGGTAGAAAGAAACTCGCCTATCTCTTCAATGGTTCTGCACATTTGAGTCAAGTGATTAAATGGCAGAGGCTGGAATGTGCCCAAGGAAGACCCCATTTCATCTTGGCTGTGTCAGCCCAAGTAGAAATCAATGCAGAGTTTTCTGTCGCCTGTTTATTTTGTTTCCAATTGAGTAAAACAAGTGGCTTATCTCCTTCACAGATCAGTATGTGAGATATGCTTCAGATATGTTTGCCTGTTAGACTCATCAACACAACAAGATATGCCAGTAGCAGTGGGAGAAGAGCTGCTTTGGTTCATGGATTACAGACTGCACCATCCATCAGCATAAACACAAACAGCTCCAAACCACTGTCCTTGGAACCTGGCCTAATGCTATGAAGGGCTGTAGCAAAGGAAGATTAAAATTCCCAAGGTTTGCTCAGGTTCTCTTCCATAACAAGAAGTAGCTGAACATAGCTGACTGGACCTGGTAGGCAAATGAGAAGCCTCCTTCTTGACTGAGGTGGGGGACCTTAAATACTTTATATATGACCAAACATTGATAAGCCATTGGTTTCTAGTTCTTGGCACTCAGGATGACTGCCAACTTTGGACCAGGTGCACCGGTCAAATCTTAACTATTTAATTTCACATATTTCTCACCAGAATCAATTTTGTAATTTGTTAGAAAAAAAAATTTACATGCTAAACTCATTGAAAGTACATTATCACTTGGATATATATATATATATATATATATATATATATATATATATATTTTGACAGACAGAGATCACAAGTAATCAGAGAGGCAGGCAGGCAGAGAGGGGAGAAGCAGGCTTCCTACTGAGCAGAGAGCCTGATGTGGGGCTCGATCCCAGGACCCTGGGATCATGACCTGAGCCGAAGGCATAGGCTTTAACTCACTGAGCCACCCAGGTGCCCCAACTTGGGTAATTATAATTCCCCTTTGAAATCAGGTAAATATTTGTATTTCTATTTTATACACAGGAAGACAACTCCAATAAAGCTTAAATTGAGTGTGTAAGATTGCATAGTTATTCAGTAAAAAATAAGAATGAATTCATGTGTCCTTTGCTTCCCTCCAATGTGTTGATTTATTTAGTCAACTACTTATTGCATACATATTATATGAAAGGCAATGTGCAAGTGATACAGGTTATCCACTAAGCTTATTTTATTTACCAAAAACTTATGTAGCATTCACTTTTTACCAGATGCTTTTCTAAGTACTTTACAGAAATTAACTCATTTAATCCCCCTAACAACCCTCCTATGACGTACATTCTGATACAGAGAGGTTAAATAACTTGTTCAAGGCCACACAGCAAGTAAGTAGCAGAGATGGAATTTGAACACAAGCAGCCTAGCTTGAGAAAATGTTCTTTTAAATTTAAGCATACTATCTTCAAAAAAAAAAAAGAGAGAGAGAGAGAGAGACTGATATTTGATGGGACCAAGAGAGTGAGTGAGTATTAACAGCAATTGTGCAAAAAGGAAGGAATGGGATGGAGACAGAATCCTTCAATTCATCTTTAGCTTTGTTTTTTAAGAAAGGTTGTTAGTAGTTGTAAAGGAAAGGGACTCAGAAGAAAAGGCTACAGTTAACACTCTTTGTATTGCAAAGAGTTTCCAATATCTTTAAGGACTTGAGTTATGGAACATTGGTTCTGGTAACTTGTATCACACAGATTAAGTAGGACTTCCATTTCAGCACGAATTTAATTCACACCCAGCAGCAGGAAAATGCTGATTTAATCTGCAATTTTCTTATATTGTCCAATGCATCGTCTATAAGAATAAATGCCAATTTGTCTCTAAGATATACATCTAGAGTAGGTTCCTGGGAAATAGTTAAAAGCAGGTCAATATTCTCTTTACATTCTGAAATTCATCTGTAGAATAAATATTTGGGATCCCTAAAATTGTTTCTGTAGTCCAGACTATCTCCACAAGAAAAGGGGGTATTCGTTGATTACAAGTGACTTCCAATTAGAAAACAGCACACAGACTCATAGTGGGATGTCAACACACAATGATTATACTAAAAAACAGAAACAAAAACAAAAACAAAAAAAACAAACAAGGGAGAGAGGAGATGGGGAAGCAGAGTGCAAGAGATGGTTATCATGCGATAGTGTCATTAAATATCACCAGAAACGATCTTCAATCCAGCAATAATTATAGGAGCATTTGACAGTCCCTTAAAGTTACTAAGTATTTGCAAATACATCATCTCACTTGGTTCTCACAACTGCCCTATGAGATAAGCTTAATTATCAGGAAGGTCAGACTGGTTGACATAGTCAAGATTATAAGTGGTTTTGCATTAAAAAGATTTATTTCTATATTTTCAAACCATATCAATTGCATTCTTTCCATTATACTATTTGATTGTTACTATTTTTTTATTACAGCAAAAACCACTCAACTTTTAGTCAAGTCAGAGATTTGAGACTTGTCCAATGATGAAAGAAAGAGAGGAGAGAGAGAGAGAGAGAAAGAAAGGAAGAAAGGAAGACAGACCAGTATCTATAGTCAGCACCATCCATTCAGCAGCCAAAATCTGGAAAGTCTTAGAGAAGATCAGAACACCACCGATCCCTATCTTAGGAAGAGTATAAATGCAGCGGACACCTGGGTGGCTCAGTTAGTTAAGCAACTGCCTTTGGCTCAGGCCATGATCCCAAGGTTCTGGGATGAGTCCTGCATCATGCTCCTTGCTCAGCAGGGAGCCTGCTTCTCCCCCTGTCTGCTGCTCCCCCTGTTTATGGTCTCTCTCTGACAAATAAATAAAATCTTTATTTTTTTTTAAAGAGTATAAATGCAAGCTTTCTAGGTTATTCTTCAATAGAATCTTTAGGACTGGCAATCTCTCCAGAATGGCTATAGAAGTATATATTGATAGCTATGTGATCGATGTTGACCAACTTCACATTCATTCTTAACATGCAATAGGAGAAACATGTGACCCCCCAAATAGCCTGTATTGGGTCTACATAGTTGTTAAAAAAAAAAAAAAATCAGAAACCGCCAGTCACTCAAGAATGGTACTAACCCAATTCCCAAACCCTTATTAAAGTATATCTCAAATGAATGATAATCATGGGTCCTGTCAAAATCTTCTGAAACCAGAAAGGAAGTCTATTATCTATCTACCCTCCATTCATAAACTCGTCCATCTATCCAAACATCCCTCCATCCATCTATCCCAAGCTGCTTCCCCTGTTAATTCAACAGGTAGGGCAACTGCTAATGAAGATACAGGTTAAAAAAAAAAAACAAACAAACAAAGAAACAAAAAAAACTTCTGGATTTTCAAAATGTTGTTCTGCACTAAATAGGAACAGTGTTGAACTTCAGTGTTGAATAGCATAGCTGAAAACCCACCAGAAACATACTCAAAGATGTTTGACAGGATTTTTCAGAAGCCCACTCTCAAGATTTTCAAGTCTTTTCAAAGAAAATAAAGAAGCCACAGAGCTAATCAATCAGCTTTGTATGTTAATGAGTAAGAAGAATTTGACACTAATTGTTCCAAAGCAATAGAATTCATCCCTATACACAGCCCTAAAACACTACCGAGCTACCATTAAACTGAGCTCACCCTATGTTTTCACCAAGTCCCAGAGCCTCCCCAGTGTGTCCCCACACCTTCAGGAAGGATGCTGAAAGCAAATATTTGTAAATAAACGGGATTCATTTTTTCCAGGACAGGTCCTAAATTCTTCCAAAATAAATATATTTATGCTAAAAACTACGATGATTTCTCTTATTAGGAAGATTCCTTTAAAACTGATTTGGCTTTCCATAATAGACTCTTAATCTCAGGAAACAAAATGAGGGTTGCTGGGGGGTGGCGGGGGTGGGATGGGGTAACTGCGTGATGGACATTGGGGATGGTATGTGCAATGGTGAGCACTGTGAACTGTGTAAGCCTGATGATTCACAGACCTGGACCCCTGAAACAATAATACATTATATGTTAGTAAAAAACAGATAAACAAAACTGGTTTGGCTTTGTTGCTCTTTTCTTTTTTGCTCCCCCTTCAAGGTTTAGTTAACTTATTTCCATTGTCAGAAAGCAGGAAGGAAAAAAAAAACAAAGAGGGGGAAGGGTATTCAGGTGTGGAATATAGTAATAGCAAGGAAAAGATAACATTTAAAATTTCAACTATCTTAATTATCCACAATTATCTCTAAAAGGGAAAATAATAAAGAAACACACAGAAGGAGAGAAATGTGGCAGCAGGTGGTTAAGGAAGCTCGGTGTATGGCTGGAGTACTGCCCAAAGTTTCCCCAAAGGCTTAAAGGATCTTTCTTTCTTTCTTTCTCTTTTTTTTTTTTTTAAGATTTTATTTATTTATTTGACAGAGATCATAAGCATGCAGAGAGGCAGGCAGAGACAGAGGGGGGAAGCAGGCTTCCCACAGAGCAGAGAGCCAGACAGGACCCTGGGATTATGACCTCAGCTAAAGGCAGAGGCTTTAACCCACTGAGCCACCCAGGTGCCCCTAAAGGATCTTTCATTATGCAAAACTCCGCAACATCAGGGAGCCTGCCTCGGTTCTGTACACACACACACACACACACACACACACACACACACACACACACACACGGCTGAGAAGGGGTGGCTGTGGTGACACATTGTTGAGAAGGCTCCTCAATAGTTCATTTCCTGTCCGCTTCCCCTTCCTTTCTGAGGACTGAAGAGAAACCCCACCCCTGTATCCTTCTAGGATAGATTCTGAAGATCAGCATTTTGGAATAGGATCACACGGAGTTGTGTTTGTCTTATTGTCAAGGGCATTATAGAAACAGACAGTCAAATTACCAATTTATGGGACGCCTGGTGTTACCCAGAACAAACACAGGAGGTTTGTGTACAATGCAATGGCCAATTAGAGGCTCATCACATTCTCCCTAATTTGGTATGACAGTGGTTTGCCAAATGAATGAAATCCAGCACATACAAAACACTGAATCTAGAGCAAATTAAAGAGATAGAGATGGAAGGAAACGTACAGAAGAAAGTAACTGCCTGTCACATCCTGCTTGTTCTGAACAGCTCTCTTATAAGTTACCATATTGCTGTTCTCTTTCATATTGCTTTCATCTATGACAATTCCAAACACAGGCCTAGAACAGATCCTGAGGATACATGTCCTAGGATCATTATCTGATACTCTAAGACTGCTATAAATCCATCACATTCTCCAGGTTGTCAGTAAAATGCCCTCCTATTTGCACATTATGATAACAAATTTTTAAATGATCATAATGTGTCATAATTTCATCTCCAGGCATGGATACTGGAACCCAGATGCTCTCAGGGAAAGTTCCTAGATGTTTTAATGGCCACAGAATAAACATCTAAAAAGTGACAAGGGCACAGCTTTATATTTCATGAGAAAGGCAGTATCTTTTTTGACCATCCTTTATAAAATGTCAACTTCCCAAATTCCAATGCCCTTTCTCTGCCTTAGTTCTCTTTGAAGGATTTAGCACCATCTAATAAACTATATAAGTAACTTACTTGCTCTGTTAACCCCTCCTTTTTCCCCCAGAAGGAAAATTACACAAGGATAGGGAAATTCTGTCCATTTTGTCCAGCTCAGCAAATGCTTAATTAACAATTAATTAATAGCTGTCTTCACCACATAACTGGGTGAGGGCTTAGAACTGAAATCACAGTGCTAAATTAATTTGGACAAAGGGAGAAGGTAGGGAGAGAGACAGTGAGGGGAGAGGAAGGAGAGGCAAACAAGTCCGTGATAGAAAAGGGCGGGTCAGGCGTACAAACTGCGGATAGATTTCCAGTGCTTGCCCTACATTTTCCTTGACTGTTTCCTTGACGGCTGTCTTTCCATAGCCTTAGCACTTTCACTTTTAGCCAACAGTCCTAGCAGAAGGATTCCTGTACCCTGGAGGGAAATTCAGTGTATGCTTCTATTCATCCTCCCCTTATCAGTGGGAACCACATCACATAAAATTATGCCATTTTAGAGTCTCTAGAATCCAATGCAGTGACTCTCCTGCTAGTGTGAACATGTTAATCAATCAATTTAAAGACATTGAGAATCCAAACTGCCTAGGGCTGTTCCTCCCGTCTTCTCCCCTGCCCATTCCCTGAAACCTCCTACAGACACAAATAGTATAACTGAGAATCCAGATGTAAATAGGCAACATCTAATCATTTTTCATTAGAGTATATTTATTTGGACTTACATTCCCCCTGCACATGTATTCACCGAATATTATTAAACTACATTATTTATTGGGGCATGTCATTTTTGCCTCTCTGAGTTTCATTTTAAATGACTCAACAACTAGAACACAAATAAAACAAATACACAAAATAAAACATCTGGTACCCCCAGGAAATTAAATGTTAAGATACTATATTAATTCAACCAATAAGTGGGGACTTTAAATGTGGAGAAGTTGAGAAAAATCAAATTTATGCTTCCCACTGTCCTCATAACAGCTAGGCTGCATATGTACATGTTATTAAGACATAAATATAAGGCAGCAGGCATAGTCTAGAGAATTAAGTAGGCAACTTGGAAATCAGTGCTGCCTTTGACTCGACATGTGGCCACAATCAAATGGTATCAACACCAAGGGTCTCAATCCTTCTCTTTCCCCCACAATTTCTTTTTTTTTTTTTAAGGAAGATATTTACCTAAGCAGTTATGGATGTTGTAAACTCTTTGGTACAACAGATTTACAGTTAAAGTATATTTTTATCTTATGATAAAATCATTTCCTGTGTGGTTAAAAGAAATTTATCCCTTAAAATGGGTCCATAATCAAAAAACCTGCTTCTAGGAGTAAAACAAAAGAACTAAGGATGAATGAGAAGTAATCTCTTAACCTTACTTCCAGAAACCCAGGGACATTTTTCCAAATCTCTGTTCTCCTTGAGTTCTTTAAGAAAAAATAAGATGTCTAGAGAGGATAAGGGCTTCTAGAGGGTCTGGATCACATTTGAATGGCTTCTAATCCTTCAGTATGTTCACAGCCTCATGTCTGTTCTCCTATATTGCTTCTCTATACTTCGGCCTACTTTGAACAAGAAAGAGAATTACTATCTGTAAGAAATGTTTTTGTCGCTTCATGTTATGGGCTGAATTGGGTCCCCTCAAAATTCATACATTGATGTTCTAAGACCCAGTAATTCAGAGTGTGACCTAATTTGGAGTCAGTCTGTATGGAGGTAAGTAAGTGAAAATGAGACCATTAGTCTAGGTCCTAATCCAGTAGGACTGGTGTCCTTATAAGAAGAAGAAACTGGGACACAGCACACACACAGGGAGAACACCATAGGAATATTAAAGTGAAGGTCAGGAGGATGTGTCTATAAATGAGAGAATGTCAAGGATTACCAGCAAGCCACCAGAAGAGAAGAGCCTATGGAGTAGATTCTTCCTCAGGGTCCTCAGAAGGATACAACTCTAATGATACCTTGAAATCTAACTTCCAGCTTCTAGGACAATACATTTCTTTTGTCAAAGCCACCCAGTCTGTGGTCCTTAGTCACAGCAGCTCTTGTAAGCTAATAAACTTTACGTTGACTGATAGCATCCCTTGACTATTAATAAAAATCCAAAGTATCTAGCCTAGACTAAATGGTCTCCATATCTGGATTTATTTCATCTTCTGTATGAGACAACTCTTATGAGTACCCCCTAAATTCTAGCAACTTTGACCTTCCCCAGTCTATTCCATACCCTTATGAAAATCAGTGCCATTGCATATGTCATTGTTCCACGTGACCCTTTCCTATCTGGGACTGGTGCAATCTTACCCATCTTTCAGGATCCAAATCAAAAGTCATTCCTTTGCAGGATATCCAGTCTATCAGGAACTGAGACATCAAAAACAATGTTGAAAGAAAGAAGCTAGATGTGGGACAGTGCAAACAGCATTGTACTATGTAAGTTGAAAAAATTATATAAAATGATATATGCTGAGTTTTCCCTAGATATATATAGATGTATTAAACATGTATTTCTTTAAAGACTTAGTTATCTGTTTGAAAGAGAGAGAGAGAGTGTGTATGTAAGCAGGCAGAGGGACAGAGGGAGAGGGAGACAGAATCCTCAAGCAGACTCCCTGCTAAGCATGGAGCCCCATGTAGGGATTAATCCCAGGACGCTGAGATCATGACCTGAGCAGAAATCAAGAGCCAGACACCTAACCAACGGAGCCACCCAGATGCCTCTAGATGCATTTTTTTTTTTTAAATTACAAGTATCTACACTGTGATAGTTAATTTCATGTGTCAACTACGCTGCTTTATGGATGCCCAGATAGTTGGTTAATCCAACTCTAGATTTCAGCTCAGGTCACGATCTCAGGGTCCTGAGATCTTGGCTCCCCATGCTCAGAGGGGGAGTCTGCCTGAGTTTCTCTTTCTCTGCCCCTCCCCCACTCATGCAAGCATGCATGCGCACGCTCTCTCTCTCTCAAATAAATAAATAAACCTTAAGAAAAACTATCTTCTTCATGTCTGTGAATTTTCTTTAAAATTAAAAAAAAGAGGGGGGGGCGCCTGGGTGGCTCAGTGGGTTAAAGCCTCTGCCTTCGGCTCAGGTCGTGATCCCAGAGTCCTGGGATCGAGCCCTGCATCGGGCTCTCTGCTCTGCAGGGAGCCTGCTTCCTCCTCTCTCTCTCTGCCTGCCTCTCTGCCTACTTGTGATCTCTGTCTGTCAAATAAATAAATAAAATCTAAAAAAAAAAATGTTAAAAAAATAAAATTAAATTAAATTAAATTAAAAAAAAGAGGCGCCTGGGTGGCTCAGTGGGTTAAAGCCTCTGCCTTCGGCTCGGGTCATGATCCTGAGGTCAGGGTCCTGGGATCGAGTCCCGCATCGGGCTCTCTGCTCAGCAAGGAGCCTGCCTCCTCCTCCTCTCTCTCTCTCTGCCTCCCTCTCTGCCTACTTGTGATCTGTCTGTCAAATAAATTAAAAAAAAAATCATAAAAAAAAAAAGGGACACCTGGGTGGCTCGGTTGGTTAAGCAGCTGCCTTCGGCTCAGGTCATGATCCCAGCGTCCTGGGATCGAGTCCCGCATCGGGCTCCTTGCTCGGCGGGGAGCCTGCTTCTCCCTCTACCTCTGCCTGCCATTCTGTCTGCCTGTGCTCGCTCTCTCTCCCTCTCTCTCCCTGACAAATAAATAAATAAAATCTTTAAAAAAAAAAAATGTAGGCTAGTAAGTCCTGTCCCTAAAGCCAGAAGGAGGGGCGGGGGGGAACAAAACAAAACAAAGATGTTTGGTGTTAAAAATCAAGACAACAATCCCCAAATGAAGCCATTTATCCTAAAGCCCATATCACCAAACTGAGACTTAATTAGAGCTTCATCTCTCCTAGACATGGAATCCTGAATCAGTCAATCAGGAATCGCCTGATCAGCACTAGTTAGGTAATCTGCCTAACAGACCTCTGCCATTCCCTAAAGGGAAGCAACCTTGCCCTAAACAACCTGCTTTTTCGACTAGTACACCTTCCTTGCTCCTGTTACCTCCTGGCTATAAAAGTCTTTCATTTCGTATAGCTCCTCTGAGCTTCCTTCTATCAGCTAGATTGGATGCTGCACAATTCAAATTGATTTTTTGCTCCAATAAACTCTTAAAATGTTTAATATGCCTCAGCTTATCTTTTCATGTTATGATGCCAGCTGGAGACCAACAAATAACTTTGGGGATTTGATCGGCTGAAGACCCCCTCTCCCCTATGTCCCCACGGATCTCCATTGTGAGTACTCCCTTGAGACCCTTCTTGGCAGGATAAATGGAACCTATTTCATCCCTAGAAAGACTATAGTGACTCCCTGAATTCCTGTATCTCTTACAGTTCATTAGCAGTATTGAAAAGAAACTCTGTGCCCTCTTAACCATGATTTTGATGAAGGTTTTACTTCTACCTCCCTGCAGGGATTGTGGCATTTGGTGCTGCTATGGAAGAAGCCATCAACTGGAAAAGAGGAGATCCAGGTTCTCCCTCATGCTTGTGACACTCTCTCTCCGGGTGACCCTGTAATTCTCTCCCAGATGAAAACCACCAGTGACCATGAGAAACGAAGCAGCTTAATGTGTCTCATAAGCTTATGTAAACACAAGCAATTTACCTTTTAGTTCATCAGGAATTCACCTGTTCTTCACTTTTTATGAATGATCAGAAGAAAATAGTATGATGTAGACCTCTTCGCACACCTAGGTTTTTATGACAATGTGGATAAATAACAAGGAACCATGGATATTGGCCAAGGTACAAAAAAGATAGGAACATCTACATTCTGAGAAATGGGTTTAAGTGAAAAAAAAAATTAGCATCACAATTCCTACATCCATATGCTCCTTTTTATTTTTTATTTATTTTTAAAAGATTTTATTTATTTGAGAGAGAGAGAGTGAAAGCACAGAGAGAGGGAGAAGCAGACTCCCTACTGAGCAGAGAGCCCAATGAAGAGGCTCAATCCCAAGACCCTGAGATCACGACCTGAGCCAAAGGTAGATGCTTAACCCACTAAGCCACTCAGGCACCCCTATATCCACATTTTTAAAGTCGATATACAGAGAGGACCTACTATTCCAACATGCTAAACTCTTTGATTTGTCTCTTTAATGGTAAGATTTTAGGAATCCCTCTATCTTGAACATACACACACAGGCTGTGAAAACCTAAAGCAGTATCTTGTTCTTGATTTTTCCTCTTCCCATCATCAGCTTGTATTCAAAGATGGCACAATCATGTTTGTGATACATCATTTTGTCACCATGGAAATGCTTGTAATGATGTGGCAAAATATCTTTCAAATAATATTTCCTATGGGTTCTGAACTGCAAGTGGAAAGCTTTGTTAATATAAAAGGCAGAATAACAGTCAATTCATTGTTTGCCTAACCTTCTTACCTTTAAAGGATAACTGCATTTGGGCACCTTTCCTTTCTAAAATGTGTAAATTCTCAACAAAAGAATTCAGTGTTTGGAAGCTGGGAGTTTAATTTGCCATTCAAACCAGAATCTATTCAATAGAAACAAAACCAAATGCAAATACACATCCTTAGCAGAAATCACCAAGAGCGTGCTTCCTCATTTATCACAAAATATAAAGATTAAACTCCTAAAAATTTACCTAAATTACCAAGTAGTCCTCCCCCTTTTCTCAAAATGTGTACCATACAAATTTTTGCCTTTAAGGGAGTAATTTCAGGTTGTTCACCTTAGAATTATGGCTGCTAATTGCTATTATGGTAAAACCAATTTTCCCTGCAAGAATTCACAAAACCCAGAGACTCTGGGCTTTTATTTTGTGTTTTATATTTTTCTCTTGCACAGGAAAAAAAAAAAAAATGAATAGAGACAGAGAAATAAAGTAGAAGAGGATTACAAACCCTTGATTACTCTAATTACACCTAAAAGGAAACTAAGACCCCTTTCTTAGGACCAGAGGTATGAATAATTAACGGGAAAGGAAGGAAGACAGAAAAGCCATAAACCATTGTCAACTGCTCTGCAGAGCTGCCAGAGAAATGTGTTGTGCCCTGAAAACAGTTACTCGTTCCTACAATTCTTCTCCTACCCCGGAAAAGCAAACCTCCTCCCCCTTCCTTTGCCCCTGGTCTTCTAACTCACGGTGGACTCGCTTTTCAAATGTATTAATATCATTCTAGGGGGCCTGAGTCAGTAAGGAAGAAATTCCCGGAAACTTGGTCATTGTGCTGTATTCGGGGAAAGAGCGAATTGTTGAGTGTTCACAGTCTTAAGGGCAGTCACAGAGAAAACTGGAGCTCTGTAAATGTTTTAATTACCATTCCCCTCACTGAATTGAACCCACGGAGCATAATGAAAGAAAGAAAGAATGTAGGTGTGGAGGGAGGAACAAGCATGGAAAAGGAATTGGCAGGAGATTTGAGCATGGCCCCTGCAGGAACCAGCAACTTGCTGCTCCAAGCAATGAAAATCTTTCCATGTAATTAATTCTAGCGATCAAAAGCCTGCCTTGTTTTTCCAGGTAATGGGGAAGCACTGCTCCTGACCACAGGATCCCTCAAAGATACCAAGCAGCCAGCGGCTGAATCAAGCAATTTAAAAATTATGGACGTTTTGCTAAATAAATGAGCATGTTTCAGCAGTGACAAACAGGATTTCCAAAGGGCTCTCTACGTATTTATTTGCTTGTGTGCCTAACCTCAGGACAGAGAATGCTCAGCGAGTGGAGCTGGGGTCTCTGGGTGAGGTGTGATCGATTAGCCAGGGTAGACTGAAACAGCAGCCATTACTCTTCCCGCCCACTCTGGCACCAGGCACGCTGTGCAGGGACCTGCATGGTTGGGGGGAGGGGGGGAGCTGGCACGGGGAGAGGCACTCCTCATCCTTCTCTGAAGGTGACAGGGTGAGTTGAGACAAGGACACACCAACAACTCATGTATAACCCAGTTTGGTTAGCCAAGAGAAACAGGAGCAATTCTTGATGACACAGATCACACTCATCATGGGCAGACGTCCTCCAGAAAGCAGACTGGGACAGCATGTGCAATGGCAGATCATTCCTCAGAAGCTGTCATCCCTGCATAGCTTGAACAAAACCAAACTCCCAAGCATGGGCCCCTTGTAACTCTCACCTTGAGCCTTGCTCCCCTGGTCTCTACACATGCTGGCTTCCTCCGTGCTGCAGGCTTATCAAACCCCTTCCCCGTACAACCCAGGCTCTTCCCTATTCCACTCTATGAATCCTTTAGCTCTCTGCTTCTAGTCACTTCCTCTGACAAACTCTTCCAGACCTTCCTAATCCCATCAAACCTCTCAGTCCAACCGAGCAGCACCAAGTTTGGCTACTTTATGGCCCTCATCACTGCTGCAAATGTACTTTTCATTTGTAAGAGTGGAATGTACACTCTCCGTGAACAAAAACAAATCTCTCTTTATACACAGCTGTGCCCTGAATGCTGAGCATATAAGAGGAACTCAATACATTCCTATGAATGAATAAATAAATCAGGGAGCTTCCCCAGGTTGCAGACCACTCCTAATTTTTTTGGTTTCTGAAAGAAGGAGAGTCAGCTATACACGTAGGCCACTGAGTAGATGTTTTTATTTCCCATCATGAACTATTATGACCATATGGTAGACACCGATCACCAAGACCAGAGGATGTCACACAGCATCTCATGGGGTGACTGATGCACAGTGGGCACCAACTCTATCCCTGGTCCTTCAAGAGGGGACAGCTGTGGTCTCTTTGCATAATGTAGCCGAGGAGTTAGAGCAGTAGCTATAATAAAACCCACTTCTAGAGATATGAGAAAGGTATAGGAGGAAGGAGAGGGAAGGGGGTGGGAGGAGGAAATTTCTCTCTGTTACAAATCCGAAAGACAGATTCCATTACCCTACTATTACAGAAGCCTGAGGTAGATAAGGAAGTGAAGCAACTTACCCTCATAAACCTAATATGATGTTGAGCTAGAACTCAAGAATGGGTTTTTCAAATTCCCCAAACCAAATTTTTCCATCACATGACCTTGGCTCCTTTTGATGATAAGATTTCCCTATCACTTGACATTGCAAAGAAACAGAAGGTTTTGCTACACATATGAAGTAAGAGAGTCACTTGACCATTCACAAGTCATCAGAATAGAAATTGAAATAGGAAACTGGCATCCCAAAATGTGGTTAATTTCCACATACGATCAATAACAGGTACCATGGGACAGGGACCACACTGAGCTGGAGATGGCGACATAGAAAACACAGTAAGACGCACTCAGGTAGAGATGGACCATCAGAGAGGGAAGCCTAAGGACAATGAAATCAAAGTTCCTCCAGACAGCTCATGCTGTTGAATTTCTTATTTCCAACTCGAGGCTATCTGGCTTTTCCTTGAGATCCCACTGAAGACTGCCTCCTCCAAGAGGACTTGTATGGGACTCGGATGTACCTCAGAAGAACATCAAGAAGCACTAAAGCCCTGGCAGGGATTCAAACCCTCTGGTTCCACAGAGTCTGGAGCATATTTCAAATGTGTTGCTTAGTGCATTTAGCTGTTTCAACAGCAAGGTAGCTGGTCCCCAGGGTGAAATCTGTGGATTCACTGAAAAAATAACCCCTGTTTGACCTCTAGCTTTCTCAAACCCTGCAAGCCAAGGCCAGAGGCATGAAATGTAGGTTTCCTTGTACTTTTACAGAAACTGGAAAGCACACAAGAGTGCTGTCCAACTGCAGAGATGAGATTCAGAATGGGAAAGCACCTGGCACTGAAACTCTTCCTCTGTTAATCTCAAATACATGAGGTTAATTGTCCCATTCTTTTGATTCCCCGCCCCCCCCAATATTACTTACTACCAGCAGAAGTCACAAGAGCTGGTAAGAATGAAACAAAAGGACAGCTACCTTGTGACATGAGTCAGAAAGACCAAAAATCTAACTATGGGGTGAAGGTCCTTATAGCTGCAATGAAATGAAAACCAATAGGGAGACACCTTACTACTTAGAGACCCACTGGGAAGTTGCACAATTATCTGCCTAGAGGTTTTGATGTGAATAGTCTTCTTATGCCAAGCAATGCCCTCATTGGCTTGATGCACTAGGGATAAGTAGAAGGAATGGAATATACTCCATATGTACATGAAATAAACATATTTATGTGGATTTACATATATATATCCTGACAACTATGAAATTATGACAATGGCATAGGAACTGGCTGTGATCATTTACATTTAGAATTAAGGAGTCTTGGAATTAGAAAGAACCTCAGAGGTCAGACAGATTAAAGTTCCACCTAAGGCTTTAACCCGCTGAGCCACCCAGGCGCCCCAAGTTCCACCTAAGGCAAGAGTCTGTCATTTCAGTATCTAAGAAAAATAGTTATCACAGGGACTTTCTCATCAAATCTGACATCTCCTGACTCCTTTTGCTTCCCTCCTCAGCCTGAGCTCCATTGGCCATTTATTCACCTGCCTACTTCTCTGTTGCTGAATATTTTCATCCCTTTAACCTTTTGTTGAGTCTGGCTGGTCATTTCCCAAGGCTGGAACAACCCAAACCCTCCTTTCTCACCTTCCTGTCCCTGGGCACCCTAATCCTGGTGCAGAAATGCTCACAGCTGTGTTGATCATTACTACTTAATGGTTTTGAACCTCAGCGATCCTTTTATTTGCCCCTATTAAATTCCCTACAGCAGCTGTTCCAAACTTGTTTCTATTTTTTTCCACCCCGACACATTTCTACTAACCCCTTCCTTCATCTACTTCAGAGAAAATGTGGAGTCATCAGGCATAAGCTCCCTCAATTTTCCTCTCTACTACCTGCAAAGATTCATATTTTTACCTGTCTGAAAGGAGGAAAATTCTCAATTGCTCTAATTCTGAACTCTCTATTTTATGCCTCATTCCATACCTTGCTTCATCAATTATCACTCTCCTCATCTCAATATATTGTCAATTCTATCCCATTAAAAAAAAAAAAAAGGAAAATCTTTCTTTAACCTTGCTTCATCCTTGGAACATGACTGTGTCCCTCCTTCTCTTTACTACCAAACTCACCAGAAGAGCTGTCTGCCATTATTCCATTCATCGACCTCTGATCACTGCTCAAAGCACAGCAACATGGGATCCTAACAGCTCTTCTCCTTAGAATGCCCTCCTTAGAATGCCCTCTTGGAGGTCATCAGAAGCATCCACATATTAAGCCCAATGGATTCACCATTTTTCATCTACATAATATGTCAAACTGATCTTTTTTTTTCTTGAACCTCTCTTCTTCTTGCTTTTGGTGATACTACTCTTGGCTCCTACTAAAAGTCTACCTCTTTCAAGAGTCTTCCTCACTCATCTGTGTGTTGTTACTCAGGATTCCATCTTTGGTCCCTGTTCTCAAAATGGACCTTAAACTGCTTTGTTGTCAGTACCATTTTGGATGCTAGGATACGAAGTGGCACATTTGTATGGGTTTAACACCACTGACTACAATAAAAGCACTATGCCAGGAAAGCAATGTGTTCTAATGTCTGAAAACATACCCATAGTCATCACATTTTATGCACTTGATTACTCTTTGTAAACAACCAAACTTCACTGGACTCCAAATGGGCATCGTATTTTTATCTCTGTCTCTTGTACCTTGCTTGATATTGTTCTGCATGATCTCCTCAGACATCATTATGGCAGCACGAGTCCTCAGATATAGAAAAAGGAAAGACTGTATACCAAACAAGATTTGGTTACCCACTTGAGAAGAATTGTTAGTGTATGCAGATCAGAGTTCTACACACTTGGGAAAATTTCATTTATAGCTATAGCTTTCACAATCACCTTAGAACATAGAAGGCAATCTGACAATCTTTGGATCATAGTTAAATGAAAGATAAATTGTATGGGGGGATAAAAAGAAAACACTGACTAGAACATAACACAAATATCCAACTTTTTGTTTTCATTTAGAAAGTATGGAGCTCTAGACACACAGGGTTAATACTTCTACATAACCGTCTATTAGAGCTAAGCAGTGTCTTTGGAAATATCATTTGCTTTCCAATTTTCTATAATCCCCACTATTCCTTATTGTCTTATAACTTTTCCACTTCACTTATTTATATTACCTGCTCATCTTCTGTGGACATTTGCTTTGATGACCCTTGCTTATATTGAAAATTCCCCATTATATATTTTCTAGCCCCATTTTCTAAGTTCCAGATTCATATTTCCAAATATTCCCTGGACAGCTCAATAAAGATGTCCTCCAAATACCAAACAAATTTTCTCTCCATCTGACTCCTCAGCTACCATCTCAATTAATAACTCCCCTTGACCCTAAGCAGAATTAATTACCACAACCTTTTGTTCATATCAACGATATGTATTTCACGGATTTTAATTAGCTGTTAATCATTTTCAGGATCTCAGTCTCCAGTGTTTTGTGCATTGTTACCCAGTCTATAGTACATACAAAGCATTTAAAAATATATTCTGAATTCAAATAAAATGTTGGGACACGTTCAGTGGTGGATGGTAAACTTGGACTTTCAATTTTTGGACCACCCTATTGTAATGAGGTTAAAATGTATTTCCCAACATCCTGTTCCTATTAGTCCTTCTACGCCTTCTGTGCAGAAACAGAATAAATTATCTTCCTACTCCACACAACAACCCTCCAAATACTTTTTAACTCTATCCCCTCAGACTCTTGTTTCCAGGTGTCTGTCTAATCAGAATCTTCTGCATTTGTGCCCTTTTTCCTGTTTCCACTGTCATGACATTAAGACCACCATCATTTCTAACCTGGATTACTGCAAAAGCCTCCCGCTGACCCCAAACTTACTCTACGCAGTGGAGTTCAATGAAAACATATCATACCCTTGCCTTAAATGCTTCGTTTCTTTATAGCCTTTAAGATAACGTACAAACTCCTTAACATTTCAAGGTCTTACATGATCTGTTCCCTGCTCACATTTCCAGCCTTCCATCTTTACTACTCCCCAACGTGTACAGTATGCTCCAATCATCCTAAGTGGCCTGCAAGTCTCTAAATTTGCCTGCTCTGCCTCTGAGTTCTTACGCATGCTGTCCACTTAGCCTGGAATACACCCAGTCCCGGCCTACTTTTCCTACCTCCAATCTATCTGTCCAGGACCCAGTCACCATTCCTCAGGCTGGCTATGTCTTCCCTTCCATGTATCCCCACAGCATCCCTTACTTTCTCCTTTTGAGGTAAGAATGTTAATGCATGTACCTTGCTCTGTCTCCCCCAGTTGAGAAGTGCCTTTTGCAGATCTGTCATAGCATGTATGAGAAATATACACAGACTTAATTAAACCATCCTGGATATTTTCCTCTGGCCTTTCTTCATTTGCCAACGTCTCCCTGAAAATGCATTATTCGAGTCTTAACACGATATCCCCTATGTGGTAAGGCCTCTGCAGGGTACAATGAGGAACTTATATTACTTGCTCCAATCATACCCAAGCCAAGATGTCTTTAGCTTCAATTTCTTCATCTGTACAGTAGAAGCAATACTGCCTATCTTTAAAGCTGCTCTGAGAACTAAGTAAGAAGATATATATAACAATGGGCCCAATCCTGGCAAACAATAGGTACTCAATGATAGCAACTATTATCATAATGGAGTATAGCATCGCCATGATCCATCTTTCTTGGAATCCTGTAAAAAGTAGTCTTTTTATGAATAGCAGAGAGGGTGAAAGGATCAGAAAGTTCTATTTTGGTGGAAACACAGAGGTCAACGAATGCCTACGGTGCCTTTATGTGTCCTGAAGGAAGAGAAGCAGAAGGGGCCCAGAGAAGTCACAGCAGTAAGCAGTGGGTAGTGGAATCCCACATACTAAAAGAACATTTGGAATGGTTGCTAGAGACATCTGTAGCTCGCAAGTCACTGCTGTATTTACATTCAACATCTACTTCAGCTAGACCCCATAGCTCACAAAAGGCAATCAAAATAACATCTGCTCCCATTTCCAGCAAAACCTGTGCTTTGTCCTCTACTTCAATACCCACCAGCAGACAGGAGACTCCTTCAGAAAGAGAACATTATTGTTATTTTTTGCCCCCCAACCCAAATTATTGCTATCAGACATCCATGAATAAGGTAATTGAGATAAAAGATTATTAATTAAAAAAAAAAAATCATAGGGTGCCCAAAAGAAAATTTGTAGGTGGCATTAGCCCAACCTCCCGGCATTCAGAGTAAATCTTCCATGTTACACAGGGAATCTTCAGTTGGTCCCTCCTATTGTGATTTATTCACAGATGTCCCTCAACTCCCAGTGTTTCCAGCAGCATATTCTGACCAGGAACCCCTCCACAGAGGGTGGATCCCCAAATGGGACAAACTCATGTGAAAAGTTTCTGCTTATGTTAAAAATCTTCCTGCAGGGGATGGAAGCGGCAGGTGCAATGGAGTGGGAAATGGCTCTCAAGGAAGCTCTACAGTCTCACCTCACACAGGGCCTTCCAGTCTCCACAGCCAAGCCCTCCTTCATCTCCTGCCTCTGAGTTCTTACCAGAGCCAGTTCTTACCACCAGCCACCAACTCTTTGCACCCTGACAGCACTCTCTTATCCCAAGTGAATTAGGTAACTTCTTTTGTTCAAAATGTTTCAATGTCTTTACATTCCAGACTTAGCAGATAAGACCAGGCACCCCCCCACCCAACACCACACTATTCGAACTTTGCAAGGACCTCCACTGCCACCACAGCTTTCAGCTCCCTGGCCTTGGTGTTGTTCGACTTCTCCAAGCCTCCAAGTCTTTCTCCCCCTCTGTTCTCCTTAGGACCATCACACATGCTACTTCCTCTGCCGGGAGCACTGGTAGGTATTATATTAGCTTTGTCTGGGGACAGATGGTGACTAGACTTATCAAGGTGAGCATTTCCTAATATACAGAATTGTCAAATCACTATGTTGCACTCCTAAAACTAATACAGCATTACATATCAACCACACTTGAATCAAACAAAACAAAACAAAAACCCTGCAGCTGGCATACAGTAAGTATGGGGTAAGTACAGGGTCTTGCTCTGTGAGCTTAGCTGCTTCCATTTCAGAGCCACAGGAGGGGTAATTCTCAGGAGAGGGCATCCTTTCCTGTTTCCTTCATCTAGGGATCTCCAGTGGTACCAAAGGAATAGGCCCAACATGATAACATGACTAGTTTTGAATGAATGGATACATTCAATTAAAAAGTTAATGAGTGATACAGGAAAGGAAAGAAAGAATGTTAGTGTTTTTTGAAAAGTAAGACCCCCACCCCTCTCCTTCATTACCTGGTCCTGAAAGGCCAACTTCTTCTGTACATCCCAGTTATGTGAGCACATTCATACACACTTAAAAAAATGAAATTGGGGGTGTAGGATCCCATGTAAGCAGAAAACCCTGTCGATGTAAGTTCTAAACAGGCAACCTCTGATCCACAGTGGGCAGGGAAGGTGAACCACATCATATCTAGTGTGAATTTTGGGACCTTGATTGGAGGACTGGCACTTACTTGGGATAATTACTTACACAATGATAGTCCAGGAGACAAGACTGTGGGAGAAGAGCCCTTTTTGCATCTTGACACTAAGAAAGCCCTGTGCCATCTGGCAGAAAGAAAGCTCCCTACAAGGAGAAATGGAGTTCTTCTCTAACACCGTGGATACAGAGGTTCAGGCTGGGTTTTCTGTCTCAGCCCACAGGACATGGATTTGTGCGGAATGTAGCCCATCACTCCTCACAAGCCAAAAATCAGCCCAGGGTCACTACAGCAGGGTATAAGGTTTGTAAGTGAGAATCCACGAATCTCGGGTCTTCTGGAATGCTGGTACTCTAAAAAAAAATACATAAATCAGCCTTCATTCTCTGTAGCAATGTGAGCTATGAGCTTCCTAACCCAATGCCAATGAGAGCTTTATCCTAGAAATCATTTCCTCCCTCTGCTGAAGGCCTGGATTCCCCAGACACACTTCCCAAGATTTTCAAGTCTCCAGTAAACACACAGAATTTGCTTTGGAGGAGTGGAATCCAAGTTCTTCCAAATGCCTCTGAGCCACCACGAGGACTGACTTTCAGCACCCCCGCAGCAGGGACATATACATGTAGCTACTCCCATCTCTGTTTAAGCCAGCTTTCTATAAATGTAAAAAGCATGTTCCTCAAAAACAAAATCCCCATACTCTATTTCGAAGCATTAAAAATTGACTTAAAAATTGTGACTAAAAAATAAATTTTTTTTTAATTAAAAAAAAATTGTGACTAACCATAAACAAAAAGCCAAAGCAATTTCGGCGGGGTGGGGGGGGAAATATGTGTGTGTGTGTGTGTGTGTGTGTGTGTGTGTATTTTATATTTTATATTTTTATATAAATATACAATATTTTATATTTCTAATTAAAATAAATATTTATAAATATATATCTTATATTTTATATATAATATTTTTCATATATATATATATATATATATATTTTTTTTTTTTTTTTTTTTCTCTCCAATCACAAGATACCAGTGTAAATGCTGACACAGCTGGCTGGGTGCAAACTTTTTTATCGTAGTTGGGAGAGATGGAAGAGCAAGTGCTACACCAAGTACAAAACCAATCCTCTAGTACTGCTTTGTTTTTGGAACTACCCCTCTCTCTTCTTCCAGATGTTGACAGCCCTCTAGGGAAGACACTGCCATCACTCCCAACCCTGCCCCTTCTTTGAGATTCACTGATTCAAACCAAGAAATGTACTGGGTCACACGGACCAGGAAGACCTTGGAGAAAAGCCAGTCCTTTCTAAAACTGGTTTGACGCCAGCTCCATAAAATGAAAGCAGTCTACATCAAATCAGAGAGACTTTCCAGCTCAGAAGTAGCAAAACATAAATGTTTCCCTGGTGAAATTCTGTTTAGTGCAGACTCTGTTTAGTATCTCATCAATTAAAGCTGATTGACTAAATGCCATTTTATTACAATGTTCCTGTGGTCCTTCAGGGGAAGCAGCTCCTGGAGCCAGACACTTGAGTTTCACACTCTTCCCAACTGTGTGGCCGTGGGCGTGCTCCTTTAACATTGTACATTCCCGTTTCTTTGTGTGCAACAAGGGGATGACAACAACACTTTCTCGTTGAGTTGGGAAAATTCAAATGAAATAAACCACTTTAAACAGCAACAACTGCTCATTAAATATCAGCTGTTATTCTACACACTCATCAGTCACTCGGAGGTTTGCTTCATTGATATTTTAGCTTTTTCCAAAAGAAACACATCTTCTCGATCTCTTGCCCTACAGAGCGGAAGCAGATCAGAGCACTGTGGCTGCTAGATCCAGCATTCTGCATGCCCATTCTGACTCCACCATTTGAACACTGCTCTGGGCACAGGGATTTTAACCTCCCAGGCTTCCGCTTCCACAACTGTAAAAGGGAGGAGGGGATTATCCATTGTATCACCAACAGTACAGAACTACAGTAGGATATTGTGGGAATTCAATGAATTAACCATGTAAAACATTTAGAAGAGTACCCAGCATGGAGCGCTTACCCTACAACTGTCAGTCATTGTTAGACTCCCTACAGTGGGAGACGATGTTTATATTAAATTTATTTAACACTCCATGCCCAAATGAAACAAAGTACTTGAATGTTTCTATTTTGCCAACAGAGGAGAATCAAGGAACTAGGAACTCTCTCATGTAACCTGGAACATAGGAGGGCTGCAGTGGCCATGGCTCAGGGCTGGGGATCAACGGATCTGGGAGAGAACAAGCTATGCAACCTTGGGTATGTGACTTCAGTGATCTGGGTTTCAATTAAGTTGATAATAAGTGATTCTGCTACAACCCAGCCCTGAAATTCTGTGAATGGATGCATGGATGTGTGTTGTGTATATAAATACCACTTGTCTTATATACATTGCCTATTAGACCCTTGTCCAGTCTAAGTCTGTTTCTTCTCTTTCCTTGTCACTCCTCCCAGTAGACCCATGTGGCAAGTGCAGCATAGCGCATTCTCTGCGTGTGGACTAGTGTTTTGCTTTCACTTCAGTCACTATGCTGCCATCAATCTGGCAGACGAATGGGAACCCATCAACTCTTGGTTCAAGCGTTTGTACCAACATCGATTTGATGTGTGACTACAAGAAGATTCGTTTAATTGGTGCCATCACCTCCCTTTTTCACAGGGCATTACCGTTTATGATAATGTTAATGAATTAGAGTTTATAATGTGCTTGGAAAAATCTGAATGAAGAGTCCAACTCAAGTGGAAAGGGTTATCAATTCAATTCTACAGGAGATAACCCAGGACAAGGATAGGAAAGGCAAAGAGCAGAAGCCTAGAAATAAACGGCACTTGTAAGAGATTCTCCCTGGAGAGGCTTCACAATGGAATAATTTATCTGGAGAGCAAGGTACAGGCTTTAGACAGATATACATAATTAATTAAGGGGCTCTTTATTTTAATGTTATGATATTCCAATTCTCTGTTCTCCAGATGATGGCCAACTGCAGAGCAGAAATTCTAATGGAGGGAAAGAGTATAACAAGTAATTTAGACTCAGAGAGATCCTCCTAGAATCAAGAATAATTCATATATATGGCATAATTCCATAGAGTGAAACATATGATTTTAAGTATACAAGTGGATACATTTTAACAAATCAATATGCCCATGAAACCAACACTCCCATGATGACACAGAACAATTCGACCACCCCAGAAAGCTCTTTCGTGTCCCTTCTTGTCAATACCCACCCCTCATACACAATCAGTGTTCTGATTCATAATATAGATTAGTTTCGCCTGTTACTGAACTTTATATAAATGGATTATATAATATGTACTCTTTTGTGTCTTTTTTCTCCAATCTGCTATATTGGTGTTGAGATATATACATGATGCTGCATTTATCCATAGTTCTTTTTTTTTTAAAAAGATTTTATTTATTTATTTGACAGAGAGAGATCACAAGCAGGCAGAGAGACAGGCAGAGAGAGAGAGGAGGAAGCAGGCTCCCTGCCAAGTAGAGAGCCCAATGCGGGACTCGATCCCAGGACCCTGAGATCATGACCTGAGATGAAGGCAGAGGCTTACCCCACTGAACCACCCAGGCGCCCCTCCATAGTTCATTTTTATTAGTAGTAGTATGTCATCATAGGAATATACCGTGTTTTATTTTTCTACTCTCTTATTGATAGGCACTTATTCTATTTCCAGTTTGAGGCTACTGCAAAGCTATTATGAATGTTTTTACATAAATATTTGTTGTGAATATGTGCCTTCATTGCTCTTGGGTAAACACCTAAAAATGAACTTGCTGAATCCTACTTTAGATTTACATTTAGCTGTATTAGAAATTGCCAGTTTTCCAACATAGTTATACCATTCTACATTCCCTTCTGCAATCCATGCAAATACCAGTAGTTCCAAAAAATAAAAAATAAAGATAAAATAAAAATTAAGATAAAAAAAGAAAATTTCAGTAGTTCCAATGTTCACAAAATTTGGTGCTGTCAATCTTTTTAATTTTAACAATTTTTTTAGTATGAAATGATACCTCATTGTAATTTTAATATACATATCCCTGATTACGAAAGATGTGGGGCATCTTTTCATATGCCTATTGGCCACGTGCATATATCTAGGGAATGTCTATTAAATCCTTCTCCCCTTTTTCTGTTGAGTGTCTTTTTATTACTGATTCATAGGAGAGCTCTATATGTTCTGAATATAGGCCCTTTTTAGATATATGCCCTGAAAATATTTTCTATCTATGAGTCACCCTTTAACCTTCTTAAGGGTATCTTTTGAAGAACAGAAAATCTTAATTTTGATCAAGTCCCATCTACTGATATTTTCTATTATGCTTATTATGTTATTTCCTCCAAGAAATCATTGTCTACTTCAAAATATTTTGTGCAAAAATATTTTCCTGTATTTTCTTCTAGAGGCTTTATAATTCTAGCTATTGCATTTAGGTTTACGATCCGTCCCAAATTAATTTTTGTAAGATCATAACTCAAATCTCTTAACTCCTGCCAGGACTGAACTGTTTCAAAGTAGTCTAAGAGAATGACTTCTTAGATTCCATACCAAAACTAAAGTACATTATGGTAGTGGAGTGTGTGTGTGTGTATTTGTGTGTGTGTTTGTGTTTGTTTTTTGCTTTGTTTTGTTTTCAGGGTTTTTTGGAGGGAGAGGAAAGAAGGAGAGTGGAAGTTCCTTTTTTTTCTTTCCTTGCTACTCTCCATGTATCTTGTTCAAATAAAATTCACGTCATAATATTAGCAACACTCATGATGGCAGGGACCCATCTTAGCGTTTTACATCTAGTAACTCATGTAATCCTCAAAATCCAGAAAACCGAGGTCTAGCGATCAAAGTAAACATCTTTATGGACACACCATAAAGATGTCAGTAGGCTAAGGTTCAGACCCAGACAGGCTGACTTCAGAGTCCAGAAGTAGTCTCGACCATACATTGATGAATCCTGTCCAAGTTAATATCAACAAACTGCTTCATAATGGTATAAAAGTTATGGGCCAGCAACTGTGTCAGATATCATGCTGCGCCTTTCTATTTTATTTCACAGAATCTGCAAAAAGACCTGGTAAGCACCTATTTTCAAGGTTTTATGGAGGAGGCCATTTAGGCCCAGAGAGTGAAGAGCCAGAGCCAGGTCATCCAAGCAACAGTGGACAGTTGAGCCCAGGTTGTCTGGTTCAAATCCTAGGCTGCTTCAGCCAGGAAGTCCTGCATCTCCATAGATTTCAGTCACGTCGCATTGGAAGAAGCATGTGGGGAGAAGCTGGACAGAGGAATCAGAGCCAAGTCATTTCTACAACACAAATCATCTCAGCAAACAGATCAAGGGAATGTTTCCCATCTGGAAGCATGTCCTAAGGTCCAATCCTTGATCCACAAGCACACTCACTTTTGCTAATGTTAGCTTATGGATCTTGCTCATAGAAGGAACTTACCCCTTTCGACCTGCATGTGTGCAAATCACTGGGCTCTCCCTGCCCCTTGCTGTTTCTACTCGGTGACCTCTTATAAGGACCATGACAGACCCCAGTTGTGGCTCTCAAACTCAAGGCCACAGCTACTGCTGTCCGATCTAGAAAGCAGGGTTTCCAGAAATGCCAAAAGTTGCTACATAGGTTTTTGTGTTGCAGTGTTGCCTAAACCTGGATTAACAGGTAGGGGCAGATTTTGGCATATGCCCCTGGGGACTTGTTACACTTGGAGCTAAATGACAAAACAACTAGCTCTTCTTTGCAGTGCTGGCTTGAGACTCTGTAAGTACAACAGTGGTCACAGAAGAACCTGGAAGGCCACGTGTAAGGAGAATTTTTTTTTTTTTTTAAATCAAATTAGGGGAAGAAGACTAAACTCCATAATAATGATATGACTCCTGTTCTCAGAGTTCTGGGACACAGAGGAAGTTAGTTTTGCCCCAAAGCCAACTGGGGAGATGATGCCTTGTGCTGTACAGCTGGCAAGTGCTACTCCAAAAGACACAATTCTGGGGTGGGGAGAAGAAAGCTCTGAAACACTCTAGGGATCTTGCTGCTCAAAATGTGCTCCGAAGGACAGGCAGCATCAGCATCCCCTTGGAGGGGGGGGGGGGGGGGAGTCACCAAAGAATGCAGATTCTCCGGCCCCGTCCAGACTAATGCAATCAGAAACTAAACAAGAGCACCCTGCTGCTTCCTATGCACTCTCTAGTTTGAGATGCACTAGCCAAGGACATAAAACAAGAGGCAACCAGAGGAGGAACGGGACATTGGTAAAGGGTGTGTTCCTACTACTTCCCAGGTGTCTCTCATTGGTGTGTCCTTCCAGGTGTGTCATTTCCTTTGTGATTCCCTGAGCATCAGTTAAGCTGGAGGGGCCTGCACCGTGCCACATGGATCACTACAAAAGCCTGCTCCCTGGGGATCTGTGAGCTGGTGAGCAATTCTTAGTTGTGAGATCACTTTGATTTGTCAGGCCACCCCAGAGAGGACAACCACGGGGACCCTTTGCTCTGGGTGGTTTAGGGGAAGCCCTGCCTCGAGGCTCTGAGTCACCGGCAGCCCCTGCAGTCGCCCCTTGCTCATCATTTTTGTAGGGCATGATTCATGGGGCAAGTGAGGACGCAGGCTTATTCTTTACGGTCCCATCAAGCTGCCGTACCTCCGGCAAACAGGAAGGTGCAGTGCCTGGGATTAGGGTTGGCCTTCTCTGTTTATGACCTGTTCTCAGTCATAAATTTGGAGCGGGAGGGCAGAGTGATTGCCAGTTGTTGGGGAACTGAATGGGGAGAAGGAGGAGGTGGAGGAGGAGGGATGTGGGCAATGCCATGAAAAGCAAACGTGGAGTCGGTGTTCCCTCAAGGTCACTTTGCTTCTGCAGCAAAAAAAAAAAAAAAAAAACCACCACACACACAAAAATCGATTCTCTCATTTTCTATACATCTGTGCCATTATAGACACAGATTTGATAAAGTTCTGGCTGAAAGAAAGCTGTTGTTTTTTTGTGTGTTTTGTTTTTTAAGATGTCATGGTGTTTACGAGACGCCTAGGCAATGAAGCGTAAAATCAAAAGCCACTCTAGGACTTTTCTCATTGGCACACAGGCTGCAAATCAAGGAGATGATTTGTGCTTTATCTGATGGTGGCTCCAGAAGGAAAGAATGGGAAGAAACAGGAACAGTGAGAGGAAGCAGAAAAAGCGAAGGGGCTAATCCAGATGTCCTGGATTTGTCCCAAGAGAGTGGATGAAACCAGAGAACTAATCACGTTGTGTGTGTCTGTGTCCCTGGGTGCATGTGTGTTTGCACTTGTGAGTCTGTTTTCTGAGATCCAAAATGTGGGAAGTATGTGGTAAAGAAAAAAATAGACATTGGCTTAATAATAACAAGCAACCAATTTTTCAAAACTACGATCGACAATCATGATAATTAGAGCAAACGTTCATCGAGCACTCAGCATGGGTCAGACAGTGTGCTATCTGCCGGCACTAACGTCTCTCATTCCACCTTCACCACAAGAGGGTAAAATGGTACAACTGTTACTCCCCTCATCTCACAGATGAAGGCAGACTGAGATCCTGTAAAGCTACCTGGCCAAGGTCACGTGGCTCATCCATAGCAAATCTTTTTAACTCAAACTCAGGGGCAGGGACATTGGCTCAAAAAATAAGTGCAGAAACTACCGCCTTCATCAACTTCCTGTTTCACATTTGGGGACACTAAGCCACTCAAAGGTCAAAATGCAATGTTTTCTCAAGAAGAAGAATCAAAGATTTATGTTGGAAGTCTGTCTTTGAAGAAGACCTAGCTTTGCTGAGCATAAATAGAAGGAAGGAAAGAAAAACAAAAAAACAAAAACACACAAACAAAAAAACAGTGGTCTTACTGCAAAGGGCGCAAAATTTAAGGCAGTGATTTTCAACCAAGGAACAGTGTGTGCTCTCCTCCCCCACTGCAGGGGACATTTGTTAATGTCTAGAGACATCTCTCATGGTTATAACTGGGGGTCTAGTGGGTAGCACCCAGGGATGCTGTCAAGCATCTCACAACATCGAGGACAGCCCCACAGCCAAGAATTATCCAGTCCCAGTCCCAACAGTGTTGAAGTTGAGAAATCTTGTAGCCAAGCCGTAATCAGAAAAGATGCTTTACCTGGTCACTTTCAATTTATTTCAGTGAAAATTAAGGTCTCCCAACCACAGACTGCTATGCGATCAGAGACAAAGAAGACTTTTTTTCACTGTCATTTCATAGAATGGAATCCAGCAAGTGAGGCAGCCAGTTCACACTCACAAGGAAGCCCAGCACACAGGGCGTGCCTCTGAGGAATGCAGCCATCCATAGCCTTCTGTGGCCTCACAGGACATCATCTGGCCCAAGACCGACACAGCAGGGGTAGTCCCAGATCACAGGTCCTGAGATGCTATAAGCCAAATGAACCTTGCCAAGTTTATTGCCCCATCTCTACGACCTAGTAGTCCTCGGAAATAAAAGCTTTGGGAAAGGGGCACCTAGGGGACTCAGTCGGTTAAGCATCTGCCTTTGGCTCAGGTCATGATTCCAGGGTCCAGGAATCGAGCCCCAGGATTCCAGGCTCAGCAGGGAGCCTGCTTCTCCCTCTCCCTCTGCTGCTTCCCTGGTTTATGTTCTCTGTCTCTCTCTCTCTGTGAAATAAAATCTGAAAGAAAAAAAAAAATCTGGGAAAACTGCGTGAGTGTATAATTTCAGATCCTCCAACTACTTTTCTAGCAAACTTCCTTGTTAGGCGTAATAGGAGGGAGGGTCATAGCCCAAACTGGCTTTGCTCAAGGAAACAGTCACCTACTAAAATCCTTGATCCTAATCCATATTAACCCACCCCATTCCCAACTTTCTGACTCATGCCACTGTCTTGTTTTGCTTTCAAATCTACCGGCCACTCCCAGTATCTAAAATGGATATTTGTCGAGGATTATAGGTAAGTTGTGTTGGCACAAAATAAAGAACCATAAAGATGCCAGGGAAAAGAGAACCCAGAACCCAATAAATTGGAGGTGCTTATTAACCAATTCACTTGGTAGGCCTTTTGATAAAATTTCATATTTTTATGATAATTCCTACCATTTCATTTTCTTTAATTCCTATTTCATTGTCTGACTGCTTGATTTAACACAGGATTATCCTAAAAAAATGAATTCTTGATTAACTTTAAGAGGTAGAAAAAAAAATGAAAAGGCATTTGTTTGTACCATACCTTCTGAAGCTTTATTGGACTGCTCACTGAGCAGAAATAAAAGATTTCTGACTTTGGCCAGCCATTCCACTGCAGTGGTAATTAAGCAAAATCTTACCAAAAAAAAAAAAAAAAAAAAAAAAAATCCCTATGCTGCATTTTGAATCCTTTTCCCTACACTACTTGCTCCCTTTCCAAGACAGCAGGATAGACCATACCAATTTAGGAGAATTTGCAATATCCCAGATGGCAGAACTTTATTGTTAAAGTGAGCAATTTTAGCTATTCCCAACACAAAGGCATACTTGCCATATCTTTCCTATTCTAATTTTCTAGCCAACATTAAGAAGAGAAAGAAAAGAATACTTTCTCTGAAGATAATCTTATATTTCAAAATTAATCCATAATCCCCTCCCACTTATTATGTATACATACTAATTTTTATTTTATTTTATTTTTAAAGATTTTATTTATTTATTTGACAGACAGAGATCACAAGTAGGCAGAGAGGCAGGCAGAGAGAGAGGAGGAAGCGGGCTCCCCACTGAGCAGAGAGCCCCATGCGGGGCTTGTCCCCGGGACCCTGGGATCATGACCCCAGCCGAAGGCAGAGGCTTTAACCCACTGAGCCACCCAGGCGCCCTAATTTTTATTTTAAAAAGTAGAAAATACAGTCTGAGCTTTGGAGTCAGAGAGAATGAAATTCAAATTTGGTTCCACCATCAGGAGCCCTTTGAACATGGGTGAATTATTTAACTAGTCTTATTTAACTAGTCTTAACTAGATGGTTTTCTCATCTGGAAAATGGAAATAATAGGAAAACCATATGTGAAGTATCCACGCAATGGGCACTATCGCAGGTGGCCTCAGACTCCGGAATTTCAGTGTGTTTTCCCCTCACAAGATGAAGCCTCAAGAACCCTAGGCTAAATCTGGCTTACCTTATTTATTGCTCAATGGAAAAGGAGCCATAGGTCAGCGGAGCCTTACAATTCCGCAGGTAGGAAGCCCACGGAATAACATTCAGGGAACTGTCTGGTATAAGGAAGATTGACAGGCCCCAACACAATCACTTTCCTTTTAACCAGGCAGCCACACCACAAAGAAGAGTGGGATATGTCAGTAGATAAATGAAAAGGCACTCTTCCCTTTTGCTAGGATCCCCACCCTCAACCCCCCCCCCACCTTGGTTTCCTCTTGCTATGCTGATCTGTTGTTTCTCCATTTTGTGGTTCTCCTAGGCCTCCCTTTGCTTTTGCTTTCCCCTCCGGGCTACATTTAACATTTTCTAGTCACTTGCTATTCTGCTAACCTTCATTTCCTTGCCATTCTTCTCTTTAAGTATGCACTTGCTAAGTGACACCACAATTCACCATGACAAACCCTGGAACATTAGGGGATCAGGCTAACCCCTAATCATTCCTTAATTTATATAAGTCTCTGTATTAAAATTATGACTGGCAGTGGCACCTTTGCGCTGTGAAAATGATTGAAGGGCTCGCTCCTTTTTTCACTTTACTTCCATTATACACTCCATGTGGCCCTTTCCACCTAAGCTTAATGTTCTAGAGAAGTGATCTTAACTTTCCTCACTGAAACCCTCAAGAAGAGGTTAAGTTCACTTCCAGGTCTTTTTTTTTTTTAATATATTTTTTAAATAGTTTTTTAAAATATTTTTTAAATTTTTTTTTAAAGATTTATTTATTTGACAGACAGAGATCACAAGTAGGCAGAGAGGGAGACAGAGAGAGAGTTAAGCAGGCTCCCTGCTGAGCAGAGAGCCCAATTGGGGGCTTGATCCCAGGACCCCTGGATTGTGACCTGAGCAGAAGGCAGAGGCTTTAACCCACTGAGCCACCCAGGTGCCCCACTTTCAGGTCTTTTTATGATAACAGCAGTTTTAGGAACAAGGATACTGAGACACTAATGACTGAAGGATGTTCTGGAGTCTCCTAGGTTATCCTGGGAGATACTCTCAGGTTATACTGAGACAAGAGTTTATCTCCTGCCACCCTAAGCCCAGCCCTTTAGGAACAAACTACATTTATTTATTCATAGCCTATAGTCCCTTTATTGCACATGACAATGGATCTGCTCCTTGACTTTAAATAACCTTTCTTGAATTTAGCAGCTCACCTAAACTCAGTTATATCCCCCATCGATGAAAGTACCTGATTTTCACAAGGTTCTTTGACATACATGATTTCATGAAACAAAAACAAAACAAAACAAAAAAAACAAACAGAAAAACCCTCTAAATCATAAATTATTATCTTCACTTAGCAACAAAAGAAACTGAGATTCAAGACAGGAAAGCTGATGATAGTGTGCCTGGATTTAGAAGGGCTCTCAAAAACGTTTGTTAAACATACAGTCCAAAACCAACAGCTATGGTAGGGAAAAGTCAGAATTTGAACTCCGGTCTTTCTACTGTTACATCGATGTGTACTCTATACATTCCTGCTTCTGTGCCCTTGTTCATGTTGTTTCCTGTTCAGGAATGCTTGTCCCACAATCTTTGCATATTGATTGAATCCTACCTCTGCACCAGACTCGGGTCTCACATGGCCTCCTCCAGGGACAGTCTAAGATTACCCTAATGTCCATTCATCCTTCTTCATCCGTCTTCATCTATGTAGCCACAGCATTTTGCCCAAAACTTGATTAGAATATTTCAAAATTAATCACAATTTGAACAAACTTCTCTAGGATTAGAATTATTTTACATTTGCATCTCTTCGGGAACATTTATTCACCCAGCCATTCATTTGTTTAGAAACAATTACTGGGATTCACTATGTCCAGGGCACTGAGGCATACGGGGGTGAATGAGTTCGGGGGTGTTCCTAGTTTCACAGAGTTTACACTGGGAGCCGGGATGGACAAGGGGAGGCAAAATAATTTAAAAAGGTGATCACTGCTATACAAAAAGCTTTGGGGTGACGAGACAGAGGGTCACTGGGGAGGCCACTAGAGATTAACAGAACACTTCTCAGGAGTGACATGTGATCTAAGGCCTGAAGAAGGAGAATAAACAAGTGATGAAAAGACCATAGGAAAGGCATTACTGGCAGGGGTGCTGGATAAGCCCTAGGTTCGTGAAGGGGTCAGAGAGAGCTAAGAGAGAGAATGCCAAGACTGGAGCCTGGAGTGGGGACAGGACAGACAGATGTCTATCTCCAACACAGCAGCGGACAAACAGTGTGGCACAGAATTGGAGTCTGGAGTCCACCACAACCAGATTCAAAGCTGCCTTGTCCCTTACAAGCTGTGTGACCTTGGACAAATTTCTCAATCTGATTCTTGATATCCTTATATAAAGAAAAAATTGGAGATAAAGAAAGAAAACAATAAAGGTATTCGAATGGAAACTGCGTTGCACAATGCCGAGCTGGAGACCCGCGGAAAAAAAGAGCTACGGGCTCCAAACTGGGCAAACACAGAGTTCTCCGTAGGCATGTCACTTGCAGTGCCTTGGAGCTGGTGAAAGGCCTGCTTGGCCTAACATCCAGCTTGAAGACAGAGGCACCACCATATTCCACAGACATGGTGTCAAGTTCTGCAGTTAAGCTGGGGCCTCTCCTCAGAAGGCAGACTTGGGTTTTTGGCGCTGTCACCCTGTACCACATTGACAAATGAACACAACACTCTCAAATGCTGACTCTGGTTTCTGAATTCTAAAAGTAGAATGCATGCAACAATAGGTTTCATTCTTCCCTGAACCCAATTTACTATCCTCCTCACATGCAGCCGAGATGGCCTTCTTCGGCTCTTGGTCACTCACTGGAATGAAGAAATCACACCGCAGGCCAAGTAAAAAAAGGAGAATTTATCCAGAGATCAAGAGAGAACAGGGGAAGGGGAGGCCGGGGATACTGCTCACCTGTGGCTCCGCAGACCAAGTTGCATCCAGGAAACCTGTCCTTGGATCTCACTTTGATGTCCGTAGGGCTTCTTGATGCAAAGGCAATGTGTAAAGCACATTTTGTAACACTTCTAGACAAGGAAACCAGTCATTCTTGGCCCCCAAATAAAATGAAACTATATGCAGTCAATATTAATTACATGGAGATAAGAACAGGAAAGAAAGCCTACCCGTTGTTGGAGGTGAACTCAGAAATTGAGAGGCAACTTTAAATGGACAAACAGAAATCTGGGAGAAATCTTTTATTTTTAACTGAATAGCCACACTCAGAAAATTAGGTAATGGTATTTTTTTTCGTAATTGAAAAGGTAATCCATTTATTTAATATTCTTCTAAGACCACTTTCACACACAGCAAAAATCCTCCCTCCAGAAGGTTGTAAAGCTTAAGTCTACTAAATTTTACCAGCAGAGAGTAAACGGTTTATCTGTTCTCTGTCTTTTCACTACATATTTTTATGCCTTTAGGTCTCTGTTTGTTGGCTGTGGGATGTGGGAAAGAAATAATATTCTCAACAGTTTTTCCCAGATAAATACCCTATAAATTTTAAGTAATACTTCTTGTACTCAATGAAGATTCAATATATTAGAACACGTCTGGATTTTTACATGGTGGTATTTATGGACATTAATAATTATACGGATTTACAAATAACCACACACACCCCCTTCATAGAGAGCCTTAATTAACTTGTTCAGGATTTGGAATCCCGACAGTCTACGAAGTCAGCAGGATCATTAAACCCAATCATATTTTCAACCTAACCTGATATTTCACTAGAGCCATTCAAATCAATTTACCCAACAGAGACATTTGTCCCTGGCCTGTCACCACAGCCCGTACCAAGCGTCCCACACTTCTTTATCATCTGGCAGGGCCATCATAAGCGAGCGACACAGAGGGTGATGTATGAGAACTCAAATAAGTCATAAATCCCGCAGCCTGTCATCTCCCGTCAGGCGGACTGAATTTACGCCCACTGGCCTTGGCAATGGCTCTTAGCTCAGCTCTCAGAAAGTCAACTTAAAATGACACACTCTGTTAGGAAAGAATTTCCTTTGGATGGGACCAGGAAGAGGGAAAACGCAGAAGAGGGAAAGGGGAGAAATCAGGACACTTTTCCCTGTAACCAGGGTGGACGCCACCAGCCCCTTTTCCCTTTAGAATGAAAATAACTTTAATAGAACAACGTTCATTCCTGCCTCATCCCTCTTATACAATGACCAGAAGTCAGCCATTCTATTCTGCCTTCTAATTGGAATGGATGGTATAGAATTAAGAAGGTAGCAAGTGGTACTCAGGTGCTATGTTGCTATCATGGGCCACAGTAACACAGATTTGCTCAAGGAACTCAGGAGCACCAGACTCTTAAGGGAGTAGTGAGTAATGGAAACAAGTCCTTGAGATGTGAGAACTTTTCCACTTGTGTGTACCAGCATGTGCATGCACACACACACACACACACGGGCTTTTTGGTTAAAAGCAAAGCATACCGAGTGAGAGATCTGTCAAGCCCTGGAAGGTCCTATTCTTCAGCTAAAATGTCCCCTATATGATATGGCATCTTCTGGGGACAGGGTTGTATGTAAGAGCTATGTCTGTTTCTGGATGGGGAAGCTATAGCACTCTCTTCTTCTTTCCTCATCTAAAAAAAAAAAAAAATGTTATTTGTAACCCAAGTAAATTTAAACTAAGATGAGGGGTGCCTGGGTGGCTCAGTGGGTTAAGCCTCTGCCTTCAGCTCAGGTCATGATCTCAGGGTCCTGGGATCGAGCCCTACATCAGGCCTTCTGCTCAGTGGGAAGCCTGCTTCCCCCTCTTTCTCTGCCTGCCTCTCTGCCTACTTGTCATCTCTCTCTCTGTGTTAAATAAATAAAATCATTAAAAATAAATAAATAAACTAAGATGATCTTGTTTATTAATAAGAAATTAGGAATTTAGAGTAAATCAAAGATACTGGAGAAGTTTAAAAAAGGGGGAAGGGGAGGGTTGAAATAGTGGACAGTGATTATTTAAGACCCTTTTCATCCCTCTAAGAGAAATATAAATTTTGCCATTCATAATATATATATTAAAATTAACACTGGTCCCCTCTTCCCTTCCATTCATTTTGATCGTCAGCAATACCATAAAAACAGCAATCGTGTCTTCTCTGCACATCTCATTTTCTATCCTTCTTAGTATACGTCTTGAGTAGTGCAATTTACTTCAATGTCACCAAGAAAGCCAAGTCCCTTCGGGCCTGTCATTATCATAAACCACAATCTGCTTTCAATTTATATGTCCTTATTTGCTCCTTGTTGTAACTCCCTTTAAAAACAAAATAAACCTAAACAGCAACAACAAAATAATGACCAAGTAGTTTAAGTCCTGGTTTCCTGTTCATTCCTGTGCCTTTCCCATCTTTGTTGCTGTTCTGTTTTTGCCATTGTATCGACCTATGATTCATCCAGGTCAGGGAGACTTACTGTGCCCTCTCCCTGCCCACAGGCATTCTACTACCGCCATTGTGAAGAGCCTGGCATACCTACACTTCACTTTGGGAAATTACTTTTTCTTGTTTTCAGCCAAGACACCAGAACAAGATCATATTAAATTGAAAACAAGCCATTAGTTACGGTGTTACTTGAAACAAGGAATGTAATTTGGTGCGATGGAATTTTGCTCTAAGAAGTTGCAGCAGGGAAGTATATCTTATTGACTATTATATAAATAATCTACTGATTTCTGAATTTAGTAACTATATCATTATACTTTTTTTTACCTATCCAAAAGCATCTAGCAGCGCTGAGTACAATTTAACCATCCTTCAGCATGGAAAGACTACCATGAAAAAACTTAGCAATAATTTTCATATTTCAAAAAGAAAAAAAATGACAACTTGATGAGGATTAATTTTTCTTCCTGGAAAGGTTTAAATTTAGGCCAATAAAGTTATCAAGCAGATATTAAAATACCACTATCAGAGTAAAACTACACATGTGAGTACACACACCTGCTCTACAATTGTTTATAAAATAGCAGAAGAATGATTAGGTCCATTTATCCATCCCCCCAAAAAATCAAGAACAAATTGTAGTTCAAATTAAAAGTAGCAATACTAAGACATGTAACTAGAGAGATACAGAAAATCTTCAAGATTAATTTGGAGTTAATGCCCTCTGGCTTGGAGACTTTATTGCCTGTATTTCTGTTCCTCTGTGTAGAAAATGGAAATCACATAATTTAGATGGAGTTAAATTTGGAATTTAGAATTCTTGACCACATGCGTCCCTTGACACAGAGAGAGAAAATATGATACACTCATTGACCAAAATGCTTTGAGTTTCCGGGACGAAGATGTTCTATAGCATGAAGTATATTTTACTAAAAAAATCTATGATTTCTATGAATATGTACATGTAGGCGATGGACAGAAATAGGACCTGTTCTTTTCACATGAATGGCTGTCAAAGGAGAATATCAGATCCATTTTCATGAAAAGGCCAAATATGGCATGTTTTATATAATGAAAAGAATACATTAAAATCCTCGTGAAAATGAAAAATGAGACAAGGCTGAAGAGTGAGGCCTATTAAAAGGACAGTTCTCACTTAAAATAATTTATCTCAATATCTTCGTTCTTAACCACTGTATATGAATAAAACTTTTAACTTTACTATTTTCTGTCAAATTTATTTTGTCTGCTGACCTTTTTCAATGCGCCTTTAATAGTGTGAACTTAAAAATTTGTTTCCATTAAAAAATAAAAGGTTTATATTTATAGGAGAAAAGGGGGTTTTTCTTATAAGACCGCCAAAGTTAAAGTTAAACTTGATGTCAGAGTTTGTGAATCCTTCCCCCAATTATTTTCATGTTCTATGTAAATCTGAGGTAGAATTCTTAAACATGCTATGATTGATAATCTTACCCCATGCCATCAAGAAGAGGGTTCATTTCATAAACAAATTCCCTATTTGTTTTCTAAGAGCATTTACTTATAGTGCAGAGTCACTTAGAAGCATTTAGAAGAGTGATCCTAATACTTAACTCTTGCTAGATTCAAAATGAATGCTTCATAAAAATCCCATTCTATACAATCCCATGTTTCCCTTCCGGTGAATAAGCATGTTCATTTTGTAATAAATCTGAATCATTGCTTGTTCCAAACTCCCAGTTATCAGAATTTACTGTTGAACCCTGTAGAACAAATAAACTAAACTAGGTTACTTAGAAAAATATTATTATGTGTACAAGAATACCGTTTCACCATATTTGCATATAGGTACCATAATACTCTATTTTTCATAGCACCTTACGCTTCACCCTTGCTTTTCTGTCTTTCTTGCCTGATTCTCTCAACACCACTGACAGAGGAAGGTCAATGGTACCACTCCCGTTTCACAGACGGGACTGGGGAGGCGGCTCAGAGACCAAAGTCACTGCTCTAATAATTTTTCTTCTCACAAAATAGAACAACTTAAGTCCTTACGACTTTTAACATGCATATTTTAAAAACATGTAAGAAATAAGGGCCACGATAATGATTCCACATGTAACAGTTTATGACTTACAGAAGTGACACTGTAAATGGTGGGTCTATTGAAAAGTTTCCATTTTCAAAGTGTTCTCCACCTGAGGTCAAACTTGAACCACAGTTCTTAAATGTCAGAGAGCATAAGAACCATTGTGGACCTCAGTAAGAATACAGGTTATTGGTCTCCCCTTCATGGACTGTTTGATCATTAGGTCCAAGCTGAGTCCCCTGGAACCAGTATTTTTTTTTTGTTTTTATTAACATATCATGTTAATTAACATAATAATTTTTATTAACATATATTTTTATTAACATATAATGTATTATTAGCCTCAGGGGTACAGGTCTGTGAATCGCCAGGTTTACACACTTCACAGCACTCACCATAGCACATACCCTCCCCAATGTCCATAACCCAACCACCCTCTCCCTTCCCCTCCCTTCCTGAACCAGTAATTTTGATAAGTGACTCAGATGAGTTTGATGCAGTTGATGAGAAATCTTTGTGATTTCTCTCTCTGTCAAATAAATACATAAAATCTTAAAAAAAAAAAAAAAAAACCTCATATCATGTCTATAAACTTACTCAAATTCTGGGCAGGCCAGCCGGCCTGCCCTCCTTCCTTCCTTCCTTTCTTCCTCTCCTATCTTATAGGACCCATGTCCAGCATAGAGACCAACATGAAACCCGGTGCAGGGCTTGAACTCACAACCCTGATTTCAAGACCTGAGCTGAAACCAAGAGTCGGATGCTTAATCAACTGAGCCACCCAGGTGCCCCTTGCCTTTTTTTTTTTTTTTAAGATTATTTATTTATTTATTTGACAGACAGAGATCACAAGTAGGCACAGAGGATAAGGGAGAGTTTCTGCCCACCAAGTGTACATATTGTAGGAGGAAGAACAGAAAACTACACAAGTAAATATAAGGTGCAAAATCTTATGCCAGAGGTTAACTCTGCACTTCAGAGAGGCACGTATCCTGCAGTGCAGAAAAGTGGAAAACTGCTTCCTGGGAGAGTCAAAAGTCTGAGCCCTGAAGTCCCAGTTAGCTGAGAGAAGGGGAGGAAGGGAACAGCGTGAGCAGGTTCTGGGAACTCAGAGCAACCCAGGGGAGAATGAGAGCAAGTCAGCGTGAATGAAGTCCCTATAGGTGGGAGTGATCATAATAATTAACATTTATGGAAGGTTACCATTTCTTTGCAAAAACCACCTTACTGGCACTAACTAGTTTTCATTAACAGGAGCCCAATGAATCAGGTGACTTTATCATTCCCATTTCATAGTTGAAGTAACTGAGCCACAGAGAGGTAAAAGCATGTATTCAGGGCACAAGGACAGAAAGAAAAGAAGCTAGGATTCGAACCCAAACTCTAGTGCTTGCTCTCCTACCACTGTATACCATCCAAACCTGCCTCTCAAGGTAAGTATCCACAGGGGGGAAAAAAATCCCAGAAAACATGCATCAGAGCACAGATTTTATCCTTGGGGGAAAAAAAAAAAAAAGAATGAGGGGCCATTGCCATTGACTAGATTTAACAAATACGTTGTTACACAACTTCACAAAGTATCAGAGTTAGCTGCCATGTAGAGAATGCATGTCTGTGAGGGAAGAGTGAAGACTTGGAAACCAGTCCTCATGGAGGGATTTAAAAACTATCAGTGGCATTAACAGAACAGAGAGATTGGCGGATGTTACCTTCCTCTCTAAGGCATCTTCAGGTTAGATGAAACATGGCCTCACAGTAGACACTCGCATAGTTTTTTGCCACTGTGGGTTGGCACTGTTTATGGGAGAAACATTATTAGCTGAAGCAGTAATATCCAATAATCAGCTAAGAGCTCAGAAATAGCAGAGACCTTACTAGTATTCCCCCCCCTACCCTTAGCACAACAACCATGGAAATACATACTCGGTGACTATCTGAGGCACAGAATTCCACTGAGCTGAACTGAATTCAACTTTGTCAAAAATTTTAGGAAGCTTCAAGGTCTTGGAGTATGTCCCATTTAAAATATCAAGTACCCTTCAAGTATCAGTTGCCTAGACTTGACTCGTTAATGCTATATTAATGTATTATTAGGGTTAATAGCGTTCACACAGGGTACGGAAGAAAAGAAGAAATTTATCCTAAACTAGAGGGAAGAGAAACAGTCGATGCCCTTGGTTAGTTATTTTGCCTTCCCTGTCAAATCTAAATGTCCATCCTGGTTTTCTTATTTTGTTGTGTTCCTTTCTTGATTTCAGAAACCTTAAAATGTTCTTCACACAGCCCCGTGCTCTCGGAAGCCAGTACTTTTCCCCCTTGTACCACAAGTAAACAAACAATGACAACAACAAAAACCTGAGAGCTATAACTTGATTAATTTACATAAGGTCCAATGAAGATGCGTGTTTTTAACATGTTTATACCATAGGATAAATTTTGCTCCGTTTACAATTCCCTCTTGTTTCGGCAAACCAAAGTGAATACATTTTAATTGATTAACTCTCGATACTGGTTTTTTATTTTGGATACACCGTATAAACAATCATTAAAAGGGGATTAATTTGGCTCTACCAGATGGATTCCAATCTGTTTTGCAAGTTTATTACAATTCTCATTTTCTTACAGAAATGAGTAGATTTGATAGTTTTCACTGTCCTTTTGAACCTCACGGAGTCCTAATTCTCATTCTTGGTTTGGGCACTCTATATGACAGGAAAAAGATGGGTACTTTGCAAATAGCAAATCCTAGTCCTCCTGTTTCTTATTCCCAAACTCCACCTAAAATAACTAATCCATTTTTACAAATCATTGATTTTATTTCACCTAGCATTAAAAAAAAAAAAGAGTTAATTCCAAAAAAGAATTACCTACTAGGTTTTGAAGATAATTGCTTATGACGTGGAATCATTTAAAACTTATCTTTATGACACTAATTTTATAAAAGGTTAAATATTTAATCTTTATTGGATTTAATATTCTAACTTTAAATTTTATAAAAATTCAATTCTATTAAATAAAACAAAAAATTGCCTCTAAGCAGTTAATTGAAAATCCATTCCCTGTGCTCCTCTTAGGCTTATCATTCAACAGAAGAAAAAGGTTTCCATTACCTGCCTGAGGAACTTCCTACCCAGAGAAAGAAATCCTGACAGAAACTTGGTGTAGATGGGTCATTTCCAAAAGAAAGGCAGAAATGGGAAGAGAGGTCCATAAATAGATTAAAAGATGCTCACAAACAGAAATGTTATGGAAACACACCAACATCCTCCACAAGTGAGGCATGGGTCATGAAAAATGATCTGGAGAGATACAGCGAGAGGCAGAATAAGAGACAAACTGTCACACAAAAATTTTCAAGGAAGAACCCAGAAACAGCCATTGCAAGAATGACAGAGATTGGGAAGATCAATACCAGGAGACTAAGCCCTAAAATGAAACAGAGCCCTAGGCAGAGAGACAGATATTGACACAGGCGGAGAAAGGCTCCACACCAAAAAATGATCAAGAAGACACAGAAAGAACCACAAAAAGCAATAAAAATGGAAAGAAGAAAGAAAAAGTGAGGAACTCTACAACAGAAAGTTAAAACAACAACAACAGCAACATAAACCTAACAGAGAAATGGACAAAAACCCCCACATCCCTATGCAGTTTCAGGTATTGGGAGTAAGTGACTTTAGAAAGTGAGAAAGTACAGAGACGCTTATAAAGCGGACTGTGAAAAGTTACAGGTCTCTGGGAAGGGGCTGTAGGTTAATGTCTCCCCCTTGGCGATGGGTAGGAGGAGTCCGTGAGCAGGTGTCCAGGCATGGCTCCTGGGTCAGCAGAGTGCCAGCTGCTGTGTGTTCAAGGTCTTTCCCTGGGTCCCTGAATCTATGGTAAAGCACCAGTAGTCTGTCCAGAGCAGTGGATCTCCACTGGATATAATTTTGCCCCTCTCCGGGAGACACTTGGCAATGTCTGGAGATATTTTTTATTGTGATGACCGGTGTGTATGTGTGGATGTGTTATGTGTGGGCATGGGGAGGGAAGGTACTATAAGCAACCAGTGTGTGGAGGCCAGGGAATGGTTAAATATCCTACAATGTATAATACAGTCCCCCCAACAATGAATTATCTAGCTGAAAATGTCAACAGTGTAGCTGTTGAGAAGCTTTGCCCTACAGCTGTATTCTCACGAGGAGAGAATCTTTTCCATCCATCTCTAAACAGGAATTTGTCATCTCTGAAATAGAATCAAGAATTTGCATGTCAAAGCCTCATAAATCAACCCTCTCCAGCCTCTTGACTTTTGGGTGTGGGAGCTGGCACTGAAAGTGACCTCCGGCAGCCTTCTAGGAGGTCAGGGTTCTGCTACCATTAATCAGATGAGTGGTTTTGTTCACAGAACTTGTCTCTGTTTGGATTTCCTTTTGTCATCAGTGCAGTGGAGGGCCAGAGGAGAACAGCTGTTCCTAAGCCTTCTGAGTTTAAGGGTCCCTTTTTAAAGGATTAAAAAATAAATAAATAGAAATAAAAAAGACACAGCCACTTGAAAGCAATCGTACTGGGAGGGTGTGTGCTATGGTGAGTACTGTGAAGGGTGTAAACCTGGCGATTCACAGACCTGTACCCCTGGGGCTAATAATACATTAAACGTTAATAAAAAATACAAAATTAGAAAAAAGAAAGCAATCGTACTTTCAGTACTTTAGCATCTGTTAATTGAGACAATACAGACAATTAAAATTTAGTGAGATTCAAATATGTGCATTTATTCACTTAATTTGGAATTAGTCTAGCCTTCCAAAAAACAATATTTAAACTTATGCAAAACAGATTATGTATTATTAATTGGATTTACAGACAATACTTGGATTATATATGGGTTTATAGATTGCATATGATAATACTGGAATTCCCTGCCCCCCACCCCCAACTGGAACTGCATTTATAATTGTCTCCAGTGTCTCTTTCTACATGGCAGGGATGGGGTGGGGCTGAGGGAAGGAGGCCTGAAGGCAAATACCTTCAGGGCCACTCAGGTAAATGGTGAGTAAATGAACTCAAGAGGTTAACCTCTGAGAGAATGAAGAACTATCCCCTTAAAAGGGGGCAAAAGCTACTGGCTCCAGCAAGCAATGGCCTTTATGGGGATACCTGATCTTCATTTCAAATCTTACTGTTTCTCAAAAAAATTCAGTTATCTGGATTTTTTTTAAATGTTTTTATTTATTTATTTGACAGAGAGAGATCACAAGTAGGCAGAGAGGCAGGCAGAGAGAGGAGGGAAGCAGGCTCCTCGCTGAGCGGAGAGCCCAACGCGGGACTCGATCCCAGGACCCTGAGATCAGGACCCTAGTCGAAGGCAGAGGCCCAACCCACTTAGCCACCCAGGCGCCCCCAGATTTTTTTTTTTTTTTTTTTGAATGTTGGCTCAAAGACACAAAATACTGTGAGCCAAAAACGGCATGTTTATAAGATGAAATTTGGTCCACCAAAGGACCTATGTGCAAATCCTGGATAATTAAAATTTTATAATTTAATATGATTGCCTCAAACTCTGATGAGAAAAGCCCACGAAATAATAAAGACCCAACAATGAACTTCAAATACAAATATTTTTAAAACATACGGACACATAAAACAACAACATAAGGACATATAAAACAACAACATAAGGACATATAAACTCTATTTCTCTCATCCCTTACACTGAATCCCCCAAAATCAAATTCTATTAGACCTACCTTCAAAATACACCCTCTAAGAATACTATCATAACCAAGCTGCCAGGATCCTTAGACCAGCTAACTTAACACCCCTCAAATGGGTCTCCTGGCTTTCACCACCATCCCCACCACCTATTTGCACAGCATTCAGAACCATACTTGAAAACAAATACCACATAATTTTACTGCCTTTTAAAAACTCTGCTCAAAGGTCCTACATTGTCTGGCACCTGTCTACCTGTCTGTCCTCATTTCCTATTCTCCCATTTGCTTCCTTCTTCCCAGACACAGCAGAACCCTTGAGATCCCTCTAACACACTGCTCTCACTCACCTCAGGGCCTTTGCACTTGTGTTCCTTTTAGACGGAATGCTCCTCCCTGGATAACCACAGAGGTTGGCCATTCCCTTTACTTTAGCCTCTGATCAAAAGTCACCTCCTCTAAGATATCTGCCTGGATAGCTAAAAGCCCAGATATGCTCCCCCCTCCTACCATTCTCCAGCCCTATACACAGATTTAGTTGCCTTCATATTATCTACTAGCACTTTATATTATCTGATAGGATACTGTATATACTGTTGGTTCTTTCCAGTTTATATGCAAGTTCCACAAAGCCTGGTATTTCTGTCTGTTCACTTATGTACCTCAAGCACCTGGAACTGTCACAAAATAGATGCTCCATTAATATTTGCTGGAAAAAAAGAATGAATGCATGAACATAAAACCTCTGACAAAGCAGAAGGCAACTATAAGTTACAACGGCGATATGTCTGCAAACATTACCTGACAGCCTGCGTTATAATATCATAATCATTATTATTGTTGAAACCAACCAAATGGATGCTAGATGGTTACAATAGCTACAAATTAATTGTAAGCTTCTTATGATCCCCTGGGACAAGTTAGACCATCACAAATTCACTCGGTTGGAATATATCAGATGTGGATTAATTGACATGCCGGATTCCCTCTGTTCCTCTGTCTCTCCTTTCTTCCTTCCTTCCTCCATTCCTTCATTCCTTACTTCCCTCCTTCCTCCTCTCCTCCTTTCTCCTTTCTTGCTTGCTTTCCTGCTTGTTTGCTTTCTTTCAAACATATTTATTATTCTTTTTTCCTATGTCATTTTTCTCTAGGTGCGTCCCAGCCAGGCTGAGCATAGCTCCATGCCTACCCCTTATGCCTTCTCTCTGGAGTGACTGCTGCACTCGGACTGGAACCAGAATTACATCTGGAGTGAATGAGGCCGTGAAAGAAAGAGCTAGAGAACTGCGTCCCTTCCCAGCACCTTCTGTATGTGGCAAAAAAGCTTCGGCAGCATCTGGATCAATGGCTGAACTGAAGTCCTTGCATACTTTGTATCCCCCTGAAATTCCCACCAATGCCTCCCCGCTGCCAGTCAACATCTCAGCCAACCCTGACCCTCCTCCACTGCAGGAATCTGGGAATCATTTAAGTGCAGTTGTGTTCTTCATCTGTCATTTCCCAAACACCAGTCATTTATACTGTAGTAAACAGTACATTAGCCACCAGACAGTCCCTAATCTGTCATCCCTTTTGTTAGATCCGCTCTATCTGATCAACAGAGGGGCGGCTCGGAAAGGCTTCCCCTTGCTAATGAGGAGTCAGACTCCTAACCTTGCTCACAGTCTGTTCTTGGGCAAGGTGGGTAGTTGATACTGCAAAGCCCAAGCGTGACCGCCTTACTCTTTGTGATTGCCCTTTGCAGACGCTAGTTCGGGTTAAGACATTTAAAGAACATTGAAGGAGAGCTCCCAAATGAAGAAGTAGACCATTTGGCTATGAAGTGGTGGAAATTTCATTTGATTTCAGCTTCTCATGTTACCTGCCTAGCCCGGCCAAAACATGAAGGGAATAATGAAGAAGAGACATGAGGTCTTCAGAGGTCATCATGGTTTCCAACGGCCAAAGTAGTGAACTGGAAAGCAGGATTCTGGTCCTATCTCTGCCATTAACCTTGGGTATCACTCAGCATTCCCGGACTCAGTATTTTCATCAATTATAGTAATGGCTAACATTTACTAGGAACTCATTTCATGTTATGGTAGAAGTTGTATACACATTATCTCAAATTTTCTTCATAACAACTCTATGAGAGAGAGGACGGCACCCTCCCTATTGTATAAATTTGAATTTATACAACTTATACTGCTAGAAGTGACTTGCCCAAGATCACAAAACTAGCAAGTGATCAAGTGAAACCTGACATTCAAGTCTGCCCAATTCAAAGACAAGGTCTAAATCAAGTTTTTAACAGTTAGAGGGGGATTTGATAAAAGCTCTGTGTTCTTTTCCTTAGAATATAGCACAAGCAAAGAAATCACACATCCAACTTCACAGAGTTCACGGAGTCTGGACACAATAGCAATGCCCTTTCCAGAGATGAAGTTCTATGACCCTGGGATTCTTATGGCTAACCCCTTGGCTGCATAATGAAGCTGGTGGCTTGACCCTCAGCTAAAGAGGACAGGACATTCTAAAAACCTAGATCCACACTGTACTATAGATGCCATGGCCCTGTGACAGCTAATGCCATCACGCAGCAGCAACCTTCGATTCATATTAACCTGCGCCAGCATTATAACCAGGACCTAAAGGTAACAGATTCTTTATTCTAGATCCAATTCTACGTCCTCAAGCCATCCAGTCCTCCAGCTGTTCCCTTTTCTGTTTTGCTTTGTTTCCTAAAGACAGTCATTTAACTTCCCGTCATCTTCAGCTCCTAATTGACACAACCAGATGGAATAACTCACTGCTGGGTGAAGGTGAGACGATTTCATTCTGCGACATTGACCGAGAGAGTCCACGTCCCCACAGGAGAATTCTCATTGAATCACTTGGTTACTATTCCTCCCAACATCTGGCAGGGTTCGGCTTTTCCTTTTATCAAAAGAAAAAGAAAAACCCTTGGCTTTTCAACACATTTGGGATGGATGGATGGATGGATAGATAGATCAGGTTTTTATTTTATTTTTTTTTCTTTCTTTTTTTTTTTTTAGATTTCATTTACTTATTTGACAGAGGTCACAAGTAGGCAGAGAGGCAGGCAGAGAGAGATGAGGAAGCAGGCTCCCTGCTGAGCAGAGAGCCTGATGCAGGACTCGACCCCAGGACCCTGGGGTCATGACCTGAGCCAAAGGCAGAGGCTTTAACCCACTGAGCCACCCAGGCGCCCCTAGACCAGGTTTTTAATTAAAAAAACACAGGCACATAGGCTGCTGTACCAAAAAGTTTGCTTCTAAGAACTTCAATACATGGAAAATTCTGTTCTGTTTTTGTGAAGAGTGAGGGAGATGGGTTAAGAATGTACCTTGCAATATATATATACACGTGTGCAATCTTTTCTCTCCCTGGGGTCATGCATGATTCTTGCACATGTGCCTCTTTTGCAAATTTTGCCAATTAGATAGAGCTCTGCCATTCCCTCCCACTAAATGTCACTTTTCAGAAGCAGGGTTCCCGTATGTGATGAGGTGATCGGACTGTATGGCTGACAGACCCACAAATCCTTATTGATCTTAGTTAAACATCTGTAACATGTGAGTCATTTTCACATACCTTTGTATCCATGGGTCCACATACCTTAGTATGCATGCATTCACTAATATGCAGAGATTTTCTTTCCTCTCTTAATCACAAAATAAATAAATCTCGGACACTTCTGCAAGGTTCCATTACTAGAGCAATCCTGTTGCCTATGGAAAAGAGTTTATGGGGACTAGGTGGTAAGACATATCATCTTCCTTCATTTAATTCTCACTTATTTTTATTGTCTTTGGGATTTTTTCCTACACCAGCCGGCACCCCAAATGGGAGGAGAAAAGAGGAACTGACATTCACTGAGTGCCTTCTATATGACAGATAATAGGCCACAGGCTTTACCTCTTTTCATCATTACAGTAAATCAAAGAGGCAAGTGTTTTACTAATGCCACTGTTTAGATTGATAAGAAACTTAGATAAATAAGTCACTCAAGTCCACATGGCCATGTGGTCACGCATTTGATAATAAGTCAATCCGATGATGGTGTTCATTTTTGTTGTTGTTGTTGTTGTTGTTATTACTCAGCTGTTTCTTCCAAAAAAGGATGAAGCATTATTTTAGGGCAAGGATTTATTCCTTAATCTGTGCTACGGCTAATACACCAGGCTGATTCACTTGATACCAATTCTTGGCAATGTTTTTCTAGTCCTGCTTCCCCTAGAGAAGCTTCAACATCCAAAACTCAATTTCCCAGCTTCCCTTGCAGCTACAGGGGGCAGAAGATAGAATTCTGACTTCACTGGCCACTAAGATACACCTGGATTTCTGCTGTTCCATTACCCCTGCCCTGAGGTACAGCAACTATCCTGTGACTCGGAGGTAATAATCAGGAGGCCAAAAGCCAGCAGACAGAGGATGCTGAGGCAGAAAGACAAGAGCATGGGTCCCAGAGCAGCTGCACCCTCCTGGGCTGCCTACTCCTGGACTTGTTGCTATTTAAAATCATCGATCTCTAACTGGTTAAGCCAATGTCAGTTGTGTTTTCTGGTAGTTGCCGCTGAAAAGTTACCAATCACTAAAGAAAATAATCCAACTTTGGTAAGGGGCACCTTCTGGAAGACAGTTTCTACGGAAGGTATATATTTTTAAAAAAGACTACTTTATAGACCTTTTGAGTTTAGAGAGAGTGTTTAAGCAGGGAGAGATCGATATGAGCAGAAGAAGGGAAGATAAATTTCACAGAGGAGGTAGAAATTGATCTGGATCTTTTCAAAGGCATAGGGAAGGAGGCAGCTCTTTACGTGGGGCAGGCAGTGTGAGGAAAGTCAACAAGAGAACACACCCCACATGTTCCAGGGATATGTGAACTCAGCCATAGGACTTAAAGAAGGTTAGAGAAATAGGACCACGTGGGTTAGGCAGGGCTGTGAAGCTGGCATACAGAGAGAATGGCGGCAAGCCCTCAGAAACCACAAGATGGGCGGCAATGCGGCAACCTGTACTCAAGGTCATAAATCTGACAAAAGTGCCTGAGGCTGATCGGTGGGGCAGACAGCTAGAAGCAGCCAAACAACAGGTAGAACAGTAAGAAAATCTAGATGTAAAAGGATAAAGATTCTGAGAAGGAGGAGGAATGGAAAAGAATAGATAGATGTTCAAGACCTTCCAAGAACGACTCCATAGGATTCAAGGAGGAAGGCATGGACACAATAAAATGGTGGTCAAGTCTCAAGGGGTGGGGAATGGTGGGGTGTTTTCGAGAGAGGATGAGGAAGGGCAAGGAGAACTGGCCTTGCAGGCCATCAGAGGAAGCTCTGAGCTTTCTATTTTCAACAGGGGACACCATGCCTCTCAGAGAGGGACGGACAGAGAACTATGCCTGCCTCTATGGACAGTTGTGCTAGAAATAGCATAATTGATAGTTGCTTAATAAATACTTTCTATTGCTGTCGTTAATATTTGCAAGTGGAGAAAGTAGGTGAGCTACCTCACCTGTAAGAGAAGAATTTTGCCAATGAGTAGGATTTCCAGGATCTTTGAGAAACCCAAAGAATACTGATGGCAAGACTTCAAATATTATAAAGACAGTTTGGGGATAGCATGATACACATTGCAGTGTTACTGTGTTGCATTGCAACATAGATTGCAGTGTTATGCCCAGACCCGAAAAGGGTACCGTGACCATGTCTGTCTCTACAGATCATTAGTTTAAATGACCAATACTCCCATGGCAAAATGACACACTAAATTTCCAGGTGCTACAAGTCTCAGGTACCCACAAAACGTATCCCTTTCTATTTTTGCCCCCCTCCCACACCTAACTGGGAGGGCGCTCACTGCCCTGTGCGTGCAGATTATGGCACAGAATAACTCATGGTATTACAGGTTCATAGAGAACATTCAGTCATTCTACGAGCTCTGGAGTTACATTTCATTCATTTACTTGTGTCTCAGGAGACAAGGGAGTCGAGATGGGGAGGGCAGGAGAGGAAAGGAGAAAGGAAGGAAGGAAACTGGAGAGGAGGGAAGAAGAAAGGGAAGGAAACTTGAGGGGAAAGGAGGGGAAGCAAAGGGAAGATGCTTCCTAGAGGTTTGCCCAATGTTATGTGATGTGGTGTTTGGACAGTAGATTGTAGAACCTTCTGTGGGTGAGAATTCATTTTAAGTCCTTTCCTGGAGTTTTGAATGAAGAAGAAGGAGCTCACATTTTTTAAAACATCAATAACTGCTAGGCACTGAGCTAGAGATCTTCCAATTCCAGCCTAACATGACTGTACATACTGAAGGATTCCTGGTAGCTGCTACAATAACTTCACATAAACGGAATGTAGACCACCTGAAGTATGAACTTTGCACGATCTGTCCCTTCTGCCTTGAAGACCTTTTTCTCAACCACAGGTGTCCCTCACTTCGCTTCATCCCTACTCAAACACTTCTCCCTCCAAGAAGTCCTCCCTGATTACCACCTGTCCCATTCCTTCTCTCCTTACTCAATTTATTTTTCTTCAGAGCACTTTTTCTCATCATTTGATATATGTGTGTTTGTTTATTATCTGTCTCTCCCATCCAATGAGAGCTTCAGAAGTTCAGAGCTTAGTTTGTTGGGCCCTCCCCAACCCTCCAGTCTTCTAGATATCACTGGGCACACTCTCTTATGTGAAGAAATATACCTAACTCCCAGAGATGCTAAAAATCAGTCCTCAACTTCTAGAAAACAACATTCCCCAAGCAGTTTCAAGCCCTAGGGTCAGACAAGAGGCGGCTGCTGAGTGTCCACTGGGATTGGGTCAGAGCCCTGTTGCTCTCCATCAATAGGAATGCTCAGCAGGAGAGGGGCCAGGAACCACACACCGGCTTTAATTCCTTCCCTACGGATTCTTGGCAACAGGGGCCTCATCATTTTTCTTTTTCAAATGGACTCCATGCAGTTGATACTTGCTCAAAAGGCCTCTACTCTCTGCTTTATAACAAACGACCGATTACCTCATCTGAGGTAATGTGGACTTTGATCTAGGCTAATGAAGACATGGTGGCCGAAATTCTGTTTGCAGTACACAGTACCATTAGGAAAGATTAATCGCTGTTTAACCAGCACTTCTGTATCCCGGCTCCAAGCAGCCAGAGAGAAGACAGAGGCATCCATCACATCACACAGGCAACACCGAAATCCATCGTGGGGTGGGGGGTGGGGAGGCACTGACACTGCAGCAGGAAAGTGTCCGGATAAACATGGAGACAGACATCCCCGTGGTGCTGGAGAGTGGCCGGAGGGCTGAGGAAGTTACAGGGTGACCGCTCCTGCAGTCAGATGTATGTCCTCAATAACACGGCAGGAGAAATCCCACTTCTGACCTTTCAAGGACCATCCCTTGATCCATCTAGTTAGACATGAACTCTGAGAAGACAGAGCAATGTTCGTTTTATGTGTGCATTTTGAAGTGACTCTGACAGCACCTAACATGTAAATGACCATAAGGGGAGAATCGGGAAGCCTTTGCTAAACTCCTGTTTGTGCACAGACTAGCGCGTGTTCTCCAGGTTTGGTGCTTTTCTTCTGAAAGCCTGCAGTCAATGTGAAAAGGAACTATATGGCAATTTCTAGTGCCCTACTTTTAAATCCCTAAGAAAACGTATTAAAACATTGTTTACCCAGAATATGTAGGACTTGACCTATTCTGGGTTCACAGTTTTTCTGGAGTTTAGATTCCTTAACTACAAAAAAGCAGCATAAAAGAAAACATAAAACCAACAATTTTATATAACGCGTATCTTTGCACAATTGCAGTTCACTGTCACGAACAGCTGTCACCCAACAAAACACACAAAGAAATGAGAACAAGTCATACACCACCCCGGGACTGCTGCATCCCTACCCTCTCGCCCCTGAGTTCTGAATCACCTACGCCTACAGCACAAAGTGGGCTGACCTTGCTGACCTCCACAACGTCTAAGATGATGTCGTTGCCATCGATGCATTCTTTACTTAGTATATGGTATGGATTCAAACAAATGGACGACCATTGTTTAAAATAAAGAATCTTCAAGAGTTCTATTGTATGACGCTGCCAGCATTTAGGTACGATGGGGCCACTTTTCTAATTACTCACATAACCTTGCAGTTGCGCACCAAGAACCCATTGTCTGCGCCACCTTTTATAGTGCTCATGACCGTTGATCTAGTATTCAAGCAAATTGTGCACTCCCATCCTCTCCACTAGATTGTCAGCTCTTGAAGCATGGGCTGAATCACACTCGTCCACAGATCCCCTGAAGTGTCTGGCACTTTCTAAGTGAATACAGGCACTTAATAAACATCAGTAGAATTGGATTTTTTGAAGAGACCATAGATCAAAAGAAGTAAAATGAAATTAATTTAATTGAAGCTTATTAAAATGCACTTTCAGCTCTCCCTCCGCCACACAGGAAATTCAAGCCAGCATCAGCTGAAAAGTATCTTCAGTATCGAAACGAAAGACTATTGTTCTTTAGCCTTTTGCTAGAACTAGAGGACGTGGTGATAGTTAAGGTCGGGAAGATCTGCACTTGCAACCCCAAAAATGTTCCCTGATAAGCTGGGTGATACTGAGCAAATACCATATTATCATAGGTCATTATCATCATCTCGCTTCCCCTATCAGATTATAGTGTGGTTATAAGGATTTTAAATGGTATAAAATATACGTCAGAGGGTCCAGCCTAATCTCTGAGTCACAATGAGTATATGTCTTTAAAAGCTACCAACCACACTTTGTGGCCAGAATTAAGCTCCACTGTGGTATGACCTGAATCTAAACTTCACACTATTAAAGAGCACAATGTAAAGATCACATATGTAAATTGGAAACTCAATAGTTAAATGAAAAAGAAAAAAAGAAAAGAAAAGACTAAGACTCCAGAAATGAACCTGCAATATGGTAGACATGGCTGGAGGTCATGTCCATGGCAATGTCCTTGTACACAAGATGGATTACCTGGCCTCCTCCACTCAAGATCAAAAGAACAAATTTTGGGGGCACCTGAGTGGCTGTGGGTTAATCCTCTGCCTTCAGCTCAGGTCATGATCTCAGGGTCCTGGGATCCAGCCCTACATCGGGCTCTCTGCTCAGCAGAGAGCCTGCTTCCCCCTCTCTCTCTGCCTGCCTCTCTGCCTACTTATGATCTCCCTCTCTCTGTCAAACAAATAAAAAAAAATAAAATAAAATCTTTAAAAAAAAAAAAAAGAACAAATTTTGTTTTTAAACGTTGGGTTTTCTTTCTTTCCCTGTTTGACCTAACCCAAATCTCTGCGCCTCTACTCAAGCTCACCACCAGCACCTTCAGAATATTTCACTAGGAAATGTGAAGCCATGTCTGACTTGACCCACACCCAAGCTTTCTCTCTCTGCTGTGCATGGGGCATCGTTCCTCTGACCAAATCCCCCACCTTTCCTTTCCTTCCACCAGCTCCTACCTCCCTCATGGCCATGGGCCATCAGTCAACATCTCCCTCCTACATGTGTAATTCCCCCCATTCTCTCTGCCTAGACACACACACACGTCTTTCAGATTCAACTATAGTCTTCAGCTGCCTGGTGTCTTCCCTCACCACTCTCCTTCAGGAAATCCTATTCAGTCCTGACCCTGGTGTTCTCACTGTGGCACCACCATAGCTCTTGCCCTCTTACTAAAGTGATCTGCCACTTGCCAACCCCAGCAGGTTTTTCTCTTCCAGCAAGAGAGGATTCCGACACTGAGGATTACTCCTTTCTTTGTAAAACTGTACTCCCTTGGCTTCTGTGTCATTGGGATGCTCTTGTTCTATACCTTTCTGATCTTCCCTCTCTCTCTCCATCAATGGCTCCATCGACTGCCTCCTCTGAAGGACAGGCAGAACACTCTCCCTCACTTTCTTCCATTTCTATTCAAACATCTCTTCCTCACAGAAGTCCTCCTCAACCATCTTTTCCCTGGCCCTGTTCCTTCTCTCTTTACCCTGCTTTGTCCTCATAGCAATTACCACTGTCTTCATTACATACACTTATTCATTTATCTGCCACTAAAACCAAGTGAGACATCAGGTTATTGGGAAAGACACATAATCCTTTAATTTACAATTTAGAGAGTGAAACATGTGCCAATAATAGGAGCAGTTGCCTATATCTGAGGCCTCGATATGGTCCAGGTGTTGGAACAGGCATATACAATGCGTCCTCGTCTCAGACACTAGACCAGACATCCTACTGCAAAGGTCCATTACCACTGTGAGAGAACCAGGGTCAAGGGAAGGAACTGACCAGTGCAGTACAGCAGAGATTAGCCTTGAACCAGGGCCACTATCTTCAAAATGCTTTTCATTCCATCACCTATGTTGAAGGAATGAGGACAGAAATTAGTTGGAATAGAGATTAGAAGAGAGAAATAGTTTTTTCCATCTCTAGTAGACAGAGAAAGCCTAAACCGAGTAAGGAGTTAAAAATTAAACCAGTCTTGAAATATGAATAAGGTTTTGATAACTGGAGAAAGGATGGGGAGCCAGAGGTTTGATCAGCAGCTATAATTCCTGAGAGACAGAGCAGGAGGGCAGCATATCCTGGAAGCACCTGGATATTTTAGTCACCCTTGATTTAGGGAATTTTTAGAGATTTTTGTCCTTAAACAGACAATTTATTCTCTTGGAAGCAAATACTGAGACACCAGTAATAGGTTTATTGGACTACTTTTAAAAACCTATGTCAGGGAAGACAGAAAGCATCTGAGAAGTCAGGATGAATATACTTACTACGTATTCATTTACTGACCCACTTATTCCTTCTACATATGTTTATTAAGGGTGTACTGTCTACAAAGGGCAGTGAGAGATAAGAAGATAGTAAAACACTGTCTACAAGGAGTCCACAACCTTATAGCAATAAAACAAATAGTATAAAAGATAATAATGGTAAAATTATTATCAGAGAGATCCCAGTGAAGCCCTCTAGGACTTCAGACAACGGAGAAATGCACAGAGAGGGGGCACTGCTAGGGAGGGTTGAAGGGAAGTGGTGGTGCCAGAGAAAACTCTTTTTCTCCCATTAAAGCTTTCTTGTGTTTTGTTTTTCCTATTGTTTTTCTTTTATTTAAAACATTTTTTTCCTCTATTACCAAACCCTTTGATTATAAGAAGTGCCTACTGTAAGTTCTTCAAAATCTTCTCTTTAGAGCAAAGACTACTGACTGTTGGTTTCCATTCTTTGTCACAGAACTTGATTTTTTGTGTAGGTGCCAAACTAGCTTCACCTGATAATGAGAGAAATGCCCACAGACCAGTTTGCAAGTACTTCTAAGGAGAGAAGTTTCTGTTCCTTCTTTCCTTTTCCTGCAGCCCATCATTTGATCCCCAAGCCTCAGCCCATTGTTAACAGAGAAACTTCCAAGCAGACTGTGTCTCCATCATGCATATGCTATCAAATGTCCAAGCTACTCAAAATTACTGTGGCAATTTGCTTCAGTTGCCTCTCCAGTACTCTGGCCAACCTTAGTCCTAGTCCTAGATGGACTTGTCACTTGTCATTTGTCAGAGTGACTTTCCCCATTTCCCCTCCCAGCCACCCCTACCATAAGAAGGAGGGGTATGGGGATGAGATGATGAACCATGAAGGAGGGGTGGATGTGATAGGAGGACTTGCACCTAAGGTCAGGAATCTTTAAACCCAAAGAAAACTGGATATGAGCCAGAAGTGACAATAAAGATATTCTAGGTGTGTAATATAGATGGGAAGCAGGGGGACTCAGAGGTCCTAGATGTGTAGTAATGCACAGATTTCCTCCCCATCAACCAAAGATGCTGTGTTCAGCCCGCCACTTCACAGCCAGCTTCCTTGGCTTGTAGCTGCTGCATTAGGCAGGCTTCTGTATCCAGTAAGAGCAAAGAGTAGACAGGAGGGGACATGGGCAAAGTGAAAAGGGAAAAGACACTTTCTTTGGAAAATTACCAAAATCGTGACAATGGAGAAGGGGATTCCCAGGGACAATGAGAGGTCCAGCAGCCCCTTGCCATAAGGATATTTCCACTTTTCAGCTCACTTGAGCAAATGATAGTGCTAACGATCACTGATTCTGCTCAAATGGATTTTCATACCAGGTCTTAGGAACTTGTGATTCAATGACCTATGAGTAGTGCAGATGTAAATCCCATGAGGGCAGGAAAGGTTTTTACCTTGTTTCCTATTTTATCTCTAATGCCAAATACAGTACCTGATATTTTATAACTGGTTGGAATTTTATAACTGGTTGAACAAACTAATAAATGAATCTTATATTTTGCTTTGTGTATCCTATATATATGTGTGTATATATATATATATATATATATATGTATATATGTTTATGAGTGAATGAATGTATTAAAATGATCACTCACTTTATAGACATGTAAGTCATATAAGGTAATTACTTACAGATTCTCCTGGGTTGAATGACCAACAAAGTATTGGTTTGGGAAAACAGGTAAATTCTGGGCCTATTAAATTATTAAGGAAAAAGCAGAGCCTGTTTAATGAAGACCCTGATTTAGCATCTCATAGTCAACCAGTGAAGGTAGTTGGTTGGTAAAGTCTAATGTGGATAGAAATGCATTCAGCATTTCAAGAACAAGAGCTTCTTCGGAAGAAGTTAATAATCCCTTTGAGATTATTGCCGACCCACAGAAAATGAAGTGGGCTGTTACTGGGATCTTGTTTTTGTTTTAGCCTTTATTAAATACCAACATTGCATAAGAAGCTTTGGTACATATAGAGTTAGACAAAACACAGTCTGCTTTAAATCCTGCCACTTGAACAATACAGAGAAAACCAGAGAACAGATAACACAAAGAACAGAATAAATGCATGATGGTTACAATCCAAGAAGTCTTGGGTAAGCCATTATTACATTCAAGCAACAAAGACATTTTTTTTAAAGAATTTATTTATTTATTTGACAGACAGAGATCACAAGTAGGCAGAGAGGCAGGCAGAGAGAGAGAGGAAGGGAAGCAGGCTCCCCGCTGAGCAGAGAGCCTGATGCAGGGCTCCATCCCAGGACCCTGGGATCATGAGCTGAGCCGAAGGCAGAGGCTTTAACCCACTGAGCCACCCAGGCGCCCCAAAGACATTTCTATTTTACTTCCCTTAAAACCACATTTTAATTTGGGAAGAAGCAACGGTGGGCTTTAAAACAATTCAGGAACCCTTTTTGGCTCACTGGAAATTTGACGATACATATTCTTATTAGGTGAATTTCATACAGGCAAATCTAGAAAGTCCCTGAGCTAATCTTTACCACCAAAACCCTATGAGCCCGACCATAAAGGCACATACACAGTGCATTTCCCCACTACCTTCACATACAGTAAGACAGGCAGAGAGAGCAGGATTCAGAATCAGTGTCAGAAACATCACTATGAATTTCTGCTTCAAAATGCTGAAGGAAATGTGCTCATCAAAGGTTAAACGAGTATAATCGCAGTGAAACCCTTCCAAAGCCTCTCCGTCTACAGTTTGAGGAAAAACAAAATGTTGGAAATAGCAAGCACTCTTTAAATAATTAAGCCAATAAGCTCATCTGCTCTTGCATAATCAATTCCTCAGTGGCTGGAAACGCTCAAGGAGAGTCAAGATCTAAAATTCCTGTGAGGGGAAGATCACGGCCACAGTCACTTTGCACAGACTCTGGCTCTGGGTGGTCACCTGGAGTGACTTAACTGCTCACTGCTCTCCTCTTGTGCCTTCTGTAAAGAGATGACCCCGCTTCTGGTAGGACTATGGGAGGGTACATATTCTTTTTTTTAAAGATTTATTTATTTATTTACTTGACAGACAGAGATTACAAGTAGGCAGAGAGGTAGGCAGAGAGAGAGGGGAAAACAGGCTCCCCACTGAGCAGAGAGCCTAAAGCGGGGCTGGATCCCAGAACCCTGGGATCATGACCTGAGCCGAAGGCAGAGGCTTTAACCCACTGAGCCACCCAGGCGCCCCAAGGGCACATATTCTTAAAGGCTCTCCTATAGCTTTTAGAAAAAGAGCTCACACTCAATTTAGAACTCAAAATCTCCCTCATTCTGACCCCACCCATGTCCCCAGTGAAGACCATTATGCAATCAGCTACCAAACTCTTTGAATTCCCCACACTCACAGAGGGTCCCAAGTTTTATATCCGTTTTTGTATTCGTTGTTGTTGTTTTAAGTTCTCCTTCCTGTGCCTACCTCTCCCCTTTCTTCTCTTGCCCATCTAGTCATCCTTCCAGACTCGGCCTGCCTGGATCTTATGAGCCATTTTGTCTTGATTAGATGCCCTGTCGGTGTTCTCCCAGGTCCCCCGCTTCCCCCTGGTCTGCTGTGCGTACAGCCACCAGTCACTGAACACGCTCTTTCGGGCATTTCTTTACCGTCCCCACGAGACTTTAGGCTTCTAGGGGAATGGAGTGTACATTTGATCTCAAGGTTCCGAGCGTCTTGGTACTTAAGCAGACATTCGTAAGTGAGTAGATGAATAAACATTATTTTAAGCCATGTCATCTGGGAGACTTTTCTGTCTGTCATCACCTGCTGCTACCTGGTATTTTAGCTTTAGCTCGGAAAAATTACTCCTTGATGGCAAGAAGGCGTCATTTGTGGACAAGTCAACAAATAAAGTCCTTGTACAACAAGGGAAATGAGTGAATTCAGTACATATAAGTCAACTTGTTCAAATCATTGCCCTCTCCCCTTTTTATCTTCCCCTTCCTTCTTTAAAATGTAAAGAAGAAAATGAGGTGCTGGGCTGTAGGCATGTCCTGGAGCAATGTCTGGAGCCAGCGCTTTTCATACAGGGACCCCCAAATGACATACAGTGTCCGGCACCTCTAATGGCTTGCTCCATGCTGTATGAGGAAAGACTCATTACAAGTGAGTGTAGCCTGTCAACATAATGCTGATGAGGTAACTGAACTAGTTCCAACTACTGATGTTCTTTTCCAAACTGAGGGAATATAACTTATTGCAAAAAAAAGTTGAAAAAGGAGCATCCAAAATTTTCGAATGCATTTAATTATATTGGTTCTAAACAGTGATAATGATGAAGAAAACCCAGTTGAACAAAGCTAACTGGCACAGTCTTGTTAATCCACCTTGAATGGGGTTTCTTCCCCTGGACCAACATGGGGGAGGAAGGGGGGGGAACCCAGGCTCATTAAATTTGACCTACAGGACCAAAGCACCACCTAGTGGGAAAAATGGAAAACAACCCGATTTTGCGTAAACTCCTTTTTAAACCCCGCAGACAAATATGTTTTCTTGGATCGCCAGTCTCTCGGTGTCTACTGAATTTACAAATTCCCCTTTTAAATTTATGCTAAAAATTAATTGCAGACTTAAAAAGAAAGAACAAACAACAACTTCTTTTATTATCTCTCAAACCCGTTAACACAAACACTCAGGGCCTCTCTGTAAATAGAGATGTGTGGGTTGCACACCATCTGTGTGTAATGCTGTTTGCCAAGTAGCCTCTAATAGCAACTGGCATTGCCGTGACCAGAGCTCCTGGCCATCTCCTGTCTCTGGACTCTGTCTGCTCCCAATCTAGGAAGGCGGTAAGGTCAAAATTCTATTTTGTGCCACAGCATATGGAAAGACAATATGGCAGAGAGGTGAGCAGAGCCTGAACTCCTAACAGACAAGATTGGATTTGAATCCCAGGTACTTCCTGGTTGTGTCTCATGGGCCAAATATCTCTATTCTTTTATCACAGTTTCCTTCCCTAAATATGAGCAATAATATCTACTTGCTGGGGTAATGATACCTATTTGAAAGATTGTTATAAAAATGAAACAAGAATATAAATAACCCAGCATTGTATCTAAAATTAGGAAACATGCCATGAGAATTTCTTAAAAGTTCTATTACTTTACTAACTTATTCCAATTTCTACCTAATTGTTTCACTGATGCAAAACAAAATCCATGAAATGCAATTTCACTGAAGGAGATACACGCTCCCTTCGTGGATTATGTAATTCTTCAATGCAGTCACCTAATACATGTTGACAACCAACCTTTGGGATTTTGTTATCAATCTAAGGATAAGTTACACTCTTGTGAGTCCTAGATAAAATTCTGCAGACATAATGAGTGATGTGCAAACATGACCCAAGCAGGACCCAAGCACAACCCACACTCAAGCACACCATCAATATGCTTCCTAAATTTCATTTTCCCTAACTATATTTAGAGAATACTTTGAACCAGCCGTCAGGCTAAAAACAAAATATTTAAATGGATCTGGCTAAAGAAAGTACAGAAGGAGCTGATCGTATAAATTCCAAAGGCCTTCTCTTTGTTTTCCAAAATGACCAATATGAAAAATACTTTTTTCCAATAATATACATGCATCGGAGCCTCTAAGGAATCTGTATGTTTCAACTGGAGAAAGAGTCATTCTCCATATTCCTCAGGAGAAAGGGTGACAATACAGGAATGCCTTGCCATCTCACCTTCTTTGCTGGCTCTTTCACTCTCTTGCAAAAGAAGCCTTCATTTAACTTCAAGGCAGAGGGAGAGGACCAACCACAGGCATTTGTAACAAAAAGACAGATGGTTGAACTGGTCACCTGTCTGCAGAAATTATGCATGGAGGGGAAAACGAGCAACAGAGACTGAATAATTCTTGCATGTATATGTGTGTGTTTTAATAACTTCAAACTTTTCCTTTCAGCTTATAACCTGAACCTCAATCACAGCACTAAAAAAAATAAATAAATAAAAATAAAAAAATTAGAGAAAGGACAGAATTTTTACTACTCTCTTCACTAGAGATGGATCGTACAAAATACTCCCATTTGATCATGATGGACGGTCCTTGCTCTGTACTCTGGAAAATGAGTAACCGCCCCCACAAAACATCGCTCTGTAGGCATCTCAAGGAAAAGGAGGCCTCTCTCCTGTCCAGACCTGACAACTGGATTTAATTGCGCATGGAAATAAGGAGTCCCTGAGGTTTAGCATCATGCTCACTCTGAACCACGAGGACCAGAGGTAAATGGACTCAGCTTGGTCCTTGGCCTTTCAATAAAAACAACAAAGGAAGAGAATTACTTATTTCAAAATATTCCTTTGGCTATATTTTTCAATCTAGATCTGTAAGTGATATTATTGTTTCTTTTTCTTGGAATCTATTTTTTCTGTCTACATGGCTCTCAAAACCAGTATCACTAAGAGTGGTGCCTTTCCAGATATGGATGATTTCTCCCTGGGCCATAGGAAGAGTATGAACCAAGAGTTGATAAGCACTTAAAATAGTCATACTTAATAAGTATGTTTTTTTTTAAGATTTTATTTATTTATTTGACAGACAGAGATCACAAGTAGGCAGAGAGACAGGCAGACAGAGAGAGGAGGAAGCAGGCTCCCTGCCAAGCAGAGAGCCCGACGTGGGGCTCCATCCCAGGACCCCGAGATCATGACCTAAACCGAAAGCAGAGGCTTTAACCCACTGAGCCACCCAGGCGCCCCACTTAAGTATTTTAACATATATAGAGAAGAGAGCTTTCCCAAGAATAAGCTGAAAGAACTAACGACAGAACACGGGCAACCAGAACAGGGTAGGACTAGCTAATGGTTAGATCCTCAAATCTCTTTCTAAATATCATTATTCATATCACCTCATTAGAAGAGCAAAAGAAAAACTCTTGAGATTCAAGGCAGTCACCAGAACGTAAACCCCGGAGTTTCCTTTTGTACATCACCTTTGGGGGGGCAGGGAACCTTGAACTGGTAAGAACACAGTAATCATGTGGTTTTTTTCGTTTTGTTTTGTTTTGTTTCTGTTTTTAAGAAAAGGAAACTATAATTCCCAAGTTGAGTAACAGGTGCGTATCTGTTTTGTTATTTTTATACTTTACACATGTTAACATATTACAAATATTATTTCCATGCTGTGCAACAGTTAATAAAAACACGAAAGTCTTTAAAAATACACGAAAAGTAAATTACAGTCTTCAGCAATTGTGACAAAAAGCTAACACCTGTTAATAACGATGATGGGTACAGGGTGTGAAACATTTTCTGTATGTATAAAATTTTGCATAATTCTAACATTCAGTTGGGCTTTAAAAAATCACATGCTGCTGTTTTTCATTCTAAATTGGTTTTAGGTAACAGGGTTTAATGGTGTTAATTCTTAGGAATGATTTTCTAGTATCTTGAAGAGGGACAGTTTCTGTCTTGTGCCCTCAAAATATTAAATAACTGTTCTGTGGATATCTAAACTATTTACAAAACAGTGATGGGTTTTATCTCCCAAATGGTAAAATAAAATTATAGAGAATCTGAGTAACCTTGGGTTGTCCTGCTTCAGCCACTTGAAAGAGCCTAAACTTTCTAAGCCAGGGAACCGGAAAATCATAGGATTAAGACAGAAGAAAATAGTAGCCGACCTTGCACCCATCTTCTTGGGGGTGGTAGATGACTGTGATTTTTCTGTTTTTCCCACCTAATCCTATTATCAACGCATTTGTTTTGTTTTCTGTTGTCCTTTAAAAAAAAAAAAAATCTAAGGCTTCTTTAGGAGATACAATCCCAGACCTATAACACAGCTGAATTTTACCCAATACCACATTTTGAGGATTTTTCTTCAATACTAATAGTTGACAGAAAAGACAATCAGCTAGGAACAATAAATGAAACAACTATGTAGTGAAAAAAATGGAGTTCCACGTTTCACTGTGCACAGCCTGGAAAAGATTGTTGGGAACACGGCCCACATGTGCGTACCATAGACATCTTGATAATATTCACACCACAGTGTGCCCCCCAAAAAAGAAGTGTGCCCCAAAAAAAACACCTCATACCTTTGCTATATGAACTTTTTTGGCCAGAATTCTATCAAAATATATAGCAAAAGATTCTCCCGTTGTAGGGGAGGTTATCTGTGCACTTTACATGTTCATAATGTGTCCTTTTTCAAAAAGGAGAAACCGCACACATTGCAAACTGAGGCAGGAAATCAGTTTGGAATACTTCATGCATTTCAGCTTTGCAGCAGGGTGCTTGGGGGGGATTCTGAGGAAGAGTCAGAGGCCTCTGATATTTTCATCAGGTAGACTCCTGGATAGAGCCTGGACACAGTAGCAGAACTTAGCTGATTGCAATTTTGCCTACATCAGGGAAAACAGTGAACTTGGAATGAACTTGTCCCCAGCCATATACAACCAAGGGCATTAAAATTATAATTTAATCAGAGAGGCCATAACAGCTCTTTCCATTGGAAATCATACAATAAACATGATCTAACACTTTTTTAAACCAATATGGGTCTGAAATGCTAAGCACTGTTAGAGGAAGAGAGAAAAGGTTTTTTTTCACATGAGAAGTAGATTTTTTTTAAAGTTAAAAAAAAAATCTTTAATTGTAAAAATCAAAAAGAAAGTTAAGGCTACGAGGAATAATAGCAAAGCTCCTAGGTTACAAATGGGGAAGATTTTTTAAATGCTTGCCACTTCACAAATTCTTTGAATGTTATAAGTGCTTGTGCCTGCTTATATGCAGCTTATAGTCAAAGTTGAGGCTAATCCTAAAATTCTCACGGCCAACTCTCCAGGTTCATGTCTGTTCCTCATCTATTCTGGTTATTACAAGAGCCTCCAAATGGCTTCCCTGTTATCACTCAGCTTCTAAAAATAGATTCGTTGACTCCTCACTGTGTATCCGACACCATGCAAGGGGCTGGTTATTTAGTGACCAAATGAATATGGTGTCTGCTTTCACGGGCTTTACTATCTTCTTTCAAAATCACTGCTTACACTCTGCCAGAGGGCTCTTTCTAAGAAACAGTTTTGCCCCTACCAAATACTTGCTCAAAAACTCCCATTGATCCCCTCCCTCCAAAACCCTCTGCCATCAGACCCCCAGGATCAGGACCTCATCTGAGCTACCTCTGACCACCCTCCACACCACCTCTTATCCAGTCAGACTTTCCATTCCCCAAATAATCCCTGCCTTTTCCTATTCCCCTGCTCTCGGTCACTTTGTCCTTTCTACATGACACTGAGCTTTATTAGAATTGAGCCTATATTCTAATTAAAGAGAAATTTAAAAATAAAGAGAAATGGATACTCTGGGCTCTGCAGAAAAACTCGAGTGATGCTGTCTACCTGGAAATGGATTTAGTTTTTAGTGAAGTTTAAAAAAATAGAGAAAAATATTAAAGTCACTCATAAGAATCAAGTTATTTCCTTGCAAGAGACAGGGAGTAACTTAGATCACATGTTAAGGGCCCTCTTTAGGACACAGCACAGTAGGGTCACATATTTGCCTCTCCAAGAACACACAGGGGTAAGAGGTTTCCAGTGGTGTCAAGAAAGTGCATGACAGAAGGAGGTTCGTGTGTCCTTGCAGAGGACCAGATGGTGCATGGGCTCAAGGGACACCTCTGAGACTACGGAAAGTAGAAGGCTGGCTGAGGAAGTGTAAGGGACGAGAAGAACAGAAACTCAGGGAACAGTTAACAGCAACAGGAAATTCTCTTTGCTAGATGGCCAGGCTCTTGAGGAAGTCGGGTTATTAGAAAAACTGAAACAGGGAAACTGAAGTCCACCAAGGAGAATGCAAAGGATGGCGTAAGATCAAAAGGGTATGAGCAAGGAACTCAGTTCAGAATGTTCTTCACATCCCTAAGGCAAGCAGACCTCAATGGTGAGGATGGGGAAACAGAGCACAGGTTAAGAGTCTCAAAGCGGTGAGTATGAATTGTGCTCTGATTCCAGGAACCAAAGGACTGGGAAGAAAGTCTCCATCCCTGAAACGGACTGTAGCGTGTGGTATGTGACTGTGGCATACCTGGAGTATAGTTAAGGCATGGATGTTGAAGCAATGGGGGAGTTTGTTCTCATTAGGGAAATACACACCCGTGCGCCCATGTGATGACAATTATTTAATCATTTGTGGTCTACTACTTCCTTGGCATTAACTATTTGTCATCAAAAATAAACACCATTTGTATAAACACATTTCTACAATACAAAGGCTCAGGAGTAAATAAATCACACTTCCCTCTAATTAATAAACTGAATACAAAGAGAAAAATCATTCCCATGTGATTCGACTTCAAAATGCATTTAGATCTCCATTATCTCAAACTCTTACACCTTTGTTCTCAGGAACAACAAGAGGCTGGAAGTGAAAATTCCCTATATTCTTAGAAGTGCCTGTTCTTAAGATGGCTGAAATTTCTCTTTTGGATTCCCTCTCCACCAATCCTCTCCCCACACATTAAACAGTCACACGCTCAGCTTCAGAAGTTCTGAAAAGCTAACAGCATCCTGCTCACTGAAACTGATTATCAAAATCACCATGATTGAGATTTGGGTCTAATCCCCTGGTGTTCAACAGCTGAGCCCCTTCTGGAGGACTCCTGGGTAATCGGTATGTAATGTTATTGAGGCTTGGCTTCTTGCTCAGTGAAACTCCACTGGAGACCACGAGGTAGCCGTCTTCCCATGGCAGGTAAGAATTACCACATTAGGCTGTTCAGATAATAAACCAGGGATTCCACAGTTCCCTAGTTTCTTTGTTCGGCTTTTGTTCTGTCAGAAGTGAATAGGGAACAAGAGGCTGGCCATGGGTCTTCCACTATTTGACCTCATGTCCAAAGTTAAAGTTGTATCAAGTGTCAAACGTCACCTGATCTGTCCTTAGAGCCCCAGACCCAAAGAGTTCTGAAACACACTGAGGAGAGATGGCTGATATCACCTATTGCAAACAGTCCACTGTGAAAGCTAAATTAGGTTGTGTGTTACTGCCCCAAACGAGCTGATTTGAAAATGAGGTGCTATGTACAAAGTTAAGCTTATGTGTTAAGATTTTTGGTAATGATGGAGGCAGAAAAGATTGCAGTTTCACTCTCTTGGTCTCATAAGTGGTAAGAACCAAAGATTCCTGGACAGCGATTCTCCTCTTTTCCAGGAAAGCACCAAAAATAAGACATGAGATTATGGAAGGTACCAGAAGCCCTTGGTGTGTTCTTGGGAGCCTGGGCAAGCACTACCTTAAAAAATCACAATATTTACAGGAAAGGTAGTAGAGTCCTCTGAAATTTCCTTAGGTTTTGACTGAATCATACAGACCCAGAATCAGGAATATGTTTACATTTAAAGTTAGAACATATAAAACATCAGTGCCACTTGAATGAACGAGTACTGATAACCCCCCCACTCCATCCACCCAACACAGCTCAAGTCTATCATTTCTAGAGGAAACAATAGTCAACATGATATATACAAGGTGGTGGTCTAGGAAATTGGGTAAATGCGCCATAAAAGTGGTAATTAATCTAGTCAAAATTCTACTTGTTTTATTTACTGGTTAACATTGTTCTTTAATGGGAGGGTTATGGGTTTAATTTAAGCTGCTACCAGGGGGAAAAAAAAAAAAAATCTTCCCAAGTCAATACTCTGCTTCACATCTATTATTTCTAAGCCTGTTAACAAAACTGAAACTTCTGCGAGGCTTGTGTTGTGAGGATGTGCTGCGTTAATTGCCGAAGGCCCCCTAGTTAGGAGGAAAGGGGCCAGGATGTGAACCCTCTTTTTACTCTTAAGTCTGCACTAATTCCCCTTTAGATGCTGAGTCGTGCTCTCAGCTCTGAATATAAATGCAGTGGGATTTTGGAGAAGAGATCAATATGGAAAAGTGGTCAGAGAAAACACAGGGGAATAGGTAAGGCCCGGGCTGGTCCCTAAAGCCAGGTTAAGAGGAGGGAAACCTTTTCCACAGGAGGAAATGCAGCCGCAAGGGCATGGAGGTATGAAGATCACAGGAAATGCTGACACAGTGACATGTGACAATGAGAACATTGGCCTTATTAGATAGCACACTGCCACGAATATTAAAGGAATGGTGGTCCAAGAGACAAATTTTTGAAAAACCAAGAGTAGGGTTTAAGCTACAAGAGGGGCCACTGGTAGTTTATGAACGGAGGAGGGATAAGACCCCCCCAAAAAAAGGGGGGGGGGCTCTGGGAAAATTAATCTCCAACTGGTACACAGGATAGATTTCAGAAATAAAAATAAAAGCAGGGAGGCCACCACAAGGGAGCTCAAAGACTGCCAAGGGAAAGCAGCAGGGAGCAGCATTTTCAACACACCCCGTGTTGCCCAGTGGATTTTCATTACCGCGGCTTCAGCAGAATTCATGGGATGCTCCTTCCCGATTTGCTCTGTCTGAAGGACCTGCCACCAAAACATTCCATGTGACAAGAGATGCAGTTTTAGGAGATAGAGCCACAGTCAAATATTACCTAGGAAACCAAATATAACTAAATACAGAATGTTACCCCACACTGGGAAATAGCTGTGAGATTTGGTTATAGCTGTGTTTATTGTTCATTAAACTTTATGTAATAGGAAAATATGCTAAATTAATCCAAATGCAAATTAAATAAGTTAGATGTTGGAAACCCATGTGGGGTGTTGTGGGGATTGGAATAAAGCCTCTACCAACACTGAGAGCGTGTTTGGCTAAACTCACTTATTTTAATACATTCCTTCCCATTTTTCCCTCTTCTCGGGATTTTTCACGAGTCAGGGACAACAGGCATGTGTGATGTTGTGTGTGTGTGCTGAGCTGCAGGCCCTTTTCCAAAGCTTCCCCCAGCCCCCACTAGTGCCAGGGCACTGATGTGAGTTTTAACTAGATGATACACTTGAGTGCAGCATGAGGAAGCCATACGGGAATTTTAGGTAGCAAGAGGAGAAAGATTATTCTTAGGGATAAATAAATCCCAGATCCCTGCCTAAATCCTTTTTCAGACATAAAACTGTACCCCAAATATTGAGTATTCACACAGGATAAAGGGGCTTTCTGCCAAATATATTCAAAGGGAGACAGATACCTCATCTGTTGTCCAGAGAGACATATTACCTATATAATAACAGATAAACACAACTTGTCAGTTGACAAGATACAACCAAAAGTTCACACATGACACTGTAAGACATAGAAACAAACACTTTTGGATAGAAAATTTTTTAAAGAACAATTAGAAAAAACTCTAAAGGAAATCTGTATTTATTTATAATATGTATATCTTCACATTTTTTTTATTTATATGAATATGTATTTAGTTTTACTCATAAAAAGACATCCAGGTAAAACTGCAATTTTTAAAATTTAGTTAGGAGCCCATTACAAAAAATTTCCAGTGAATTTACTAGGAAATAATGCTGAGAGCCGGACACTACCATTTCATAGAAATGCTCCTGAGCATTTCTGCAAAGAGTTTACTAGGTTTGGCTGAATTCCCCTGCAAAGAAATTTAAAATTTTTCCAGTCCACAGTGTACAAAAATCAAGAAATCTTTCTGGGTTTTCTACATTTCAGTATACAATGCATATAAATGCTTCCCTTATATGTTGCTAGTTTTGGCCAACATGAAATTGAGCAGAAATTGACAGATGATGTCAAAGTGGACAAGTTCTTCTGTCTCACAGTAAAACTCTAGAGTAGACTGTTACAAGAAATCTTATCATGTGAAATAAACCACCGTGTTCCTTTGGAAGTGGGTGCCACAGACGGAAAAACAAAAACAAAAACAAACAAACAAAAAAACTGGGACCTGAGGCTCCTTCCTCATATATAAGGGTTTCGCTCTCTAACAAAAATTCACTACAAAACCATTTTACTTGTATGTAGATACATCTATGTATTAGCTCAGAAATGGCAAGGCTTTCTGCAGAAGAGGTAAGGACAAGAAAGAAAAGAAATGAAAACATCTTGACATTTCTATTTTTTTATCTGAACAAGAAAATTGTATATTGAGATGCTCATTATAATTCCTGAATGCCCAAAGCATTCAGTCTAGCAAGAAAATACCTAGTCCTTTAGAAATACTACTCATTTCATGAAAAGAACACTAGGACCATTGCACAACTCAGACTCTGCAAATGTGCAAGGCTCAGTCATTCATCCAACAGATACATCTGAGCATCTCTTCTGTGCTTGACATCATGCATAGTCTAAAACAAAGTCATATAAATAGTCGGTAAAATTATGCACGTTTTTTCTACTATCTTGCGCTTTCATGCATTTTTACACATTTCAACAGTGAGCTTGTATGACCTTAATCATCAAAAAAAAAAAAAAGAAAAAATAGTTAAAACTAAAAAGCATCAGCAACGCAAGGTCCCCTCATTTTTTTTTTTAATAGACTTGCATTAAAATAGTAAGGGCATACTAGCATCTAAAAATCCAAATAAGAACAGTCAGCAGCCAAAACACCCCCTGGCATAGAAACATCTCCACTTTCCTGACATCTTCCATTTTTTGGTTGTTGTTTGGAAACACCTCTTAATTTCACTTGGCAAAGAGACATGGATCAGGCAGCGAAGATCGCAGGATAAAGGTAGGTGAGAAAACAAACTATAATTCTTGGTAAAAATAAATAAATAAATAAATAAACAAACAAATAAGAACAGCTAACTGCAAGAGCCACATCAATCCTTGCACCCACTGAGCTTAATTAAGTGTTATCCGAGGGACTGGAGGGAAAAAGCAATGGGGACCCCATCCAAGAAACTTGGACGATGAAATGCTTGATGGAGACATTTGCAGGTGCATAACTAGCTTGGCGTAGCTCCTTTGGCTGCAGAAGGCTCTGACTGAAGAAGGTCTATAACTACAGTTGAAGGGTTCTCCCCCTCCCCCCACCCTACCCACCACCCGTGGTTCCTCCCAAAACCAAAATATGGTTCCTGAAATAAGGACAGAGCTGTTCCAGGACTGATGCAAAACCTCACTTCATCGCCAGAGGCTGTGGCTTAAAGCAAGGCACGTTGTGTGGTGTGTTAAGTCTTCCTCTCTCTGCCCCCCACCTTCAATCTCAGAGTGTAAGGTAAAAAGAAACAGGTGACAGCCACCTCCAACCCAGAGAGAGTCCTTGAGACTGGATTTAAAATGGACTTGAAACAACAGAGAAAAAGACAATAGATAGGAAACAAGGGTGCACATGACGCTGAACATCAAAGAAAGAAAGACAGGCATTCCTGAGAGGAAGAAGACAGACAAAGGGCTCAGATTGCCCCAGCTCACTGCCTGGTGAGAACTGCAGGGGTGGGTGGCCAGGAGGAATCCCGGGGTGGGGGGGCACCTGCAGATTCCTCCAGATGAGAAGCGCTAAGGGGTAGGAGAGGGCAAGGCAGCTAGAATGACGGTGACGTGGGGGAGTCTTATACACGTTCTATGGAGATAGAACAGAAAGAAAAGATCACATAGTATGTGATTCCATTTATATAGAGTCAAGAACGGATAAAGCTCATGTATGTTGATAGAAATTCAAATAGCAGTGGCTTGTGAGAAGAGAAGGACTCCAGGGGCACAAGGGAATTATCTGGGAAGATGGAACTGTCCTTTATCTCAACTGGCATGCTAGTCACATGCCTATAAACGTTTCTCATAATGCACTTAAGAGCCGTACATTTGGGGCGCCTGGGTGGCTCAGTGGGTTAATAAGCCTCTGCCTTCGGCTCGGGTCATGATCTCAGGGTCCTGGGATCGAGTCCCACATCGGGCTCTCTGCTTGGCAGGGAGCCTGCTTTCTCCTCTCTCTCTCTCTGTCTGCCTCTCTGCCTACTTGTGATCTCTCTCTGTCAAATAAATAAATAAAATATTAAAAAAAAGAGCCATACATTTTGGTGAATATAAATTTTACCTCAATCAAAAAATGCACAGACCTCTGGGGGAGGGGGGGACAGTTAAGAGAAAAAAGTAACATAAGGAAACCAAATTATATTTATTGGCTCTATTTTACAAGAGAAAATCAAGTAGTTTACGTATTTTTTTTTGCCTTTGCATGTAAGTTAAAATAAATATAGATAGAAATAAATGTAGGAAATTTTAAGTCTATATTGAAAAAAACGTTAAAATTGTACCTGTATGTGACTAACAAGGTAATATAAAATTATCTTCTGTGAACCAATAGGCTCTCAGTGGATTATTGCCATCACCATCAATAAGTAGCCAGCCAAGCACACCAGAAATAAATGGGCTGTAATTAAACATAGGCAATAAAATCAGTCTACAAATACAGCATGCTAAAGATGGCTGAAGCAAAATTAGTGAAGCCACAGATTCCAACAACTCTTAATCAACCCTGGTAAGCTATCAGGACCCTACATGATGGAGACTTATTTCTCCTTGAGCAGTACGTCCAAGTGTCATCTGAGATTTGTAGAAATTAACATGTTATCTGTGAGTCTCAGCTCATTTCCATGGAGGGTTATACAGAACAAACCTGCAAGTAATCCTGGCTCGATGAGTCTTTTTTGATTCTGCACTTGTATTGAAATCAGCAACATAACAGATCTGTGATACAAAATTGTCCCTTCTTGATATCAGGGGAAATTGTAAGCAAGAGTGATTCCCAAGGGCAAACAAGTGACAACCCGCATCTATGAAACTGCCCCCCCCAAAATACCAGCACCAATACCCTTACTCTTCGAAGACCCTAGGATCAACTGCCATCTCCTGACATCCTGTTAGCTAAAGTGCATGTCTGTGGTCCAGGAATGAAAAACAGACACAAAGAAATAACTTTGGCCATTACCTTAGGTCCTGCTGGCCCATGAATGCTTCTCTTTAACTGTCTTACCTTCTGGATCTTGCCTTTGATGGTATGAGGCTGCTCCTCCAGCCTTCCTGAATTTTCTGGAGTCAGCCCCTGCCTGCCCAGACCTACCCAACTTGCAAAATGGCACTTTGATGGAATTTCTGATCTTATGACATGAGCAGATCAATCCTCAATGATGCCCTTATTTAAAACAAAGTAAAAAACAAAGTAAAAAAAAGTAAAAACAAAGTAAAAAGTAAAAAGATAAACTATGTCTCTCCTACCAAATAACAATGTAGATACTAAAAATCAGAGTGTAATTGATGCAGCAGAAGTGGCCAAGCTCCATGGCTAATGAAGCATTCTGAGACGTCCTCATGAAGAAGCTTTCCTTGAGGCATTTGGAAGACATCAGCAGTCCAGCGCTCAGACTTTGCACTCAGACACATAAAACTGAATTCTTGTCCTCCAGCCTAATGGTTTTGTGACCTTGAGCAGATCATGTGACTTTTCCATGTCTCACTTACCTCATCTGTAAAACTGGGGTTATAATAGTATCTGCTTTCTAGGGTTGTTAAGAGAATAGAATGACACAACAAATTCAGCACAGTGTTTGCTTCACAGCTAAATGACTAAAAAATAAAAGATACTTGAGTATGATGGAGGTATTCAAGGTAACAAAAAGGACTTGAAATTGAATAGATCATACTGCTGTTAACAAAAATTATCCAAAATTTAGAGAAAAAAAAAAAAAAGGCCAGGAGAGAGTCATGTGCCCTTACGGTGTCCTAGAGAGACACAGTTTTAACAATACCATCCAAGAAGTATTTACTTCAATGGAAAAAAGTACCTGTGTTTGACACTGGAATTTACTATTAATTGAGATCCACACTCTGCAAGATGATTAGCCTGTGGATTTTTGTTCAGTAGAGATATAACAGTTGGTAGGAAAGATGACAACCCAAGACTAAGGGCTTTTTCCCCATGAGACATCCACCATTTTTACATTTAACCCAAATATTTAATATTCTTTTTAATGCCTATAAATATCCAGTTCTTCAAATATTCTTTTACCATCTTGCTTAGGTTTTTACCATTTTACTGTTTTCCTCACTAAGGAGTTAAATAAATCCGGGACACATCCATCCTGTGTTTATGTGAGTTATGCTTTTAACTTTATGAAAATTATGTTTGTGTGAGTCCAGTTTTTAACTTTTGAAAATTACATAGAAAACTAACCCATAGTTCCACGCAGGCTACTATGTGTCATGCCCTGACCTTCACGATTATGAATTCAATTTATCTTTACAGCGTTCTTGTGAGATAGGACCTACAAACATCACATTTGGGGGACACAGGGGAGTTAATTAATTAATTCCAAAGTAGTATAACTATTAAGTATCAGAGTCACAATTTCTACACAGACCATCCTCTCCCCATCCGAGGTCTCATTCACTGTGTTATATGGCATATATCAAGACTGCAATAAAGTAAAGGGAAAACATGGAAATCAGAAGATCCAGATCAACAGAGAATAAAGATATAAATATTTGGGGCATATGGGGAGATACTCTAATTCTATCATATCTCAAGATATTTTAACTAAAAAGTCTTATCTTAGTAAGAGATAAGGCAGAGATATCTAAAGGGTTCAGAATTCCAGAATATAATAAAATGAACCATCAAGAACCAGAGCTTCTTTTTTTGCAACCCTATATTCCTATGCAACTGGGTTGTCTATAAAGACTTGACCTCCTGGCATTTTAACCACTCCAGTCTAGTAATTAGTAACATTACACTGTTATTGTTTCTAATGACTATCAGGTAGTAACAAATCTTTTCTTTTTATTATGTTCTGTTAGTCACCATACAGTTCATCATTGGTTTTTGATGTAATGTTCCATGATTCATTATCTGTGTACAACACCCAGTGCAAGTAGTAGCAAATCTAGTAAGAATGTGAGCTTTCACATCAGACAAACTTGGATTCAAGTCCTCACTCAGCTATTTCCTGTGTGACCTCAGTGTCCCCATTGTGAAAATCAGGACAATAGCATTTCACAGGAACTTTGGGATGATTAAAGGGATGGCATCTCTATAAAGGTCCTAGTAGCGTGTCAGGAACAAAAAAAGGACAAATGTCAAATATTATTAGTTACAAAAAAAAAAAAAAAAAAAACTATCACTACTTCTATTCTATCACACTCCTGGTACTGTACCAAAGCTTCAAGGGGCTGAGTGACTAACTCAATTTCAGTTAAGAGTTAGCATTGACATTTAAAGTAGTTTGATTCTGAAGCTAATTAACTTAATGGCTGTGCTATCTTTTATAATTTAATAATATATATACACTATATATACACTACGAGTCAACTTTTTTAAAATTTGGGTTCACTTAAAATACATTTCCAAGATAAACGTCCAACAGTGGTTCAAAGAAAAAAGATTTGGGGTCTGTTAGTCCTCATCCAAGACTCAACATGGAGGTTTAATCCCAAAGAAACGAGCGCCATATTGGACATGCTACTAAACGAGATGACAAAATCTAATAATGTTTTCTATACTTTGAAAAGTGCATATAATGCACCATAAAGCAAAATCAGGCAGCTAGAGTGTCAGCCTTGGCGGCAGCCTGCCTCTCTCTCTCTCTCTTGCTGGGATGCTATCTTCTCTTTCCCGCCTTCTTCCTTACCATATATGCTTAGAAGCTACTTAGAAATTTTTCAAGACTCATAGGTCCATGAAAAACCTCAATAAGATCAGCTCTTCTTGATGGAGTCTCCACCCCAGGGACAACTGATGCCTCTCCACTTCATGAGCCCTCACTACATGTGGTTTATATTTCTACTAAAGCACTTCCGTGTGTGTCTTCCCCTGTGAGACTCTAATGTCTTTGCGAACAGGGGTGTATCTTATTCACGATCATATCTGCAAAAAGGGTCTGGTGAGTGAACGAATGAGGAAATAACAAAGTATTCTAAACAGCAAACAAATAATTTAAAACTAAACTTCTCAGATATGGCTTATTTGTAGGATGGGCAGAACCCGGAAACAGAGGTAGGAGTTAAACACGTAACTGAAAACATGAAGACACCGTAGTCTGATATCTCTGGAAATTATTGCTGTACAAATAACAACACAGACTCGTAACGTAATGCCCGTGTATCTGTATGGATCCAGGAGACAGAAAGAACATACGCATGTCTATTTCCTTGTTTGTACACTAAGGAATGCATATATTGCTCATTTTTTCTGAAGCCTGAATGGGAAATGTGTTTTTAACAACTTTAATCAATACACCAACCTACATTAAAAAAATAAATAAACCCACACAATAAGGAAAAAAAAAGCAAAAGGCCAATCAATAGCCAACAGTGCAGCTTAACAGCCACTCCAGCAGAAAACTGTCTGAAAAGGCGCTCACACTCCCTGTCTGCACGATGCACAGCTGCTTGCTATTGATTTGTTGCAAGCAAAGAACATCTATTATAACGTGCCAGTGTGAACCTAGCAATTTCTCCAACAAGTAGCCCACAATGTAGGACCAGCCATGTAGCGCAGGTCGCTGGCTGCAGAGGGTGGGCTGAGGACCCACATTTATTTCCTTCTGTTTTTCCCACAAAGCCTTTATAAACACCCAATTTCTAAATCCAGCAACTTGCTGTGTTTTAAGCACTCACATGAAATACACTGTTTCACATTCAGTTCTCCAGGGCCCAAGAGCAATAATGAGACCTCAACGTTGTACGCGACTCACTACCGTTGTCATACGCATGCTCAGGGAGAGTTGTGGTGGTAAGGACTGGTGTAAGGTATTTAAAATTGCTGTTTTCACAAAGCCCCCAGGAATGACAAAGCTTTTGTATAGGTGTGGGTATGTGCAAGTGGCATTGGATTTTGTGCAACATTGTGTGGTGGTGTGGAGAGAGGGACTCAACAACAGGTCACCCTGCCCACATCACAGGCAAGGGAACTGGATTTGCTATGTTGTGATAGCTGCGACCCACTGAAATCTCCCAGGCCCTTGGCCCTGATTTTAAATACCAGTAGGAACCCAATATCCAAAAAGAATATCCCTATGAGAAACTGTGTGGAGTTCCATTTCTTCTGTTGTTCTTAAAATGTAGCCCCATCATTAAGTTGGAACTCAGGTGGTATGCACCTTCTGAGAAGTCAGCCCTCTCTGGTTTGAGTTTTTCAGAAGAACTGAAGATTTTCTTTGGAGAACATTACTGGTGTGTCCTCTCCTAGATCTCACGGGATCCTACATGAACCCAAAATTACTTCTGGGATGATTTTGTTCATTATGGTTTCAGAACAGCCTTAAAAGTCACCTAGAGGAAACTCCCTGTGAATCTGCTCTTAGATGAAATGGTAGAAGATCTTATCTTAAAACTACATAAGATAATTAATAAATCAGTTATACCTGGGTTTCCAATCAGATCACTTTTGGTTTCTATCCAGTATAAGAGAGCCACTCTTACACAAGGTAACCAGCCATGGAGAAGACATGCCACACCTTCACAATCACTGTGTCAACTTTGCATGGCTCTCTCTAAAATGAAACCTGAAATTCACCCACTGCCTCTACCAATCCACCATGCTCTCAGAGAAAATGATGGAATAAAGTTAAACCCATCCATGCTTGGTCTACTCGTACTAAATGAGATATAGTTTCTAAACATAAGCTCTACTCATGGAGGTGACAACTATGTGACAGCACCTGATAATCATCAAGCAAACACCGAACTTGGCAAACAGGCAAGAAAAATCAAAGGTCATGAATGAAGGAACCAATGCTAGGAAAGATGTGGAGAATGCTAAAACGCAAACATTTCTTTAGAAACTTAACAAATCATGCCCAGATACAAGTAACTTTCCTATACATGATGAACTGAACAGAACCCTTTATTTTGAAAAATATCAAAACCTAGCACTTTCCTATTGAACTAGTTTCTATTCTTGGACGTGCCTTAAGAAATTGTGGGGGTTTTTTTGTTTTGTTTTTTATTTCCATTAACTGAGATTAATCTGCTGTCCTGAGAAATACCTCATGGAAAATGAGAGATCCAAACCTTCTCCCTCAACCATCCACCAAAAAAGTCTGTTGCCACTAGATAGACTCTTAAATCAACCATAGGGTCCTATGACAGCATTGTCAGAAATACGATGTATTTTAGATATATATGCGACTTTCTGTAGAATACACTATTCCTAAAAATCAGGTAAAGGCCATATTTCCTTGACACTCCAATCATCACATCATGCTCCATTTCTGTTATTTAGGTCAAAGGCAGGCCACCTGCGGTACGCATGCTACCAAAGCAATCACGAATGGCCTCTGTGTTCTTCCATATAAGACTCAGCCCTGCTCATCTTTCCTCTTCCATTCACTTATTGTATCTGTTCCCCTTCCTTTGCACTTTTCCCCACAGCCTTTCCCAATGATAAGCATGAGCTTTATTCAAATCTTGGTGACTCCGAAGGTGAAGATTCTTCTCCTGATGCAAGCAAAACTACCAAGAATTTGCTAACAGAGGCCCGGAAAAAATCAAATAGCGAACTCAATTTTGAAGACGTTTGTGAGATAAAGTAGCAAATTACAACGCTAAAGGTCAAGGTTCATACAGAAAGTAATGATCTATGATGTAAACAGGTAAGGCTGATTTTTTAGGTTGAACAAACTGCCTCTGATGCTAATTCCAAAAGAAAAGTCCCGTGCTTGCTTAGGCAGCAAATATCCCAAAAGAAAAGTCCCCCGATACTTTCAACGTCAATCATGGGATACAGAGGCATCTATTGTACAATTCTAAGCAACCTAAATTTCTGATATATGCGGTCGGTTTCATTAAAAGTGCATATCTACAGATGACAGTTATATCCAATTTAATCTGAACTCTATTTATTCCTTATATTCTGCAATTAAAATGAACTTGCTCACACTTCCATATAGCCGTCTAGTCATACCAGGACTGGTCTGCTCTCCAACCAGAGACGGGGCAAGAAGATTCTTTTAACAACTTGGGCTCAAGGTCTTCTACAATAAAACCTTCATCTGTATGGTTTACAGAATAAAATCCAGAATATAATACCGAGGCCTGGATATCTCAGAAGCATCTTTGAAGGATGACGTGGTATTGTCACAAAAGGAAGCTGACATTTCCCAATCCGCTCTAGTACCTCATTATATACTGACAAATTGTTCAAGTCAGATACTGTAACCATCTTCATTCTGGACTGAGATGCCATCTGCTCTTGACAAAGTCAGAAAAAAAAAAACAAATCATAGAAACCCAGGAAGAATCCTGGTTGATTTTTAGCAGAAAATAGTGCCTGGGCCTGGGTGGCCAAAAGGAACATATCAATGAGAGAAAAGTGTGTACGTACCTTCTGAAGACCATGCTATCCACCGCAGTTAGAATCACTTACCTTTCTGCATTTTCTGTGGGCAGTCTCATCCTGACCATTTTCTACCAGGAGTGGTATATATTTATGATATGGAATAAACTTGGGAGGATAAAGAAGCATTATGCCACCATTTAGGATAAAAAGCTTTCCCAATGAGTCCTATGCAAACAAAGTGGAGGGCGAATAAAGAACATGTAGCACAACTGCCCAGATATCCTGGATGGGTCCATAACTGCCTATTTCCAAGTGGAACAACAGCATTTCTGACTCATAAGTGTGGGAATAAGACTTTCAACAATACCAAGTACTTGGAAAGAATAATCTGATACCAAAACTTTCTGCAGATACTGTGTCCTTTATGTTACAGACCTAGAGGTACCTGCTTACATTAGATCAATGAGAATCAAAGATGTTTATCTCTACAATGTTACAGTTCCCACCTGTTCCTCCAGGTAGATCTTAAGAGACTGACAGAGCATATAAAGACAAAAAGCTATGAGAAAAAATGAGAAATAGAACATGGAGCAACTATGCACACGAAAAAAAAAAAAGTTGAGAAATAAGGATTCAAGAAAAACCAAGTGAACACGATAGAGATGGCATTGTATTCAGTACCTACTCCCACTTAGGCAACCATACTGTGACTTTAGTATCTGCTCAGATAACACCACGCACCTTTTTATAAAACCAAGAGGTCAACGGGCTACAAGTTCAGATTACAATATAAACTCCTACCATTTAGAAAGTCAGAAGATCAGCAGGACCCACTATGTCAGGGCTTTCAACAAATCTCTTTGAATAGGTATTCAGAAAATTCAGGCGTTTTGGCTTATTCTTTAAAAATAGCCATGTTAGGAAAGTAACATAAGAAGGCAGTGGAGACACAGGTTATAGATTCCCACAGAACTGAAGTATCTCCACCATGAACTCTAGAATCATCTTCATGAAATCAGTCTTCTAGAATTAAATCAGCTGATAGAAGCATTACCAGAGGACAAAATTAACAACCGGTTCTCTTCCAATATGAACCGAATATGCAGATACATACTTATAAATATATGTACAAAATAGAAATGCATATATAAACAGAACGACTATGTACATACAAACCAAACAGATATCAACAGAGTTAGCTACAGGGAATTTCCAAATATTTGAAAAGCCCCTGAGAATGCCTTAAACATTTCTAGTTAGAAAAAATAATAAACTCTGAATGTCTTCATCATTTGGAAGAGCTAAGAAATTCTCTAAATTCAGAATTTTGAGAAAACACCTAGATTTCTTAAATAACCTCTAAATTCTAGACAATACAAATGGAAGAGTCTCAAAACTGTTATCCAGATGACTTAATTATGGAAAAACTGAACTCCTTAGAGCAAAAAATATTGCTTGAGCTGGATTTTGTTTTGTTTTTGTTGTTGCTGTGGGGGGGTTGTTTTTGTTTGTTTTTGTTTTTTGCTTCTCAGCCACAGGCAATCTAATCTAAAGAAAAAACACATGTAGTAAGCAAATGGGAAAACATGTAGTAATGTTGAACAAGTAATATCTCCTTGCTCTTCCATTAAGAGCACCAGTGCTATATTTTCCAAGTTTCTGGAGGAGGAAATTGCTTACAATTCTTTCAGAAGAACCATCCTTTTACATTATGTTCCTTAAGTTTTCTCTAAACCTCAAAACAGTGAAAAAACTCCCAAGTAGGAAAAGGTTGCACTCACGATCATTGCACTGGTTTCCGGAATATGACGTCATGGAGCAGTCGCAGGTGAAGCCTTCCCACTGCTGCATGCAGACCCCCTGGTTGGCACATGAATCTTCCTGGCAGGTGGTACTTGGTCCTAGTAATCCACACGAAGAGGGGGAGAGAAGAAAAAAGGAGAGAGACAAGTGTTCACAATGAAGTTCAAAGCAAGCACTTGACTTTGCGACTCTCATGCCCCAAAACATTCAAAACCACAACCACCCAAAATGTCATCTCTAGATCATGCAACAAGAATCAGGATATACAAAAGACTACAGAGATACACACTTAGCCACAGACTATCAACAGTTACACACAGAAGGGAGAGGGCTGAACACATTGTTCTCTTAGGCAGACTTTTCAAAAGAGCTTCATCTCTACCACCCAACTAGAAAGACGCTTCATTTGGAATATGGTCTTTCTAGACATATAATGGTAAAGCAAAAAAATTTATTCCCATGATTCTTATGAATTAAGGCATAAAAGTCCCTAAAGTTTACTTTATGACATTAAAAAGATGTTTGATGACATGAAGAGGAGGAGAAAGAGAAGCATATAGCAGCCAACATATATTGGTATTTTGTAGGTGGTAAGTACTGGGTACTAAGCACTTTGTCTACATTACCTCATTATGCCCTCCAGTGACACTAAGAAGTAAGTAATTATGATCACCCATTTCACAGATCAAAAGAAAAAGAAAAAGAAAAAAACTAAGCTTATATAAGTAATCTACCCAAGGTCACACATTCAGTAATGAAAGGACCATGATATCCAACTTAGGTAAACCATCTCTGGGAACCATGCTCTTAGCTACATCAGTAGTTCTTAAAGTGTTATTTCTCAGACCAACATCACCTGGGAAGTGGTTAGAAAGGCAAAATATGGGGCCCCAGACCTACTGAATCAGAAACTTCAGAAAGAGGTAAAAATGTGTGTTTTCACAGGCTTCCAGGAAATTGTGACGCAGTCTAGAGTTTGAGAACCAGTATATTATACTGTGCTGTTGCTATTGGTTTACAGAAGGGTGTATTAAAAAGCAGTGTCCATACGCCAGAGGATGCAAAAGAGAATTATTTGAGGGATAGGAAGAAAATATTAGAAATTGCATTCTTTTAATTTTTTCTTTATTATTTCTATTTTCATGTGTCTTTCATAAGTCAACAATATATAAGTACAGTGGTACAAGTATCTGATGTAGAGATAATTACACTTATGGGGGGGCATTCTCAAAATCTTTTCTTTTTTTTTAAGATTTTATTTATTTATTTGGCAGACAGAGAGAGAGAGAGATCACAAGCAGGCACAGAGGCAGGCAGAGAGAGAGGGGGAAGCAGGCTCCCTGCTGGGCAGACAACCCGATGCGGGGCTCGATCCCAGGACCCTGAGACCATGACCTGAGCTGAAGGCAAAGGCTTAACCCACTGAGCCACCCAGGCACCCTCAAAATCTTTTCTGGATATGAGAAAGCAACTGAAAAAGTTTGGTGATCTCTACTTTACAGGTTGTCATTAAAATCTCTCTTTAGGTCAGCCTGAGACCTCTCTTTTACCATTTGCTCTTTTTCATTTCTGTCTTCTGCCTTAACCTTGGGATTAAAGATAAACCCACACCTTTGGAATTATCTGAGCTAATAAGAACTATCTTAATATTCAAGATAACTCCCAAGAGAGCCTCAGCAAAGGAGGTGAGCCCTTTGACTCATCAAATATATTACTCAAGATCTGATGCAAAAAAGCACTTGACAGAGTAAAAATATACCCACTGCACTAAGCGTGTATTTCACCGTTTCCAAAGCAAAGCCTCACGCGGGCACGGAATATTGAAATGTATGCATGCAGAGTCCTAGGGATGCATGTTCAAAAGAGACACACGACACAAAGGGTTTGTCTTCTGGGTGGCAAGACATTCTGTATTTATTCATGAGGGGTAGAAGCAATACAGACCGTCACTCCTGATACAAAGCTATTAGGATATGACAAGAAAGTTCAAGACAATTACTAGCACTGGGGGAACAGCACTGCTGCTGGGTCTCTGCAGCTCCTATCTGCCATGTGGTTCCCCCATGTGGAGATGAAAGGAGGTTCATGGTCATGTTCTCAGTGGGTCTTAAACTTGAGCATTGTGTAGTACAAGTTTCATTAACAATGGCAAATCAGGACAGCTTCTTTCAAAGGATAAAAGTTTCTGAGAAGTCCCCAGGGCTCCCTGACCAAACAGCTCTTAGCAGACAATGGACTAGTAATTCAATTGTACTCAGGAACCAGAAACACATGTAAGGCTTTCCCTTGAAAGGCAGTAGAACCAGCAAAAACTTGGGGAAAACACAATAATCCCTTGAATGTTAATTGAATCTGAGACCAAGGCTTTTCTATGCTTTTCCCTTCCCCTTTAACTTGGCAAATGCTCACCATTTTCTAAGGACCAGCTCGAAGACCTCCCCTGTATAAAGCGTTCCCTCGTAACTTCGAACAATTCTCCCACTTCTTAGTGGCCATGACATTTATTATCTGCATCATTAACATTTACATAGGGTAATATTCAGTTGAACACTTTATTACACATGGTGATGTCCTCTGCTTATAGAGAAGCCTCTAATTGTTTCGTATTTTTTCAGTATAGTCCCCAAAAGACAGAATTCTGCCTGCTGCTAGAAATCACAAATATGCTTTGATTATGTCCTTGCTGGGTTCAATGTTCTGTGCCAGATACAGAGAACGTGTTTCAGTCAGTGTTGAGCTATCTGAACCCCCATCTGCCTATGTCTCCTACTGTTGAAACCTGAGCATGGGTGACTCTGCTCCACAAAGCGGAGAATTTGTTGCACATGCATTATGGGGGCAAGTGCCATGCAGAATCAGATAGTCCTCAAAGACCAAAGACCGTCGGGGCGCCTGGGTGGCTCAGTGGGTTGAGCCTCTGCCTTTGGCTCCAGTCATAATCTCAGGGTCCTGGGATTGAGCCCCACATCGGGCTCTCTGCTTGGCAGGGAGCCTGCTTCCCTCTCTCTCTGCCTGCCTCTCTGCCTACTTGTGATCTCTGTCTGTCAAATAAATAAATAAAATCTTAAAAAAAAAAAAAAGACCAAAAATCGTCTACATTGTAATCACCTCAGAACAAGAGCAGCTGTGGCAAGGCGGGGCTCCTCATAGATCTGACACTAAACTCGCACTTGTTACTGAGGCTTAGATCCTCGGGGCCCTGCCTCCTCCTCCAGCTGCATGTCCCACTCGTGGCCCCCAGCTCACAGCGCTGCAGCCATCCTTTCATCCTTTCACTCCCTCCCGACCCCAGTGGTGCTCACCTGGTGGGCCCCACAGCAGCAGCAGCACCTGGGAGCTCAGGACAAAGGTGCCTTTTCAGGCTCCACCCAGACCTACTGGCCCGGGACAGGTCTCAGGAATCGGAGTCGTGATAAGCCTTCTGGGTGGTTCTGAGGCCTGCTCACCTTCCAGGACCTCTGCTCGTACACTTCAAAACCATCTACCTTCAAGGTCCTCTGCTCTTGTTCTACCTACAGCCTGAAATGTCCTTTCTGCAGATTATCAAATGATCGGTCCATTCTTATTCTGTTTAAGTTTCAGGCTTAAGGTGGGCTTTCTTCAGACTCTCCTATTTCAGGCGGTCCCCACCAGCATTTCCTGTGTTCTCCATCATATCTCCTTCTTGATTTAACTCAACAATGCACTGCCTAGAACTAAGTCATTTATTAAAATGTTTATTGTTTGTGGGTGCCTGGGTGGCTCAGTGGGTTAGGCTGCTGCCTTCGGCTCGGGTCATGATCTCAGGGTCCTGGGATCAAGTCCCGCATCGGGCTCTCTGCTCAGCGGGGAGCCTGTTTCCCTCTCTCTGCCTGCTTCTCTGCCTACTTGTGATCTCTCTCTGTCAAATGAATAAATAAAATCTTTAGAGAAAAAAAAAAGTTTATTGTTTATCTCATCCTATTGGAATAAAAGCCCTGTAAAGGGCAGAAGTCTTATCTGCTTTTCTCAACTTTAAGCTCTTTTTTTTTAAAGATTTTTTTTTTATTATTTACTTGACAGATATCACAAGTAGGCAGAGAGGAAGGCAGAGAGAGAGGAGGAAGCAGGCTCCCTGCTGAGCAGAGAGCCCGATGCGATGTGGGGCTCGATCCCAGGACCCTGGGATCATGACCTGAGCAGAAGGCAGAGGCTTTAACCCACTGAGCCACCCAGGCACCTCTATAGCTCTAACTTCTGATAAAGTATTTGGTATAAAATAAGAGCTCAGAAAATGTTGCTAAATGAAAAAAGAACAAGAGAACCAAAACCCCCCAAAAATGAAGTCCTTCTTTTATCACTTAAAGCCAAGTGGTATTCCTAACAATTTACCCATAAAATTTACCAATATCACTTCCTACAAACAATTTTCAACTTGGAATCACTTTTTTGGGGGAGGTATTGATGGTGGTAGGATTTTATTGGCCATATTCCCTCCCCTAACTTAACTATTAGATTTGGACAATCTTACCAAATATTGAGACAAGAACTCTTCTGTGTCCCCAGTGTCCAGGGACAGTATGAACAGCTGAATGATTAAGTGTTGGCATTAGAGCCTAAAAAGCTTCCTAGATGATAGTATAAGCTCCTGTATTTAAGTACATCCTTTCCTGAACAGATATTTTATATTTGTCTATTTCTCAGATAGCAGTGTCTCCAAAACTAAAGAGAGAAAGAAATTAGAGAAACATGCCAAACTACCCCCAAAAAAGAAAAAAAAAGAAAATCTTCAACAATACTTCTAAAGGTGCCTCATTTATATAAAATGATCCTGTATAAAGATGATATAACAATAACAAACCAAGGGATTTACATAGCACTTATCATCTGCCAGACACTGTACTAAGTACCTTTCAGATATTAACTCAATCTTCATAAACACATGACGAAGCAATTACAATTAAGGGTGTTAGGGAATCAGAAAACAGGAATAATTTTCTCAAGGAAGAACTTTAAAATAACCCAGAACTTTAAAAATAAAGGAATTTTTTGACTGATGATCAAGTCGGAAGGCAAGGGTTTCAGAGAAGTACACTGAGCCAGAGAGTTACGTGATATTTTTTGTGAAGCCCCCACTATAAGTAGTAGGTGAGATCTCAAACCCAGGCTTGCTAACTCAACAGCTGAGCCATCTAACCTCTATGAATATGGGTAAACCATACAGGGAGAGCGAGAGTGTGTGTGTGTGTGTGTGTGTGTGTGTGTGTGTGTGTGTGTGTGTGTTACCACTGGATTAGCAAGAGAAATTTAAATAAGGTATCTCTAATCTATAATCAGAGAAAGATGACTTTCTTTTGATTTCTTCGATTCAACATTCAGTAAAAAATTAACAGGAAGATCTAGTTTTATCTGCTTATATATAACACCAGAACAAAAATCTGTATCAAATACATATAAATATAAGGCACTCATAAGAACGTAATAATACGTTTGTCTAAAACATTCTTCCTCATCAAATGAAAATTATAAAAATTCTAAGATAACATAAACCTTTAGAATTATATACTTATAAGGTTTTCAAAATTATTATTAATAACTTAAAAGTGCAGGAGCACCTGGGTGGCTCAGTGGGTTAAAGCCTCTGCCGTCAGCTCAGGTCATGATCTCAGGGTCCTGGGATCGAGCCCTGCATCAGGTTACCTGCTCAGCGAGGAGACTGCTTCCCTTCCTCTCTCTCTGCCTGCCTCTCTGCCTACTTGTGATCTCTGTCAAATAAATAAATAAAATTAAATTAAAAAAACTTAAAAGTGCACTAAACCTTTCAGAAACCCTTGTATACAGATCGTGTATACGACTTTTGCATTTGCTATGTAACCAATCCTCACTGAAACAGCCACATAGTCTTTTTGAGACAAGATGGTAACTTTTTTTTGTCTAGCAGGGAAGTGACAAGGCAACAGAAGTGTGTAAGAAAAGACTAAACAAGTCCTCAGTGATGGTGGTACTTTGGTTTCTAACTCCCTGCTCTGTTTTTAGTTCACAGAAAAGCATCACGTTGTGTCTTTTCTTTCTCAGATGATACCTCTGAGAGCTGCCACAAACTCCCCACCACTCTGCTTGAATTTGGGATTTTTTTTTCTCTTCAAGAACTGTTCCAGACAGTCATTTCATGCCTGTTATTGCTAAAACCCACCTCAGGGTACATGCAAACAGATTCAGTCAACTCCTCTTCACGGTCTAGGAAATCAAAAGTTGACAGACTGTCTTTTATGACTTGCAGTTCTAGAAGAGTGTATTTTCCCTCTGTTAGTGCCCAAGTAGGACTCAACCAAGCCTATGTCTCAAACATCCCAATTTATAGTAAATGTTGCTAAACCAGCACCAGCTGGGCGGGGGGAGCTTGGTGACCAGGGGAGAACATCTGTTTTGATGCCCGATAGCCATTCATCCTAAAGGGTCAAGGCTGGTAGCCCAGTGATAGGCATAGGGCAAGGCTGGCTTAATAACACTCATCGTCTTTAATTGCAAAGCAGGAGGTGTTTGTCAGAGGATTCGGAAGCCGTGCATGAACCCTGAATGGGGAAGCTTCATCACAGCCGACCCCTGTGCCAACCAAAGGGCTTGTCCATCCCTCCCAAGCACAGCCACAGTGGGAGGAGCCCTGTGAGGGCTGCCAGGGACTCTCCAGAGAGCTCTGCAGAGCCATCTGCAACTTGACTTTCCACTCCTGATATGTACATAAACCTTTCCACTTTCACATTTTTAAAATTTACATGGCAGGGGCGCCTGGGTGGCTTAGTGGGTTAAAGCCTCTGTCTTCAGCTCAGGTCATGATCCCAGAGTCCTGGGATCGAGTCCCACATCAGGCTCTCTGCTTAGCAAGGAGCCTGCTTTCTCCTCTCTCTCTGTCTTTCTGCCTGCCTCTCTGCCTACTGCCTCTCTGTCTGTCAAAAAAATAAATAAATCTTTAAAAAAATATTCACCTTGTTTCATAGAGGAAGAAGGAGTGAGAAGTCATGGAGTGGGAAGGAAGGAAAAAATAGAAAAAGGAAGATGAATTCATACAGATATATGTACGCATGCGTGTGCATATGTGTGCAAGACCCTTACTAGCTTCCTGAGCCACCTGTAGTCCCGCTGCTAAAATACAAGGATTCAAGTGTTGAGGCTTCAGGGGCAGTAGTCTGTGACATTAGGGATAGCCTACTTAGCTCTGTGTCTTGGTCCCTGCAGCAAAGATCCTTCTGTAGCTCTCAGAGTAACTCTACATTCACAGCTTTGGGTCCTCTTGCCTTTTCTGAAGATAGTCATTTGCAGACAACATAAGATTCATCTTTAGTAACTGGCAGAAACCCAATTCACTTCTATGTAATTTTAAAATAAGAAAGCACTGATCCTTAACTGTGTCAAGTGTCCTCCATATAGAGCTAACTGAGAAGCAAATGCTCTAATTCACACTTTACAGAAGATTAAGCAAAGCCAGAGAACAGGGTCCTAAATATTATTATAAAATTTCATTGGAAGGGGCACCTGGGTAGCTCAGGTGGTTAAGCGTCCCACTCCTGGTTTCAGCTCAGGTCATGATCTCCGAGACCTGAGATGGAGCACCATGTCCAGAGGGCTTGGGTCCCTGCTCAGTGGGGAGTCAGCTGGAGTTTTTCCTTCTTCCTCTGACTCTTCCCCCACTCATGAATGGGCATGCTCATTCTCTCTCTCAAATAAAATATTTTTTAAAAATTTCACTGACAGAAAGACGTAAGAGTAGCTGTATTCCCACGATCTTACTTTTTCGTCTAGAAGGCAAGATCTATGTCTTCCTAATGCTCAGAAAGGCATCAACAATGTTCTTAGCAAGCATGCTCAGGTGTTTATGGTTTCCTCTCCTCGAATGAAGGTTCAAAAAAGTCACTTGGTTAGGATGATGAGTGAAAAAGATTAGTAATAAAATCCAACATTCTGGAGACACTGGGGTGGTTTCACGAACACTCCTATTCTTCACAATCACTCCAGCCCTCTCATCATATACTGAGTATAAAATGAGTCAAGGTGAGCATGGATATTGGTTGAAACCAACATGCCCTCATGAAGTCTTCATCTCCAATGGCCTTTGATAAGCTCCGCGAAGGTAAATATTTAACAACCAGAACAACAACAAAAAAACCCTGATCTGTAACATTTCTCTAACCTGATTTCCATAGTGTAAAATACTCCCACCATGGCCAATTTCAAGCCAATATCTGTTACATGACGTCAACCAGCTTGCAAAATTCCTGAAAACTCCAGTGCTGGTACCAATTCTAGTACAGCACTGCCCTTGATGGTCAATGAACACCAAAGTATGCACACTTTATGAGTAAAGTGATTTATACACGTGACACTTGCATGACAATGGAGGGGTGGCATTAGTGCCACCACTAATGACTGCCCCTGTTGGGTTATTGGTGAAGGAATGAGAATGGCTAGCATCATATCACCTTCTCGCTCAACCTACCCTATTTTCACAGAGTGCTGAAAGGTCACAATGATCAGATCATTTCTTCTTTTTAAGATCGTGAACAGCTCATCAAAAAGTCAATGCTGCCTCAGAAAAATGTAAACTGAGCCCTCCTGTTCTGGTTTTCCTTCTTTTTCTACACTGATGTAGCGGTCCTTTGGGGTAGTAGAGGGCATTTTTTAAAAAGAGAGAAAAGAGGTTTCAAAGGGCATGCTCAATGAAAAGACAGCTAATTTTAAAAATAGTTTGTTTTAAAGAACATTGTACAACTATCATCTAGAACTTAGTAAAATCGTATTGACATAAACACCATCTACCATAAAGCCATCTAGAGGATGTTCTCAGATAACCTCTGGTCACCTGGGTAGTGCCTCTGCTTTGGAAATAGACAAGTCCAGACTTGCATCATATGCCACAGTAGAGAAGAGGTCATAGGCTTTAAAACTCAGCTTTGCCACTTACTAGCAATGTGACCTTAGGCTAGCCACTTAAATTTTCTGTACCTGAGTTTGTATAATGGGGACAGAAATTGTTGGTACCTTACATGATGTGAGGATTAAATGAGATAACGTATGTAAAGCCCATAGAGTCATCTTGAGGTGGCAAGGTCATGGTCATGAGGGAGACACAATATACCAACTCCTCAGCCTGTGCTTAAACTAAGTTAACCCTCAATTAAGGGTATTACCAACTCCGTTGGGGAGGAAAATCATGTTCTCTGTATTTTAGTTAGGGTATAGTTGAACAGGAGTCCAGAAACAAGACACATTAAGGTAGTAGGTCACAAATGCACACTCTCTTGTAAGAAACTCCTCAGCAGACAGTGCTGAGGGGAAAAAAGCAAAATCTTTGGGGGAAGTTCTATTGAATTCCCATCTCCATTATTTCTCATAATGCATATCATTTCTGAGAGACTGATTTCTATTGGGTCAAATGCCACATGTATACATTTTTTTACATAAAATACAATGGAGAATGTACTAGCTTTGGAGAAAATTAAGTGGGAAACCATGTTCTTCACAGTAAAAAAAAGTTGCAGAATGAAAATTCCCCTTAGAAGTATTTGATGGCAACTCTTATCTAAAAGTACTTGAAAGGGTCTTCACGTTTTTAAGGCATCCAAACCCAGTACATTCACTGACTTCCTCAAGATACAAAGCATTCAGAACCAGATCTAATCAATCCTTGGTTCTCCCCCTGCCCCACTCCACCTTTCCACCATCTGGGCAGAAGAACAAATTACATTTCTAAAAAAGAGCCATTCAACTCCAGAGAGGGGACCTATTTAGGAGAATTACAGTGGAAAGTGGAGAGAACATATTCTTATTAATCATCTAACCCAATAAAAAGCTATTCTTAGTTTTTATTTTAGAGCGTATAACTCATCTGCTTCATTCTCAACAGGTCTAACTTAATGTTTCTCTGAGAGTCATACAGCTCTTTCTTTACTAGACAGCTTTTTAGGGGATCTCTCCAGGAAAACCCCTCTTACAATAAAAAGGTTTTCTAAAATAGCTTCTAAAATGTCCCTCGATATTGTCACTCTCTTCAAGGGACCCTGTGATTCAAGGGGCTGTACTTCTCAGCAGGGTAACACTTCCCACCCTGTGTGCCTCCACGGAGCCCCTACTCCCACTCCTCACCTGGAAGGAGGCAAAGTTTGGCCTGACCTAGGGCCATCCACGAAGCTCTTCCCTCACACCTTTCATCATCATGTATACGTGTACCTGCTCTATGAAACAGAGTATCACAGGTGGGGTAGAAAGGAAATAATCAGGGGACAGAGGCCGTTCCTCAGAGGTCTCATCTGGGAGGGAGTTTCAAGCCTCTTCCCTCCACCTTGGAATAGGCTACTTCCCTCCAAACTCTGTTCTCCATTTCCAGTTCCTGTCCTTCCTTTCTATTCTCCACCTGGTGTCAGAGTGATCTCCATAAAATGAAGAGCTGGCCGAGTCTCTGTCCTCCTCACAGCGCCCTCAGGGAAATGCCCGACTCCCCACATGAACACGCTGTCATGGTCGACCTCCATCCTACGGCTCCCAGCTTCGTCTTTGATCACATCCCCATACGCGCGCTATTTCAACCAACCCGAGCTGCGTGTTGGTCTCAGACTGCCCAAGCTCTCCAATGTGCTTCCATGTCTCAGGTACCTCAAATATGTCATCCTTCCAACTCAGTTCAAACCCTGCCTGAGAAATATCCGCTGAGCTCCTACCATGACCACCTGGCACAGCCCAGCAGGCCTCCTCCCTGCTCACGCTGCGTGCTCCTTCTCCATTCTAGAAAAGCAGTGTTCACTCTGCACTGTCCACACTGGGCAATCCCCTGCTGACTCATGTGTGGTCAGACAGTATCACACTTGTTATCCCAGGGCCTAGCTGGGTGCCTGACAGATAGGAATAGCTGAGTTCCCATTAAAACTGAACAACACAACCACTGGAGAAGTTCAAATAAGTAAGTAAGTAATTAAGTAGTTAAGTAAGTAAGTAAACAAATAAATAACAAACCATACCCCAAACACAATGATAAGAGGACTCAAGCTATTGACTTTCCAGATTCATCAGGCCACTTTCTAGAGCCCACTATTATAGTTCTTTCTGAATACCACTTACCTTTACATTTCAAACTGTCTCACTTCTTTGTCGTATGTTTTTACTGCCCTTCACCCTTATGGTAATTCATACTCTCTGTGCCCACAGGTTGCAGCTGAAAAAGCCGATATGAGTAATGGTCCAAACCCCAATATCAGGAGAATAAAAAGTGAAGGAATTTGCATCCTAAAGGTCTTTCACACAATATGGGGAACGAGTAAGATGACCCAAAATAATGACCAAGAGTAATAGCTCTTGTCACAAACAGAGACTCTCTAGTCATTACAAGAGTGGAAGGGAGTTACGGTCAAGGCAGTAACAACATAAAAACCATTCTGATGACTTGGCTGATTCTATAAATGGCAAAGTTAAGATATTCCAAACTATTATATTCCTAAATCTGTACTAGATTTCAGCCAATAATTTTACAAGACACATAGAAATCAACCAGCACTCTGTATGATGCCTACAGACCATTTTTCCTTTGGAAGGTAACTTTAAGATCATTTTGTTGCTTGGGGAGCCCCTATGTGAAAAGGCCTATGCTAGGTCCTGGGGATTCAAAATCCACCTAGGTCTTACCATGAGGAACAAAGTCTGAGAAGAGATGTCATTCTCTAAAGTTTGATCTAATAAAAACTGATCACAATAAGGTTTGATATCCTTGGATTCTCTCTTCTTATAGATCAAATCCTACCCTCCCCCCCCCTCCAGTTACAGAGTGACATGCAGTAGCCCTATTTTGACAATGGAGCAAAGTTCCTGAAAAACAACAGCCTTCAGTATTACCAAAAGGCCCCTGACACTCTTTGAAATTGAAAGAAAAAAAAAATTGAAATCTATTGTATAGCTACCTTGGACGTCAAAATACTAATCCACTATTCTTTTGAATTAATTTTATTATACATCAGCATATATGTGAATCTGCTAAGAAAGAATGGAGAAAAAAGTTACAGGAGAGTGACTAGAGAGAGATGTCATGTAGTTGAGGTCTGCCCAAGACATGGATACCTGTACTGGTTACCTACGTGACGTACAGCAAGTCGCAGCAAAGTCAATGGTCATTTAGGGGAAACGTAGTGCTTTTAATTTTTTTTTTAAGACTTTATTTATTTATTTGACAGACAGAGGTCACAGTAGGCAGAGAGGCAGGCAGAGAGAGAGAGAGGAGGAAGCAGGCTCCCTGCCGAGCAGAGAGCCCGATGCGGGGCTCGATCCCAGAACCCTGAGACCATGACCTAGAGCCGAAGGCAGAGGCTTAACCCACTGAGCCACCCAGGTGCCCCCGTAGTGCTTTTAAAGCTACCCTGCTCTTAGCCGCTTTCAACAATGTTTTCTGGTTGCAAACTCCCAGAAGCCATCCAAAGCTCAATCCTCTACACAACTATCAGCCAAAAGATGCCCAAACTGCCTTCTCGGCCTGCTATTCTGAGTCAGGTAGCCTGACACAATAGGACCAGTGGCCCATTACAGACCCTGCTTGGTGCCTCTTTGGCTGGTAGAAGGAGCAGGGTCTGTGGTAGAGACTCACGGACATCTACCAGGCAGGCATTTGAAAGAGAATTCAGGATAAAACCGACAGATCCTCTTCTTCCCCAAGAGTACTTTTTCCTTTAGATCACACAACACGAACTTAAAGTGCTCAGCCAAAATCCCCAATAGGAAACATAAATCTCTAGAACATTTTAATGACATTAATATCTCCCAAATGCCTAAAAATATTTCTTTAAAATTAGTTAAGAGAAAATGCCCTTCTCATTCATAAAGCCCAAGCACTCAAAAGTCCTGAGAAGTGACCTCCCTGACCCAGAAAATAATAAATTAAGAACTCAACTAGTCTTTTTTTTTTTTATCTTTCTTTTTATCTTTCCAACTATAGTCTTCCTCTGTGGTGAATAAATTAAAAAGAGCCAGCCCATCCACGGCAACTATGTGCAGAGGCCTGAATCGCTTCCAAAAGTGGGTTGGTAGGCTTGGGAGGAGTCACAGTATGGGACGCGGACATCCTCATGGTCCCATCTCTAAAAGGTCTCAGCATTTGCTATTTTGTATTCACTGATCTGGGTTTCCTGCCGCTGTTTCTAAAGAACACAGGGTTCAGTCCCCTCCCCAAAACTGATGCTGTCCAAGAGGTGTGACAGCTTGAAGGCCCTTAAGAAAAAGATGCCAAGGATGACACAGGGCATCTTTCCGTCCAGTGGTAATGGGAGCAAGAACCTTCTCTGCCTTGCAGGTCAGCTTTGGTCAACACAACTTTGTTAGCAGAAGAACAGAAAAGGCGAAAACAATAACCAGAGGTTAGTAAGAGGTGGAGTCAACCAGGGTAACATTACAGAAATGAAAATAACAATCGGTATAACCAACATCACTCAAACACTTCAAATGCTCTATGGGCTCTCCAGAGACAGCACAGATGGGGGATGCGGGGACCCGGGCAGAGCAGGCCTCGTCAGAGCCACGTCAGCAGAGCAGGGGCAGGAAAACACTGGACTTGACAAAGCACAAGCAGGGGTAACAAGAGCCCTCTCGCATCCACACAGCCAACCCCAAGGCACGTGGTCCAGGAAAATGATTCTCCATGAGTCAGGATAAGCATCAAGAAATAAGGAAGAGTGCGTTGCCAGACTGAAAGACACGTGTGCACAGCCAGACCAAGCCTGCAAAAGAATAATTCTGCACATCTAGGAGTTAAAGATGGAAGAGTCAGTCGCTTGGGAGCCTTCCTGGGAACCCCCTGAAAATGCCACCAGGGAACGTGGTACTCGAACTGTGTCTGTGCGTCAACATGATTTGGGAACTCCAGAAAGCTCAATTTGTTTGATTGGTAACAATGAAGCCAAACCCAAATGGCTGTGAGCAAAAAGGCACCAAACCAGTGTCCTTTTTATTTATTCATGCCAGTCTCGAAATGAAGCACGTGTGTTTCTCTCAGATGGGTACCATCTGCAATTGTGGAATCGCGTTTCCAGCCAACCCATGCCTTGGTCTCTGTAGCAAAGCTGGCCTCAAGACAGAAAGAGATATTTACCAGCTGAGAATAGAACCAGACAGCATTTCAAAATTCCTAGCCCAAACTGAGAGGCTGCCAGTCACAGCTAGATGTTGGCTAAGGTGTCCAGAAATTGTGCTTAATTTCTGAAGTTATTATACTCTGCATAAAAATGAAAACATGGTTGGAAGTTTTTTCTTTCTTTCTTTCTTTCTTTCTTTCTTAGTATAAACAATTGGGAGACAAAGTCATAGATTAATACATTTTTAAAATAATTTTGGACTCTTTGCCCTTCGATAGGAGAGGGAAAGTAGTACATTTACTACTTGGAGATCTTGAAATATCGTCATCAATAACTCTGATAAGAACATATGATACATCCTGGCCTGTGTACCCCAGATAGCGAGAATAGAACACATTTACCATCTCGAAGGGATGCACCTCTTAGTTTTTGGTAATGGGTCCTCATTCCCTACCTGTCCATTATTCTATATATAGAAATGATAAATCAGGAAATGTATTCTATTTCCTGGGATTTCCATCCCGCACAATACTCAAAGGCCTTCTTGAGGGTCCCATACTATGTACAGAGATTCAGAATGAGAAGGACACCTGTTTGCAGTCTCTCGAAGGTTCTGTGCTCCTCATTTCCCTCCTCACCATCTACTTCAGCTTCATTTCCACAGAGCCCTAAAAGGCTCCTGGGATCTCTTATAAGGGCTTATTCACATGGTGTAAACTTCCAATGACAGTAATTTATGCCTTAACCCAGTTTTTGGCCATTTTTCCTGGCCACTTAGGCTAATTATCCAAGTCATCTGTGTACAATAAACAAGGACCTCCTTCCCTCCTCACTCATCCTCCACTTCATCCTACCCAGTGGGGCGGTCATAATGCTCCGTGGGTAATCATCGCAATTATCTCCATGGCAATAGAGTGCACAGTTATTAGGCTCATGGGACTCGCCATAGATTCGGATGGAAGAAGCATCAAGTTCCAATATCCGGGGCTGAACAATCACGCATACTCAGAGCAAGGTCGGACCCCTCTATAATGCATGTGATGAGTCACGCCAAGCCGCACACAGAGAGGGAGGTAGGGATGGGACCATTTTCCCCAATTTGATGGGTAATTTCCTTGTGCTAATGCTCTCACTGCTTCTCTTCAAGTTCTCTTAAGTGGACTCCATAATCCCCTCTTCTGAAGTTCTATCTCCAACAGTTCTAGCTCCTTACAGCCCAACTTTTAATTTTCTGTAGAACTCTGCTTCTGATGGAGCAGGCCACAGACCCGTGCAGCTTCTGAGACCAGAAAGGTATACAGTCTGAATTGAGGTGTGCTATGAGTACAAAACACACACTCAATTCTAAAGGCTTAGCGTGAAAAAAAAGAACGTGAAATGTTTTGTTGATAATTTTATATCATTGCATGCTGAAATGATAATATTTTGGATATACCTGGTTTAGTGAAATGTAAAATGAAAATTAACTTTACATGTTCCTTTCTATCTTTGTTACATGTAGCTAGTATACTAGGAGATTTAAAATTACATATGTGACTTACATTATATTTCTATCAAGCAACATGGCTATAGAGTTAAATGGGTAATTCCCATTAATTTGTAAATCTGGAAAACGGATGACATGATAAGAATATTTCACACCTGAAGAGTACTTTATGCTTTTTAACGCATGCTTTTGAGTTTTAACTCAATCTGATTAATTACTGCAGGATAACTGGAATTTCTGTCTTTCCACAATCTTTGAAACGGAGATATTCGATTCAATTCCCACATGTTACATTTATTTCAGCATCGCCCTCAATGCCTGAGAGAAGTAAGAGCAAACCAAGGAGACAAAACTTCTTGATTTGAACGGCAGAGTGCATTTCCAGGAAAAGAAAGCAAAGCGGCTCCTTTAAGTGAACGCTGATTTGGAGCCTCCAGTCCTCCCATGTACACAGACCCTATCTGGCCCACTGGTTGAAGACAGACTCCCAGTTAAAGGCAAACTGGAGTGGCTTACGGGAACAACTAGTCTTACTTCTAGTCCCTGTGGGTGGGAAGTTGACTCTTAGGCAAAGGGAAATTACTTCCACACTGCACATCAGCTTGTGAAGCTGCCAGGGAGCCTTTATAAAAATGTGCAAGCGAACCCAGGTGAAAGCTGGTCAAGAACAGGGGCAAAACGTGAAGTTAAATACTTAGGAGGTGAGTGAACGCGTCCGGTGCAGTAAATCAATGGGATAGAAAAAAAACGAAACGGGTAAATTGCACAGAGGACCACGAGGCTCAACCAGACAAAGGAATGCATAGATTCTGCTGACTGGTCAGACACCTTTGACTTCCAAGCTAGGGAAGGGTCACCGGCTTGACCTACCCAGGCCTCAGGGGAAAGCCTGCAAACTGCTCACTGCTGCCCTCCGCTGGCTAAACTAGATGGTTTTTGTTGTAAAACCTGGGCTCAAGAAGACCTATAAAATTCAGATCGTAACTTAAGAGACAGAAGATCATCTACGCAACGGGCTGATGTTGTGCGACACTGATGGGCAGGCAATGTTATTAGATGTCTCCCATAAGATCACATTTGTAAAGGATAATCTTACTGTTTATTGAGTACCTACCACATTCCTACCAGGTATTTTACATGCAGCTCTGATTTACACAGCTTACCTTCCGAGGCAAGTTTTATTGCCCCACTTTGCAGTTGAGGAGGATAGAGCTCAGAGAGGTTGAGTGACTTTCCAAATGTCACACAGTGAACAAGAGTTACTACCTGGATCTAAATCCAAGTCTTTCTAACATCAACACTCATGCTGTTTCATGACGTCACACTGATGAAATGCCTAAAAACGCCTGACATTTAGTAACTACTCAATAAATGTCAATTCCCTTCCCTCATCATGGCATTCTGACATCATTTTCCTACCACCTGCTGTGTTTGCATTAAATGATGCAGTAGTTCTTACATTATTTCATTCATGGTGACACCCACAAAAAAGGCTCTGGTATACCTCCTGATGTATAAAAATATAAATAAAAACCCCGACTGCCCTTTCAGCCATGCTGGAAGCAAAGGTACAAGTCAGGAAGAGTCTGATGTCAACGTCAGGGAAGGTCCTCTACTGACAAGTATGTGATACTGGAAAGACATCTGCCAACATCTGTGGCCCATGTCTTGACATACTGAACCAGAGACAGGAGGACACCAATGATGATGCAATGTCAGATGGCAAATGGGAAGGAGAGAGGACTGGGAAACAGTAAGGAGGCACTGGCAGAGGGAGCAAAGAGGCCTGGTGCTTGCATCCAGGCTGTGGCTTAACAAGTAAAAAGGCTGTACCTTCGCAGCCACGCTCGATCTGTCCACTCCGATGGAGGGCATCGTTGATGAGGTCTGGCAGACGCCCGTTCAAATCCACAGATGCCAGACAGCCCTGGAAGCCATCCCGGGAAGCCACCAGCTTGGGAAGGTTGCTATACATGCCTTGGGCCAGACCCGCCATGTAGAGGTCACCTGGATGGGAAAGCGAGTAGCGAGAGCCGATGAGTAAAGGGTAGGGAAACCAGACTCAGCTAGAGCCAAGGCACAGTAAACGATCTCATAGGTAATGGTGACAGAGCTGGGGGAGAGGAAGGGAAATGGCACAAACAACCAATTACCAGAGTCCCTATAGTGTAGGAAGAAGAAACTCACATTGCTTGTCATTCATTTTCTACGTGCCATCTCACAAATTTTCATTGCCATATTCAGTCCATGAGGTAGATACTGTTCCCATTTTATGAAGAAGTAAAGATTAACAAGATTTCCAACAAAACAACCATTTACCGAGTGCTTTTTATGGGCTTGTTACCAATACTATGTGGAGGATTTTACAGACATTATCCCATCAAAACTCGTAACAGCCCATAAAGGTAGTAACAATTATTGTCCTCATTTTGCAAAAAAGTATAGAGAAGCTGAACAAGGCTAAGAAATTTTACCAAAGTCACCCAGGCAGTAAGTGATTCAGCTGAGATTTCAAAACTGCACCACCTCCTCTGTATTAGGACGTCCCCGTATGCTGACATCTGTCACCTCACAGTCAGCCCCTGCATGCCCAAGATTTACAGAGAAGATGAACCATCCCTCGGGGAGCGACTTAAGTAAAAACTGCATCTTGGTATCATTCAATGTTGTTAAAATAGGATATCCATGAGGTCTCAAATATGCCTGGCGCCCCTAACCCGCAGTTTGTCTCTGCGAACAGCCCTTTGGTTGTAAGACATGATCTAAAGGGGCCTGGGTGGCTCAGTCAGTTAAACGTCTGACCCTTGGTTTCGGCGCAGTCTGTGATCTCAGGTTCATGATCTCAGAGTCATGATCTCGGGATCCATGACATGGAGCGTGGTGTTGGACTCCGCACTCAGCAGGGAATCTGCGTGGGATTCTCTCCCTCTGCGCCATTCCCCCTACACATGCACATTCTCACTCTCTCTCGCTCTCAAATTGATAAATAAATCTTAAAAACAAAACAAACAAACAAAAAAAACCAAAGAACTGCTCTACAAAGAATAAACTACTTTACAAGGTTTACCTTTCAAATCCAGATTTTTGGCCCCGTTGATAACCTGAGTGACCACCTTAGTGTCCACTTTCAAGCTGTGGGTGTTACTGTTGTCCCGGGTGATGACGACATTGTGCCACTGGTTGTCATTCAGGGGGCGGTCACTGTTGCCTTTGATCACGTTGGGACCATTCCCAAGGTCAAACACGTAGTGTATGTACCTGTGAGTAACAACCACCACCCCATGAGTGGAGACCCCCTCAAGTAGGTGAACAGCAACGTGCAGATAATGGAGCCTGAGGGCTTCCCGTCCCCCACGCCAAGCTGGCATCATGCAGGAATAATTACGGTTTGATCTAGGATTCCAAGAAGAGTCACAGCCTGTTCTGTCAGACTTCACTTTAATTCCACACTTACAAGGTTCGCTTCTTTCCCACGATCTAAAAATCCAGAGCCACAAAAGTAGTACAGGCGGTACATCCCCAACCACTAGGGGGCGGCATTTAAAAATCAGTGGATTGTGGATCTGGTTTTGGGGGGTTTGTTCTAGTTTTTGTTTTTATTATTTCCCAACACATGGTAGTAAAATATCTTGCAGAAAGAACAGCGTTTAAAACTGAGCATATAGGGGCACCTGGGTGGCTCAGTGGGTTAAAGCCTCTGCCTTCGGCTCGGGTCATGATACCAGGGTTCTGGGATCAGGCCCGGCATTGGGCTCTCTGCTCAGTGGGGAGCCTGCTTCCCCCTCTCTCTGTCTCTGCCTGCCTCTCTGCCTACTTGTGATCTCTCTCTCTCTGTCAAATAAATAAATAAAATCTTTTTTAAAAATTGCACATATATGGGCTAATGGCAGTGCTGAAAATATCTGTATTTCATTCCTTCCTATAGATCTGGTGGTTGGGGAAAGCACTGCCTGGGGGGCACTATATAGAGGATATACACTCTATCCTCTTTTTGCAAAAAAAAAGGAAAAAAAAGGTCATTTTTGTAAAAATGACCTTTTTCCCTAGAGGTTTAAAGGATTATATTTCATAGTAAAAAGTCTGATAGGATTGAGCTAGTGGAAGATCTTTAAATAAACTAATGAATTTCTCCTCCTTCCAGCCCTAACCATTACAAAGGTTGTGTTTCACCAATAAGGAGGAGACCAGGTCTTGGGAAGAGAGGGTGAGTAGCAGAATGGACACTTTTTTTTCATGTCCACATGTTAGGTCAAGCTTTCAAGCTTAAGCTGAGATGCCCGGTATAAACGATGTGATCTCTTCCACTTACCCCTTGACCAGCTCAACTGCAATGAAGTCATTGCCGTCGCCACTGTTGAAAAGAATGAAGCCGTCAGCTGAGGTGGTCTTGAACTGGAAGAAGAGGTGCATGGAGGTATAGGCCTGGAGCGTGGCCAGGCTCAGGTAGCTGCTCTTGGTCTTGAAGGTGACGGGGTCAGCGATAATGTTCCTCAGTCCAAAACGAGCCTTCAGTTCGCAGTAATCGATGTCGCCATTTTTGCACAGGTCAATGTAGAGCAGGCCATTGAACATGAGGCTCTGTAAGTGGCCAATGAAACTGGATGGGACGACGGAGATGTAACGTTTCTCTGTCATGATTCCGGTCTCAATATTGTGGAATTCCAAGCGGGTATGGTCCCCCACCATCGTACCTATGAACGTCACAGAGGAGATACACACGTTATCATGTTTTGTCACAGCAGACTTACTGTATCTTTTACGTTTACATTTAGTTCCAGGAAACAAAATGCTCCATATAGTACAGAGCTGAGGAGACCTCAGGTCAGAGGGAAGACTCCTGGCCGGGCTGAGTTCTGTGCACTGCGGCCCGTGCTCTCCATGCAGCTGCTCAGAACGTCCCAGCATATAAAAGAGAATATGAGATCATGGATAACTCAGGTTGAAGGATAGACGATTCGTTTTCTCCATTCAGGAAACAATTAGGTACAAATGCATACTATAGGGGAAAAAAAGTCTTAATTGCCCCAAACCTTGTAAAGATACAACAAACAAGCATGGAGCATTCACTACCAAATGCTTCGTGATATAGTAATTCACCATCTAGTACTTGTGGAAAGATTCTATGGTAGCACATAGGTTCATTTATCTCTGACCAGCAACTGTTGGTTTTTCTGGTAGCACCCCTAACTTCCCCTTGGGAAGCTACTCTCCCTACTTTACCTTAAAACCATCTGGGGGATGCCTGGGTGGCTCAAGTTGGTTAAGCAGCTGCCTTCGGCTCAGGTCATGATCCCGGCGTCCTGGGATCGAGTCCCACATCGGGCTCCTTGTTCTGTGGGGAGCCTGCTTCTCCCTCTGCCTCTGCCTGCCACTCTGTCTGCCTGTGCTCTCTCTCTCTCTCTCTCTCTCTCTCTGACAAATAAATAAATAAAATCTTAAAAAAAAAAAAAAAAACAAACAAAAAAAACCATCTGGGTTGGCCGAAGCTGATCCTAACCAAGCTCTTGAAGTCATCAGCCTACCCAGCCTGGACCATCCAACATTAATTTATCTCCTTAGCTACAGAGTATGGTCTACGGACTAACAAGAGTTGTCTGCAAACTTTAGCACACCTCTGAATCACACAGACGGCTTCTTAATACACCGTTTCCTATGCCCCGCCCTCAGAATTTATCATCCAAAAGTCTGGGGCGTGACCTGAGAACATGCATTTCTATTATATTCCAAGGTGATGCTTATGGAACTGTTCTAGGGACCACCCTTAGAACCAAGGGATCAGCAGGAACAAAAGCTTAGAGTATTTAGTAGTCACTCAATTAAGTCTAGTAATATTCAGCTCCAGGGCTTTTGCGAGAACACCTAGGAGAGAGGCATTCTTTGTAAACAAGGCTTGTTGAAGGGGTAAGAAGAGAGCTCAGAGCTGCTGGAAACCATGTGATAACCACAGAAATTGCCCGAGGAGAAAGCCAACCCAGAAGCCAACCACAAAATGGAGGGAAACCGTTTCTCCAGAATGGTACCATTTGAAGGTCCAGATTCAGCAGCCAAAGCCAGGCTTTTAAAAACTAGATGGCAATAGATTCCCTTCTGTGCTTCAAGAACTTAAGATGGGTGTCTGACATTTGCAACTAAATGATCTCCAGCTGCTACAAATGAACCAGTAGACCTTTCATGACTTACCTAGAAAAAGTGAATGACCAGGGCAGGAGGTCATGAAGGGGGCTTGAAATAAATACAAGAGAGAATGGAAATCTTAATAACAAAGTCAAGGAAACCAGCATTAGTATGGTCAGAGTAGAAGGTGGCTCCCCCAATATTTATATGGGCAAATCATTGCAATTTAACCAACCATGTCCTGAGGATACCCCAGCACTGAAGGAAGGACAGGGAGAATCCCTCCTCCTACCCTCTTCTGTTGTCTCCATTCACACTGAAGAAACTCCACCAGCAAGGCACTCCTAGCATCTCTACTCCCTCTGTTACAGCTTTCCAGAGGTAAAGGAGTGACATAATCTAGAAGGTTAAGGAAACTACCGAGAAATTGTATTTCCATAGCTCAGCCCCTGGCACTTCCTGTTTCTCTCTAGGGGAGCGAGCTGTCTTCAAGAAACACCAAGTGTACTCCCACCCAACCCACAGCACGGGTGTTAGAGGAGCGAGTCTTGCTTCAGTGGAGCAAGACTTGAATTAGGACCTAAGCCCTGAATGAGTGAGTGTTCAAGTGGGCAATTCCCACTCTGAAATTCAGTAGATGTTAACCACAGCTTTCCATACCAGTGTTTCCACTAGCAAAGACAATACTTGGGTTTTACCAGCCTTGCATTTGTTTTGTTTTGTTTTGTTTTTCCCTCTATTGGTATTGGTGTAGAATTAAATAACAGGAAAAAAAGAGAGAGAGAGAGGAAGGGATTGTATTTTCTCAGGTCCCTGAAACTTCAGTACCTGGGAGAACCAACCAGATCTCACCTTCAGATGTTCAGTATTAATGTGATTTCTCTGAGATCTGATGCAGGGAACTGTTTATAAGCACAAAAATCAGATTTATGTTTCATGAGCTTCTATGTGGTGTTTTGACAACTAGTGACAAATCATTCACTTAACGTAAGCAAAAACAACATAATGGTGTCGGTTAAATTAAAGATAAAATTGTAATAGAACAAAAATTAAAAAATGTAACATAAATCTGCTAACAACTGAATAGGAGAACTACTGTATAAAATTACTTAGTATTGAAAATCGGACTGGTCATGAAAATGAAAACTAGCATAACCTAAACTCATGTGCCCTAGAACAGGGAAGTGACTTAAACAAATATTCACAGTCGATTAGCTTACAGCTGTTCATACAGGGCTGAGACCGGGGCTGGAGAATGATGGGGAGGGAAAATGAGAGCCAATCTCCTTGGGGACCCAGGAACTAAACCATGATGATGCTGGGAGCCAAGCTAATTCGTATTTTAAAAAAGAAGAAGGAGAAGGAGAAGGAGGAGAAGGAAGAGAAGGAGAGGGGAGGGGTAGAAGAAAGAGGCAACCAGCAATGACAACTAAGAAGTGATAAAGGGGTGATCCTTGGTGAAAACTGGGATTCCAAAAGAAACCGGAAAAGGCAAATTTAAAGTCAACAGGGAGCTTTTAGAAAAATTATAGATAAATTGGACTCTACAGTTGAGGGGTTAGGAAATTCTGCTCACTAGAAAATGGATTTCATAAAGCAATGAAGTCGGGGCCCCTGGGTGGCTCAGTGGGTTAAAGCCTCTGCCTTTGGCTCAGGTCATGATCTCAGTGTCCTGGGATCGAGCCCTGCATCGGGCTCTCTGCTTAGCAGGGAGCCTGCTTCCTCCTCTCTCCCTGCCTGCCTCTCTGCCTACTTGTGATCTCTCTCTCTGTGTCAAATAAATAGATAAATAAAATCTTTAAAACATAAATAAATAAAGCAACAAAATCATGTACAGTGTTGACAGAGAGAAGAGACTGAAGAAGGTTAAGAGGGAGGAAACTAACCATGGAATTTCAGAGCACAGCCCATGGACACAGACTGATTTAAGGTTTTAGGATGAGTCCCAGAGCCTCAACTAGAAGTTGCAGTGGGGGTGGGGGAGGGGTGGGCAACATGGGGCCAAATTAGAAAAGGGACTGCTTCTCCAGGTACTAAAGGAACTCACTTGGCTGTGGATGGAGGGCTCCGAAAAAGCATACTATTGCACCTGAAGAAAGCATTAAAGGGATTGCCTGAAGTCTGAACCTTGTGCCAAACCAAGCAAATAAACATATAGATATTTAGATATATAGATATATATCTGTGTATCATCTAATCCATATCAGTAACTGGGAATCTTTCCTTATCTGCCCCCAATGCTATCTATAGACTAAAACTCCCTTCCGCTCAAGGGGCAAATACATACATACTTCACAGGAGCTGCTTTCGAATTTCAGAGGGAAGAGGAGTAGTTTGGGAGAAAGATGATAAAAAAAAAAGCAAGATTACTGAATATTGTTCATGTGCCAGGCACTGTACTAGGCACTTCATAACCACCAAATGTCCTTATCACAATTAATAGGTATCATTATCTTGCTTTAGAGAGGAGGGCATGTAGCTCAGAGAGGTGAAGCCATGCGATCAGAGTTCACACAGGTGCTAAGTGGTCGACCCTCTAACTGAACCCAGGTGAGCTCAGTTCCCAAGCCCCCTCTTAGCTTGTACCCAACACAGCAGAGATAAAGCTCAACTTATTCCTTACGTGATGGTGGGTGGAATTTAAATGGTGCCATTTCTGCTGAAGTTGGTGTAATGGGCTCAAGCTCCTTCCCAGGAGCCAAGCACCATCACGTCCCTCCGTCTAAGTCATGTGTTATACATCCAGCACCTTCCCTGGAACAGCCGTGTTGCCTTGACTCCTACCCTCACATTCACCTCTTAATTCCCTGATAGTCAACAGCAGTTTGCACACCAGCCCTCACACTGCTAATGTCTGTGGAGAACATAAACCTATAGAAAAACTGTCCAAGTTCAAGCTGTAACTTTCCTACCAGGCATGCACTGGACGAGCATATAGGCTCTGAGGCTGTGCCACCTGGGTTAGGCAGCTTTTCTGTGCCTCAGTTTCCCATCTATGAAATAGGTATGACGTTTTCAGAATTAGCTGTATCAATTCAGAAAAACTACTTAGAATGGTGCCTAGGGCTTAAATCGCTAGCTATTAATTATGCATCATGCTTCTTTTTCTTCTTTCTCTGAAATGCATTAATAATTTTCCAGTATTTCGATTATTTGTCACCCTTTCCTAGAACACAATCTCTTTTTAAGAAGAAACCACTTCTCACCTCTTCTGTATGTCCTGTAATGTTGGGCAGAGGGGCCTGATGATAGCAAGCGCCCCTCACATGTGAGGAAGGAGGCCGTATCTGAGACATTTGCTTTGGAGTCAGAGTTTGGATCATTGCCATTTCTACACATGAAGTTCCTCATCAACACTAAAAGCTTAGCAAAGAAATAATGGCAAAGACTTAGAGGAGGCAACTTGGCCTCCTACGGCTTCCAGACACAGGGAGGGAGGTTAAGAAAATGAAGGCTTATAAAGTTTCAGCAAAGAATACATATTTTGCCCACAATCCTCCAGTTCCACCACTCCCATACCCTCCTCTCCATAATACCAAAATTTTCCAAAAGTATATGCTGTAAAATGTTCTAATAATAATAAAAATAATAATGATGATGATGATGATGAAAGTTCTGAAGCCAAATAAACTTGGCAAACACTTCAAATGTGATTATCAAGGATTAGCAATATGTATCAGCATAGTGAATGCTCCAGTTTTTTTTTTTTTAAAGATTTTATTTATTTATTTGACAGAGAGAGATCACAAGTAGACGGAGAGGCAGGCAGAGAGAGAGAGAGAGAGAGAGAGAGAGAAGCAGGCTCCCTGCTGAGCAGAGAGCCCGATGCGGGGCTCGATCCCAGGACCCTGAGATCATGACCTGAGCCGAAGGCAGCGGCCCAACCCACTGAGCCACCCAGGCGCCCCCGCTCCAGTCTTTAAGTCTTCACTAAAAGTCTTGCAATAAAGAAGACCATTGCATTCTGTTGAACCTAACATTTGCAAACTCCGCCTCATCATGTCTTTTTATTCATGAGAGGAACAAATCTTCCTCAGAAAATGACTTTTTTACAGCTTGTAGGTGCTGTGTACAGTAAGTGACAGACAAGGAAGTCAACATGAACCAGAGAAGTCAAAAGAGGGATGAATCTCTGTCGTAGCAAGAAGCTGGTACACTCTGGGTGGAGCGGCGGGGATCCTGCAGCATTAGATCCCAGTTCCGAGGAGCATAACCCAAGGGTTCTTTTAATTTACTTGTGATAATAGAAATCCAACTCAATCAATCAATCCATCAATCTTTATTAACTGTCAACTGAACTTAATACCTTTCCAGGAATACATTGTATTACAATAAACGAAAACCACCAGGCCAAGGACTATTTCTTTCCTTGCCATTGATTTCTTATGAGTGTGACCTCTTCTTTGCATCATTTCTACAAACTAACTGAAAATTTGACACCCTAGGGAACCTTAAACAGCATGAAAGGGATTACTAAATAAGCCAATAAGACACTACTTAATAACCTGAGGACTGTGTGGTATTTTAGTTTCATTGCCTGATTTTATGACTTCTGTGAGCTAAAATTAAAATTCCCAAACCCATTATCACTGTAAGAAGCAATCCAAGGTTGTAGCTCATAAGCAAAATAGCGCTTTTCTTCTCCCAGATTTCTTTATCCTTATGGCTGCTCTTTTCCATCAGCAGTAAAGCAGGGGATACGGGTTGAAAATGAAAGAGCTTCATTAATTTCGAATATCAAATTACTGAATGACTGGGGCCTTCATGGTGTAGTCCTGTCTTTTTAATTCTCAGCGGTAAGAGAAAGCACACTTTATAATTACCTTTATTCTAAAGTTTCTATAAAAGAATAATGACCAGGGGAGGCACTGCACATTACTGTACCCTCGGTCCTGCTGTTCTTTACTACTACAGTTTGGAGGGTATGCAATTTCCCGGGAAAATAAAAGGGATTCGCTGCGCGGAGAGATTGGGGCGAGGTCGCCATCTGGTGGCTGCTATTCAAAAACATGCTGGCAACAACCGCGGGGCTGCTGGGCTCAGCCCTTAGGAGCAAGCAAGGGATGTACCACGCGCAGGCTCCCCCATGGGGATGTCTTGAATAATTAATTCGGGGATGGCTGTGGGTTCTAAACCATATAACCATTTTTACCTCTCTTTGCTTACATTCATTAAGCAAAGCTAATTTACCCTTTCAGACGGGCAGAAGAGTAACCTTACCCCTTACTATGTACGTACAACAGGAGAGTTTTAGATACTTAAGACAGCTCTGTTTGACTTCATTTTTGAGGAGAGAGGGGCGAGTGCTGCGTCTTCACTAAAATGTACTCCTCACCTCACGCTAAGGTATGCCTTTGTATTTTCCCATATCTTTAAACAAACCATTTTCTTAGGATGGATTGTGAAGCCCAGCGATTAGCCTGATTTGATGACGTCACACAGACATGGATTTGGAGCTTAATTACACAGCGCCTTCTACAGGCCATGCCCTCTTAAGTAAAATAAGAACAATGATCTTGCAAGGCAATGGGGAATTACAGATTTAAGAAGCTGATACACGTAAGACAGTTATCCCAGTATCTAATGCCTACTGGGCACTGGATATATGCCTCCTGCTCTTCTCCTATCCATAGACTCTTCTCATCTCTGCGCGCGCACGCACACACACACACACAGACACACACACACACACACACACACACACTCTCTCTCTCTCTCTCTCTCTCTCTCTCTCCTACCTGCATGCTATATACGTGGCTCGCTGTAATTCCTGACTCCAGAAGAATAGCAGTCCAGGCTCTTGAATATAAAATTAAATTATAGGACCCCCAAACTGCACAACCTTTAAGCTGGAGAGGGCCTTAGCAGCAATAGAATTTCAAGTTTAAAAATGAGGAAATGAGGGAAAAAGTTTATTATCTTTTATTATCTATCCCAACGGCAAAAAGTGTTTTAGTTACAATAACTGTATTAAATCCCAGGGATCCTGACTACCTTGACTGTCTTATTCACAGAAGACTCTAGAGAGAGTTTATGCCATCAACTTCAATTGGATCAGACATGGTAAGTGGCTTTTCCAACATGTGGCAGAAAATTCACGTCAGGGCCCAGATCTCCTGACATCCCCAGTGCTCTACATGATACTCCATGGTGCCCCCAAGTTGTCTTCTCCCATATGGACAAAAGTTCTGCAGAACAGACTTATTTGGACACAACATGGACGGTGCCCTCTCTCTTCCACCCTGGACCTCATCAAATGACCCACCCAATTTTGAGCTACCTTCAGAAGACACTCCTGATTTCTCTAACCCAAAATGATAATCTTCTCTTCTGCCTGGCCATGACTACATTCTTACCCACCCATGTTAGAATCTGATTACATACTTTTTGTCTTATTTTCAATGCCTGTGTCCAATCTAATCAACTAGATTGGTTTATTCTTTGAGAAAACAGATAAGCTCTTGTGCTTCCTTCTTACCTTCTACATCCTTAGCACTCTGCTGATGTGTACCACGCTCTCAAGAAACACCTATCACTTACGTGAAGCTCTGAATGTTCCTTTACCTATGGATGGATCCATTCGTTTATCCACTGCCCACCTAGAAGGTGAATTCCACCAAGCCAAGGACTTGCCTATTTATTCACCTCCCTATTTTCAGTGCCTTCTGAAGCAGTGCTCACTACAGGGTAGGTACTCAATTAATAACAATTAAATAAATGATGACATAAATGAATAGTTATTCAGACCCTTCTAAATAGCCTGTAGTGATCTCAGTACTTATTTTTACCTGTAATGCTCTGAATTTCTGGTTGACCCATCTCCCTGTCCTAGAGAGTAAGTAACTTATTGAAAGAAAAAACTGGCCATTGGGAAGATGATTGATAAGTGATTTTTGAATAAATGAATAATAAAGGAGCCACAGATCTCTACATCTACTCCCCAGACACATATTCTATGCCAAAGAGAGAGACACGTCAACATACAATGACAGTAATGGCTAAGTTCTATAAGACCGATCAATGAAAAGGGATTACAAAAATACAGAGGAAGACCTAAGAAGTAGCCTTACCTGAGCTCTTCAACAAGAACATGTCACATGACTTCTGTTAAGTAAAATAAAATGTGTTTCAAAAAATCCTTTGCTCACTGAATGACCAAGAGGATGATGAGAGCGAAAAAAAAGAGACACATTTCCCTACGTAGAGCTGTACTCACCTTCAGCCACATCGTCATCCACAGTTAACTTAAGGCTTTTTCCTCTCCGCACCACCCGGACGGTGTGCCATTCGTTGTCATTGAGCTTCTGCCCCGCGTACAGGGTCTCGGGTCCTTTGCCTAAGGACGATGGTAAGTGTCAAAATTAGAACTGATTCTGAAAGTAGCAGTCATGGTATTAGAACTATCAAAGCCACACTGGTGCACAGAACCCAGGAGTGTTCAAGGAATCATACATGCGCCCCACCACCAAAGCCCATCCCAGTGTCACTGCCCCAATAGGGTGTTCCACAACTGCCCCCAAATGTAAAAGTCTCAACTCATATGGACACTGGCAAAGCAGTGAAAGAAATATGTGCCCTCCTTTGTCTACAGAGAGAAAGTTCTAAACCACCAAGGGCAGTAAGTGAACATTTATAAAAAACAGTAGTCAGCTGTCATTTTGTTTCCCAAAGTCTTAGATTTCAGATGAATTTCTTGAAGATACAGGAAATTCATCATTCATTTTCAGAATAATTTGATCACTTAGGCATAATACACCAGTCTGGCTTTTGGATTATCCATCAATTGGATGAGAAAAGCGTTCTGTAATATATACGCTTAACTTGATATTGCCATTAACCCACAGTCCTACCAGGATACAGTAACCATAGAAATCAAAACAGAAATCATCACAATAAAAATGTTGAGGTCTAACCTGCATGATAAGTAATGCTCCTGAAGGGAATGTGAGGGGCCCCCAGACTTATCCCATTGTTCATCATCCTCCAAAAAGATCTCAACATCTAAAAAAGTGAAATAATGGAAAATCCCAAAATTGAACCCTTTCAGGTCTAAAGAATGTTCAGGAAAAAGTGCCACCAGATACAGAAATAAACCAAGTTGTCTGAAAGGATCCAGGATCAAAATGCTCAAGAGGATGTTCAGGTGTACGCTAGGAAAAATCAGGTTCAACAAGGAATTACAGTACTTAGAAGCCAAAGATGACAAGATAAACACTGAGGCATTATAAGAATTTGGTTAGTAATGGGGGGAGAATGTCATATTTTGCTCACCATTGAACTGAGATGTAAATGTAAAAGACAAAGAAGATTACATAAACCAGAGAACTTAGACCAAGTTCCAAGTTCACTACGTGGCTAGCTGAGCCTGTGCAGAAGGACCCCGCATGAGTCTTCCTAGATTGGTCAATGACTATGTAGAAAGCCCTATCTCTGGAAATAACTTGGGGAAAAAAGATGAACATTAAACTAGCCAATATATCCCTATGTTATTATGCTTCTGAAATATTTCAGCGTACAGCTGTATCCAACATTTAAGAACACAGTAGGTGCTATAATGAGCACTTACTGAACAACTGATACATGCATAGGTATTTATTTCTTTGGAAACCATCAACTAAGGTCAATACATTTTTATCGAGCTAATTTTGAGAGCTCTATTCTATAGCTTTGACTGGCCACTCCACCCCCTCCTCTGCCTCCAAGGCTCCAAAACAGTGTTGTATACATTTAGGGAGGAAAATTTAAAAAATAGTATCACTTGGGTAAATATCTTTTATTTTATTTTATTTTTTTAAAGATTTTATTTATTTATTTATTTGTCAGAGAGAGAGAGAGAGAGAGCGCACGGGAGAACACAAGCAGGCAGAGGCAGAGAGAGAAGCAGGCTCCCCACTGAGCAAGGAGCCCGATGCGGGACTCGATCCCAGGACCCTGGAATCATGACCTGAGCCGAAGGCAGAGGCTTAACCAACAGAGCCACCCAGGCATCCCGATAAATATCTTTTAAACTGGACCATTTAATTCTTAATTATTATTGTTGGTACTGAATGCTCTTTTTAAGAGTAATGATGGAGTGTCTCGGTGGCTCAGACAGTTAAGCAGCCAACTCCTGATTTTGGCTCAGGTCCCAGTGTCAGGATCCTGGGTCCAGCCCCGAGCCCCATCAAACTCTGCAGGAAACACACTCAGCAGGAATCTGCTTCAGGATTTTTTTCTCTCTCCCTCTGCCCCTCCTCTGGCTCACTCAGTTTCTCTAAAATAAATAAATAAATAAATAAATAAATCTTTTTAAAAAAAGAATAATGATAGCAGTTGAAGTTTGGAGAAATTTTCTTCTTGAAAAATAAAGGTTTTCAAAGTTGAAAGGTCTCTTTTAATTAAAATACACAACAGGTCATTTATATCTTTTTTTTTAGAACATATCTATATCTCAAGTGCAATGTAAATGCACAAGAATCCTAAGAAATCAATGAAGAAATTAAAAGTGGACCGAATGTACCGAAAATTGGGTATGATGCCATGAGATCAATGAATCTGAAGGGAAAAAAATTCCATGACAAGCCATTTTATATTCAATTTTAGCTGTTCTTTGTGAGTATGCCTGTCTTAATATTATCTAAAACCTATACACTATAATAGAATTTTTCCTACATCTCACCTCATTAGACAACGTTGTTCATTATCTCATTAAATTCAGGTCTAAGATTGATGTAACAGTCACCTTTACAATGGCAAACTATGCAGGCATTGAGAGAAAATGGGCCACATCATGAGGGTGCTTTGAAGCAAGAACAGATGTTCTCAGAAGAAACAAATCTGCCTTTGTTTTTTTGTGTGTTCTTATCCTCTTTATTCTACATGCAAATGTTCCAATAAGAGAGAGGAATGTGAAGAAAGACATAGGAAACACTGGCTACGGAGGTAGCACTGTGACAAAGACAGGCTATTCAAACACCTGTAGGTGGCATCCACTCTTCAGGTAATGTTTGTGCATCACTTCGTTTTCACAATTGGGGACAAAGTGAGAGGGAGAAATACTAACACCAACACAGTCACAAGTAGCGACATGGCCACAATGGTGTCATATTAGTAATCGGTGTAAAATGAGCTTTGCAATCAGCCCAGTGTGTTTTAAATGCTGGGTGACATTTTGCAGGTGCTTGGAATTTTCTTGTGTCAAATTCAGACAAAAAATATTTAACTGTCCTTTTGACTCTAAAACTTCAGGATGTGATGGTCTATGACCAAACAGGTAGGAAAAGACCTGAAACCCCTTATGCCCTACCGCTTGGCTACAGTTGCTTTTTCCAACCCCAATAATTCTCATGACTCTGCCAGGAGGGAAAAAAAAAAAAAATTCCATACCCATACCATTACAATGGTAGGGAAATGAATATTATTCAATATTCATTTTCAAGCAATAAATACAGAAATCCCAGCGAGCATCCAAAAAAGTCTCTGCCTCCAAAAGTGGAAAGTCAATGGCATTTATCTTTAATCAAGCCAAAAGGTCAATGCATCCCTACCAGAGAGAAAGTGATTTTAAACGCAGCTGGAAATGTAGGCAAACAGAGGGCAAGAACAAATCTAATTTGTAGCCTAGGCATACAATGGAATTAGTAAGTGATACAAGATGTAGATATAAGCCGAAAGCTAAAACATACACATTGTTAGGTCTTCAGAGAAGGAGGATTTAAGTCTAGGCAAGACTTCCCCCGCAGAGTCAAGCATCAGTAAAACAATGAATGTGAAGACAAGGATTAGACCAAGAGGAGAAACCTTTTTTTTTAAAGTTGCAATTTAAAATAGAACTGATGGGAATTTAATTTCTAAAAATTAAAAGGAAAAAACCTCAAAGGCACTTATTTTCCTACATTGTCCTTCTTCTTTTTTGTAGCAGGGAGAAATGGGATCTGTGATTCGGTACACACTGGATATATGAATTAGAGGGATGCTTCCTTAAGCTGTTTACATAGTAACTACTGATCTCACACACACAAAAAGAAATCAGTGTTTGATTCCCTTTAGGCTGCTTAGGTCATCACCATTTGATCTAAATACAGGAAGCGAAAAACTTATCTGAGATCCTATAGTTGAATTCCCCAAGTAATGACCTCTGTGACTGGAGTAAAGAAGCAAAATCCCAGCTGGAGATTTCCGGGACGCAGAGGTCGGTAGAAGCGAGTGTTCAATTGTTTACTACCACTGGAAAAAGAGCCTTTAATGAATCCTTTGGGCGATACCACCAAATTCCCACTCTTGACCTCATCTCACTGCAAACTCACTTGGCACCATCTCTTAGTTAAGACTGGTCTCACCAACGATGGTCTAATTTTCTGATGAATGTGGATAGAGGAGGAGATGTCACGGATGAATAATTTAAGATTATTTTCTTGACCTATCCCTACAGGAACCCTGTGGAAGGCTTATTTTTTCCAGAAGCCAGAACTAAGAGTAAAATCAAAGTGAAAAGTTAGAAGAAAGGCATTCTTTGGGAGAGGATTCATTGCTGATTGCTTGGAGGAAGATGACGCTTAGATGTTAGCAGATCATTCTCTCTGGGGGGACAGGGAATAGGAACATGTGGGAAAAAAGTCTGTATTTGGCTAAATACAGACTAAAGGCACACACTTTCACAAGGTGGACTTTGGATTTTGAAGGTTTTGAACCTACTGCGTTGTTTTCTTTTCACATTTGCGTTGTTTTCGTTGTTGCTTTTTGGTAGACTCCTCAGAGCACATGAATTTGCCATTCCCCCCAGGAGCAACGTAACCAGCACAACTATAAGACACCCCAATATGCATTCATTTGTCAACAAATTTCTAAAACCTGCCCAGACCAACGAAACCAGAAGGTTTTGCTCATACACAGGGAGTAGAAATTCCTTCCATCTGCCACAAAGTATGATCTCCAAAACTGGGTGGGTAAGACTGGAAACTTACTTCGCTTGGGGTCGGGAGGCAGGGGCAGGGATTAAGGGCACACTATCTATACCATAATCACTTTGCTTTACCTGAACATCTTTCTATTTGTGCAGGAGAGAGAAAGAAACAACTACTTGATTTCCCTTGGTTAGCTATGTTTCACATGAATCCAAATTTCTACAATGCATACAAAAACATGAAATTCACTCCCTTAGAAAGGTATAGCAAAAGGCATGTGATTATACATCTAAATGGCATGATAAAGAAATACTCGAAATGACTGTGTTAGCTTTAAAGAACACCAAAAATATTTAAAAAGAGAAAACTTACCTTCATTTCCACCAGCACCCTAGGTAGGCCAGCTGAACTAATACAAACCTTTTAATAAGCCTAGAGCACCATGTATTTGATCAGTCTCCCACCACCCCAAACACCCCCAAGAGAGTAGATTATGCAAATAATAGCAGGGGTGAGTAGGGGAGTGGGACTACAGAGTAAGGAGGGTGACACAGAAATAGGAAAGAAACACCTCATTTTCTGTCCAAAGCCATTTCAGGTTCTAGATGTTTTCTTGGGGCTGACAACCCAACAGAGAGTAAGAGGTATTTTGTTTTTATAAACTTATTTTTTTCCCAAAAGCATTCATTTTCTTTGAAAAAAAAAATTTAATCATTTACTTATAGAGGCAGTTTGGTGAAACACCTCAAAGAGGTCCTTCCATTCTCACTGGAGCCCTGGAGTCTCAGAGATGGCTGTCTCTGCCAACAACAGACGCGAAAGCGGGACGTTTTCTGGAATTCTTCTGTTAAGAAGTCTCCCAATGAGGTGTGTGAGAAAGATAAGCAACCCAGTTATTCCAGCAGAGTATGTGTATCTTCCTGGAGACCCTGTTTATCATTAAAACCCACTAAAAACACCACCAACAATTACTGGGCTTGAGTAAGTAAATGGCCCATTCAGCCAACCACATACAACATGCTCAACTATGGGCTGCCTTCACTTCTGCTAGGGTTCACCCTCCACTCTGCTCACACAGCACTGTTGCTAACCTCTCAGTGCATCACAGGGACTACCCAGTCACACACTGAACAAGTATTAACTGAGCACCAACACAGGATCGGGCACGGTGCCAGGGCGGAGGGTGGGGAGACAACAGGACAGAAAAAGTCCCCCGGCCCTTACAATGCCTACAGCCTGGTTGGGAGTGGGGAAGGAGGAAGGACAGTACCAACCAGTTGGACGGAGGGCTCCTAAGTGAGGTGGCCAGAGCGGGCTTTTCTGTGGCGGCGCACTGAGAAGGAGCCAAACATGCAAAAATTTGCCCCATGGGAAGAGCAAGTGCAGAAGCCCAGGACAGGCTTGATCACAAAACACCCCACTGTGGCTGGAACTTGTGCCCAAGGGAGAGAGTGCGGTGGGAGAGAAGGCAGAGGAGTACGCAGAGGCCAGACCACAAGGAGACCGAAAGGGCATGGTACAGAACCTGAATGCTCTTCTCAATGCACCTGGGAGCCACGGGAGGGTTCAGGCAAGGGGATCCTATGATTTAACTTAAATTTTAAAGATCATTCTGGTTGCTATGAGTACCCTGGACCCAAAAAGGCCAATAATGGAAACAAGGAGATCTCGGGGAAGTTGCTAAAGGCAGGAAATGAAGGTGACTTGGTCTCGGATGGTAGCGGGAAAAATGGACGTGGTGAGATATGGGGTGTGTGCTAGAGGTGAGGTCAATGAGACTTGAGGTCAGTTTGGAAGGTGGACTAGGAGCAGAAGAGGAATCCCCAGTGACTCCTTGATTCATTCTGAGAGTGCAGGTGGTAGAAGCACCTTGAATGAGAAGCAGAGATTCTAGAAAATGCAAGACATACTTGATCCTACCAGCCAGCGGAGCTTGCTTCTGTTCCTCGCACCTTCCCTACCCAGCATCAGTCACACTCAGCACCAGGTCCTGGCAGCTTCCTACTGCTTGGAGTGTGGCTCAAAGTCCGCTGACTGCAAGATTTTCTTAGCACGGTATTAATCTGTACCATGGGCCACCATGGCCTACTGATGACACAGGGTTACTAGGTTCCTGCTGTCCCTTCTTACCCTCCCTCTCTCCCCTCCCCTTCCTTCCTTCCTCCATCCTCCCCACCCTCCCTCCCTACCTTCCCTCCCTTTCCCCCTTAATTCCCCGCATGCTTTCACTTATGCACACTGGCCCCTGCTTGGAATGGAGCAAGATGTGTGCCTCACATTACAAAGCAAACCCCAGCAGCCCACTCAGTTGTATCTCTAAATTGTGATCACAGTGTAAAATGAACCCTCTCATCTTGGCTAGGAGAACAGCATCTCAATTTTGAAATGGAATGAATCCAGGGCAGATATCTCTCCGAAGGAACAAATGATTCCACAAAAGATGAGAAAAAATCCTGCCCCCAATTTATTGCCAAATCTCTACCTTAAGTCATAAATTTACAGCATTGCTCAGGAGTGGGATGCTGAGGACAGTGTCAAGATTTCTTGTGATAATCTCTCTCCATGAAGCCACTTTTCAAGAGATGAGGGCAATTTGCTCAGGGATAGGCAGAAAGATGTTTTTGTGGATATTGACTCTACTCTTATTAAAAAAAAAAAAAAAAAAAGAAAACCTTCTTAATACTTCCCCTGCCACCATTATCATGATATAATTAATACAAATCAGGCTGCCTATGATAATTTAGAACGTTATTGTGCCTAAGGGTCCTTCTGACTCTGTGATCATATTGTTGAGCGCTAAAGACACAGATGTTGAAGATGATGGTGACTGAGCTAAAGAGATCTGAACCAAGATATGCACTAGAACCCGCTCTCCTAATACCCTCCTAATCAATGCCTGTTTAAGCCCGTTTCCTTCTGAATTGACTCCTTGGTAATAAAAAGCAGAATAAAAAATGTCCACTTAGGAGTTTAAAGGTATAGTTAATTAATCCTAATAATTAATATTTTGCTGTAAGTAGGAATTAAGGAAGGCATAATACATACATCTTCCATTACTCCTCTTCCATAGACTTCCACAACTTTTCTACCTCCAGCCATCCCCTCCTGGCTCCCAAGCCTCCCAGCTGGGAGTGTGCACCTCTCGAGTAACCGGGCTGTGCTTGTCCTCTATATTCATCGCTCTGTCCCTCTGTCCCTGCTATTACAGATCTACACATACATTTGTTTGTATCCACTGCCTCCAAGTCTGTGCCCTTTGAAGGAGAACATGCTACCTTTATCATCCCCAGCAACGAAACCGAGTACCTTACTTACACCAAGAAGATGCTCAACATACTTGGGGGGAAGAAAACTAGTAGAAGAATAAGTAGAGTTAGACAGATTACATATCAGTCTAGTAAGCAGGTCGAGGGAGGGAGAAGAAATGCAAGGGGAGTACTGCAGACTGCATTTTTTTTTAAATGTTACTTATTTATTTGACAGAAAGAGAAACCGAGCGAAAGAGAGAGGGAACACAAGCAGGGGGAGTGGGAGAGAGAGAAACGGGCTTCCCACAGAGCAGGGCCCTGGGATCATGACCTGAGCCTAAGGCAGACACTTAACAACGGAGCCACCCCGGCGCCCCTGCAGACTGTATTTTAGCAACAGAATAAACTGGACTGATTTGGGAAGATATTCAGTACAGTAATAAATACATATAACCGAATTATAAAATTGGATGAGAAAAATAAATGACAGAGTAAATTTATTGAGGATGGAGGAAGAAAAAAGAAGAGGGAGTAGAAGAGGTTTGTACACGGCATTCTGGCAGCTGTGTGAATTAGGTGCTAATTCCTAATTCATCTTAGAGCTGAAAGACACCAGGCAGCAGATATAAATAAGACACTACTTTTTATTTTAAATATATATTTTTTTCCCAGCCAGGAAAAAAAAAATATTGTTTTCTGAGAAACTGATATGAGGATTGAGAGAAAGCTTCCAGTTACTTTGCATACGTGATCTTATCTGGTTTCCCAATATGAAGCTGATATGGTTTCCCTCAGCTTTGCAAGGAAAGAAGTAGCACAGAATGCCATAACCTGCCGAGGTCATGCAGCTACAGAACACGGCCCCTAGTCTGCCTGCAAGCTGTCCCTGCTTTGCTTTGTCCTCACGGCTTCACCACGTGTATGCCCCGGGGCTGACCCAGTCTAGAGATGTGAGAAGGAATAAGGTGTGGGCAGGGAAAGGACATGGGAGAAGTGGGAGAGTACAGTGAAATAATAAGCAGAAAATCTAATTTCGGGGATCAATGAAAAGTAGGACCTGATTTCACTTTTTAAAAATTTATTTGTAAGACAAGGACCAAGCCCTAATCTAGTAATAAAACCAACAGAAGGTTGAAGTTTATATTAGAGACAAAAGTGGGTTGTAACAGATCATGTCTGTGTGCACCTGCAGCAGACACTTTCGTCCCTGCATCATGTCTCCTGGGCCAAGTTCAGATTTCGGCCATGGCAGCAGTCAACCAATGTTAGCTCACACGTGGCCAACAGTCCCCATCTCAAGCAGGGCCAGCTGTTCAGCCTTCTCTCAGGTCAAGGGTGTCTTCATCACCTATGTGCGAGAGCAACCAAGTAGGGGCTGTCAAACAATGGGAGGGACAAAGCTAATAGATTAATTCCCCAAAATCTGTCATCGGAGCGGACAATTCTTGGAGAGCATTCATTACAACACCCTCCATCTCCCCCATATCCACTTGGCAATGGATACTCCCATTGGTGTTTCTTTCTTCACTGCTCATGCTCTCTGCTACTTCACTCCCACTTTCGGAGATCCCTCCCAAATAAACCACCTGACCTGAGTCCTTGTCTCAGGCTCTGCTCTCAAGGGAGCTAGACTAAGGTGACACACAGTGCTTCATCATTTCCTCCCTAGTAACTCAAACATTACAACAACCCTGTGAAGTAGGGAATATCAATGCTTCTGGTAAGATCCAGAAAGGTTAAGTGACTTTCCCAAGGTCACAGGTTATTGAATCATAAAAATAAAACAAGAAGCCAGGCTTCACAGATGAAACTCCACAGATGGAGCTCTCCCATCAACCTCTAGCTTCCTAAAGTCTATAAAGTCCAAAAAGGACAGACAACAATGGTCTTCTCTCACCCCTAAGGGTAGACATAGGGGCTATGGTTAAAAATTTCCAAATAGTGACCAAACTCTTGAGCTTTTGAGGACATGCATAGGTCTCCAAGGGAAATCAGCAGGCTTTCCACTGTGAGGATCTGTGGGACCCATAAGGACCATGGAGGGTTTTTGAGAAGGTGAGATCACTGTCACTCTTAATTAGCTTAGGCTTATTCGAGACAAAAATTAAGACATGCAGTCTCCATACCCAGAACCCCTCCTGTCTCTATGTTCCAAAATCATCACCATATCTCAGCTGGGAAGTTTATTTTAGATAGAAAAATACAGTCACTAGATTTTTAAAGTATCCTAAGATAAAGAGCTCTGAAATGGCATTTCTGTATCAACCCCCATGAGTACAGCACCTCCTTTCCACAATAGAAAGACTAAATCTGAGGTAAGAATGGAAAAGCAGTGGTATTTCTAGCCTATCTCCTTGGGATGATAATTACAACATCTATCGGCTTATGAGATTGATGGTATTAGCTGATCACCCACCGTGAACAGAGGCAGTTGCCACATGGGATGGTCCTGTCACCTGGCTGCACCCTTTTATCCTCTTAACATCTGCTTTGTGCAGTTGGGGGATCCAGGGAGCTAGATTAGCAGAACAATCACTCTACTCTGCCCCTAGTTCACTAAGATGATGATCCTTCTCCCTCTTAAAATAATACATACGTAGGTTTGAAAATATGAGAAATTATAGCTCTCTGTCTCACTAGAAATATCATCTCTTTATGGTACCCACTAAAATAAAACTTGCAAGACAAGCACATAGAGGAAAAATTAAAACCAGAGCATTAATAAAAATAGATCGAGGATATTTTAATTCAAATGTATTTGCCTCCCTTGAAGTAAGACTTAAAGGCAACTGGTTCCTCACCAAATGTGGCCTTGGGCAAGGCATGCAAGTGGCTACCTGGGCAATATGACTCACTTCCCTGTGTTGTCTTTACAACGTTGTGCAATGGTTTGGATATAGCAGAGAAGTGAACTTCCTACCCCTGACTGCTTTATCCATGCACCCTAAATTCCTGATAGAGCTGAAGGCATCAAGCAGAAGGAAACTCTTCCTGTTATGCAGGGTGAACTCACCACCCCTCTTCCAGCCTGTATAGAGGGAGATGAGTTTAATCAAAAAGGCCAGTACCTACTATAAAGGCACTGTAGAAATGTCTGAGGGTGCAAAGATCAAAAAGACACAGGAGCTCACAGTCTGCTGGAAGTGTTGCACAAATAAAAACTAATTGGGAGGGAGAAAGGGTTACAGAAGTGTGCACTGGATACCTGGCTAGTGGGGCATCTGGAAGTCTGAGTTATTCATTATTCTTTTGTTTCCCATTTTCATGTAGGACTACATAGATCCTATAAGGCAGGGACCAAGACCTTCATTTCTGTGCCCTTCACGACTCCAAATACTACTGTCCTTGGTATGCAAAGTGAATTCTCAAAGTTAAAGAGCAAATGAATATGTTTCTTATTCTTTTCATACTTGCATTAGACTTTGTTAATAATAGCAAACAAGCATATTTTACTTACCAGATGGCAGCTGCTTGACACGATCTTGAGTGCTTTACCTATATTAATTAATTTTATACTGACATCAATTCCACAATGTTGTCATGATTGTACTATGGGTTGACCAAATATGCCATGCCTTCCAATCTGCCTTTTCCTAATAGGTCCAACCTTCCTGGAGAATTAGATTTTCTGTCCCACTATGTCAGGCACTTTGTGTGACTTGCTTCATTGCCAAAGTAATACAAGCAGAAGTGGCCTGGGCCACCTGAGAGGTTCAAGAGGCATTTCGTGGCTCTGCCACTTCTCCCCCTTCCTTTGCTGCAAATCCAAGAGGTGACCGATGAGGGCTGTTTCTTCAGCCAGGGTCCAGAAAAGAAGAGAACATGCAGCAGAGCTGTAGCAAAGCCATGATGAACATTAATGTGATTGGAAAGGAAAGCTCTGTTCCTTCAAGTCACTAAGATTGCAGGGAGGCATTTGTTACTGAGCGGAGCTGACAGATACATAGGTCCTGTTAATATCCGTACATTACCCTTGAGAAAACGGAGGCAGAGAAAGGTTCAATCAATTCTTCAATTACTACACATATGTAGCAATTGCTGGGATTTGAATCTGGAAAGTCTGGTTCCATCTTAGCATTAACTACTATACTACACAGCCTCTACTGGCTAAGGATGAACCAAAGAAGGCTACAAGAACAAAGATAAACCTCACAGTGAAATATTCTACACATAACCTCACACATACACAAATATATATATATATATATATATATAAGTCTATTAAGCCCATGAATTAGCTAAATGCAATGAACATGCCTTTAATTTCCAGGTGGACAAAAAACAAAGGCAAAGAAGAAAAAGAAGGCAAAATAAGATGGGAGAAGAGAGAGAAACAGAGAGAGAAAATGACAGGGAAACAGAACAAATTACCAAAATATCAATATTTGTCAAATTGCTCAAGGCAAATCTCTCTCCTAGCAAAATAAAATTCAAAATTTTTGTCTTTAAAATGCTGCCAGAATGCAGAACAAATAAGAACATCAAGTGGGTTTTCCACTTTAATAAAATGAGCTCCTCTCTTTGCGAACTAGAGGGGATCGCAAGTAGCACGTCTCACCCGGGGGGTGGGGATGGGGTGGGGGGAGGCCATATGCATGCAGCAGTTCTGTCATTTTCATGTTCAGATGTTTCAGAGCTGCTAAGGAGTAATCAAGGCCCACGGTCCCGACATTTTTAACCCAATAAAAAGCATCTGTGGATACTGTGAGGAATTCAGATTCCAGAATGCCAGACTTTGTCTTTGGCCAATGTTTCCTTCTTTCCTCAACTCTGTTTTGTATTTTGATTTTTTCCCAGGTTATGTCCTATGCTTCTCTTATCCTCCCAATCCTCTCTTCTCCAGCATCTCCCTGCAGGTCGTCCCCTCCTCAAACTGGAAGCTGAAAGTCACTCTGCACCCTCCCTTCTCTTTCACTTCCTGCATGCAAACCACAGCTGGGGCAGGGGGTTCCATCCCCGAGGTGAGGCCTGGATCTGGAGACAGCAGGCTTTGGGTTCCTTGTCCGATTTTACAGAGAAAAAGCCCTGAGACTCAGAGGGTTGAAGCAATGCACATGAGGACATTTAAGGTGAAAGTGACAGAAACCAGATCTAAACCCTTATCGCTATGACCCCAAAGCGGTGTTTTATACATACACCTCAACCTTTCCACGAGCCAAATATTTTTATTAGTCAGTACATCAGCACTGGAGAGCAATACCAGTAGCTAATAAAATAATATCATTTATAGATCATTTAGAACTACTTATGATTTTTAAATAGTATTGCCCTCATCAGCAACTGTTTTGTAAAGAAGTGGTTTTAAAGACATTCTCTCAAGATATTCATTTTTGTTTCTTTTTATACATTACTGAGATTTTTTTTCCCATTCTGATATTATTTGGCAGATTTTTAGGTACCAAATCCACTTGGAAAAGAATAATTTCAAATGCATAATTCAGTAAGCTTATGATTTCTTCTTTCCAAATATTTCATGTCTGGTATATGGGCAGTTCTGAATCACTCCTCATGGTACTGGTGAGGACAGAGGGCCATGGGAGAAGACAGGAAGAGTTCAGGGTCAGAGACAGGGCTGTTGAAGACCATAAGGAAGACTGGGAGAACAAGTGACCAGAGGGTGTGAACAATGTCAGAGGCTGGTGATAAGCTAGCTGGGAAGGGAAGAGGAAATGGTGTTCTGAACTAGGCGAGACTTAGGTGAGCTTATAATGTGGTTCCATACTTGAAGGATGGAGTTTTGTGGCCCTTGTCAATGTGGAGTGATTCAAGAGATAAATCCATACATTGCCTCCAGATCTGGAGCCAGCCATATTGGCTTCCCACTGTACTGTCTACTCAGATGACCTTCTACCTCCAACCCAACTTCAGTTCACCCAACTTCAGTCCACTGTGGCTAGAAGACAACCTCATAGTTCTCTCCATTCTCTGACCCAGAAGCAAACTCTTTCAGATAGTCTAAGACTCTAAATGATGCTTCCCTTCCATACCCTTTTTTCTAATGGTGGATGTGTTAGAATTCAAAGCACTAAAAAAGGGTCCTTGTCCATTTCAGAGGGTAACTGGATGGTTCCAGAGATGGCACAGGGGTGCTGGGACAAAAGGTTGCAGAAGACTAGTAGGGACGATGCGACATGAAATAACTGCCATGCTTCATGTTGGGGCTTCACATTTCATTCTCCCAATCCTGTGAAGCTAGCATTGTAATCCCATTTTATAGATAATAAAATTAAGAAACGGGGATGTTAAATTATCTTGGCCAAGAGCAAACAGCTAGTAAGCAGAACCATAGCCAGGACTATCATAAGGTCAGGTGTTCATTCTTATCCTAAACTGCCTTCTGGACGGACAAGGAATGTGCATTGTGGATAAAAACAGAGCCACGCTGCTTCTGTAGGAGCAGGAGTGGAGATTGGGAGATAGCAATGAGGTAGAGGAGATGCTTCTTTGAACAGATATTCAGGCCGGGTAAGAATGGGAATGGGGCTGTAAGGCAGCAAGGAAACCCTACAGAGTGCCATCGATAACGATGAGTAGAGGTGAATCCCTGTGGGCCTTGGGTCATGCAACTGTGGGAGGGGACACTTGTATATTGGGGTGTTTGTGAAGTGAGCTTACATTGACTGGGACCTGCCTGTAATATCTGTGGGAACTCAAGCCCCCCACCCCCCGCAGTGGATTCCTGATGGGTCACTCTCATCTCAATAAACTTCGTTTCCCATTGACTTTGAGATGTGACCAGAGAGAGTGCCTGTATTTTTCAGGTTCTAGTCCTAGGATTAGACATCGACATGCATTTATATTAATGTATATAAATGCAGCTTATGGACACTGAAATCCAATGGTGAATCAACCAACATGTTCTAACATGGAAATGAGAAGAAAATGCAGTTTTGTGCTTATTACATCTAATTATCCTGTTTCTACTGATTCTACTGCTTCTACTGATTCTACTGATTCATAATCCTAGCTACCACTCATACAGTGCTGTGATTTAATCCAGCTCCCATGGGGTCAGTGGAAACACAGGTTCTAACATAGAGCTTGGCACACGGCAGGTGCCCAACAGATGAGTGCTACTTGTTGTTATTACTCATTTACAAAAATACATTTAAGTGATTTTTAAATATCAAATAATAGGAATAAATGGCAGTTAAAAAGAAAGTTCAAAGTTAGAAATAAGGGGAAAGAAAGTCCCATAGGGACTAAATTTTTTTTAAGATTTTTATTTACTTATTTGACAGAGAGAGAGATCACAAGTAGGCAGAGAAGCGGGCAGCAAGAGAGGGGGACGTAGGCTCCCCGCTAAGCAGAGAGCCCGATGTGGGGCTCAATGCCAGGATCCTGAGATCATGACCTGAGCCGAAGGCAGAGGCTGAGACCTGAGCCGAAGGCAGAGACTGAGCCACCCAGGTGCCCCTAAATTTTTAAATGATGAGTATAAAAATCCTTCTTACTCCAAGAACAAATATCCAACTAATGGTTGCACGATAACATCTGTTTGTTATTAAAGATTCATTATCTCTATATCCCATCAAATACTACTCATTTATAACATGGTAGGCTTTGGCTAGTGGCTAGGGATAAAAGGAGAAACATATTAAGGTCCCTGGATCAAAGTTGGAGTCTACTAGAAGAAATAGGTAGAAAATGAAGTACCATGTTTTAAGTGCTCTTACACTTGGGTGAACACTTTATACTACACCTTAGGGACACAGTGAAAGGGAGAAGGTGTGTGTGTGTGTCTGTGTGTGTCTGTGGGTGTGTGCATGCACGCACACAGACCTCTCGGTCTGGGTTTGGGGTCAGAAATATAGTGGCATTCAAGTAAGACTTCCTAGAGAAAGCGAAGCTTATGTTTCCTAAAGTAGGAGCAGCAGCAAGTACTCCAGGTTAGATCAGAGATGGGAGAACATTCTGTACCATGCACAGAGTAGAGAGACACTGGCAAGTTCAGGGAATGGTGAGCAGTTCCATATGTTACACAAGTACAGAGCATTTTTATAAGAGGTAGGAGATGAGTCCAAAGGGATAGCCAGGACCAGATTTTAAGGACCTTTGTTGCACTAACATGCAAAACACAACAAGACGTTGTATTTTATCTTCTAGACCAAAAAGAGTTCTTCAATATCTTAAATAGGCTGCTACGTGTGTTTGCTATATTATTTAGTTTACTCAATTTTGCTATAGATGACAATGAAAACAAATGGGATAAATGAAACTGACAGGAAGTGTTAAATATAGAGAGCAAATGGGTAACTTCTGAGACCTGTTAAACAGAGAAAATAATCGGACCATGGGTATTTATTTTTTTTTTTTTTAATTTGAGAGAGTGAGAGGAAGAGAGAGAACAAGCTTGGAGGGGAGGGGCAGAGGAAGAGGGAGAGGTAGACTCCCCGCTGAGCTGGGAGCCTAATCTGGGGCTCTACCCCAGGACCATGGTGTCATGACATGAGCCAAAGGCAGACACCTAACTCATTGAGCCATCCAGTCACCCCCAGAACATAAGTATTTTAAACGAAGATAAAAAGGACAGAACAGAGAAGGTCCTTGTCCATAAAAACCTTAAGTATTTATGACTCTCAGACCATGTCTGATTGACTGCTGGCAACCCTAACTTGGTTAACTCACTAGCAACACTCAGTATGGATTGTTTCAGGCTTGAGACACACAGATAAATCATATATCTGGTCATCAAGCTAATTGGTGGAGCTCTACCTACGGTGAGATCTACCCGTCCTTGTTTTTCTCAACTAGGGCAAGTGTGTGACGGCTCCAGAGGCCTCCCAGTTGCTAAGGACCACTCAACTCTAGTCCACAGTCCTGGCACCCACCCCATCAGCAGAGAAGCTGATATGGTAGAGAGAGAACATAGATATATGAACATCGTGTAACAAGGATTCAGGTGGAGTAGTTTTTCCATCCCACTTGTACACTATCAGTCATCTGCCTGCTTTTGTTGTGTGCATTAATTTAATGACCCACATAATTATACATCTTAATTTGGTCTATGACCCTTTCTGTTCCATGACCTCTAGAGCAGCATGCCTGAGTGTACTTGGAATGTCAGGGTGATTTCTCACATGTCCCAGGGAGTGATATGATCAGATTATTGTTCTAGAAAAATCACTCTGGTCCTTCAAGTGTAAAGCCCGGAAAGCTAGGGGCTGAGGCTGGAGGCACAGAGACCAACTCCTGACTGTCTTTCCCAGTCAAAGAAATGCAACTTGTATTTCACAAAAGATGAACAGGAACTAGAAGCTTCAGGAACACAGAAGGAAGAAAAGTGTCCTGAGGAACTGAATTCTTTGCTGTTAAACCAAAATAAAATCAACCCCTAAAATTCCTTAAAGTCCATGCAAAAATCACAAAGACGAAAAAAAAAAGTCCTGATGCCACATAAAGGCTGAGATTTCCCCACCTACCCTATGATTAACCATCCCTCCTGGTATACCAACGGTGTCACGAGAGCTTGTGGAGGTAAGAGCCTACCACAAGTACAACACAGTTCCGTAATCTCTCATGCAGGCCAGCAGGATGCCCCAAAGAAATGAAAACCAGCACACTAAAATGCCAGGTGAAGGAAACAGCTGGACGAGAATTCAAATGCCTCCCAGTAAACAGGGAGTCAGTGGGGCATAAGGAAGACCGCTGGATTTCGAGCTGGCTAGACTTGGCTTTAAATCCTTTTTCCAGCACATACTGGCTGTGTGACCTCGACCAAACACCTAAATATCTCTTAGCCTCAGTCTCTCCTAATTGTAAACTGGTAAGAACAATCACTTTTCATCAAGTAGCTATGGTGAGAGACACACAACAAACACAGGAGTGTGCCCAGCACAGGCTCTCTTTCCATGATTAATTCCATGTAGACTGACAAATGCATAATTCACAATTCATAAAATGGCTATTCCAGTAGCCTACCTTGATGTCAACAGTAATGACTTAACTAAAGATAACCATGGTATTCTTACTGCTTTAGTCTCCAATGTATACCAATGTTAAAACAGTATTCCTTTAAGAATTCTGAAACTGGGGCGCCTGGGTGGCTCAGTGGGTTAAACCGCTGCCTTCGGCTCGGGTTGTGATCCCAGGTCCTGGGTTCGAGCCCCGCATCGGGCTTACTGCTCAGCGGGGAGCCTGCTTCCTCCTCTCTCTCTGCCTGCCTCTCTGCTTACTTGTGATTTCTGTCAAATGAATGAAATCTTTAAAAAAAAAAAAAAAAGAATTCTGAAACTGCTGGTACATTGCTAAGGAAACTTCCCTACAGATAAGCAGGCATAGCATTGGGTCATATGGGTTTTAAGCACTTGGGCTTTGGAGAAAGGGAGCCCTGTTCGACCGAGCACTTTGGGATGACTTAAGAAGCTTACAGATTCCTGTTACAGTGAACTCAGCTCTAAAACCACTGTGTGAAGCCAGTGTCATTGACAAGGCCCTAAGGATGGAGAATTGCTCAGTGGTATCTTCTAAAGCCTGTTATATTCTCACAAAACACCTTTCCAATTTTTTCTTGCACTTTTTTTAAAAGATTTTTTTTATTTGACAGAGAAAGACAGATCACAAGTAGGCAGAGAGGCAGGCGGGGGGTGGGGGAGGGAAGCAGGTTTCCCACTGAGCAGAGAGCCCAATGCAGGGCTCAATCCCAGGACCCTGAGATCACGACCCGAGCCGAAGGCAGAAGCTTAACCCACTGAGCCACCCAGGTGTCCCTCTTGCATTTTTTAGAATTACAACTTTCAGCCTAACTCCAAATATCCTATTATGGGAGCACCTGGGTGTTACAGTCAGTTAAGCATTCAGCTCATGATTTCAACTCAGATCATGATCTCAGGTCATGACTTCAGGGTCATGATGTCAGGATCCTGAGCTCAAACCACACATTTGGCTCCATGGAGTCTGCCTGAGATGCTCTCCCTCTCCTTCAGCCCCTCCCCACTCCTGCACACACTCACTCACTCTCTCTCTCTCATCATCTCTCTAATAGAAATAAATAAATTTTTTTAAAAAATCCTATGATTGTTAAATGTTGAAAAGGAGAAGATGAAATCGGGAGGCTAAATTATAGGACGTACAATTCTGAAGGGTAATTTACCCAAACAAGGAAAATAATTTCTCCGCTATTATAAAAGAATATTTTACCAGAGAAGGCCCTGCAGTTCTAAAGAGGGGTGCGATGCTTAGGAAAGAAGCATGTCTTACAGCACAGGCGTCACCTACAGCAAGGAAGAGGAGATGAGCACCATTAACATACTACCTGAGTACGGGTACCCCAAACTATTTGTGGGATGAATCTGTAAAACAGGAGAGCTCCAGACATTAGAAGGTGACTTCTAATCATGTCCAGTCTGCCTTTATCTGTGATGAGGTTTCAAAAGCACAAAAAGGTTCAGAGATGTGGCCAAATTCTTAGAACTAGTAATAGTAGGAGCCTAGGACTCTGGGAAACCAGGCCAGTAACATCTTTAACAAGATGCAAGTAATTCAGGGCACCTGGGTGGCTCAGTGGGTTAAAGCCTCTGCCTTCGGCTCAGGTCATGATCTCAGGGTCCTGGGATCGAGCCCCGCATCGGTCTCTCTGCTCAGCAGGGAGCCTGCTTCCCTTCTTCTCTCTCTGCCTGCCTCTCTGCCTACTTGTGATCTCTGTCTGTCAAATAAATAAATGAAGTCTTAAAAAAAAAAGATGCAAGTAATTCTTCAGGCTAACTGAGGCTGAGACTATGGAATGCACAATGATGCTGAATGCCACTCACAATGTTTTCTTTTAAACTGAGGCATAACAGACATAATCAACTGCACCTACTTAAGGTGAATGAATTGATAGGTTTTGACATGAATAGGCCCATGAGATCATCAACCACAATCAAGATCAGAACCATATCCATCACCCCCAAAGCTTCTCCACATCACTTTGCCATCCCTTCCTCATGTCTCTCCAAAGCAATCAGTGATCTGCACTGACCCTATGGATTAGTTTGCAATTTCTAGATTTAAAGAAATGGAATGTATCGCATATACTCTTTTCTACCCGGCATCTTGTATTGTGAGCATAGTACATTCCTGTGTTCCAATAAGAGTTTATTCATGGAAAGAGATGGTGGGGAATATTCAGAATGCAGGTTATAGTGCACAGACTACTGATCTAGTTTTTAAAGCCCCTGTGCTTAATTTCTATGCTGTAATGCATTTAGGAAAATCCAGCTGCTCTAGGCAAAATATGTTTAACTGCTGGAAGATAATAATAATAATAATAATAGCAGCAGCAACAATAATAATAATAATAACATGGGAAGAGGGTTTGCATTTTTGTGTTTTGGGGAACAGACAGAATGTGAGTTGTGAAGTAACAGCTAAGGTAGGAAAAATAATAGATTGTGTATAATGTGAAGGAAATGCACATTATTCTGTAACAATGGAGAATCTTAGGAGAGTTTACTTAAAAAAAAAAATTGGGGGTGGATTTGATGAAGAGCACAAAAGACAGACTACAGAATTTAGACAAGAGGTAAATAATCCTGCATTTAAAATACTCTATAGCAGAGAGAAGCAAATGGAAGGTACATTTAGAAGAGGTAATTAGGTGACCATCTGGATGACAGAGATAGAAGATGGAGGGGGGCAAAACTAAGGATGAATTCCAGATTTCCTGCCCATTTAATTCAGTCTTGCCACTTATTTTAGATGAAACAAAACAAAGAGGAGAGCTGTGTTTAGATGAAAGACTGGTAAGCTCTATCATGAACCTGTAAGGTTAAGATGTTCACAGGAGGGGCGCCTGGGTGGCTCAGTGGGTAAAGCCTCTGCCTTCGGCTCAGGTCATGATCTCGGGGTCCTGGGATCGAGCCCCACATCGGGCTCTCTGCTCAGTGGGGAGTCTGCTTCTCCTTCTCTCTCTGCCTGCCTCTCTGCCTACTTGTGATCTCTGTCTGTCAAATAAATAAATAAAATCTTTAAAAAAATTTTTTTAAATAATTAAAAAAATAATAATAATTTTTAAAAAAAGATGTTCATGGGATAAACATGTGAGAATGACTAGCAGGTAATCAGAAATATGGACCAAGTATTCCAGAGCCAGAGGGAGCAGATTAGGACTGTACATATCCACATACACATACCCACAGCCCTTTGAGTAAAAAAGAAAAAAATAAACCTAGGTTTTCATTAATTGCTCTCACTTATGAAGTGTCACAACTTCCCTGAGACATCGTGAGTTGTGCCTAATGATGTCATGGAAACCATGGTTAGTGATCTTCAGATCCTAACCACAGCTCAGTGCCAAAAACTGATAAAGCACTGATGTCTCAAAACAATGACGGAAGCTTTCCCATGTTCCTGGGAGCCATGGGCTTGGACGCAGAGAAGTACAAGGAGGTGGACCAATATTCAAATCCACTGGCTCTCTCTTCTTAAGCAGCACTCAGGTCTCCACCATCAGAAAGACCTGCTGTGTGTTGAGGGGCCCAGAGGAAAAGCATCCAAAGAGAAGGTGAAGGTCTTCCTGTTTATGAATCAGCCAGTAGGCTTGGTCTCTAGAAATAACCCTCTGGATGGACCAATAGGAGACCTCAAAATGCTTTAGAGCATCACGCGTGCAAGCGCATCTCTTCATACGTGTTCCCGTCCTGGTCAAGCATAGGCATCTGCCTGAGCTAGAAACAGACTGCAGAGTAATGATAAATTTAGCAAAGTCTCAATTCCAAAACCAGCACTTGAGTGGTCCCTTGGATTTGGTTTCTTGTTCTCTGGTGCCCTCCTGTGTTCTCTTTTCATATAACACTTCAGGAAAAAATATACAGTGGAAAAAAGACAGTCTCTTCAACAAATGGTGCTGGGAAAACTGGACAGCTATATGTAGAAGAATGAAACTCGACCATTCTTTTGCAGCATACACAAAGATAAACTCAAAATGGATAAAAGACCTCAACGTGAGTCAGGAATCCATCAGAATCCTAGAGGAGAACATAGGCAGTAACCTCTTCGATATCAGCCACAGCAACTTCTTTCAAGATATGTCTCCAAAGGCAAAGGAAACAAAAGCGAAAATAAACTTTTGGGACTTCATCAAAATCACATAACACTTGATTTACAAGACCCAAACTGAAGTAAGAAAGCTCCCACAGTGCCTCTTCCTCTAAGACAATAAAACAGCCCTTTACCTCATACCACAGACTTCAATGTTTCAACAACTAAGCTTCCAAATCAACAGTGTTTTCAAACAGTTGAAGACACCCCCCCTAATGATTAGCATGCCGCTGACCATAAAGTAGATGCTCAAAAAATGTTTGTCAAATAACTAAAGGTCCATTAGTCAGAGTTAAACAAGGAAGCTTGTTGAGTCTTTCTGATGTATTCTATTTCAACAAATTCATAGGGAATTGCCAAAGTGCTTCATTAGCCTGGGTTATATTTATACCTGCTTTGTAAACTATAACAACTAAAAAGGAAGAGTTGATCATTGATTCTTTGGGGCATTCCTTCAAATATTTATTGATCTTAAACCATAGGCCACATCCTGTTTTAAGTGCCAAGAAATGAAAAAAGAAGATACCGTTGGTGGAGACAGAAAAGTAACCCCACCACTTCAGAGCAAAGGTAACCAGCTATGATAGACGTATGCTTCGAGCATTGCTGGATCACAAGGGAGAAACTGACAACTGAAATCATGAATAGTTTACATCACGCATCGCAAGCACGGGCACTGCATGCAGGTTCTCTTTCCTGCCCCACACCGAGATTTTGAGTCATAGATTTTGAGTTGGTATCTCACGTTTTACAAGATTTTGAGTTGGTATCTCGCGTTTTACAGGTCAGCAACTCCAAGGATTTGACTTACACACACAAGTGCAAGATTGCTAACCACACAGAACTCCTCCTGGTAGTGGTTTCTACTTCATTTAACAATAGACAATATAAGGCTGGAAGGAATATGTTAAAAAAAAAATCTTCCATTCTTCTAATTACTAGAAAGATACAGTTCAAGCTTAAGAATGAACAGCATATGCTCTATGCATTGTCTCTTTTGGTCACACCTGAGTTGCCAAGCCCAAACATCACTTCCCAGCCATGCCTCACAAGCGTGTTCACTCCCTTTTCCTAATCCAAGACCCCTGTCTGCCTCCCAGCTGCCTTACGCCTCTATTACCATAGCATTTGTTTTATAGAAGTTGTATTATCCAGAGCTAAGAATCTTTTATCCCTTGTAATCAAACTCTGCTTCCCTATCTACTGCTTCAATAACACCATTAGTCTACTTCATTTTTTAAAAAAGACTTTATCTACTCATTTGACAGAGAGAGATGCAGTTAGAGGGAACACAAGCAGGGGGAGTGGGAGAAGGAGAAGCAGGCTTCCTGCCAAGCGGGGAGCCTGACACGGGGCTTGATCCCAGGACCCTCGGATTGTTACCTGAGACGAAGGCAGACGCTTAATGACTGAGCCACCCAGGCACCCCATCTACCTTATCTTTTGAGACTCTTACAGATAGAACACAAAAATCAGACCACTTTTCAAAAAAGACCTAAGGCTAAAATCTTGGGTGCTCAACTGCCATCTTCTTCTCAGGCTTGCCTTTGCTTATTTTAGTCCTGTAGCACCTGACTCAGAAAGGTAGTTCCAAAGCATCACTGAATTCAGCCTGAACCATATGCTTACTGCAAACTCTGCCACCAGCAGCACCACAGAGCCTGATGACTTCTCCTCATTTTTCCCTCCTTCCCAAGCTCACACTCTTCCTCCTACCCAATGGTCTCCTTGGCTTCCTGGATCCCAGTGTTGTTCTGCTTCCAAGAACTTGTGAACTTCAGTGTTCCTGAGACATTCTCCCATCACGTAATTGCCATACTACATTCCTCTCCTCCATGGAACTGTAACCCAACCAACTCCTTTCGGATATTTCCACCAGACAAGATGGTCTGCAGGGGAGAGGACAGTTTTCTTAGAGTTGAGTCCTGAACACGGTGTGCAGTTCCACTTTGGGGCCTTAAGCTAAGGTACTTAATCCTAAATATCTGATTCTTGGTGTCCTCATCTGTGAAATGGGAGTATTAATACCTATAGCACTGAAGCCTTCAGTAAGTGTCCAGTAAGTGCTGGCTTCTTGTCCTCACCTCCTCTCTGATTAACCCTACCCATTCTTAACTAATGTCACCAACTCCTATGATAATTGCATGTAAATTGATTATATCCTTGTTTTTTTTTTCTTATTTTCTTATCTCTTAGTTGATCTTCTAAGGGCAGAGGACCTTACTTATTTTAGCTAGGATGCTAATTAGTATTTTAAACATCAGATGCTCCTGATTCTTTACATCGCTATCCTACCAACCAGCCTGCTCCCAAATCCTGTTTCACATCCCTAATGTCTTGACTTTTTAAAATAAAATCCTCATTATTTCTATATCCAAATAATCTGGTCAATCACAAGTTTTAATTAATTCTGCCTTACATTGGAGGTCAACTAACAGAAAACAAAAGACAATTTCAAGTTATGAGTCCATGAGAGAGCAAAAGGCATAAATAACTCTGTGTACATTGTTCCTGATTACAATTCCTCCACTACTGCTCTTGATCTTGCTTAGGAAAATAAAACATTCTTCATATCATTTAAAATAGCAGGTCGTCCCGAGGCCTCATCTTTTTCTCTCCCCACTTAAATTACAGATGTACGAACCACCCCAGTTTCGATTATTTCCTGCTCAACGAACAAAAAGAAAATGCTAAGTGTCACACACCCAGAAACTCTAAGATCCTATACTGAGAGAACCACTAGGCTTTCTTGTGACTGGGGGTAGGGGGGCAAACACCACGAGTACAACTCATGGTGTCTTTCCACCCCTCACCTCTACAGCCTGCCACGATGGAAGATGTCTTGAAGAAGGAAAACTGGTTCAAATGCTGGTTCCCCACTTAGGAGCTATATGCCTTCGTTAACCTGCATGTGTTTTTGCGAGCTCCAGTTTCCTCATTTGCCAAGCCACCTCCAGAGCAGACTAAAGCAGATAAAAGTTCCCTCTTTCTTCCCTGACTTACCTTAAAAGAACTCTCTTCCCTTTTTGGTACAACCACAGCACTGTGTGCTGTAAGTTATCTGTTTACATGTCTGTGTCTTGGACCAGACTTGAAGCCAGGGACCAAGTCATATCTGTCTTAATTAGGGAGTATCAATCAGAGTGCCTGGGACACAAGAGGCATTCAGCAAATGCTTAATAGAATATTCGTTCTCAACATACCATGTTACACTGAAGTAGATGGCAAGGATAACTGAATTTTTCAAAATTTTAGCAGAGCTCTCGAAGACCATTTGTTTATCATCTTAGTGTGTCAGGACCATGAATTTCAATGCTCATCTACTTCACTTCTCTCCCACAATGTCCTCACGTGGTGCCTACATCAAAATACTCGCTTAAGCATGGGGGAGTCTGGTTTTTCACCCCAATAGTTTACAGGCTTAGCCCTTTGTCGAAGTCTACATGTGTTCTCCACTGACACAGATCTACGACTTTAAGATCATGAGAAACTTGAAGAATTTTAAGCTCCAAGAGTGTATGTAGGTGTGATAGAGCTGTCAGAATTTTTAAAGGCTGTAGCTGTTCAGGGCTGTTCATGCCATCTATTTAAAGATGATTTGAAGGAGACCAATATTAAAGAAAGTTAACATTTGTTGCAAAGTTACCAGGTGGCGGACATTGTGCTAAGAACCTGATACATATGATTTCAGTTAAGCTGCATGAAACATCCTACAACAATTATCATTATATCTTTTCTCCACATGAGGAGATGGAAGTTATAAGATGCCTAATCATCTTCTTAAGTGAAAAACTATTAGAAATAGAGCTAAAATCTGCCGCAAGGCAGTCTTGCTCTAGAATCTAAGCCTGTCGCTGCCTGAGGTCCCTCCTAAAAGCAGACCCTGAGATGAGGATTTGGGTTCATCTAGTTTATTTGGGAGAGGATCCCCAGGAAGCGGGGGCAGGGGGTGGGTAGTGAGACAGGGAAGGAAGGAAACACAGTAAATGGCCAGGCTACTGCTGCAAATGACTGGGATTTGCTCTTACCAGGGAACCTGTGAGACAGGGTTTATGGAATGCATCTTAGAATCAGCTCTGAGGGGGGCGCCTGACTCTTGGTTTGGGGGCAGATCCTGTTCTCAGGGTCTTGAGATTGAGCCCCATGGTCAGGGTCCTCATTCAGTATGGAGTCTGGGGATTCTTTCCCTCTGCCCCTCCCCCCACCACTCATGTGCATACAAGCTCATTCTCTCTCTCTCTCAAAAAAATAAATACAATCTATTTTTTATTTTTAAGGATGCAGTTGTGGGGGACAAGGAAGTCAGGGTATTTATCTATAAAACACCGCCCTCCTTTATCAACCAATTTGGTTGCCCTTTCCGACACCTTTGGCCTGTCCTGAGCAAGGCTAAGCCGTCTCCCACACACAAAGAAGACTCAGATGCAGACAGACATCAGCCTGCAAACGGTCCACGAGTGACCTCCTGAGAGGCCAAGGGAACACAGGTGGGCAAAATACCGGCACCATCAGCTACAGCTAAGGGCCTTCTCACCACCCCATTATCCTGTGGAGGGAAAAGCACACAGAGATGAGCCAGGCCAACTTTACCCAAGCTTATGTTTCCACCCACCAAAGAATAACTCCATTTTTCTCTACAGAATAGAGAGGAGGAGGAAGAGAACCAGAAGACTGGCTCAGAGAATTCTGGCATCCCTCAAGCCCTGACACCACTCACATCCCCGAAGAAACTGGAAGGCTTCTGTCTGTAGAAGGACACAGTCACTCAGTGCCAGACATATCTACACCATATCCAATATTCGTATCCATAGTCACTCTCCTGAACTTTACAGAACACCTACTGTCAATATATTATTCCATTTAGTCATAAACATTAAGTTATTAATACAAAAATGCTTCCAAAGCCAAACAGAAATGCTTACGGATTCCTCCAGTCTGTTGCTAAAACAGTGCTGATAATGAAACATCGCATGAGGCATAATAAACACCGCCATGCTTAAGGCCTCTGCTGGGATCGCAAATCAGTCCCACTGCTAGAATAAATGAGTCCACGGCACACTCTGGGGTGCTGTTCAGTAAATCATCTCTCTGGAGCAAACGCATTTGGAGAAAACCTTTCCAGGGCCTTCGTGCTGTGCCGTGTGGAACTAATATCGGGGAATCGCACTGAAGATAAGTTTGTTTATTTTTCATTATATACAGAAAAGACGCAAAGGGTGAGAAGCTACACCAAACAGATGTTTGAGGCAATATTCTCCCTCCGATATGTATTCCTTTCCACGGATGCTGACCTTTCAGCAAATGGCAAAGAAATGCTTCAGAGTACACAGAAATCTGTCCTCCTGGAGTCCAAAGGAAGAGGGGGGTGAGGGTTACATTTACAACCATTTAGGTGAAATCTAGTTTCTAATTTCCTAGCATCAGGAGCAATGGTTTCCATTTTGGAAAATAAATTAGACCTTTAAGAGCCCCTATGTGTAGAAATGCAGTCAGCTGTGTTAACTGGAAAATATTTCCAGATACTTCACCTCACCATTGAAAGAGAAGTAAGAGGCAGCTGAGACAGCTCCCCCATTAGCTCCCTCCACATAGGGGCCAAAGGCACAAAGAGCAGCCCAGTCATTGAAAGGAACCTGGCTCCCTCCCAGTGTGCCCATTGCCTTGAACTCTCTCTCTCTCCACTTATTTCTGTCTCTCTCTTTTAAATTTTACCACTTGTCTCTTTGAATTTAGTTTAAAAATATTTGCCATCCTGGAAGTATGTAGTGCTATTTCTCTTACAAAAAAAAAAAAAAAAAAAAAAAAAAAAAAAAAAAAAAAAAAAAAGCTTTCCTCAGGCAAATTCTTAAAATGTGATGTTGCACAAGAAGGCTTTAGAAGAGAATTTTCAAACTTCCGAGTCATAAAACTATGCTGTCTCAAAGATTCTCTCCTCCCAGCAATAGCTCACGGATATGACCATATGACTCTAGTAATTGCTTCTTTTTCCTTTGTACTATCAGGGTCACTGCTTTAATTTAACCTTGACCACACTATTCCAAAAGATCTCTTTATTATCAGCTCTTTCTTCCTTCCTGCTGATGCCCCTTGCCTCCAAATTGATGTGCCCTAGACACGGAAGATACATCATTCTCCCTTAAGCCCAGTGTCTTGTCTTGTTATTTCCACACTCAAAGAACGTCAGTGGGTCACCTATAGATTACCTATAGCCAATAACTGTTCCAGAAGAACGATCTGTATAGGAAAACCAGCTTCCTTTCCAACTCACCTCATGCCTCTTCTCTGAACACACTAACCCATGCGCCTTCTACTGGAAGACGTCTGTGCTATTTCCAATTTTCTACACACTCCTCTATGATTTCTACTTTTGCAAGTCTGCTCCTGATGTCCCCACCAACTAGACAGCTTTTCCCCACCAAACGAAGGCTCATCTCCCTCTGCCATCCATGGGACAGTAGTGGAGACTGACCCTGGCTTTGCACATGATGCTTTACCTGTCAAATGTCTCTGGATGCCTAATTTTGGCAGAAGTCTGGCATCTCTCTCCCTCCCTCCCTCCCTCTCATGCTTTCACCTTCACTTTATTTTTTTCTTCCTTAAAACTTAGGGTTTTAGGATTCTGAGGCACGAAGAGGTTAAGCAATGTTATCTATCAATCCTGGTCCAGATCACACAGATGGTAAAGCTTAAGGTGGGAGCTGAGCTGGAATTCTATCCTGCGTCTATCTGAATCTCAAAACCATGAACTTCCTACCATCTACCCTACACCTCTGATGCCAATGTCTTTAATCCTGTTCCATAATCTCTCTCGACTGCTCCCCACCCACCCATGCCCCAGGGCACTTGATTTCTGCATCTTAGAACACTGAACACCTAAACAAAATCCCTTGCACCTAGAGATCATCTAAACTCATATTTTTGTCTTCTAAACCCTGACCCCAGGCCCTTCAAGCTACTTGGAAGGCAGTTCAGCACAAGGCCTAGAACACAGGTTGGAGACCCAAGATGGCTAACAAACAACTCTTACCTTTGGCACATATTGGCCAGGCAAGCTTGGGTCTCATCTGTTCAGTGCAGATATTAATCATGTCTATTTCCCAGGCATGAGGGAGAGGATTAAGTGAGACAACACAGCACTAGACATGCACTCATGCTAACTAACAGTAATCGAATACTGTCCATGTGCTCAGCAGTCCTGGCTGTGAGGTTCCTAGGAAACCAGCACTCCCAGGAGCCTGATTTTAGAGATCAGCAAACTGGGGCACTGAGTTTAAGTAACCCACACAAAATCATATAATTTATCAGCTGCAAAGTAAGATACAGACCCAGAGCTTCTGCATGGGAGCTCAGACTCAACACCATGCTCAGGGATGGTGGGGGGACAGTGGAGAGCAGTGTCTGCTGACACTGTCCATGCTCTCTGAGCTACATGTTATCCCTGGTGCTCTGCTGCGTGCTACAGCTGCCACTCATCCCCGCTCTCTCCAATGGCAGCAGACATCTGGTCATCTTGGCTCTTAAGAAGCCCTCCTCCCCACAATGTTGGCCCAAAGTAGCCTCACCCTTTCTGTGTTACAGAATGGCCTGGCGCATGGTCAGGACTCAGTAATCCCAGTATGGAGTGTTGGGGGTGGCAAGGCATGGGGGGGAAGCTGGAATGTGGGCACCATGAGGAAAGGCACTCGGGATTTCCCACTGGTCGGGACCCAACAGAGTAGTTGCACGGCCAGAACTTGGAAAACGTGTTGCTAATGAATACAAATGATGACATATTTGAACAAGCACTCCACCTGGAACCAGAAAAGGCTGGGTTCCCACTGCCGCTTTTCTACTTCCTGATTGTGATCTCGGAAAAGCCACTGACCTTTCTTTTCTTTTTTTTTTTTTTTTTTTTTTTTTTAGATTTATTTTTTTTTTTTTTAAATTTTATTTTGAAGATTTTATTTATTTGGGAGAGAGAGAGACACAGCATGAGAGGGAACCCAAAGCAGCGGGAGTAGAGAGAGAAGCAGGCCTCCTGCCCAGTAAGGGGGCTTGACCCTCTCCCAGGGCCTTGGGATCATGACCGGAGCTGAAGGCAGATGTTTAAGAACTGAGCCACCCAGGCGCCCTGCCACTGACCTTTCTAGTTGAGTTTCCTCCGTGATAAAGGAAAGCTGGGACAACTGTAATAAGTACAATGACAGCATTTCCTGAACACTCCCTGAAAAAACAAACCACGGCAATGAGTTTTACATGATTTAATTTTGCCATGGATCTTCCCAACAACTTGTGACTTTTGTCATGCCCTTTACAGAGATACGGAGACTGACGCTTACAGAGTGTGTATCACTTCTTCAAAGCCACACAGCTAGTAAATGAGGAGTCTGTGCTGGAAATACTAGTACGATACTGCGCCCCCCACCCCCACCCCCAGAACCATTTTCTGGCAGCCAGCTTTGTACTTAAGCAGACACAGAAGGTTCAAGATGGAAGCTATGAACCATCTAACTGGTACAGACCCTTTCAATGAAGGTATCTGAACACTGAATGCCATGCAGGATCACCTCTTGGGGGAGGCGGGGGGGGGGGGCGCCTGGCTGGCTCAGCCAGTTGGGCTTCTGACTCTTGATCTCAGCTCAGGTCATGGTCCCAGTGTTATGAGATAGAGCCCCGCATAGGGCTCCACGTTCAGTGAGGAGTCTGCTCGAGCCTCTTCCTCTGTTCCAACCCCCTGCTCACCTTTGCTCACTCTCTCTCCCTCCCTCCCTCTCTCTCTCTCTTTTTCTAAAATAAATACACAAAACTTAAAAAAAAATCACCTCTCAAGATTAGGGCACCTGGCTGGCTCCATCATTAAGCATCTGCCTTCAGCTCAGGTCATGATCTCAGGGTCCTGGGATTGAGCCCCACATCGGGCTCCCTTCTTGGCGGGAAGCCTGCTTCTCCCTCTCCCACTCCCCCTGCTTGTGCTCCCTCTCTTGCTGTCTCTCTGTCAAATTAATTAATTAATGTAAAAAAAAAAAAAAAAGCTTGTACCAGCTCCTTCCTCAGCTATAATCAGAATGTCCCTTTCACAAGGGGCGGCCTCTGTCTGCACAGGGAAGGTTTGACAAAAGCAATAGTCCAGAACAGAAGCAAAAGAGCTGAACAACTGCATGTAACTATTAAGTTTTCACATTCTTTTCTGTTTTCCAGTTTCACATATGTGCAAATCATTTTCTGTGAATGTGTGGGTTTTGAATTGCTCTCTGGCACATAAGTTTTTACAGAACTAAAGCTGAGTTTTCTTTCCTTCACACAGTAGCATGCATACAAGAAGTACATAATAAACGTCCTCAAGAGCTCGATGCCTCTCTCTCTCACTAGAAACTGTAAGGGCTTATTTAACCAGAATGACTCCATCTTGGTTAAAAGCCATTTTATTGTTTGTGCAGTAAAACTTAAACTGACCCTGCTCCCCCCACCCCGCCCGAGAAACTTACTTAGAAGCAAGTCTGGGAAGCCAGGAAAATATGGTCAGCCAGTTCCTAATAACAGAGCCCAGAATACAAGGACAACTCAGGCCAGGTGGAGACATCCAATCAGTAAGAAACACACATACTTTTTCCCTAACCACCAAAGAATGTAAACCCCGCCATCTGGGCGCCAACCTTGAGCACCAATTCTGACCAGAATAATAGGTTAGGTCAAACAGCTACTATAGGGTAAATTGTAATTCAATGGCCACCTGCAGGTGGCCTAATTTGACTATACAATGTTACAATCTCATTGACTACCTATATGTGGCCAGGTTTTTGCTCTATAAAAATTAGTCTGTGAGGCTGGGAAGGGTCGCTCTCCTCGGAGCGGTCCTGGCCGGTCAGTCTGATTTCTAATGCTTGGCATAACTTAAAGCTTTGCATAACTTCAACCTTGTTTACTTCTAATGCTTAGCATAGAATAAAGCTTTAAATAACTTTCACTTGTCTCAGTCTCGTTTCGTTTAATAACGGACCTAACAGAAACCACTATAGAAACTGACCTCATTTCACATATTTCATGCTTTTAAACTCTATCAGTAGTTCAATACTTGATTTCTAGGTAGACTTTTGCAACTTACAGGGATGTTTTAAGTTTGTTGGAAACTGTCCTCATTTAAAAGACAATCCAAGATAATGTTGTGAAATCAGCCGAAAAGTATCCATTGATAGATGAATGGATAAAGAAGATGTGGTGTATATACACAACGGAATATTATTCAGCCATAAAAAGAAATTTTGCCGGTTGCAACAGCATGGCTGGACCTAGAGGGCATTATGCTAAGCCAAGTCAGTCAGAGAAAGACAAAGGCCATGTAATTTCAACTATGTGGAACTTAAGAAACAAAACAGATGACCAAAGGGGAAAAAGAGAGAGGCAAACCCAGGAACAGATTCTTTAAACTACAGAGAACAAACTGATGGTGAACCAGAGGCAAGAGGGAGTTGGGGGATGGATGAAATGGGTGATGGGGACTGAGGAGGGCACCTGCTGTGATGAGCACTGGGTGTTATATGGAAATGCTGCATCACTATTTTGCACACCTGAAACTAATCTTACACTATGTTAACTAGAACTTAAAGAAAAACTTCAAAAAATTTTTAAAAATAAAAAATTTTAAAAAATAATAAAAGACAGACAAACCATAAGTGACTCTTAATCTCACAAAACAAACTGAGGGTTAATGGGGGGAGGGGGGGTTGGGGGGGTGGGGTTATGGACATTGGGGAGGGTATGTGCTATGGTGAGTGCTGTGAAGTGTGTAAACCTGGCGATTCACAGGCCTGTACCCCTGGGGATAAAAATATATTATATGTTTATAAAAAATAAAATAATAAAAAATAAAAATAAAATAAAAAAATAATAATAATAAAAGACAACCTGAGGGATCCCGAAATGGCCCAGAGCTTGCCACTACACACAAATGAGTCAGCTGATTGTGCACAGATTTAACCTGTCGACCAAAATCCGAACTTAAAAATCCTCAGTCTTATTCTTTGCTGAGGGTTGCTATTTGAATGAAAAAGATGCAGCTTTGCGGAGGATTCATCTTTGCAAATACCTAGTCTCAGCTCTTCAGCTCTTTAAGCAGGGCACTCATGCTTCTCTGCAATACGTTGACAAAAGAAATCAGAGACGCGTGGCCCCATCCTCAAGTTGCCAAGTCAGCGAACTGCTCCATTCACCTGATAGGAAAGAGGCTGTCTCTCCACCGTGAATGAAATCTACCTTGCAGACTGGGCACCAGAAGCATTACAGAACCCTGGAGGTAGTGTGAGCTGAAAAACCTATAAAGGATGTAGTTTCAGTTTGCCAGAGATTGAGAAAAAAAAAAAACAGTAGAATTTTCCAGAAGTCACGATGGACATGAATAAAAAGTCTCTCTCTCTCTCTCTCTCTCTCACACACACACACACACAATCAGCCTTGACTATTGCACTGTGAATAATTTGCTTTGTATTTTACGATAGTTATTACAGATTCATTTAATTACAAAAATGCATGCCTATTAATACAGAGCAAACTGGACGAGGCTTCTTTTATTCACTAGCATAAGGAAGGGCTGGTCTGGAACCTGACAACATCTTCCTGCCAACACTCTCCTTGCTGTAAAATGTTAATCATCTCCTCAGCTCATAAGAAACCCCCTTATTTCTGAGAATCCCTTTCGTTTAAGCTTCTAGGACCCAGGCAGTCACTTTTGATTGCGTATCGCCAGCCTCTAATTTGAGTAAGTATGACTTTACTTACAGGCATTCCATTAAGTTCTGTTCTCCAGTCGGAAAGATTTTTTTAAGTTCAAAGCTTTAGATTCCATAAAATGGCATAATTCGATCCTTCTTTACTCTTTTTTGTAAATTTAACAAAATTAATAGGCTAAAAATTTTAGATCAGACTCTGCTAAGGGAATGGGTTCTTATCATCAAACAAAATGAAGCAATCTGGGCTTGAGCACAGCTTGGGTTCACTGGAAATATTCTTTCTCTTCTGACAACAGACCACAAAGGTAGCTGGTGAAGTAGGAGTTAAATCCTTCGGCTTTGGAGGCAGATGGGCTTGCCCTGGTATTCGTATCCTCTATCTGTGTGATATTGGGGACTACCTCTGTCCTCTCTTCTGCATTGTTTTGAAATGGGGTGGACAATATTTCATTTATACGACTGTTTGGAGGTTGTGTAAGATTCATGTGTAACTTACTTAGCATAAAAACTGGCACATATTCAGCCCATAATAATTGTCAGTATCACACCAACATGCATTAAAGATTTTAATACAGCACTTGAAAATATAAGAGTAACCTTGCAGAAATATGGGGCAATTAGGTAGATTACTATTGAGTTAAAGAAGAAAAGTCAAGAGGAAATGATTAATGAATCACTGTCCACCTGGCAGGAAAGTTACAGCAGTGTTTCTGCTCTAACACCCACGTGGGGCTGCATGGAGCATGGAGCAGCACGGGTCCTTATCAAACCCTCAGCACAGTACCTGGTGTCCAGTAAATTCTCAATTAACAGGAGCTACTCTCCGCTGCATTCGCAAATCAGGTAAGTTGGCGTTGGGAAATATGGCAAAGCAAGAACCCCACCAAAGATCTTGGACATTCTCTCACCTCTTGGCGTTTCTTTAATTCCTCAATTCCCTCCTCTCTTTTGGCAGCAGAAATACTGGCTAGAAAATACCACCTTTGTTTGCTGTATACAAAGAGCACATCAAAGCCTTCCTCCCTAGGTGAAATGTTAGACTTTGTGGGATGCCACTAAAAGGTGAAGCAAGTGAAATCATTTGCAGGCCTTGAAAGTAGATCAGGACATAATTTGCCAGCATTCCCTCACATGTCTAGGCTGATAACTTTAGTGGATCTAACAGATTCAAACCTTAAAAACAGGCTCTTCAGAAAACAGACCATCATATTCAACCTCAAGGACAGGAAATACAAAAATGTATTACCTCTCCTGCGTTCTCTCTGTAGCTTGTTGTGAAATAGTGAGAGACGTACAACGTAAACGCATTTAGCAAAGTGAGAACTTTCGTAATATCTGAGAATTGTGCCCAAGATCCACACAGAGCCACCAATAAACTGCCATGAATTGGAGACAGACACCACCCCCCCCCCCATAGCCAAGGCTTACTAGGAGGAGACAGAATTTCCCCCCAACCACCAGCCTAGGAAAAATGGAAGGGAACTAGATTTTTTATGAGAAATGCAGACTTGATGGAGAGATTTTTCTTCTTCCCTTCACCAATGAACACCAGGCTTCAGTAAGAAGCAGTGGTAATTGGTGCTTGCCATCACTTACGGAGAAGCGTCTTCAACCCACGCCCCAGCTATAAATGATCACTAGCCTAGTGGACCTGCAGGCTCATCCCACTGCTACCCCCAAAGCAGTCATGATAAGAGACCTCTTAAAAGAGCCTGATCTTTGTCCCTAAAATATTAGGGATATGTAAACATAATGACTGGTGCTTATGTCTGTTCTAGAAACTTAGGAAGTTTTGGGCCAGCCATCACAGTTGTGCCAGGAGGGCTAACAGAGATCATGCCCGAGGACTGAAGGATAAGACAATCCCATCTCAATTCGTCACAGACTCTGGAATCCCAGAGACACCCTCTGTAGTTCCTGGGGTTCTATCACAGTAAAGGCAGACGGGAGGGGAAGAGGAAAATGCCACTGGTAGTCATTAGGTCAAGCAAGCAGGTGTGCCTGATCATAAGAAGGTGCCAAGAGACTGGGAGCAGGAGTTAGGGTCACCTGAGGGTCTTCAGAGAAGGGGGGGGCCAAGATAAATGTGAGCCCTGTGCCCTGGAAAAGCATATACCCCGTGAACAAAAAAACAGCACATCAGCAGTGAATGGAACAGACTTAAGTGGAGAGTAAGACTTAGTTAGGTGCCTTCCACTAGCAGTATGAAACCTAGAAAGATCCTGTGCCCCCCAATCCCCAC